>NC_062295.1:19776036-20443825 GCF_902655055.1 Lutra lutra | reverse complement strand
ACTTTCCCTGATTTTTTTTTCCCCTTCGTGCATCTACATCTACTAATTTACACCAATCCAATGGTTAATCCACACCTTGGCATGGTGCAACCATCCTTGAATGGAGGATATAAAGCAGAGCGCCCCCCCCATCAAGAAATTATAACTCTGTTTATGAATCTCAACAGTAACACTTATCTTACCATCATCTTCTCACTCAAATAAAACACACAAGTAGGGGAATCTTATATACAGAGTACAATTTTGGCCATGTTCACAGAAACAGTATTTTCAGACCACTTTCAAATAAACCTGACCTCAATTCGGCAGCTCTAGTACTATTGCTGTTATGGCCATCCCTACTATGAGGACCATTGCCTCTGAATTCCAATAAAAAAGAAGAGGGGAAGGGGGAGGGGAGTGGAGGGAGAGGAGGAGGGACAGAGAAAAAAGAAAGACATGCCGTCCTAGAGAAAAAGGTCTCTCCATTTACTCCTCTCTTTGCTGATCCCCCCCCTTGGTAAAATATTAAAATTTTGTTCTTACAAGTCCCTTGCAATTTTTGCTAAATTTATTCCTAATTATTTTGTCTCTCTGGCTGCTTCTATAAATAGAATATTTCCTCTCATTTTATTTTCAAATCGTTTGGCATAGGCTTATAGGAAAACTATAGATTTTGCATCTTAATTTCCTTGTGATTAAGGGATTCCCCTTAATGAATCCCATTATTGTTCCTAATAGATTCATGGGAGGATTCGTTATCTTAAGTTTTCCATTAAAAGATAAAATTGCTGACAAGTGGTAATAATTCTACCTCCCTCATTCTCATTGTTTTCCTCATCCAAGTGCATCATCAATTAATTTCTAAACAAAGATAAATAACAGTGATCATTATGGACATTCTGGGCTTCTTCTGAATGTAATGGGAATATTTTTAGTGTTACACCATTAAAAATTATGCTGGCTGTGAGAATGATCCTATTTTATCAGCAGGTGTTCTAAAAATCAGGAATAAACACTTAATATTATCAGCTGTATTTTTAGCATCCATAAAGTGAATCACAGGACTTTTCTCCTTTGCTTCAGAGTCAATCACATTGTTAGACTCCCTAAGATCAAACCATCCTTCCATTCCTGGAATAAATCCTACTTTGTGAGAACTTTTATTACCTTATAACATAATCATTTACTTGTCCATTTCCCTATTTTATAAGCTCTTTCAGATCACTGGCCATGACTGATTCCTGTTTGACCCCAGCACATAGCTGACAACCAATACATGTTTAAAAAATAAGTAAATGATTAAATAACTAAAGTAACAAGTAACAAGTAAAGTAACAACACCAGACCTCCCCAGTCTAACCCTTTGTACCTCTTTCTAAGTTAAGATACTCAAGAGAGATTAGGTACCTGTCCCAGACTGGATCTTTACATGTTTAATGATCATGTGGTTCAACTGGCCCCCACTTCTAGCATCAGAACCCTGGAGCACCTCATTCTTACAGGGAAATTATCCCCTATGATTTTAATGAGACTAACGCTGCATCCCTGCTCCTACCATTATCCCAACCCAAAGGGGTGACCACATCACCTGAGTCTAATTGGAATACTACACCATTACTGCTTTAGGAACAGGTACATGACCCAAACTCAGCCAACGGCAACTCCAGGAATTTCTTACAAAAACCCTTAAGTGGGGCGCCTGGGTGGCTCAGTGGGTTAAGCCGCTGCCTTCAGCTCAGGTCATGATCTCAGAGTCCTGGGATCGAGCCCCACATCGGGCTCTCTGCTCAGCAGGGAGCCTGCTTCCTCCTCTCTCTCTGCCTGCCTCTCTGCCTGCTTGTGCTCTCTCTGTCACATAAATAAATAAATTCTTTAAAAAAAAAAAAAAAACCTTAAGAAAAGGGATTTCCAAAAAACTGATAAACATGTTTGTCCGGGGTGCTGTTTACCATCTTGCCTAAAATGTGGTGAGACAACCTATTTGAGAATAAAGCAAAGTTGAGAAAACCATGTCAAAGGATGAAAGAGAGAGACACCTGGTGGTATCATTTGAGTCCCTGGATCCAGCTGTTCCTGAAGTCATTATCCTCTAGACTTCCCAATTACATAAACCAGTAAATTACTTTTTCTTTGTATAATAGTTTAAGATCATATTCTATTACTTGCTACCAAGAAAAAAAAAAAAAAAAACACTGTCTAATTCATGTGTTGTTTCCCCATGAATAGGCTTTGTACATTCTTAAATAAATGCCGAAAAAAAAACCTTAAAGGGAGGCAACCCTAGTGAGTGTTAAAACAAAAATTCAACCGCCTGCTTTTAATTAATGGCAAGATGGGCTGAAAGTCTCCCTTAGTGAATTATAATTTCAGACTGAAATTCCCAAGACAGTTATAGAGGAGCTTGTTAAACCACAGAAACCAATGGAATCAAGAGATTACTTTAACAGGACGGTGGTTCAATCAGTTCCAGAGGTATCATCCATTATGCAAAACCGAAACCTTGAAAACTTCCTACCATACAACCCTAGCCATCTCTCGTTCACCTAAAATCTCGAGGCCTCTCTCCTGACTCTGCAAGTAAAAACGACTGGTATGATTTACAAAAATAAAAATAAGTCAGTCATGTCATGACAGCTGGAGAAAACCAGTGAAAGGAGCCAAATCTCAAGCCCAGGGAGTCTGGCTGGGGTCTTCTCGAACAGTCCTGCCTTCTCAAACGCTTTCCGCTCTGCAGAAAAACTGAAGGCAAGCACGCCCTTGGCATTCTAAATGCCTCTGTAGCTATCCAGGCCAAGAAGCATCAATTCTTACTGTAGGTTCAAGAAAATGTCAGCGCGCAAGCCCAGAGTGCCTGCCCATTTCCCTACCCCAGCCCCTTGGTGGAGAATTCCGGCTGCAACTACTTTGTGAAATCAGACTCTTCTCCTTCAGCTCCAGTTACAATAGACCAAATTCTGGAATCCGGTTTTGATTATTCTCCGGAGAGGTACTTAAGAGCTGCTTCAGGATTTGAAATCCCTCATTCAGACATAATCTTGAAATAAAAGGCTATATTCGAATGAAAAATGCATTACAGCTTTCTCTTTAGGACCTTGAGTACTGATAGGCAAGGAAAATGAAGAAAGACAAGGGGAAAATGCGCGGGCAGGGGAAGGAGAGAACCATGTCCTCCGTCACAAACTCATTTCATCATCGCATAATCCCTTGGAAGGGAAGTAATATTGAGCCCATTCTACAGATAAAGAAACTGAGGCTTCAGGATCACACCAGGAAGACGCGGTGGCCTCTGGCTCAGAGACCGATGGAAGAACATGCTCCGAATGTTAGGGTCCCTGAGCCAAGGAACCAGACCCACACAAAGCGAAAATCAAGCAAAGCTTTAGTACGCTCCAAGCATCGAAAATCAAACCTACCAGTCGGGGCCGTCTCTTACAAAGAGGCGACGACGACCAGGACACCGACCCCGGCGACTTCCCTTACCCGGCCGCTCCCCGGCGATGACGCTCCCGGCGACGACGACGCTTCCGACGACTACTCCGAGGACTGTTACTACTACTCCCCTGCCTCACAAACTAACCTTTATAGAGGTGGTTGAGCCCGGCCCACACACAGGTGGCCAATGAGACTGCAACAGACAGAGAAAACTGCGCAGTCATGCTCGGTCAGCAATCCGGGTGGCCAATTGAATTGCAGCTCACCATAACAAATATATACGCGCCCCACTGATTGGATGTATCCATCCGGCCTGGCCCGCCCCCATATCCGGGGCCTGCAAGCAAGTTCCTCCGGAAGGGGCAGGGTCAACCCAAGCCCACAACGAAGCGGCTCCCTCTGGCCAACCAGGCCCTTACACCGAACACTGTTGCTTCTCCCCTACTAGCTTCCTCCCTCTGAAAAGTCTAACACAGAAGTCTGTTCTAGAATCCAGATAGTTCACTGAATGGACCCTTTGGAGACAATAGAGTCTCATTATCTAGGAAACAGAATTTTTTTAGAAAGAAAGAAATGGAGCGGGTAACCTGAGGTCCAACAGAACCAGTAACGTGGTAGAGCAGAAGCTAGAACCCAATTACTTTCATCTCTCGGGTCTTACTGAACCCACCTGACTGGAAATCTATTTTACAGGTGCAACTTATCTATATGGATCACAATGGCGCTCCTGATTAATGAGTGAACAAGGGAAGAGCTGTCCCGCCTTCAAACGCACATTCACTGAAAACCAAAGGGAGATGTGTTTGTGAATCTGCTATTCCTGCCTCCGTGTTCTTGTTTATCTTTAGCTCCTTTTGTTACTGTTGCAATATATCTGGGCGGTATCCACCCCTTGCTGTTACAAAATCTGTAAAGGGGGAAAAAATGGAAACTAAAATAGCACACGTAAACCACAATCCTGGCAACTGCTGAAGGGTCTGGCTATGCCGGTTTACTTTCTAAAATGAGTTTAAACCAGAGGTCACAAACTGGTAGCCAGCTGGCTGTATCCAGCCCACAGATGTGTTTTGTTTGTCCCACAGTGCTGGCCCACACAAGGCTTTTAAGAAATTTTAATCAGTTTGCCAATGTGAAAAACCAAGAGATTTCACATCAAAGCCTGGATTTCCGATTTCTCCTACCAAGTGCAGGATGTGGTAACATTTGCACACAGGAAAGGGTAGCTGGAACTGAGTAGTGGCTGAGACCTGCAGACAGGGACATGCCCGCAGTTTCTACGCCCCTCTCCCCAGTCTATTTCACTGGGTTTCCAGGTTGGTGACCCGTGGTTTAAAGTCAGGCAGATGTAGATTACAAAGCCAAACATTATTAGATTTTTCCCAAAATCCTGCCCAATAGGAGACTCTTCAGTCAATATTAGGACAGCTGTGATCAGACCAAAATGATTTGAAAATTAAAAAAAAAAAAAAAAAAAAAAAAACCAGGAGTTGGGTTCATTTGGATTTTTCTTTCTTTTTTTTTTTTTGGAAAATACATTCACCTTTATTATGTCATTTATTCTCCCCAACAATCCACAGATAAACAAGCTAAAGATGAGTGATGTTAAATCAGTTACCTATCCAAAATTATCCAACCAGTAAGTTGTAAAACCAGGTTTTGAATCCAATTTTGTCCAGCTACAAACACTGTGCTTTGGGAATATTGAAAAAAACCCTTTATAAAGCCATGAGGCTTGCTCCTGCCTCAGGGCCTTTGCATCTACCGTTCCTACTATTGGAAACCTCTCTACCTTGATCTCTACGCAGCACAGAATTTTATTCTTTTTTATTCCTTCACTTCATTTACATCACCCTCACGGGGAAGTGTTCCCTAGTCATTTGATTTCAAATAACCTAGGCATGCACACAGACACGCATGCACACACCAATTCCACTCTAGACCCCTGCTACTCAAAGCGAGGTCCAGAGATCAGCAGCATCAGCAGCACCTGAGAAGTTAGAAATGGAGACTCTCAGGGCCTTCCTCAGACGTGCTGAATCAGTATCCTGCATGTTCACAACATCCCAGGTGACGCGTGCACGTTTAAAGCTTATTAAGCACCGCTCTACTAGGAGCCCTGCCCAGTGGAAATACAATGTGAGTCACCAGCTTGATGGTACATTTTCTAGTAGCCACCGGAAAAAGGTAACAAGAAAGACTGTTCCCTGTCTCCCCTGCCCACTTAAATGTCAGTTTCAGGAGCACAAAGTGCTAAGTCACCACTTTCTCCCCTTATAACAGTTTTCCCCTTACCACAGTCCCCTTACAGCAACTCTCCTCCTTACAACAGTTCTGGGTACATGGTAAATATTATTAAAATGTTGGTTAAATTTCAGAAGGAAGGAAAGAAAACATCTTGCTAGTATTTTATGTGTGGTGGTGGGATGTGAGGGAAGAAACCAAGCAAGCAGCACGGTGAAATTGGACAGATGTGGTCAGCTCAACCACGGACCAGCTGAACAGTCCTGAGCAAGTCATTTGCACTCCGAGGGCCACATGGAAAACACGAAGGCTGCTATTTCACTCACAATCTTCATTATGATACTCAAACGTGAGAGGACGTCCATAAAGCACCTGGCTCCATAAAGAACAGGCATTCCCTAACTGCCAGTGCCTTTCTGGCTTCTTCCCTCATTCTCGCTCCAGAAACCAAGAGCAAACAGCGTTGCGGACCACCTTCCTCTGGGTACCACGAGCATGACTACAGGAACCGTTTTCCTGAGTGATTTTCCCCTAGCCAATGGGAGAAGCATATCCACTGTTGGCAGGGCAGACCATCTGAAACCCTGGAGGTTCCCTTCCCATTGCCCTGGAGCTGAGGTGTTTCCAAAGCCAAGGTCAGGGTTACTGTACAGTCTGTAAGCCGTGGGGGAGGTCACACCGCAAGGCAGCCCTGTCTCTTGGATGAGTTCTGCTGCAGCCACCAGGTCCCACCCCTTCGAGGAGTCTAAGGTCTCTGCCCCGACAGCTTGGAGTGGCCCGTTCTGAAAGGTGCCTTGGGGTTTTGCCCTTTTATTTCACTGGTTTGGAGGAGTGGAGAGAGAAGGGTCAAGTCCACCCCCACTTACGAGTCATGGGCCTGGGTCAATCCACCAAGGGAGGCTTGCTTCTCCCACAGCTTTAACACTCCCCTCCTAATCCATTAGTCTATCTTGCCCCGAAATCCGAGGCACACGTTCTAATCTCAAATGTGTTTTTAAATCACATCAGATCAACAGCGTAAGAGAAAGCAAAACCCGGATTTAAACAAGACTGGAGTGACATGGAGGAAATAAAACTCCCAGGGCTGTTCTGCTGGGATAAGACGAAAGCCCAAACCAGTGCTGCCCAGAGCTGACCCCAAATTCTCACTTCTCCCTCTGGCTGAAAACACCAAACCCCAGGAACACTTGCAGAATTAGCCGGTTCTCACAGAAGCACCTCGACAAGAAAAAGGGAAAGCAAACAAGTCGGGGAGAGAATCAAAACCTTTCGTTCATCTGTGATCCTCTCCTCTGGCGAGGAAAGGAAGATTTCGCGTAGGCTCCTCCATGGATGGAGGGAAGCGTGACCATTCATGTACACTCAAAGCCCAGATGCCGCCATGTATAAGATGCACTTGGAGCGGGGAAACAAAAGGTAGGCTTTCCCTTACTGGTTTGAACTGATGCCACGGTTTCCTTTTCTGCAACATAATTAGGATGTCATCCCCTCTCTTCCTCCAGGGGAGACAGGAGCCTGTGAAAATCCCACAAAGACCCTCAAAGCACTGCTGTCCCTGGTAAGGCTGGAGAGGTATGCAAGCAGCCCCAGCACACTCCTGTGGGCCGAAGGGGTTTCTAGAAATCTTCTCAGCAGCCAGGTTTGGGTGACTACTGATGCCTCCGTGCCACACAGATTCTTCTCCAGCACCTGCGGTCGGCACCTCTAAGATAAGCACCACAAGGATCTGCCGTGGGTGAGACACTGGGGTCAAGGATGGGGGGCCGTAGAGAAACCCCGTGGTCCTCTCAAGCAAGGATCAAGAGAAACTTCCCCACATGTCTTCAGGATAACAGTTCTGTGGATGGGGACACAACACTCACACTCAGCCCCAAAGACCACACGAGGGTCAGCCGGGAGTACACAGTGGTGGGATAGAACCTTCCACAGCCCTGTCATACCTGTCTCCGTGCCTCCTCTTCCTAGCCTCAGCATGAAAGAAGATTAAGAAAATCTGACATCTCCCATGCTCTCATTCAGAAAATTCTCCAGTCCCACCAATGGGACCTCCTGACACACATGCCACCACGGCACCCTTTATCAAACTTTAAGGCATCCGAAGAAAACACTCCCTTCTCGATTTCCAGCTGCTACAAAGCAACCGGAACACATGTTGGAAAGATGTGATCTTTATGCCTCTCTCTCCCCCAAAAGGGCACTTGGCATTTCTCCCAAGATACACAGCTTTAAAATTAGAATTGGAAAAAGCCACTGTTACCCTCTTAGGGCTGAGGCTACCTCACCACGGAAACCAGAACATTCCCCCCCAACCAACAATTAAGTAACTGAAACCCTCCCAGACATCATACCCCTTCTCTTTATTTCTGTTGTTGCATTAATCATCCTAACACCTTTTTAATTATAATCACAAACTGGAAACCATGGTTCGTGATGTTATAAATACTGATTTTTCCAGTTAAATTAGGCATTTGCTGTTTTATGTTTTGATAGGAAGGGGCTGTTTGAAGCCTCCTAAAATATTGCAATTAGTTCTCACTGTTGAAACAGACAAGACATTAACAGACACATTTGCTGTTTCAGTTTAATGTGGTGGAATGTTTATGCCTAAGTGTACTTCTCTCAAGCTTTGAAAGCATAAGGCATATTTTTTAAAGTGGAAGAAATCAATCACAATACACCCATTTATTATCTATTTCTTAAGTTAAGCTATTTCTAAAACTTTTCCCAGGCTGTAACTTAAACTTGGAAAGCACATCTCTTCAACAGGAAGGGAACTTGTCAGGAAACAATTCTTGTATTTTACCTATTTGCTCTGTTAAGATGATAACATCACTTTAGCTGACAAAGCCTGTGTTTCTGTTTGACAATTGCAATTAATTACTGAGATGCAACCAAGATGGGGCCAGGCATCCAGATCTATTTTCCAGAGAGATACAACACGGGGGCGGGGGGGGGGGGGGGGGGGGGAGCAAAGGAGGTTCGTTTTTGGAATCTGCACCAGTGTGGAGTTAAATGCTATGGCCGGCAAGAAAGCTGGATTATTAATTTATTTTACCTGCACCTAACTTTCTACTGTCTCTTCTCCCTTTATCTCACCACTGGCAGAGGGTGGAAAAGGAGAGAGGTGAACATTTCACATGACAGAAGCCCCAATCTGTTGTGAAGGAGATGCGGGTTAGAAAGGACACGGGTGCAGTGCACAAAAACTCTTAGGGCACCAACTGTCGTGTACACACTGGTGCTGCCGAGGCAGAACCAACGCAGGGTTCATTCTGCCAAGGGGGATAGAAAGTTCTGGAGATAGGGGGGCATCCTCGATCTTTACTAGAAAGCCAGAACTCGCCAGCATCATCTTTTTAACTGTTGTCTGTTCATTTTTGCTCTAACCTGAAAATACTAAAGTTGGATTCCAGCCACGCAAATGTGTCTCAGGGCGATTTTGAGAGATTCCAGGAGATCTCAAAGCCGCTACATCCATCTAGCTACCCTGCTTCATTCCTCGGCGTCCCCAGCGCGGAAGCGCAGAGCCCCGCCAAGCCCGGGCTAGGAAACACCCCGCGGGCACCAAGGCTGGGGATTCCCAGGCTAGGAGCTGGGCAGACTCAGAAGGCACCTCCACGGACAAGGAGCCTGAGGCAGGCAGAAGCAAGGCGACACCTCCACCCCTCGCCCTGAAATAAAGTGATCCTTGGCCAGCGTCCAGCTCTCTCCGCCGCTGCCCCTGAGCGGCCCCGCCAGGATTGGCAGAGCCCCCAATGGGGATAAGAGCTCTCGGGACGGCGGCGCCTGGGTGTCCAAGAGCCCGGAAAGCGATGGCTCGCCCTCCGGGTCTCCCCGTGCGTCCATCCCATCCCGCCGAGCCCATGGTCCTACCTGTACCACTCCAGCCCCTTTTCGTAGTTCCTATCGAAGAAGTGCGGCTCTACGCCCACCGCCCGCACGTCCGGGTGGACTCGGATCGCCTCCAGCAGCGCGCGGGTCCCTCCTTTCTTGACCCCGATGATAAGCGCCTGTGGCAGCTTCTTCTCCCCATAGTCCGGGGTGCTGGCGGCGCCGCCCCTCTCGCTGCTCCCGTTGGCCGCTCTCCGGCCTGCGAGCTCCTCGTCGGTGGTGCTGGACTCCTGCGCTTCCCTCTCCAGCAGCGCGCTCTGCGCCGTGATCATCTCGCCCGGGGCCAGCGGGGTCCGGAGCCAGGCGTCCCGGGCGCCCCCTCCGCTGCTCGCCAGCCCCCAGCCGTCGGCCCCGGGGGCGGCAGGCTGCTCGGGGGGCTCGGGCGGCTCCCCGCGGCTCGCGTTGTCCGGCGGCGGCGGCGCGGGCGGCTGCGAGGGGGCGCCGAGGCGCACGGGGGGAGGCGGCAGAGAGGGTGGCGGCGGGCTCGGCGGGGGCTCGGCGGCGGCGCCCGGCGGCTCCTGCAGCGCCAGGGGGAACTGCAGGGAGCCCGAGCCGCCCAGGAGGCTGTAGCACAGGTAGGTGACGGACAGGGACAAGGTGCACATAAAAAGCAGCTTGCGCGCCGGCGGCCCCTTAGCAGAGGCGCCGGGCGGCGGCGGCGCGGCGAGAGGTGGAGGCGGAGGCGGAGGCGGAGGAGGTGCGGGCCACGGGGCCATCGCGGCTCCCGGCTCGCGGCGGCGGCGGCGGCGGCGGCCCCCGGCGCTGCCCGGACATGGTTTCAGCCGCCGCCCCCGCCGCCGCCGCCGCCGCCGCCGCCGCTGCCCAGCCGCCCCGGCTGCATGAAGCGACGCCGCTGCGCCCCCGGCCCTGGCCGCTGTCCCGCTGCGCCGGGGGGGAGCCCGGCCGCATGGCCCCCCTCCCCACTCTTCCCGTGGAGTCCGGGCGGCCCCCCACCACCCCCCCCTCAGCCTCTGGCAAGGGGACCGAGGGGGGCGCGCGGACCCGCCGGCTGCACCTGCTCCGTCTGCAGCGCCCCCGCTTCCCCGGCTCCGCCGCGGCTCCTGCTTCAGCCTCTGCCGCCGCCGCCGCGCGCTGTTGCAGCCCCGAGTTCCTTCCCCGCTGCTAACTTTCTGCCGGGAGAGCCGAGAGGCGCGGAGGGGAGGAGGAGGGGGCCGGGCGCGCGCCCCGCGCCGCCGAGGGAGGGGGAGTGCGCCTCGCGCGCGCCGCGGAGGGGGGCGCGGAAACGGAGGCGTGCGCTGGGGCTGGGGCGCCCGGGAGAGCGGAGATCGTGCCCCCCCACCCATCTCGACAAACACGCACTGGAGGCGGGCCCCGCCCAGCCCCGTGTGCTTCCCCTCCCCGGGTGCTTCCCCTCCCCGGGGAGCCTGAGACGCTGCGCTCTCCAGCCCTCTCCCGATACTTTTAGGGACACGGAGACCGACGCCAGCCGCCGGTGCCGCGCACCGGGTAGCTGGGGGCCTGAGGACAGCGAGCTGTCGCTTCCCCTTTTCCCCCGGGACTCCAGGCCAACTCGGCCCATCCCTGACCCACCCTTCTCTCACCCCGAATATCCTTCTGCCGGGGGCCCGGGAATGATGTCTTCTCTGTAACTGTTTTCCCACCCAAACTTCCATCTTTCCAGCCTCCCCATCTTATCTTGGAGCTCCTGGCGGGTGGAGTTTTGACACAAGCCCCCAGGTATCCCCGCCCCAGAGCTTTTGCCTCTGTCCGGCCACTGGGTGACTGCTTCCTGCTCCTACAGAGGAGGCTGTCCCCTACCCGACACCCTTAACCACAGGGACACCTGCGCCCCTTGGGGGCATTGGCACTAAAGGAGTTCAGATTTCTCTGGACTGAAATAGACTGAGCCCACCATCGCTCTGAACACCTAATAAGCAGAGGCAAGTTGGGTTGCAGGGTGTCTGTGCATCGCTTCATTGAATTTTTTTAAAGTATATTTTCTAAGCAGAGAGATTTCCATCCTTCACCTCCCTCTCCTGAGGGGAATGGTAAACATCAGAAGGCTCTGGAAAATTCAAAACTAGACACTGCTTCCCGTGGCGTTTTGCTCAGGGAGGTAGCGGGAATGGGAGGAAGAGGCAGAGCGATCAACTGAGGCACTCTGGCGAACTCTGCTTCCTGGCGACTGGGGCTGGCCCTGCGAACCCCTCCGGGCCAGGCTCTCCCAGGCGCTGGCTCGGCTGAATCCTGTTTACCCTGCAAGCCACAGCTGGGTGCCTGGTGGGTGGGCTTTCTCCAGGCGGGCTGATGGGGTTGGCATCTCGGGTTTTGTTTGATCACATAATAGGAACAACAGTTGAAAGAAAATGTATATAATGTCTAAATATTAACGAGATACCTAGTGCCAAAGAGGGGGAAAAAAATGTTAATCAAATAAGATGAAGAACACGGACTTTTCCCTGAGTGAACAAAAGCTCACTGCTGCTCTCAGCTGGACATGACTTTCCTTCACTACAGCTTTAGTTCAGATAAAGATTATTCCTTTATAATATATTTTTTATGGTACACTGGAGACCTCTGAAATGCAGAGTCTGGTGTCCTGTAAATCATTCCTTGTAACTAGGGATGCTTTTTCAAACACCACACAACTGCATTACTGTAATGTTAATGGGATGAGGCCAACCGGAGCAGAGAGAAACACAAGCTTGGCCCATCCCTCTTTCTACTATGAGCCCAGTTCTGGGTGGTCAGCCAGGAGGGCCCATTGTGACAAATCTGGCCACCCCCACGGCCCATCTTCCTTCCAGTGCCCAGGTACCAGGATACCCAGCATCTGACCCAGGCTCTCCATGCCTGAAGCCCGAATTTCTCCACACACCCTCTCAATGATTCACGTGAACCTGCTCTGTATCTAGCCTTTACTACACATGTGCTTTTCCAATTTGGAAAGGTTTTGATCCAATGGCTTTAAAATTGAACCCAGAGATGATAAACTGAGAGCTGGGTGTGGCCAGCACAGTGATATTAAGAAATTCCCCCTACTCCATCCCCTTACCGCCCCCCCCATGTCCGCCCCCATAAAATCTGGGTATGAGGTTTCTGTTGAGATAGCAGATTGTCCCCACACCTTTCTCTTACTTGTCTGGGCACTGCCAATGAG
Source organism: Lutra lutra (assembly GCF_902655055.1). NCBI lineage: Eukaryota > Metazoa > Chordata > Mammalia > Carnivora > Mustelidae > Lutra > Lutra lutra. The sequence continues at coordinate 20,431,158 of NC_062295.1, read as the reverse complement.
GAAACTTGCCAGCATCCCTTCTGCCTCTTGTCCCCAAATAGTCACACGTGAGTAAGAGACTCTTGATAGAATAAAAGCCATCGATGAAATGTCAGGCCCCATAGCTGATGGGGAAGAGGTGATTTGGGGGGGAAGGAGTTTTGTAGACTTCTTACTTAGGCAATTGCCTATTTTTTTCCTTACTCCTGATCCAGTCTTTTTCTGGGAGCAAGTTTTTGAGAATCCTATAATGAAAAGTAGGAGCCACCTACATAGGGAGAACTCAGACTTCATTCAGCAGTTCCCAATGGGTCTGAAGATTGGATAGAATTTTTTTTTCCCTGTTTCTACTGCCAACACCCATGCTCATTCAGGCTTCTCAGAGTTTTTACAGCATTCCTCCAGCTGGTCTCCAGGTCTGTGGGGTGTGGGGTGCGTCATTTCCAAACATCCCAGACACCAATAGCAGATCAATCAGTCAATCACTCACAGGTCTGCTAATGCCTTCTATGGCTCAAAACCTCCCTTTCACTGCCTAACCAATAAACTCCAACCTCTTTACCTTTGTACAAAAGGTCCCCTCCCACATTTCATGGAACTCACAGTTCCGCCGGATCAAACTGTACCTGCTCTCCAAGCATACAGCCTGCATGGTTCTGCTTCACTTCTGTATGCTCAGACAATAGAGTAGGAGCGAAGCTGTCTTTTGCTGGCTATGTGGCTTTTGGGCAGGTGATTCCACCTCTCTGAGCCTCAGGGTCTGCAGATACAAATCCTGGATAATAAGACTCCCCTCAAATTGTTTTCATAAAGAATTAAATTGACTTAGATCGCATATGCAAAAAATACCTGGCTCACTGCCTGGCTTGTGGTGGCTCTGGATCATTATTTGGATCTAAACATTGGCTCCTGCCATGCCTTTTCTTGAAACCTCATCCTTGAAAAATATGTGTGCCCTTTCTTCAAATCAGCACAACGTGTAAACTGAAGTTAACTTTCCTAATCTGCTCTGTTGCATAAATAATGCCAAGTCCAATGCCTTCTGTAGCTTTTTTCTTTTTTAAGCAATAGAAACTAACTCTGGCTAACTTCAGCTTGGCTTGATTTTTTTTAATTAAAGAAATTTGCTAGGGGTGCCTAGGTGGCTCATTTGGTTAAGCATCTGCCTTAGGCTCAGGTCATGATCTTAGGGGTCCTGGGGGGGACCCCCACATTGTCAAGGAGCTCCCCGCTCAGTGGGGAATCTGGTTCTTCCTCTCCCACTGCCCCTCCCCCCCATTCCTGTGCACATGTACTCTCAAATAAATATATTAAATCTCTAAAAAAAAAAGAAAAAAACTTACTAGAAGGATATATGCTAACTCACAAGACAAAAACCAACAAACCAACAAGAAGCAAAAATTAGCTTTGGAGTATTGTCAGGTCTCCTGTGGCCCACAGAAGGAATCGTTTTCTTGGCCCCTTAAAGTTAGGTCTGACTGTGTGGCACTTTGGCTAATGAAGCTTGAGCAGAAGTGAAGTGGTATATTCTAGGCAGAAGCTTTGGCAGACGGTGGGAGACTGTGTCACCAGGGGCAGTCAGTGTGTTTTTCTCTGTCCGTTGTTCAAGAACCTGAATGGAGCCTCTGTCATCTACCATCGACTCGATCCTCCACACTGAGCGAGGTTGGGGTCATTCCTGCCCCTGATGACATGTAGTCTGATCAAGAAATAAACTATGGGGCGCCTGGGTGGCTCAGTGGGTTGGGCCGCTGCCTTCGGCTCAGGTCATGATCCCAGGTCCTGGGTTCGAGCCCCGCGTCGGGCTTTCTGCTCAGCGGGGAGCCTGCTTCCTCCTCTCTCTCTGCCTGCCTCTCTGCCTACTTGTGATTTCTCTCTGTCAAATAAATAAATAAAATCTTTAAAAAAAAAAAAAAAAGAAAGAAACTCAGTTGTTCTCAGCTCTGGACACTTGGGGCTTGGTTGTGAACACAGCACAAGCTAGCTGATCTGACTGATGAAAGTGTATATACCATTCATTTCCTCTGCCGTTGAGCAGAATGACTTCAGTAAGCCAATATTAGAACTCCCTTTCACAGAGTGAATGAATGGAGCCAGGACAGTAGAGACAGAGTTCTTGTCTCATATCTAGCAAATAGATTTCTCCATTTTGGCTTTTACTTCTCGATAAAAAATATATCCGTAGCAATCTGGAGGTAAAGCTCCAGACAAAACCAACGGGGTAACAAAGAGGAACATTATATACTTATAAAAAGAGCAAAAGAGGGGCGCCTGGGTGGCTCAGTGGGTTAAGCCGCTGCCTTCGGCTCAGGTCATGATCCCAGGTCCTGGGTTCGAGCCCCACATCGGGCTTTCTGCTCAGCCGGAAGCCTGCTTCCTCCTCTCTCTCTCTGCCTGCCTCTCTGCCTACTTGTGATTTCTCTCTGTCAAATAAATAAATAAAATCTTTAAAAAAAAAAAAAAAAAAAAAAAAAAAAAAAAGAGCAAAAGATTAAAAAATAATAATGCCATGACCTTACGGAACCTTGCATTGGAAAGGATCTGACATAGGAAATCAGGAAATACTTAGAGCTGAAACAGCAAAATCTGGCAGATGGAAGTAAGCAATACTTACATGAATGATTATATCTTCAATATACTTCTCCAAAAAAAGGAGAAAAATTAAAAACAGATGAGCTACACGTTCAACTCAAGAAGCTAGAAAAAAAGAGCAAGAGAGTAAAGTTGGGAAGAAAGGAAATGATAAAAGATAAATGCCAAACATTTGTTTATGTGCCGCTTCTTTACAGATAAGGACAGAATTGTGTCTCCCCCAAAATCCTATGTTGAGGCCCTAACCCCCAATGTGACCATGGCCAGAGATCTGGTCTTGGGGAAGTAATTTAGCTTAAAATGAGGTCATGATGGCAGAACCCTGATCAGATAGGATTGTGGACTCATAAGAAGTTGAAGAGTTATCTCTGTTTCTTCATACACCCTCCCTGGCAAAGACAACCAGGAAGAGTTCTCACCAGAACCCGAGCTTGCTGGACCCTTATCTCAGACTTCCAAGCCCAAGAACAGTAAAAAAAAAAAATACATGTCTGTCATTGAAGTCACCCACTGTGGTATTTTGTTATGGTAACAGAGCTAAGACCTAGATCTTTCATGGTTTGTAAATGGGCTCCGGTACCAATTCCAATATATGTTGGGGTTGGGGAGAGGGTTCCACACCAGCAAGCAGTTCTCAGCCACCAGCTGGGTGCCCTACAGTCAACTCAGTTCTGACTCTGTGTATCCAGGGAGAGCACCAGATCCCATAGGTTAGGGGCCACAACACTGCCCCCACCACAGATGCCAAAGTCAAGTCCAGCTGGTCACCTTTGCTTATGACCCACTGGCTGTAAGTCAGAGGTTCCCAAGAACCCTTTCCTCAGGCTCAATTAATTTGCTGGAGCAGCTTACAGAACTCAAAGAAACATTTTATTCACTGGACTACTAGTTTATTATAAAAGTATATAGTTCAGGAACAGCTAGAGAGATGTGCAGGGCAAAGTATGGGGGGCGGGGGAAGGGTGAGAAGTTACCATGCCCTCTCTGGGAACACCAATCTCTAGCCCCTCCACATGATCACCAACCCAGAAGGAAGCTCTCAAAACCCTTTTGGGGTTTTTCTGGAGGCTTCCTTCCATAGTCCTGATTGATCCACTCATTGGCCATTGGTGATCACCAAGAGGTGTGGGGAGGGAGGGGGAGAATGGTTTACTGAAGGTTCCAGCTCTTTCCTCAAAGGTGAGTTGCCCTGGCAACCAGGTCCCAACCTTGGGTTACCCCAGGGCTTTCCTAAATCACCTCATTAACACAACAAAAGAGACCTTTAATGCTAGGACCACAGGAAATTCCAAGGATTTTAGGAGCTGTGCCAGCACCCGGATTGCAAACCAGCTGACATATGCACCACGAGGTCTTTTCACAAAGACCCCTCATGGCAGAACGATCATAAAGGTCAAAAGATACTGGCACATATAGAATCCCGTTCAGTCATTAATAACTATCCCGTCCATCATCAGGTGATATGAGAAAGTGTCCCAGGATGAGGCCCCTCCCACTTGCCTCCCCACTTTCAGGCATCTGATATAACTGACTAAGGGACAATATCATCTCTTATTCTGACTTCTTGTGAGGTGTTAATGTAATATTAATTTCTCGTCATTATATATCATTATATGATGTCATTCATTCCCTTATCCTCCACCCCAAACTTTCCCACCTTTGGAAGGGACATTAGATTCCAACCCCCCACCCCCCACCCCAACCTGTACCCCCTCACCCCACCCCCACCCCCGTGCTGGTCTATATTGCAGGCAGCCATACTTGCCTAGAAAGTTCTTCCCTTCAGTCCACTCCATTTCAGGCGGAGCAGAACCAGAAGGCTGCCTTGCACACCAGGCAACATAGTTGCTATTGTTTACCAGGAGGTCCCATTTTGTGAGCTGGGGTGAAGGCACATCCTGCCTCATCAGACCCCTAGCAAATGTGACAGAAAGGATAGAAACATAGTTACAGTTTCCTGCTTGGAAATCATCCCAGCTTCCTGCCTTGTGATAGTAGCCCTTGTCCTAGGACCACCCCATCAAGTAGGGAAAAAAGAGTGACAAAGTCGAGATAATATAAAAAAGAAGAAAAACTAGTCATTGTACCAGTGTCCTCCCCTGGCAAGAATTACATATGCATACAAGCATCCTTTCCCAGATCCACCAGAAAAACAGACAAATCTGTCCAGTGGGGATACTCCTCTCTCCCCCACCCCCATCATGTTCTTGCTGAGCATGGGCACACACTGTGGGGGCATTCATTTTTATGTTTACAAGTTTTCTTGTGATTGGTTGCTCTTTCTTACTGAGTCAAGAAAGTTAAGTATTAAGGACACCAGATTTTTTTTTTTTCTCTATCATATATCTTCAACCTATTGGGTCACCAGTTTGCCTTTCCTGGTAACTTGTCTTTACTGTTTTTGATTGCGTGTGTGTTTCATTTTTATGTACTCAGACTCCCAATTATTTCCTTTATAGTGTTTACTTTTGATAGAAGATGGTGTTCCCCAAAGTGTATAAATGTTCATCTACATTTTCTTCTAGTACATTTTTTGTTTTATTTTCTACATTTAAATTGTAAGCCATCTGATATGCATTCCAGTGTGCAATTTTACACAAAGATCTAACTTTATTTTTTTTGCTTCATTTTCTTAGTACTACTTACTTCCCAGCAGTCTGAGACTCTACTGTTATATAATAAACCCACAATGTTGGAATTTTCCCATCCAGAAATATGGGAAGTGAGTCTCCGTGCCTTCTATCTTCTTGTATATCTCTCATGGAACTTTCTATAATTTTAATGACATGCACCATGCACAAATCTTTGTCTGGGCAAGTGTTGGGACATCTGATCCTGCTCTGTTCAATTTCATTAAATCTCTTGCTCTCTTTTTGCTTCATTCATGAGTTCACTCATACAGTTGTCATTCTGAAGGAGCTAGTATATTCTGGATGAGACCTGGAGGGAGGAGTGAAGCAGAGAGCAAGATCCTGGGTCCTCTTGAAGGCAGAAACAATGATATAAGCAAGTGAAGGAAGTAGTAAAAGAGAAAAAAATACAGAGGACTCTAGAGCCCATTGCTGGAGTACCTTGGCTAGCCTACAAAGCCCAAGAGGAAGCCTTCACAGAGGAAGTGACATTTCAATCCATATGTAAAAGGAGAATTGGATTACACCAGGTAAAGCAAGAGGATTATTTTTAGTATGTGCGACATCTCACCCACCTCATTCATTTTAAATACATTTAGCAAACTAAATGGAAGGTAACTTCCCTCAGAGAAAAGGGGTATCTGCCAAAAAGCTACAGCAAACACTATAATGAAACATAAGGAAATAGTAGAAGTAAGCCCTTAAAAGACAGAACCAAGACAAGTGTGCCTTCCATCATGGCTTCTGCTCAGGATTGCGCTGGGGTTCCCAGTTAATGCGATAAGACAATGCAGTAAGACAAGGGAGAATAATAAAGTATGTCTGATTTAAGAAGAATGGAACAAATTATTATTATTTGCAAACTATATATTTGTTGGGAAATAGATGAAAATCTATAAGCAAAGAATTTGGTAAGCTTGCTGAATAATATTTAAAATATAAAGAGTAGATGCATTCTTATATATAATCAGGACACAATTAGAAAATATAATCTTAGGGCCGCTTCCCTGGCTCAGTCAGTAGAGCCTCCGACTCTTGATCTAAGGATTGTGAGTTCAAGTCCCTCGCTGGACATGGAAATTACTTAAAAAAGAGAGAGAGAAAGAGAGAAAGAAACAAAGAAAAAAAAGAAAGAAAGAGAAAATATAATCTTAAAAGAAGATCCTATTCAGAACTACAATAAAATTCACTAAGCTAGTCCCATATAGATAACATTATACAACTTTTTGATGGAACATTATATTAATTTCCTAGGGCAGCCATAACAAAATCAATGGAAGAGACTAGAAAGGCCAGAAACAGAAGCACATGTGTGAAAATTGTGTTTTAACAAAGAAGTCATTACGAACCATTGGGAGAAAGAATGAGTTATTTAGTAAATCACTGGCAAGAAGAGAAAAATTAGATCTCTCTCATCACCATACACAAAACAAAGAAAAGGCGGATTAGATACCTAAGTATGAAAAGAACTTTTAAAATTTTATGAGGGGGCGCCTGGGTGGCTCAGTGGGTTAAAGCCTCTGCCTTCGGCTCAGGTCATGATCCCAGGGTCCTGGGATCGAGCCCCGCGTTGGGCTCTCTGCTCTGAGGGGAGCCTGCTTTCTCCTCTCTCTCTCTGCCTGACTCTCTGCCTGCTTGTGATCTCTGTCTATCAAATAAATAAATAAAATCTTAAGAAAAAAAACTATTAAAATTTTATGAGAAAACATAGGAGATTATCCCTATGATATCCAGGTAGGAAAGAATGTCATAAAACGCAAAAAAAACACATCATAAAGGAAAAGTTTGATAAATTTGGCTATATTTCAAATTTAGCTATATTTTAAATTTCTGTTAATCGAAAGATGGAATAAAGAGAATGAAAAACAAAGTAGCCTGAAAACAACTTCGAATATATACAAGGATATACATTAGAAACTTCCACAAACAGGGACACCTGGCTCGTTCATTCAGTAGAACATGGGACTCTTGGTCTCAGGGTTGTGGGTTCAAGCCCCCATTGGATGCAGAGATTACTTATAAATAAATTTTTTGAAAAAAAGAAAAAGAAAGTTCCACAGGTTGTTTGAAAATCACTAGAAAAAGGATGAAAAAAGATATAAAAAGGCAAAATGGAAGTGTTTGAAACACAGAAGAAAATGTGAATGGCAAATAACCCTAAGAGATTACATTCAATCTCACCATCAATCAGAACAGTAAAAATGAAAACACAGGAGATTTTCCTTGTCATGCCCATGAGACTAGGACAAAATATATTGCTAATAGGAGTGTATGTAGATACATCAGAGAAAAATAGCAATATCAGGTAAAAGCAAATATGTATCATCATATGACCAAACACCTCTTTTTGTGTGTACACTAGAAAATGCTCATTTATACACAAAAGATATATGTATAGTGTTGTTTAACATAGTATGAAGGGGAAACAACTTAACTTTCCCTCAGTAAGGAGACCGATTACTAACTGTGGTTTATTTATACACTGGAATATTACACTGCAGTTAAAAAGAACCAACTAGGGGCACCTGGGTGGTTCAGTCAATTAGGTGTCTGTCTTCCAACTGGCTTGGGTCATGGTCCCGGGGTCCTGGGATTGAGTCCCACATCTGGTTCCCTGCTCAACGTGAAGCATGCTTCTCCCTGTCCCTCTGTAGCTCTCCCTGCTTGTGCTCTCTCTCTCTCTCTCTCTTTCTATCTCTGTGTCAAATAAATAAATAAAATCTTAAAAAAAAAAAAAGAACAAACTAGTCTTAGGCATATTAATATGGAGACAGCTCAAAAAACTATTGTTGATTAATGAAAGCCAATCAAAGAAGGATATGTACAATGTGCTGCCACTTACGTAAAATTTTCTATGCATTAAAAGTATAGTATTTTGTTCATGGTGAGAGGCAAATATATATACTTGGAATAATTCATGTTAATTTCAGGGTATGGAGACCCATGATGAGCGAGGGAGGAGATGGAACAGAAAGGTAAATTTCTGTGTAACTGACATATTTTGCTCCTTAAAAACAAAGGCATTATAATAGACTGGATTGGTTTGTCCCCCAAAATTCCTATGTTGAAGTTCTAACTCCAGGACTTCAGAACATGATTATATTTGGAGATAGGGCCTTTAAAGAAGTAGTTAAGGTAAAATGAAACCCTATTGGTGGCACCCATCCCATGACTGGTGTCCTTCTAAGAAATGAGGAGGACACAGACAACACAGATCTAAAGGTGATCACATGAGGTCACAGTGAGAAAGCAGCCATCTGAAGGCTGTGGAGAGAGGCCTCAGAAAAAACTAAACCTGCTGACATCCTGATCTCAGACTTAACTGTCTCCAGCACGGTGAGAAAACTCATTGCTGTTGTTTACACAGTTCAGTGTGTGGCATTTTGCTAGGACAGCCCTAACAAACTAATACAACATCTGAAGCAGACCCGGTAAAATTTCAGTCTGTTGCTTCTGAGCATCAGAACCATCGGAGTAGGTTACATCATGTACTGTTCTGTGTGTTTGCAACATTTCTGTATCAGTTAAGAAAATACTCAGCAGCGCTGCCTGGGCAGCTCAGTCGGTTAAACATTGGACTCTTGATTTCAGCTCAGGCCATGATCTCAGGGTTTTGAGATCAAGCCTTGCATCAGACTCCATGCTGGGCTTAAAATTCTCTCTCTCCTTCTCCCTCTGTCCTTCCACCATGCTCGCTCACTCTCTCCCTCCTCCTCTAAAGAAAAAGGAAGTAAGGAAGGGAAGAAGGAAGGAAGGAAGGAAGGAAAGAAATAATAAGCAGATCCCCAAAAAGAATGACTCAAATACAATAAAAATTTTATCTTTTTTTTTTAAGATTTTATTTATTTATTTGACAGACAGAAATCACAAGTAGGCAGAGAGGGAGGGGGAGGCAGGCTCCCTGCCAAGCAGAGAGCCCGATGTGGGGCTCCATCCCAGGACTCTGGGATCATGACCCAAGCCAAAGGCAGAGGCTTTAACCCACTGAGCCAACCAGGTGCCCCAAATTTTATCTTTGATTACCTTGCAGGCCAAGGTGGATATTGGGATGGGCAGGTGGCACTCCTCCACAAGGTGGGTCAGCCCCCACGACTTCTTGGCTCTTGACCCTGCCACACCTGAGGGCTGGATCAGTGCTTGCAACTGCTCTGCCCCAGGACAAAGAGGGAAGATAGAGAAGACACCCTTGCTTTTCAAAAAGTTCCAGACTGGGGGCACCTGGCTGGCTCAATGGGTACAACATCTGACTTTTGATCTCGGGGTTGTAGGTTCCAGCCCCATGTTGGGTGTCAAACTTATTTAAAAATAAATTTTTTTTTTTTTTTAAAAAGGTCCCAACCTGGAAATGGCTCACATCACTTCCACCCCCATGCATCAGCTGGAATGGTCATAACCCCCACCTCGTGGTAATTTTCTGGAAAGCTGCCTCGAAGTGCACACAGCATGAGGGTTTAGACAAACAGCTAGTAGTCCTACCCACTGTGTCTGAACTAAGAATTTCAAGTTATTCAACTCAAGTGCCATCGGTAAAAAAAATATTAACTCCTTCTGTATTAATCAGGGTTCTCCAGAGAACAAAGAGGAGGTATAGAGATATATTTAAATAAATAAATAAACATTTAAATATATAAGAAATATAGTTATAAATTTATATTAAATAATTTTATGTTAACTAGAAACATCTATTTCCACAAGTAAATATATTAATTTAGATAAATAATCAGCATAATAATAGATTTCTATTAATTAGTAAATAATATATTTATGTTAATATTTGATGCACATGCATCAAATTTATATGTAAAATTATATATAATCATACGTGTATGCATATGCATATATATACACAGAGAGAGAGAGACGGAAAAAGAGAGAGATTTATTATAAAAAATTCGGGTCTCTAGATTATGGAGACTGAGGAGTCCCAAGATCTGCAGGTGATTCTGGAAGCTAGAAACCCTGGAGAGACAATGGTGTTGTCCTAGTCTAGAGGCCTGAAAACCAGAAAAGCCTATGTTTTGTGGTTTTTGTTTTTAAAGATTTTATTTATTTATTTGACAGAGAGCAAGAGGGAGAGCACAAGTAGGGGGAGGAGCAGCAGAGAGAGGGGGAGAAGCAGGCTCCCCACTGAGCAGGGAGCCCGATGTGGGACTTGATCCCATGACCCCGGGATCATGACCCGAGCCGAAGGCAGTCACTCAACCAACTGAGCCACTCAGGTGCCCGAAAAGCTTGTGTTTTAATTCAAGTCCAAAAGCAGGAAAATTCCCCCTTGTTGGAGGGAGGGTCAGCTTTTTTGGTCTATTCAGGTCTTCAACTGATTGGATGAGGCCCACCCACATTAGGCTATCTGCTTTCCTACATCTACAGATCTACCATTCTTCTCATCTGGAAACACCCCGATGGACACACCCGGAAGAATGTTTGACCAAGTGTCTGGGAACCTTGGGTTTGAAACATAAAATTCAAGTTGAACCATAAAATTCACCATCACATCTCCCCCATAAAATAAATTACTTAGCTTTCACTCTCAGCTCCTCTCAACCTTTCCCTCACCTGACTGATTCCTGGTATAAACTTTGGAATTTTAGACTTTTTTTTTAAAGATTTTATTTTTATTTATTTGACAGACAGAGATCACAAGTAGGCAGAGAGGCAGGCAGAGAGAGAGGAGGAGGCAGGCTCCCTGCTGAGCAGAGAGCCCTACTCGGGGCTTGATTCCAGGACACTGGGATCATGACCTGAGCCAAAGGCAAAGGCTTTAACCCACTGAGCCACCCAGGCACCCCTGGAATTTTAGACTTATTATCACTGCTGAATCTGTAGTTAACATTATGTACTTTCTTTTACATTTGCATGTGTTTTCAGTCTGTATTTACATAATCATGCACCCTCAATGCACACTATGTGAAACTCTTTCCACTGTTCATTCCCATCCTTTCATAGTCCCCACCCTTGAGGTCTTCTGACTTGACCCTGGGTATTCTTTTATTTCCCCACAGGGTTTGAGCTTCTGACTGGGACCAGAACTTGGCAGGGCCCCCATTAAGTAGAGTGTTTTTACATGAAAGACAGGAGTCGGTTGTAGTTTCTGGACATGAGAGACTCTCGAAACCGTGATTAGATCAAAAGAAGCCAACAAAAAAAAAACATTTTTCACGGGGGCGCCTGGGTGGTCCTGGGATCACCAGGGTCACCCTGGGATCCCAGGGTCCTGGGATCCAGCCCCACATCGGGCTCTCTGCTCAGCAGGGAGCCTGCTTCCCTCCCTCTCTCTCCACCTGCCTCTCTGCTTACTTGTGATCTCTGTCTGTCAAATAAATAAATAAAATCTTTAAAAAAAATTTTTTTTTCACAAGAGGATAAAAATGTGCAAAAATGCAATTTTGCCTGCTAGTAGATAACACAATTAGTATCTTCTTTTTCTATTACTCTCCCATTTTTATAATTTCAAAATAAAATATGAATAGATAGTAGAAAATTGAGCAAAATAAATAAATAAATCCAAGAATGCAGATGTAATTGGAAGTTCCTCTATGAACAAGTACTGAGTTTATCATTTCTCACTGATATCATGAAAGCTACTTTTCAAAAGTCAAAGGCATCAAGCCTGCCGCTGATAGATAATGTAATCATGTTTGCCCTGGTCTTCAAGCCACTGCTCAGGCTACGCTGTTATTTGCCATGCTTATGCTTAGCATTTAGACGTTTTACAAATATTATTGAAGCCATCATACCTGATAAGTGAAAAAGCATTAAGACTATGGAACAAGTTGCAAAGAAAGGGTACACGGCTAAAAAGGAAAACGAGAGCGATTTCTGGAAATGCGAGTCGAAAGGATGAAGAAGGGTGGCTTCTTGGTGTGCTGCACGAATTTCTTTGGGAGTGTGAATGATTTTGAAGTAAGAATGAATCGCGCCTGTAAGATCAACCGTATTCATCAAGAAGTGAGAAAAACTATTTGACTCAGTGAGGGAAAGAAGTCAGATATCCATCCGCCTAGTGTTAATTGTTGGCAAGACTTGATCTGGGGAATGGGAGGCCTGAGTAGGCTTTCAAGGGCTGCTGAGGATTCTGTTGTCTTCCAGGTGATTCCCACCCGGGAGGAAGGCTTATCTAAATCTTCGGGCCGTCGAAGCGATGGCAAACGAGCACACGTGGGCTGCTGAAGAATAATATATGTCACTAGCAAAGATTATTCAGGGAGAGACAAATACCTGACTTAACAGATTTCTGAGGAAGACAAAATTTATCTATTTGGGGAAAATAAATCTGCTAGAAAATATGTATAGAAGAGGGAGAAGACTATGCCTGCTTTTCAAGCTTCAAAGAAATTGATTCATATTCTTGTTAAGCAGAAATGCAATGGGGATCTCGGGTTTATATCTGTCTTAGTTACTTGGGACTTGAAAATGTATGGATTTACAAATATCCTTTCAGAACCTAATCTATCCTAAAGTCTAGACCTGCTCTAAGTAGCAGTTGTTAACAGTTTGCGAGGCGCTGATGGGTTTATTTTTCCTGTTTATAACAGTAAATAAACAGTGGGCTATGCAATAAGTACTATTATTTACCAAATTCATGTTGTCCCCAAGATTTAGGAGACTTTTCTTATTAGTACATTTAGCTCAACCCCATTTCTTTTATTTTTTATTTTTTTTAAACAAGTACTTTTTTTTTTTAAGATTTTATTTATTTATTTATTTGTCAGAGAGAGAGAGAGAGAGATCACAAGCAGGCAGAGCAGCAGGCAGAGGCAGAGAGAGAAGCAGCCTCCCCGATGAGCAAGGAGCCCGATGTGGGACTCGATCCCAGGACCCTGGGATCATGACCTGAACTGAAGGCAGCGGCTTAACCAACTGAGCCACCCAGGCGTCCCAACCCCACTTCGTCTAAAGTCCACAGATTATTACATAGAAATTCATCTACTGTAAGATATTAAGGAATCCTACTGATGGACATTTAGATTATTTCCAATTTGGAAATATACCTAGTCCCTATATAAATATCACACATTCATGTATACACACATGTATGTATATATTAGCTGCAGAATTCTGAGTCAACTGTGTGATTATGCCTTCCATAATATGAAGAACTAAAATTTGGTGACAATTTATATTTTTACCTCCAGTTATTTTTAATTCAAATATATATATGAAATTTACATAACATTGACAAGATTAATACACTGAACTCCCACACACCCTCAGTAAGATTCACCACTTGTTAACGTTTTGCCAGGCCACAAGTGTCATTGTCTCTTCCCTTTTCTCGTTTTTTTCTGATTTCAGAGACGTTTGCATATATAATACCAATTTATCTGCTAATAGTTCACTGTATATTTTCTAAAAACAATAATATTCTCTTATTGATGTAACCACAGTACACGCATCAAGCTCAGGGATTTTAATGTTGATATAGCACTTTTATCTACTGCACAGTTTATATACCAATTTTGTCAATTGTCCCAATAATGGCTTTATAGCCATTTCCCCCCCACGCTGGTACAGGATCCTGTCCAGAATCATGTTTTGCATTTAATCATTATTGCCCTTTAGTCTCCTTTAATCTGGAAGCAGTCCTTAGCCTTTCATTGTTTTTCATGACTTAGACATTTTTGTAGAACATGGCGGGTTATTTTAGATAATGTCCCTCCATTTGGGTTGGTCTGATGTTTCTTTATGATTAAATTGGCGTTTTACATTCCTGGCTAGAGTACTGTAAAAGTGATGTTGTGTTACATCTAGAGGCACATTAAAACCATTTGCCCACTCATTGGTCATTTTAATTTTTCTCATCTGATGAAAGTGTTGTCCAGCAAAGGGCTTTAGAAAAAGTCCCCCCAAGATGTGCCATTTTAGCACATGGACAATTTTGAGTTGAAGGCAATTAAGACCCAACAGACTCAAGAAAAACTTTTACCTGTCCCTTCAATTATTGAAAAGAATTTAGATGGGAGGTCTGGCCCAGAAAGATAGGTGTTACCAAGAGATGACTTTAACATCTGCTCTTTTAAAAAAAAAAATTTATTTATTTATTTGAGAAAGAGAGCCAGCAAGGGGAGAGGCAGGGGGCGAGGGAGAGAGAAAATCTCAAACAAACTCCATGTTGAGCAGGAGGCTAATATGGGGCTCGATCCCAGGACCCTGAGATCATGACCTGAGCTGAAACCAAGAGGTGTACACTTCACAGACTGAGCCACCCAGGCATCCCCAAATCTGCTCTTATTATCATATGAATCTCCCTGCTCCCCGCAAGAGCCCTATGCCACTCCTTAGCTCAAAATGGCATGTCAGACTCCATTGTCTGGCTCGTCCCTGGGTCTCATATTCTTATGTGGCCCCCATACATTCGGAATTCAACTTGTTTTCCCTCTGTTATCTGTCTTATGTTAATCTGATTATTAGACCAGCCAAAAAATCTAGAAGGGTAGAAGAAAAAACATTTCCTCCTCAAAACTAGCTTAGCTTCTCTGTGTTAATACTATTATCCACTTGTAACTAATTAATTCTCTGAAGGAAGACACTTACAGATCGTGCAAATATTTTCTTCCTTATTAGACTTTCATCTCCTAGATATAGTACCCATTGACAAGTATTGTCTAAACAAATATTTATTTTTTTTAAAGATTTTATTTATTTATTTGACAGAGAGTGTGCACATAAGCATGGGGAGCGGCAGGCAGAGGGAAAGGGAGAAGCAAGCTTCCTGTGGAGCGGGGACCCTGAGGTGGGGCCTAATCCCAGGACCCTGGGATCATTACCTGAGCCGAAGGCAGACGCTTAACTGACTGAGCCACCCAGGCACCCCTAAACAAATCTTTAATATAATGATTTCAAAATGATTTACTAACTCTACTACTTCCTCCACATTTATCAGTTGGCATTTTTGCTGAAGGAAGCATTTTCGTTTTATCTATTTATCTAGCTAACTAGTTGGCTGTCTTGATGTCCATCTTTCTATATGTATGTCTACCCATTTATCCATCTATCCATTCGCTTGTCCACTTACTATCTGCATGGATTAATATGTTACTATTTTATTCAGTGGGTTATAATATATTACTGGTCTTACTAATTTTGATACTCAATTTTTCCCAGATCTGGCCAATGGGATTCCCTTTAAGGTTCATGTGTCCTTTTGATAAGTCCCCATAAGTTTTTGTTTGTTTTGTTTTGTTTTTTAGTGCTTACTTCGCTTTTGGCACAAGATATAAGTTCTTGAACCTTTACTATCTCAGCCTGGAATTATTACTTTCTCTAACCATTCCTTGTTCTCTTTGTTGGGGATTAAAACTAAGATGTGGGCCCTGGGTTTGCTTATTGTCACTGAGATATCATTGCCTGTAGGTCCTTTCAGTGGACAGAGCCATGAATTGTTTATATTCGTATATTAGAAACCACAGATTTATGCTGATACCTCTTCAGTTCTGATTTAAACACTCCAAAGTTCTTTCTTGCTTTGCTCTTCAAACCCTCAGATCCCTGGTTCTCAAACATCAACACCCTTATCCATTTACATAATCTTGCATCAGACAGAAAATTGTTTCGGGATTGTGGCAACCATAAACCATGAAGAGCATATCTGCTAAGACAAGTTCAAGATTAATTTGTCATACTTTTGTTCTTTACATTGATGGTATATAGTAAAAGTACTGTGTTCAAATGTTTGCATTATTATTTTCCCCTGTAGTTGATTATGTCTTAAATTCGCAAAACAAATGGATTCATTTGTCTCCATTTACACTCAATTTAGGTTTTGTTTCTTTCCCATCGTGATGATTAGGTTTTAGTTTTGAATATGTAGAACATTACCATGCTTAGTTGCATCTTTCCACATCATCAGAACATACAATATATGCACCATTTTTTAAACATATGTAACATTTGTATACTATTCTGTCACACATGTCCCCTTTCTTGTTTTAGTCTCATCTCCACAATTAAACACATTAAATGATCACCATGAGCCCTTTTGCCAAAATTCTCCCAATTCTCTCTTGTTCGGCTGAAGTTCATCCTCAAATAAATTCTGTAGGATGGGCACAAGTATACAGAATTCCCTGAATGTTTGCATCTTCAAAACTCCTTTCATAGCAGGGCTTTTCAGGCTCAAAACCATTATCATTTCGGGCTGCATAATTTTTTTTTAAAGATTTTATTTATTTACTTGACAGACAGAGATCACAAGTAGGCAGAGAGGCAGGTAGAGAGGGGGGCGGGGAAGCAGGCTCCCTGCTTGAGCAGAGAGCCTGATGCAGGGCTCGATCCCAGGACCCTGGGATCATGACCTGAGCACAAGGCAGAGGCTTTAACCCACTGAGCCACCCAGGCACCCCTGGGTGGACTGCTCTTCATATAGTAGGTCTTTAACAGATTTCTTGATAGCTAACCACTGGATGTCAGGTAACACTTCATCCCCTAGTCAGGACAACAGAAAAGGTCCTCGGTCATTTCTGAATGTTTTGAAGGGGATGGGGGATGGATTGCTTCAGTTGAAAACCACTGTCCTATAGCCTCAACACTTGTAGGACAACTTTCTGGATATAAAATCTTGGGTTAGTGCTTTCTTTCTTTGATAACTTTTGTTCCCTTGAATCATTTGTTGCTTTTTAAAAAGTCTCATGTCAGCCTAATTGTTTCATTCTTGTAAATAAATATGATTGTTGTTTTCTGCCTGGAAGCTCAGAAGACTTTTTTCCTTCATCTTGAAATTTAATCATTCCATTAAGATATGGCTTAGAATTAATGTTCCAGTTTTCTCAGGAAGACTGTGGTCCCTTTCAAAATGCAGATTTAGGTTGTCATTTATTTCCAGAGAGTTTTTGTGGGTTGCAGTTTTATTTACTTATTTTTAAAAAATATTTTATGTATTTATTTGAGAGAGTGAGAGAGACAGAGCGTGAACGTGAACTTCTCCTAGCAGGGGAGGGTCAAAGACGGGGGAGAGACAGGATCTCAAACAGATTCCCTACTAAGTGTGGATCCCAATGTGGGGCTCTATTCCAGAACCCTGAGATCATGACCTGAGCTGAAATCAAGCATCAGATGCTCAACTGACTGAGCCACCCAGGCACCCCTGGATTGCAGTCTTAAGTACTCGTTGTATTCCATTGTTTTTCCCTCCCGCAATCACAGATTTTCTCATTATATGTGTGTTGGACCTTCTTCTTCTTTTTTTTTTTTTAAGATTTTATTTATTTATTTGACAGAGAGAGATCACAAGCAGGCAGAGAGGCAGGCAGAGAGAGAGGAGGAAGCAGGCTCCCTGCTGAGCAGAGAGCCCAATGCAGGGCTCGATCCCAGGACCCTGAGATCATGACCTGAGCCGAAGGCAGTGGCCTAACCCACTGAGCCACCCAGGCGCCCCTGTGTTGGACCTTCTTTCCCTGTTTTTTATTTTAACCGTTTGGTGGTTTAATGCCTTTCTTCAGTGTTTTTATTAAATTTTCACATTCATGTGCATTCTTCCTGAGGTGAATTCCATTTTAGTCTTCATTTCAGAGATGGTTTTGTCTTTTTTCTTCTGTTTTTCTTCCTTAAATTTGACCAACTCTCACTGTATTTCTGTGTTATGTCCACTTCTGTTCTTAGTATTTAAAATTTCTTTTTAAAAAAGATTGACTGATTCATTGATTGATTGATTTGAGAGAGAGAGAGAGAACATGAGGGTGGGGGGCAGAGGCGGTAGGAGAGAGAATACCAAGCAGACTCCACACTGAGTGCAGAGCCCAACTCCAGGCTTGATCTCACGACCTGAGATCATGACCTGAGCCAAAACCAAGAGTCAGACACTTAACTGACTGAGCCACCCAGGTGCTCCTACTCAAGCTCATTTTCTTTTTTTGTTTAAGATTTTATTCATTTATTTGAGAGAGAGCACAAGCAAGAGAGCAGGAGAGGGAGAAGCAGACTCCCCACTGAGCAGGGAACTCAATAGGAGGCTCAATCCCAGGACCCTGAGATCATGACCTGAGCTGAAGGCAAACATTTAACCAACTGAGCCACCAGGGCACCCCTCAAGCTCATTTTAAATGAATTCTATCATCTTTGCCTATTGTTCCTCTATATTTATTTCTCAGGAATATGAGAAACATGAATTGATAAACGTATGAATTGTTTATTCATATCCTTTACCCATCTACTAATTGGGTTTTGGAACTCCTTCTTCAGTATTGATATTAACTGTTGGTCTATGTTATGTGCTGCTAATTTTTTTTCTGAGTCTGAGTCATATTTTAACCATGTTTGTAGTACTGTGGCTAAACAGAATACTGTATTTTCTGTGCAAGGAATATTAGTGTAAAGCCTTTTTGTTTTTGTTTTTTGTCTTCACTCCTGAATGAGATTGTCTGGCTACAGAATGCTTATCTCACAAAATTTTGCCCTTCATCTCTGTCTACACACCTTGTTCCTTTGTTTTCTAGAATTGAAGATGAGGAGTGCAGTGCCAATATGACCATTTTCCTATTTCTTCCTGGATACCTAGAAAACTTTATTTATTCTTTAAAGTCAAAAACTTTCTCAATATGTATTATGGTGACATTTTCTTCTCATTAATTTTACCTAGTATATGATATATCCTTTTGATGACTGGGGTCTTCCTTGAGTTTTGGAGAAATTTTTCTGACATAAATATTGCTTTTCCTTCTGTCATCCCAGTCATCCCAGTCATTCTTATAGTGGACATCTCTTCCATCTCTGGAATCTTCTCACTCATTTTTAAATTTCTTTTTCTTCTTTCTGAGAGAGTTTCATAAGAATGTCTTCAACATTATTGATTGAATTCCCAGTAGTATAAATTCTGGTCATTATTGTTTCCAAGCTACATTTAATCTCAAGGAAAATTTTATTCTTTTCAAAATATGTCTTCTTTATTTATCTCTATGTCCATCATCATGATACCCTCTCTCTTTATATCTCAATCTCTCAACTTATCATATAATTTTCCATTTCTTCTTTCATAGAGCAAACAATTTCCTGCATTTTATTGATAATACAAATACAACAAGTGCTTTATAAGACATGTTTCTTTTTCCTGTATTAGTACTCTTTCAAAGACTTTTCTGAGAAACATGTATATCTTCATGCTATAAATCTTTAAAACATAAGTCTAAAATACATCACTGAGATTATACAGTGGATCCTTGAACAACATGGGGGTTAGGAACACCAACCTCCTATGCAGTCAAAAATCCACATATAAATTTGAGTCTCCAAAAACGTAACTACTAATAGCCTACTGTTGACTGGAAGCCTCACTGATAATGAACAGTTGACTAACACATGTTTTGTATGCTATATGTACTATATACTCTATTCTTAAAATGACTTTTTCTTTTCTTTCTTTTTTTCCCTTTCTTTTTCTTTTTCTTTCTTTCTTTCCTTTTTTTTCTATTTCTAGGCTACACGGTTTGTCTGCAAGTATTTTCAAATTGTTGCAAATCTCCAAAACTTTCCAGTGTATTTATGTGTTTAAGTGGACCTGTTCAGGTCAAACCTGTGTTGTTCAAAGGTCAATTGTATGTTGTTCTTAATTCCACTTCTGCCTATTCCTTAAGAAATAAGATGTTTAGGGGCACCTGGGTGGCTCAGTGGGTTAAGCCCTGCACTTGAGCCTTGAGGCGCAATCCTTGCCATGCCTTGATTGTGGCTTTGTGAGGGACCCTTAGCCAGAGGGACCCAATGAAGCCACACTCAGACTCCTGACAGACAGAAACTGTAAGATAATAAGTGCTGTTATTTGAAGCCATTAAGTTTGGGGGTGATTTGTTACATGGCAGGGTATAACTAATATACTAATATCTCTTAACAAAGCAATGTGATAAAAGTATCTGACCCGGGGCACCTGGGTGGTTCAGTGGGTCGAGCCTCTGCCTTCGGCTCAGGTCATGATCTCAGGGTCCTGGGATCAAGTCCCACATTGGGCTCTCTGCTTGGCAGGGAGCCTGGTTCCCCTTCTCTCTCTGCCTGCCTCTCTGCCTACGTGTGATCTCTCTCTCTGTCAAATAAATAAAATCTTAAAAAAAAAAAGATGTTTATAGCCTTTTCTGATTTTTTCATAATATATGCATGTACACATATATACATGTACACACACACACCTGTGTACATGTACATACACACATACATGTACATATACAGATACATATATACACAGGCATGTACACATATACTCATGTACATGTGTGTGTATATACATATATTATATGTAATTTTCTTAAGTTCCTCTGAGGACCCATCAGGTTGCTGTGTGATCTATTCCTTCTTCCTGCTCTGAAGTCGGAGAACTATATGAAGTGCACAAACTTTAGCCAAATTTCTAGTTTAAAATAGCTAAGTGTCATTAAACTTTCTCATTTAAAAAGCCAATTATTTTTTAAGATCTGATGTTCTAAGAAAGGAAATTTTGATATTACTACCTCATTGTTTTTCTACAAAATTTAGAATGTATTCCCATGTAAGCTATTTCTGGGGTCATGACTAGAAATCTACAACCTTCACCTTGGCCACTCCACAGTTTATTTCCATTCCAGTTGCAGATTTCAGATAACAACTGATGATGAATCAGTTTGTGAAAAGACTGTAAGCGCTCTGGTCAATAGTTCCCATCCTGAGGGGAGTTTTGAATTCCTGCACTCTGGATAAAAGAAAGTCCAAGCTTGTGGGATTTCCTGAAAGAGCTTTCCACTAAGGGTTCCACCATTACACCTGTAGACTTTAAGGTTTTAACTCATGGCAGTTCTTCATGTTTTCTAGAGAATGTTGTATAGTATTCCCAGTTTCTAGAGCTATTGAAATTCTTCATCTTCTCTTGAGTTTTTATATCCATGTGTGTGGGGGGAATGACTAATCAAAAGGCAGTTTTCTATCATCATAACTCAGAATTAAGTACGTTGTGATTATGTCACTCTGCTGCATAAAATCCTTCAAGGGTTTCCAACTGTATCTAGTGTGAGGTATAAAAGCCTCTCAGAATAGCATGGGAGCTCTTTACAATTTGGCACCAACCTATCTTTTCGACTTCATATTTATTCACATCCTGCTATATACCTCAAACTCTCACCATGCTGGACTATTAATCTCTTTCTCTAACCTGCCTGGTGATTTCAGACCTTTCTTCTTCTGCTTATACGCTGTCCCCTCTGCCTGAAATGCCTTCTCTCTCCTAGCACAGTGGAAAATTCCCATTTATCCTTCCAAGTGGAACAGAAATAGCATCTCCTTTTTGTAGTATTCCCAGATGCCCAAAGCAAAATTCGTCACACCATTCTCTCTGGCCCCATTGCCATGGTCTCGATGTTGTGTACCTCAAGGTATGTATGTTAAATCCTAACTTCCAGTGTGCTGGTATTTGGATTTGAGGCCTTTGGGAGGTGATGAGGGCATGAGAACAGAGCCCTCATAAAGGGGGTTAGTGCTTTTAAAGGAGAGGCCCAAGAGAGGTCCTTAGCTTTTGTTTCAGGGAAATTATCTTCTAATACATCACCCAAATCTTCCTCCCTTTTATTACCTCCATTCTCTGCCTCTGGAACCCCAATAAAAGAAATGGCAGACATCCATGCAGCTTCATATCTTTCTCATACATCCCATTATTTTGCCTTTGGCTCAGGCCTGCAAGATCCCATTGAGTTTATCACCAGACCACCGACAGGGTTGTTAACCATAACCATTCTCCTATTCAGTCTGTCCACTGAATTGTTTTTAGTGCCAAACATATTTTTAATTGCCAGGTACTCATTTCTGTTCTCTGATGGCATCTCTCTCTCTCTCTTTTTTTTTTTTTTTTTTTTTTTTGGAGCAGTGGTCTGTTCTTATTTAAGTATGCACCATCTTTTCAATCTTGCTGGAGTCATTCATTAATATTTTTTGATTGTTTTGTCCCCCAGTGATCTTTATTTCCTAAAAGCACAATTATTCTATTTGCTCATCTTATTATTTCTCCTGTATGTAATTTCTTTTCCTCATGTATTTGTTGTTAGTTCATGTTTATGAAGAAAGATCTAGGCTGTTAGTAAGGAGACTTTCTTCTGGTTTTGTGTAGATCTGTTTGCCAAGAAGCTTCTCCGTGGGTGATTCTGACCTAGTGGGGAAGGTGTGCTAACTGGACAACTACATTGGAGAATTTTACATTAGAGGTCAGCAGGTTGTGGATAGCAAGTCAGAAAAGGGGCGCTTTCACTTTAGTAGTGGGGTACTGGATGTATTCCTTCTTTAAGAAAAGCTGCCTTGGGGGTTCCTGGGTGGCTCAGTCAGTTAAGCGTCTGCCTTCAGCTCAGGTCATGATCCCAGGGTCCTGGGATCGAGCCCCATATAGGGCTCCCTGCTTAGCAGGCAATCTGCTTCTCCCTCTCCATTTGTGTGCTCTCTCTCTCTCTGGCCCTCTCTCAAATAAATAAATCTTTAAAAAGAAAGAAAGAAAGAAAGAAAAGAAGGAAGGAAGGAAGAAAAGCTGCCTTGCCTTTCTTTTAGCATTAATGTACCTGCTATGTGGTCCAGAGTTTCCTCAAACTCTGCTTTGCTTCCCATCCAGATGTTTTGCTTCCTCCCCAGATCCAGTTCTTTAAATCAAATATATTTAATGTACATGTATTGAGTAGAATGACAAAATAGTATTGAATAATATGATAAGCCATTTCAGCAAAGTGGTGACACATTCTATCTATTGCTGTATCCATGCCCCTTTGCAATGTGACTTTGGAGCTCCTCCTACCCGAGGGAGGTGGGGTCCATTTCTCCACCCCCTTGAATCTGGGCTTGGCCCTGTGGGTTCCTTTGTTCAGCAGGATTATAGAAAAGTGACCTGGAAGAGAGACATGAAAATCGTTTGCCCATTGGGGCTTGCTCTCTTGCTTCTCTTAAGAAGAAGGTAGATAAAAGATTAGACAGTTCAAAATACATTTTTTTTTTTGCATATGAATTCTGAGATATCAAAATAGCCCTGTGAAGAAGCCCAAATAGATAACAAGAGGTATGTGCTCTCTTCACTTCTGTTGTCCTGATCAACAAAATGCTAAGTGTGTGAAAAAGATATTCTAGGCTATCCAATCAGCAGCCCACCCACAGAGGACTGTGGATGCTTAAAAGTGCCCAGCAGAGATGAGCTGAGTTCTCACAGGTAAGAATGACTTAGCTGATCCACATCATGAGCTGAATAAAAAATTACAGTTTGAGGCCACCATGTTTTGGAAGAGTTTGTTTTTAAAATATTTTGTGTATTTATTTGTCAGAGAGACAGAGAGAGCACAGGCAGGCAGAGTGGCAGGCAGAGGCAGAGGGAGAAACAGGCTCCCCGCAGAGCAAGGAGCCCGAAGCGGGACTCAATCCCAGGACACTGGGATCATGACCTGAGCCAAATGCAGCCGCTTAACTGACTGAGCCACCCAGGCGTCCCTGGGACAGTTTGTTATGCAGCAAAAGCTAACGGACACAAGCATTACAATGTCTTAATGTTCCAGGTACTGTAGATACTATGATAAACAGAGTAGATAAGACTTAGGCTTCAAATGATCATAAACAAAGAAATAAATGAGCCAGACAGTTTCTGAGAATAATGCCCACTATGAAGGAAAGGAAGCAGGGTGATGTGACAGAGCAACTTTGAGTAGGTGGTTTGAGTTAAGATCTGAAGGGCAGGGAAGAGCCAACCATGCAAAGGTCCAGAGACAGATTGTTCCAGAGAGAGGAAACTGCAAGTGCAAAGACATTGAGGTGGGAACATACTTCACATATCACAGGGACATAAAGAAGGTCAATGAAGCTGGAGTACAGCAAGCAAAGAAGACAGTGAGTGCAACTTGGACTATAATTAATTTATTAATTACCATGGGGCTTGTACCATATCTCATCCCTATTCTTTATATTTGTGGACTTGGAGGTTTTAAAAGACTCCTATGGGAAGGATGCCTCTTCCCTCCAGCGGTATAGGTTACAGCTTTCCATGATCTGTTTCCTTCATCAATCAGATCCATCTGCCTTCTGTCTTCTAGGATTTCTTCAAAATGTCCTTCCCCAGCTGCCTGCCTTTCTGGTTTCGTAGCATTACTATGAATTCATTCTTCTTAAAATACAGGGGTTTTTGGGTGGTTGTTGTTTGTTTTTGTTTTTTACATTCTTTCAAATTTGAGAGCAGCTGATACACAATATTACAAAAGTTTCAGGTGTACAGCATAATGATTTGACAATTTTATATGTCACTCTGTGCTCACCCCAAGTGTAGCTACCATCTGTCACCATACAATGCTATCACAGCACCACTGACTCTAGTCCCTATGCTGTACCCTTCATCCCCGTTACTTATCCATTCCATCACTACAAGCCTAGACCTCCCACTCCCCTTCATCCACTTTGTCCATCCTTCTACCCCCTTCTCTCTGGCAACCATCAGTTTACTCTCCATATTTCTAGAATATTTTACGCTAAGTGAATTAAGTCAAAGACAAATACCATAGGATTTCACTTATATGTGGAATCTAGAAAATAAAACAAGTGAATAAACAAAGAAAAACCAGAATCAGACCTAGAAATACAGAGAACAAAATGATGTTTTTACATTTTTAGGGATATTGGTATCAGTCTGTCTTTAATTCACCATCTAATTGAAATTCTCCTATCTCACTTTAAAATTTATAGCTCTAAGCTTACCCTAATCTATTATCTTCCCTTTGTTGTCCTATCTATTTCTCCTTGTTTCTTCTCTTTTTCAGCTTGTCTTTATAGTGGCTGGTAAGAGGTAAGACCTCTGTAGGATATTTATTCAGTATCCAATAAATATTTATCGAGTACCTTTTATCTGCAAATAAAATGGGAGCCTTTCTCTCCCGCCAGTTACCCTTGCAGCCACTTGCCCTGCACAGGTCCAGCTGAGCTGAGTATGGCTCTTCAAAAAACCATGCTGGATGAGGACACTCAAGGGTTAATTCTTCCCAGTGCCTTAAATTTCACCGGAAGTTAAGGTATTTCATTTCCTAGGGAGGTGTTGCTCTTGATATGTCAGAATTCATCTGCCAAAAAATATATTTTCACTCCCTTGTCCTCTATCTATCACCTATCATTGTCTATCTATCCATCTGTCCATCTATCTTTCTACCTACCTACTTACCTGCCTACTCATCCACCTACCATCTATCTACCTATCCCCACTGAGTTTTGGGTGCCATGAGTCAATAGGGGATGACACATAAGATATCATACTTGAGAGGGATGGACCATATTACTCCACTGAGAACAGAAGACACTTCACCCCCCCACCCCAGACCAAGAGCTTGGCCTTGGTAGGCGTTTGTAAAGTATTCAGTACAGGAACCTTTACTCGTTTCCCTAAAGCAGATAAATATACTTTCATTCAGACATTAGAGCATTTATAGTTGATATTAGCATTCTGAAGAGCCCAGTACACACTCATAATATTCTCTTCCACATATCTGTTGGATCCATCGCAGAACCCAAAAGGATGAAAGGCGGTCTGTCCTGCTATTGCCTTATGGGAATACTACTATAGCATCTCCCTCAAATCCAGAATCAGGAGCTCAGGACATCTTGAGTAAAGAGAAAAGGAGGACAACTTTCTCTTCTCTACCCCAGGGCATGTGCCATTCCCTTTCCCTGTGACACCATTCTCCCTGCTTCTCCAAATCTCTTACTTATCTTGACTCTTACGTATCCTTGTGGTCTCAACTTTTAAGCTCCTTAAGCTTAAAAGGAGAGGCCTTCTTTGCTTTTTCTAATCTTCCTTTTCCTCCCCAAGTGTAGTGGATGCTGTGGGTGCCCTGCCCAGGTCCCCTTCACTGGTGGCACGCTCATTTCTCAGTTGCTGACAGTATTTTTTGCTGAAATGGAGCTGCCTTGCCTGGGAGGTGACTCCCAGCCACAGAGGACAGTCAGTGGACAATGACTGACTGGGGATATAAAAGGCTGGGTTCCTGGCCTCAGGTGGACCCCAGCTTTCTGGGGTATCAGGCTGAAGCTAGTCTTCCAGAGGAGACCATACCCCCACTGAGTTTTCTTCTAGTTTCTCCTGCTTCTCTCACACCTTCTCTCCAGAGAGTTTCACCAGAATCACCATCTCAAGCTCCACTTCTAGAAAACCTGAACACATTAAGAAAGGCTTATTGAAGAGATTTACGCATGTATTTAAATAACTGAAAATACCTTTCCTCTCTGATCCTGCACTTTCCACTGTGCTGGAAATTCACATGGTCTGACTCGGATGTGAATAGTGCCTCTCCAACTGGCCACACAGGAGCCGAGCACCACCCCCCCCCCCCCCCCCCCCCCCCCCGGCCCCCACATCTGAGGTCCCTGAGGACCTTCTCCTCCAGGAAGGGGAAGTGGAAGAAGGAAGAGAGATATGACACACAAGCAGTTTGCCCTGGAGGCTCGGCTGGTGTTCCTGAGGCAAAGCTGTTTGTCTGACCTGATAAAAAGAGTTCTTTTTATAAAGGCTTTAGTAAAATGATTTAATCTAAAATTCAATATGAATGCTACTCTGCATTAATCTCTAGGAACCAACAAGTCAATCCCAGATCTGTTCTTTTCCCTGAAGTGAAACAAAATTGGTTAAGGATGAGGTTTGGCGGCGGAGGGGGGGGGGTAGTGCGGGGGGGGGGGGTGTTATTTACCAAAGAGTTCAAAGTTCAAAACTGTGATTAAAGATCTTCTCCCAAGGGATAACCCCTTGGGAGCCACAGGAACAGCACGAACTAATAAAACATGATGAATTCATGTTTGAAGAGCCCACAGAGACATTGACGATGGCAGGAGACCCACAAGATAGTTTAAAAATTAGTTCATATGCAAATATTTTTAAACCCCAGTCCCCTGTCACTTACATATTCAGTAGCTAAATTTAGACTATTTGAAAGTGACTCAGAGATGTAACAGTTGTAATGTCTTGTTGGGGCAGGAACTCAACTCACACATACCATGAAGTTGGAATGCCAAAGTGGGGAGATGGTGAGTGGGTGAGGTGAGGTGCCCGCTCAATGTCTACTTGGCATGCGTTCAGTTCAATAACTCACCTGAGGGGACTGAAAATCTCTCCAGCTGTGGATGCTGTTACTGGAAAGGTAGAGGTGGAGGAAAGAAACAGCAAGTGCGGATTTGAGGGTACTCAAGACTAAAGCTCTAGCAGTTGTCAAGTGATTACTGTGGTCCACCCACGTCAACTATAGTCCATCCAGCATAATGGCTGCCGTGGAAACCCATTTTCCAAGAACATGAGGCTTGGATGGTTTTTTTCGACCTGTAGTTGAAGAAGCTACCTCTTTCTCATCTCAGGCAGGATCACTCCACCCATCCCGTCCTCACAGTGTAGGTTGGCTTTTCCTCCTGCATCTGTTTTCTCTATGTACAGCACGATCTTCGTCTTAGTGGCTGAAGTGTCAAACCTCAGCCTTGGCTCCTAAGTCTTCATCCTTCTTATCACTTCTCTTGGCATCATAACCCTCAACTGTGGGACACCACAATTCCATAATCTGGCTGTGATTCCTCTACCTTCTTGTGGGATGTAACCATCATTTCCATTTCACTTGAGTTATTCATGAGCCTGCCACGCCTCAGATCTTCGTATTACCTTGAGTCCCTCCTCCTCCAAGAGCATCATTATGGAAACCCACGGGGAAAATCCTCTACTTCGGCTCTCCTACCGATATCAACTCTTACAGCAGCTTGTGCTGATTTTTTTCTTATCACGTGAAGCATGTGAGATTAACTGTTTTGACTCTTTTCTCTTGCCTTAAAGAAAGCAAGCCAAGATCTGTGTGTTTCCTCCCAGAAAGGAGAGAGATATGCAACAAGGAAGGGGAAAATGGGTCTGCAAATCTGCAGCTTAAAGCCCCGTGTGTTTAAAAATCATCCTTGTTTGCCGTTTTTCACTATAACATGTATAGAGAATCTTACCCCTCAGTACTCTACATCAGATCGAAGAAGCTTGTGTTTGGATGGCACCAATGCAAGCAGAGGAGACCCTCACTCATTGTTGCTCCAGAACAAAGGCTCAGATGCAAGCTGGGATGATCACTGAAATGTCCTCTATCACCAAAGGAACCAGCTCTGGGGCTGACAGCTGCCCTACCGACAGCCAGAAGGCCGGACTAGTGTAGGTTATAACACCTCAAAAGTACTTGGCATTGGCTTTGATAGACAGTGAAGGCATTGCTAGACACTTTAACCGGTTTTATTCTTTGAGCATCTCACAACTTTTATTTCATTTCCATGAGATGGAATGAAAGCATGGTAGTGACCAGTGAGAAGATGGAATCTTAATGCTGACTAACCTTAAGCCTCGTGTGAATTCTGAGATCCTCCCCACTGGTCACAGGAACTTCTTCCACCTCGCCATCTCTATTTTCCCCTGGAACTCATTGTCTGTAGAGCCCAGGGGACTGCATACTCATGCCCCTCTAGTCTGGCTTGTTCAGTCCAGGTCAGCTGTTTCATTGGCTCCGCACGAACATCCCTGACACCCTTGCCTCCATGAACTTCTGCCATCCCCGCCTTCCCATTCTTAGCCGCACCACCTATTACCCGCTTCAGTATCTAGAATGTCACATCATGCTCAGTAAAATTGCAAGAGCTATTTGTTCTTTATCTACCGGGTCCTTTGACCGCTCTAACATCCTTGATCCTTCCCTCGCTGACCACATAACGTATTCTGAAAGGACCTCAAACCTATTTTACTTGGATCAAGATCCATATTCCATCCCCACCGCCAAACCCTGCAAAATCATATTTTGTGGGGAATAAGTCCATTCAGGGTGAGAGTTCTCAAAATTTCTCTTTATTTATACCACATTTATATTTATATTTATATTTGCCTTTCTCTTTTTGTTTTCTTCTTGTTTCAAATAAAGAAATTTCCCTCCGCATTCTCTAAAAAAGATGAAAATACTTGGGAGGGGCCGGAACATATTACCCCATTGAGAACAGAAGACCCTCTACCCTCACAGACCAAGAGCATGCCCTAGGAGGCATTTGTAAAGTGTTCATGATCCAGTATTTTTTTGTCTTGTGTGTCTCTTTGCCCATTTTCCTATTGACTTGTTGTACTTACTTTTTCAGATGTTCTCTTTATTTATTAAGGGCGGGGAGGCAGAGAGGGCCATGCTAATTACACATGCACCTTTCCTTCAGAATCTAAACCTCCCCCTAAATAAATACAGATAGGAGACGCTGTTTCACAGAGCTCAGAGTTTAGTGGGGAAGGTGGCGTATAAAATACAATGTAGCCAAAGGACAGTAATGGATGTCTACTCAAGGTACACTTGAAATACAAAGAAATGATGAACTCATCTGGGGGTGGACACAGGAGAGCATTACAGACCAGAAACCGCTGAGCCAGGTCTTAAAGAATAGTGGTTCAGTAGATAGGCGGGGAGGTAGTCATAAAATATTTGTTAGATTAGAAAATGAAGGGCAGAACATGTGTAGAAAGAGTGACAATATTTAACTAGCTCGGTCTTTTCAGGAAATGTGCAGACTCAGTCTAGCTAATCAGGTGGGAGGCAGAGTAGTGGCAAATGTGTCTGAGGGGTCAAAAAATAAAATAAAGAATTTACCAAAGAAAAATTAGATAAATAAGGGGTGCCTGGCTGGCTCAGTCAGAAGAGGCAGCCAACTCTTGATCTTGGGGGCGTGAGTTCGAGCCCCAGTGTTGGGTGTAGAGATTACTAAAAATAAACAAACAAATAAACTTTTAAAAAAATTAAATGAAGGAAGTAGTATTGACAAAATCAAACAAGTATTGGTTTAAAAATCATAAGAACAAGGGCACCTGGGTGGCTCAGTTTGTTAAGTGTCTTACTCTTGAATTCAGCTCAGGTTATGATCTCAGGGTTATGAGATCAAACCTGGCTTTGCTCCATGCTCGTCTTGGAGCCTGTTCAGGAATCTCTCTCTTCCTTTCCCTCTGCCCCTTTCCACCTACTCATAAAGGTTCTCTCTCTCTTAAAAGAAAAAAAAAATCATAAAGACAGCAGAATTATCAAATAATTCCAAGAGTTGTTTCTTTAAAAGGGAAAGACCAAGGGAGGAGAGAAGATAGGAAGGGAAGGGAGCAGGGATGGAGGGAAGAGGGATGGAAGGAAAAAGGAATATACGTGGAAACTAAATTTATTGATGTTATATTTATTGAAGTCTTAGTACTTGCCAGGGACTGATCTATGTTTTGGGGACAAAACGGATGTATAAATTGTTCTGCTGTCTGCTTTTGAGGAGCTGAATTTCAAACGGGGAAGCGCTTTTTTTTTTTTTTTTTAAAGATTTTATTTATTTATTTGACAGAGAGAGATCACAAGTAGGCAGAGAGGCAGGCAGAGAGAGAGAGGAAGAAGCAGGCTCCCCACCGAGCAGAGAGCCCGATGCGGGGCTCGATCCCAGGACCCCGAGATCATGACCTGAGCCGAAGGCAGCGGCCCAACCCACTGAGCCACCCAGGTGCCCCGGGGAAGTGCTTTTTTAAACATAAAACTACACAGATAAAATAGAACTACAAATCGAGAGAGGCATGAAGGAAAAGTAAAGAGAATAATGAGAGGTTATAGCAAGGTCAAAAATTACCTTGTGGCTGGGGGCTGGATCGTGAAAGGCATTTTGAAGATGTGACGTTGAAGCCAACGTCTGGTGAAGAAGAAAGAGTTAACCAGACACACAGCACTTGGAAGAACAATTCAAGAAGAAAACCAAGGGCTTGAGGATAGAAAGATCATGGTCCAGTTCAAGTAACTGGAAGAAAGTCGGTGGGGCTGGAGCCAAGCAAGGAAGCGGAGACTTACAAAGATTTATAGGGAGAATGATGGACAGACCCAGAGGAGTTGGGGGGTGGGAGTCCTGGGAGGTGGGACTTTCCTTTTGAAAACTGGGATAGTCCCAGGCCAACCCAGGTGAATTGGTCACCCTTCTGATAGGCCTTATTCAAGATTTCGCAGCTTAGCAGAAGATGATTTGGTAGCTGTAATCAGCACAGGCCTAGTGAGGATGGAGAAAACCAAACGAATCCAAGAAATATTAGAAATAAATCGACAAATTTTGATGACCAAATCAGAGCTTTGTATTTGGTCACCAGTAAATAAGCAGGAATCCATTTTGGGACCCTCCATCTCCTCCATCCCAGGGGTTGAGAAGGCCCTGGGCCAGGAAGATACCTCAGGGTGCTCAGAAAAGAATTTGGAAGTCAGTTTTAACCTTTAAAGAAGGGGAGTATTCCTCACCCTAATAAGGGGGTATGACTCAACGTAATGAGCAAAAGAAAACCAGGAAGGTTTTATTACAGACTATACTCATCCTGCATTCGGATGGCACGTCGAGAAATGGATTGCTCCCCACCTCCAGTGCCCAGACTCCAATTTTTAACCCAGAAGAAATAGCAACTGAATTATAAAGTCCTTTCAAAACTAGACGTTTGACACATCTGTTATAGAAGCCTTATAAAAAGCACACTGGATGCCTGTAAATTTTATAATTATGTTAATTCAAACTCAAAGACACTCCCATGAATTTAAAAAAAAAATATTTCCAGCTGAAATCACAGAGTTTGTTCTGCCTGCCATGGAGACGTAGGGGAATATTTGCTGTATGCACTAAATTCTCTCCTTTAACGGCCCATGTCAGGAGAGCAGAGGACCAGAATGAAGATGAGCGCAGGAGACTGAGGATAAGAGTTTTATTGAATGTGTAGGTTTGATCCAGTTCAGAGGCACAATCCCAGGGAGACCTCAGGCAGGTCTAGACAGGGGAGAACTTGCTCGCATCCCAAATGGAAGGATGCTTTCCTTGGACTTGGGAGCAGAATGCCAAGGCCGGGATGGGCCACCAAAATTAGTCAGCCTGTCTTACATCTGTCATTTGTTTGTCATGTGTTCATACAGTCATTCATTCATTTAATAAGCATTTATTGAGCACTCACTCAAGGCGAGGCACTCTTCTAGTACCTTGGGATGTGTTGGCAAGCTAAACAGACACGAATCCATCCTCTTACTGATTTTATTGATTGTAAGGGGAGGATTCAAGTAATAAACAATAATAATATGCAATAAACCTAAAGAATCAGTAAGTTACATGGTATTATAACAGAAGAAAAAGAAGGATGGGGTAACAGAGACCAGAGGAGGGACAGATTGCCATCTAAAGAAGGTGGTTGGGTAGACTGCACTATGAAGGTGATGTTTGAATTTTTTCTTAAAAGATTTTATTTATTTATTTGACAAAGAGTGAGGGAGCACAAGCAGCAGGAGCGGGAGAGGGAGAAGCAGGCTCCCCACTGAGCAGGGAGTCCAATGCAGGTCTTGATCCCAGGACTCTAGGATCATGACCTGAGCCAAGAGCAAACGCCCAACCAGCTGAGCCACCCAGGCGTGCCTGTAGGTGATGTTTGGAAAAAGATTTGAAAGAGGTGAGAGAGTCATCCATGGGGATCTCTAGGAGGAAAGCCTGATTGATTGTGGTTTTATATTTCCCTTCAAAATAGCCTAAAGTCATCTAAAATGGGTTTTTTAGCAAAGTACTCCACTGGGTGCGGAAGCTGGGTTGCACTTGTGTCCCACCTGTAAGTCACAGGTCCTAGTCATTTTGTTCTATCACAGACCTTCACGAGCCCGATGCTTCCAGATTCTCTGCCTCAGCCCTCCCATGCTGTAGCATGTTGGAATATCATGCAATTGTCTTTAGGTGTTTATCTCCTGTATAAGGCCGGAGGGAAGCTCGAAGACCGGAGCAAACAGGGTCAAAACCTGATCTGACTTAATACTGACTGTCCTTGGGCAAGTGATGTAACCTGTACGAGTCTCAATTTCGTTATCTGTGAAGCTAAGATGGTAATAGTGCTAGGCATACGGTAAGCACTTAATTAAAGCTACCACTAGCTGGTGGCGCCCTTGCTGGTGGCATCTCTTTGGAGGCAAGGTCCCTCTAGTGTTCCATCTCTATCCCAGGTCAGCAGTACCTAGTGTAGAGGGCAGCACACATTAAGTATGATTACACAGAGAGGAACACCGTGTGTCTAAGAAGCCCCCAAAATACAACCAAAGCCCCACAGGAGAGCTCACCTTCCATTTCTGGTTGGTAAATAGCCACCTGTCTACTCACTAACGTGAGAAGTTTCAACCCCCACACACAGAATTGGGTTTTATCTCCTCCCCCCACCTGCTGAATTTACTGTCTTGGGAAGAGAAGAGTAATCTGGTAAGGGGAAATGCGTGGCAGAGTTTCCTTTCTTAGCAACACGCTAATAAGCACGTCTGTTTCTTATT
This sequence comes from Lutra lutra, assembly GCF_902655055.1. NCBI lineage: Eukaryota > Metazoa > Chordata > Mammalia > Carnivora > Mustelidae > Lutra > Lutra lutra. The sequence goes on along the minus strand of NC_062295.1, from coordinate 20,397,710 downwards.
CAAATTGTAGTATTTCCCGCAAGTATTTCCTTCTTTCTTTCAAATGAATTTTCTGCCTAAAATTAAAGGATAGTAGTAGCAGTAGTAATAATAATAATAATGAAATTAATTCTCTGGTGTGTCAGGCTGCAAGATGGAAGTTAGGATGTAATTCTATATATAGACGGGCTTCATACAGAGAATCGAAACTCGGATCCCAAATGCCTTGCCCTATGGATAAACAGTGAGGTATCAGATTAAAGAAAACATTTCCAAGCTTGCTTCTCTGACTGCATGTTAGAGTTTCAGAGCTGGACCATCAGTGGTGCTCAGACTCTTAGTATGCATTAGTCTCTGGTGGCCAACGTGCAGGTCCGTCATTTCCAGCCCCTTTGGGATGTCGCAGCAGGAACCAAGTGGTTATGACCTACAGCATCTCTGAGCTGCTTAAGGTGGAGAAGCCATGGGTGGAAATCACATTCTGGGCTGAGAAAAGAGGCAATGTGATTCTTGCTGTGAGTCGGTTCGGGTACCAACATTAAGCAAAGATGTCATTGTTATCTGACACTATTTGATATCCAGGGTAGGAAAACTATGGTTCCTAGAAACAAGCCCCCCTATTTCTTGTTTGCATAAATATAGTTTTGTAAGTAAATTTTATTGTTGGTTGTAACAGTGACTCCTCCTCATTTCACAGTGGCCTCCTGGCCCATCAGCTGAACAGAAATCCTGCCAGCTTTCCACTTTCCTGGTGGATGTCCATGATCTGGAACAAAGGTTAGCAAATTCTGGCCGACTGTTTGTTCTGTCAATAAAGCTTTATTGGAACAAAGCCATGCCCTCTTATGTATATATCGTCTGTGAGCACTTTCCAGCTATCACGGCAGAGTTGAGTAGTCGCAACAGGGGCCCGCAAAGCTTAAAATATTTATTATCTGATCCTTTACAGAAAATGGTGCCAATTCTCCTTCTACATGAATGAAGTTTCCTGAAGATCTATTGCCCAGGGGAGGTTGTGAGAGAATTAAGTCATCACCCAGACATGGCAGTAGACACCTGCACTCATGCTCTGAGGCATCCCGGGACCAGCCTTGGACCTCGAAGCAACAATCTTGTAGCAGCAGGAAGACATCTCTCACATTAAATTAAGGATGCTAATGTGAAACTGCCTGGTCTTGTTTTCTCTGTATTTAATTTTTAAATTTCTTTGTTTTTAGAGTTGTATAAGAATAAGGATTTTTACCAAGATGTCTGTTTGTAAATATTTAATTTACATTTGAATAAAAATAATTTAAGCCATGCTAGAGCTCCTGGAGTTTTGTGAGGGGACCTGTATATTACTAGGGTTTGAGAAACACTGGTGAAGTATCTTTTTCCTCAGACCTTCACACTGGCTTCCCTGCCCTGTTTTCTGTCTGTACTGATTAATTAATTAAAAATTAAATATTTCACTTACTTATTTTAAGTAATCTCTAAGCCCAATTTGTGGCTCAAACTCACAACCCTGAGATCAGGAGTTGCACGCTCCATGGACAAAGCCAGCCAGGCCACCTTCTGCTCTGATCTATATCCTTTAACCAGGGCCCAGAAAACTTTTTCTGTAAAGGGTAGATAGTAAATATTTTATATGATCTCTGTTGTTTAGCAGGAGGCATAAATAAATGGGTGTGGTTGGCTTCCACTAAAATTTTATTTATAGACACTGAAATTTAAATTTCATCTCATTTTCATATGCTGTGAAACATTCTTTTGGTTCATGTTCAACCCCCTAAAAATGCAAAAAAAAAAAAAAATTCTTAGCTCATGAGACATGAAATAAAATGATAAGGAACTGGATTTGGCCCACAAGCCATAGTTCGCCAACCTCTGTCCTTACTATCAATGAATGCATCTTTTTAAAAAGTCAGTTTTATTTTGTTCCTGCTTAGAAATCTACACTTGAATCCATGGTGTTTTGTTTTGTTTTGTTTTGTTTTGTTTTGTTTTACAAGATTAAGTCCATTCACCTAGGCATAGGATTCCAGCCTTTAGGATATTTTTCCAATCCCATTTTTTTCCACACTTCTCCAATGAACACACTGAATCTATTTTTCTCCCGGCTATTCTGGCACCCCCCCCCCCCCATGTAATCTTGCCTTTTCCATGTGGTCTTACCAGCCCAGAATGCACCGCGCCTCATGCTTCATCTGGCAAAGTCCTGAATTTTCTTCCTAACCCCGTCTCTCCTGTCCAGTCTAGCTGTTCCCTCCCTACTGTCACATTGCATTCATTACCCTTATTAAAGTTAACACTTGTGACATTGAGTTTTCGTGGTTTCTCTGAGTGTTTATTTATTTATTTATTTATTTAATTTTCTTTAAAGATTTTTCTTTATTTATTCGACAGATAGAGATCACAAGTAGGCAGAGAGGCAGGCAGAGAGACGGTGGTGGGGGGGATGCAGGCTCCCCACTGTGCAGAGAGCCCTATGCGGGGCTCGATCCCAGGACCCTGAAATCATGACCTGAGCTGAAGGCAGAGGCTTAACCCAATGAGCCACCCAAGTGCCCCTCTCTGAGTGTTTTGTTGCCCTCATAACATAAGCTTTTTGAGAACAGGGATCATGACAATTTAACCTTGTATCCCTGACACCTAGCACAGAACCCTAACACCAAGTAGATGTTCAATAAGAAGGTTCCTAGTGAATGCTCCCGCAACTATTAGTAAGTGATGTAACAGCTACTATTTACCGAGTCTTTTTTTACGCTCCAGACCCTGTGCTGAATACTTGGCATGCATGGTCTGAGTTAGTGTATCAAGTTCAATACGTTTTGCCCTTTCACTCTGTTTTTTGTTTCTGTTTTTTAATTAGGTCACAACTCCTTAATTTCATAAGATTCTTACTATATATTCAACAGTAGCATTAAACATCAGAGTCTAAATAGTTCGGTCCCTCAAATCCTATTGGCTCTGCTTCGCGATTAAGGCAATCCTATCCCCTCGCCCTACGGCAGCCCCGTGCCCCACAGGAAAGAAACCTTACCAAGTTCTTAGGGAAGAACAGATGAAAATGAACTGTTGGCATTTCAACAGAAATCCTCTTAGTCTTTGTCACTGGCCAACGTTAGGGGTATGCCCTCCTTTCCTGGAGTTGCTAGAAGGTAAATGAAGCCCAAGTCAGGTCAAAGAGGGCCTGGGGGTCCTGATTGCACATTCTCCTCCTGGCTGAGGAGGGAAGAGAGTCCCTTTGTTTGGCAGTGGATGCTTTCTAAATTTAGAGAGTCCTTAATGAGTCTTCAACTGCATTACATCCTGAGGATAATTAGTAATGTTGCCGCTCAGCTGTTCAGCCCCAATCAATCAAAGAAGATACACAGGACATGTAATAAATCCAGAATCTGAATCCATTCCAGGGGAGGAAAAGACATCTCCTTCAAGGTTCAATAAAAGAAGTCCATCCTTCTGGGGAATGCATTTAGAGGGGCAAAGAGCAAGTAAATAAGAAGACCTTGTCAGCTTTTGTGCACTCGTGACTCCTTTGTGTGTCGTTCATGAATGGTGCAGGAGAAATGGGGGAAAGTCTTCATGACGAAACATTATAAAGCACAAAGCAGGTGAGATACTGAATTTTTCTGTGAACTTGGGATCGCTCCACCTTTTCTAGCTCCTGGTTCCAAAGCTCCTTTGCAGAAACGTTCACTGCTCTTTCCTCGCCCGCGGCCTGAGCCCCTACAGCAGGATCTTGGCAGGAAAACTCATCCTGAAGCTGAGTGAAGACACTGGAGAGCCAAATCTTTGGGGATGCTGCTGAGCGAGGTTGAGAAAGATGAGTGCGGAGAGCTGCCCAATGGATTGGGTGACATGAAAGCAGGGGTGACATTTGCAGAAGGATGACGGAAGGAAAGGTCGTAAAAAAAATGCATGCAGCTGTTTTAATACAAGTTCCTGTGACAGTCAGAGTGATATTGGCAATGGCGCAGAATGGAGGGTGGGGTCCAAAAGAGCTTTCTCTGAGATTGTGTCTGTTTGTTTCAAAGGATTCTTGATGGCCATCACTGATCTGTTTCCTGTCCTCAAAATTTCACCTTTTCCAGAATGTCATATACATGGGACCATATTGCGTGTCCCGTTCCAAGTCTGCCTTCTTGCGCCCAGCAAAATGCATTCTGGATTTATCCATGTTGAGTGTATCAATAGTTCAATCCCTCCTAATTGCTGAGCGGTAGCCCATCATATGGCTCTGCCACAGTCTCTTTACCCATCCATCAGCTAAAGGGCCGTTGTGTCATTTCCCGTCTTCACAATTATGAAGAGAGCTGCGGAAAGCATTTATGCGCCCGTTTTTATGTGTATACAAGCTTTCCTTTGTCTTGGGACAATACCCTGGAATGGGATAAGCTGAATCATATGATAATTGTATGTTTAATTTTATAATAAACTGCCAACCTGTTTTCTCAGTGAGCTGTGCCATTTTGCCAAATGTAATTTTTTCAAAAATCAGTGAATTGAAATTTAAATTTAGCAAAAGCCAAAGGGAAGGATCTGGTGGTGAGAGAGCGAGCAGAGGTACAGAGTGGAGCTGGGGACAAGCGAATCATGAAGTTTCCAGAATGAAGAAGAGAATGAGATCCAGAGAACAGGAGCGGGAGCTGCCGTCACACGAGGAACACCATCCTTCTTGTGCAAAGAGGAGAGAGAAGGTGGGAAGGTTGGTGCAGAGGTTAGTCTGTGAGAAGAGAGTTGAGAGGAAGTTCCCATCTTTGGAGCAGAAATGAGTGAAAGTGGAGAGGAGGTAGAAGGCTGAGAAGAGTGGAGAAGATTTAAAGAGGTCTTTGCAGAGTGGAAAAGCAAGCTGCTGGGAGAAATGTCATTAAGGTGTCCTGGCTGAACTGGGATGGTCTTCAGGGATGCCGATCTGCTTGTTGGACGCAAATGAATTTGTGATGTCAGCCGGAGAGTAACTCAAGTGCTGGGTAAGTAATCCCAGGCTGGACACACAAGGAAGTAAATTCAGGAGAAGAGGGTAGATGGAAGGAAAGCAAAAGAGTTGTTTTCATTGCCAAGCTATTGATTCAGCTTGGAAGTCCCCCGAAGCTGTGACTGGTACTCTGCAAAGGACATTTCTGCATGGCCAGCTGGCTTCCCGCTTCATTCTGCTGAAAGGGGTGGGGGTTGGAGGGGTAAGGGGAGGGTGAGAGGGAGGGAGAGTGAGCAGGAGAGACAAGAACAAGAACAAGAAGAAGGAGGGAGGGGGATAAAAATAGAAAGAGAAAGAGGGATACAGAGAGAGAGGGAGAGAGAATAAGGAGGAGGAGAAGGAAGAGAGGAAGAGGAAGAAGAAAAAGAAGAAGAGGGGAAGGAGGAAGAGGAGGAGAAAGAGGAGGAGGTGGGAGAGGAGAAGGAGAAGAAGGAGAAGAGGAGGAAGAAGGAAGGAGGGAGAAGAGGGGGAAAGGAGATGAAGAGAGGAAGGAAAGAGGGGGGAAGGCGAGGAAGAGAAAGGTACAAATAGAGATGGGGGAGAGAGAGAGAAGGAACCGGTGCATAATGGTGTGATGTTGTCCTGTCTTCCCGAAGGCTGTGATACTCCCCTCCTGAAACAGTAGCTGAATCAGGTCCGCAGCTTTCCCAGCACTCTCAGAGACACCAGCACCAGTCTAGTGCCCTCCTCTGAGGGCTGGGAACTAGCACCATGGGTCCCCTCCTCCACGCTCTATGTTTTAGCCGTCAGCTTTCTGCCTTTGTTCCCTACTTGCTAGCGGTGCTGGCTGCTCCCTGTAGCTCTACCTGAAAGTCAGAGCGAGTTTCCCCTTTTCAGTTCTTCGATACAGTTTAACACTAGTTACGATTAAATTCGTTCTATTCCAATAACTCCTGTGCTTTCTTTCTCCTAAATGGGCCCTAGGGATACAGGCGACACTGAACTAGAGAAGCCTAACAAGTAAAAGAACAGTAGTAATGGAAGAATTCAAGGAAGTCAGTTGGAAGGACGGAGGTTTGCATGCTTGCGTTGGCCATTTAGAAGGGAAGAGTTTGGGAGTGATTATGAGGCAGAGGGTGCTTCGGGCAGGGTGGGTGGATGGCTGAGATGGAGTGGAAGATAAGGTTTTTAGAGAAGTCACTGACCTGACATGCTTCGCATGGTCACCAAAACCAGCCCAGATGATGGCAAAGGGCTGGACAGAATGGGAAAATGCGTGCCAAGAGCTCAATAAACAGAAGGTGGTCAAAAGGTACATACTTCCATTTAGAAGATAAATAAGTACTGGGGATGCAATGTGCACCTGAACTTCAGAATAGTTGTTTTGGGGGGGCTTTTTGTTTTGTTTTTAGTGAGATGAGTTTATACAATTTTAATGAGAGATCTGCAGAGATTTAAGCAAATGAAAAATAACATCTAACTCCTGAATTGAAAGACCCAACTACTTCTAATTATCTCTGATCTTAATCCCATTAACCTTAAAAATAAAACCTCCTGTTATTTCACTAGGCAAAAAATGGGTTTATTTGGGAATAGCTGAGAATCACAACCCGGAACCAACAAACTGCCACAAAACCACAGACAAGTCTAGAAACACACCACAGGAATGCTCTTTTATAGGGGAAAGCAGGAGGGGCTGTTGTAAACTAAAAGCCTATTGGAGGAAACTGGGAGTTCAAAGTGTAGTGGCTTCTCATTGGCTGATCTGTGACTGTCTCTCATTGGCTGGGCTCTTGCCTGCATAGGAAGATACCTTCCTTCCACCTGCTGGGAGTCTACGTGGGGGTCTAAAGCACCTCTCTTCTTGTGGGGTCTCTAATTGACCTGTGCTGGGCATGAAACTCCCCATGCCCTTTTCCCAATTCCATTCTAAATGAGGTTTCCTTTTATTAATTTTCACAATCCCAATTGGACTTCTTTTAGACCCTGATGCTAAATCAATCTTTCTTTCTTTCTTTCTTTCTTTCTTTCTTTCTTTCTTTCTTTCTTTCTTTCTTTCTTTCTTCTTTCTTAAGATTTTATTTATTTATTTGACAGAGAGATCACAAGTAGGCAGAGAGGCAGGCAGAGAGAGAGGAGGAAGCAGGTTCCCCGCTGAGCGGAGAGCCTGATATGGGGCTCGATTACAGGACGGTGGGATCATGACCTGAGCCGAAGGCGGAGGCTTTAACCCACCGAGCCACCCAGGCGCCCCGAAATTTCTAATTCTCATCTATAAGAATATCATGCCAGAAACCGAGAATAGAGGTTTATTTGGGGGCGGGGTGGAGAGTAACGAGCATTCAACAGATATTTATGGCATTATAAAGCTAAATTGTGAAACAGTAAGTTGAAGACATAAGAATACATGATCAATGGGACAGACCAGAGAGTCTAGAAATACCCCAAAGGAAATTATATGGAAATTTAGAATATGATAAAAGTAGCATTTCACATTTGTGGGGAATTATAATTTGGAGATAATTGCTTAACCGTTTGGAAAAGATATATTGGACTTATCGGTGAATACATAAGGGAAAACAAACTTCCTTACTAAGTTACAAAAGTTAAGGTTAATAATCAGTGGAAACTTGGTCTGCCTTGAGCCTGATATTCTGTGTGAGCCGGCAGGGGAGGGCCCTTGGCTACTGGTATAATATCCAAAGGTCCAGTCCCTTGGGTCAGAGTCTTAAAGTTGGAAGAGACAGAAGGCTAACCTCAGGCTGGTTTAAGATAAAAAGAGAATTTGGCCTATCCAGCTTAAAAGACCAGAGACAGATTGGGAGATGGCTCCTGAAGGGTCTGCAATGATGTCATTAGACCTCTGTTTCATACTCTTTCCAATCTCTGACTTCCCCTCTGTTGGCTTCATTCTCAACTTCTACCACTTGATACCAGAACCTCTGAAGCCAACTTCCACCAGACTCTGGGGCACCAGAAAACAGGTAACATTCTCTCCCAGCAATTCCCACGAAAGTCCTTCTGATTCCCATTGGCTCAGACTGAGTCATGTGCCTATTCCTGAACTAATCATTGTTACCAGGCGAATACAGAGTTTCTAATGGCCAGGTCCAGGATGCATGTCCTTCCCAGGATCCAGGTATAGAGAGAGTGGACTTCATTCAAATTATATAGAGTAAAAATGAGCAAAAAGGTGGTTCTCCAGTGGAACTCAAGGGACTATTCCTAAGAGAGGAGACTAATAGATAGCTAACAATAATAATGCCAGCAGGTGTCTCCTGCATCAACTGATAGAATTGGGGTGTTTCTCATACTTGTATTTTGTTTACCTGAACCCCTCCCCAGTGTCTGGTCGTGCTAAGATGTACCCAGGATGTGCCTGCCCTTGACCTCCTGTGGCGAATGGAGTCCTTCTTTAACCATAAAGCTCCGCTTAAACAAGACCCAACTCCTTATCTGTAGGAATGGCCTGGAGAGCTTGGGTGTTGTGAATATTTTCTTTACGTGAGCAATCTTTCATTCATCAAATATGTATCAAACATATTCAGTGTGCAGGAGCTGAGCCCATAGTGAATATCAAATGTGGTAGAAATCAAATGTTACCTAGAAACTATGGTTCAAAAAAATAAAAATAATACATAAATAAAAATAAAAAAAAATAAAAAGAAACTGTGTTTCATACTGATGGGCACCACCCGTGGTTGCCAGCCTTAGATTACCACCAAGAACATCCCTATCTCTGGTTCATTGCCCCATCTCTCTTGGCCTGCCATAAAGGTTCTGATATGCGTCCTTCCTGAGTCCACGTAGGTGTGAATCATTCCACACCACTGTGGTGAAAGCTTCCAGCACACCAACTGGTACTTTGAACTAATTTGCCTCTTGGGTCTCAATCTCTCCTGCTCACAGACATTATCATCCAAGCCAAAGACAAGAAAGCAGCACGTTGGCTGGAATTGAATAAAAGTCAATCCATCCGCCCTGTGGTTTCAGAGTGGGCAGCATTCATCCCCCAAACATTTGTGGGGCTCCTGCAGTGACCAAAGGATTGTATGCAAGGAGAAAGATGAATAAAATGTGGGCCCAGCATCCCAGGGGTTTGCCTTCTACTTGGGAAGAAAAGCATGTCCAGAAATGGCTGGGAAAACAAGAGTGATGTAATAAAAGCTATCTAGTGGCATTGACAAGGAGTTACAGAAATGGAAGCATTTTCTGACAAGGTGTGAGAGGGGTCAGGATTGGAGAGGCAGATAGTTGCTTTTGGTAAGTGGGCCCCGTGAGCTGATCTTTGCAGAAGGGCTGTAGTGTTTTATAATTTATCCTAAACGCTTCACCTTTCCTTGGTGGTTCTCTGTAAACTCTGAGCTTCAGCCCCAAAATACCAGCTGCTTAGGCACAATGGAGATGCAAAACGTTCTCATTTTTATTAGTTGTCTGGTGCTGTGTAACAAATTACCCCAATACTCAGTGGCTTAAAATAAAACACATTAATGTTCTCATTGTGTCCGTGGCTCGGGAGTTCAGAGTGGCTTAGTTGAATGGTTCTGATTTAGGGCCTATCTGAAGGTTGCAGTCAAGATGTCAGCCAAGGCCATGTCCGTAAGGGTTTGATGGGATGGAGACTCTGCTTCCAAACTCACCCATGTGGCCGTTTGCAGGAGGCCGTTGGCCAGATGCTTTGGCCACCCTTACCATGTGGACCTTTCCATAGGGTTTCTTGGGAGTCCTTACAACATATCAGCTGGCTCTCCTTGGAGTGAGTGATCTGAGAGAAAGTAAGAATGTAGCCACTGTGCTTCCTATAAGCTCATCCTCAAAAGCCACACACTGTCACTTCCACTTCATTATATTCATTAGAAGCGAGTCACAAAGTCCAGCCCACATGCAAGGAAAGGGAAACTCGACTCCACTATACATGGGATGGAATATGAAAGAATTTGGACATGTCTTGAAATCACCACAATACCTTTATGCTTGTCACCATGTCGCTCCTCTGTTCTTATCAGGTAGCATGGCTCCAGAGTCAAAGTGGAGTCTTGGGTCTACCACATACTTTCAGTGTGATGCAAGGCAAATAACTTCTCAGGCCTCAGTCTTCTTATCTGCAAAATGGGGATATTATCGACATCCACTTCATATGATTCTTGTGAGGACTAAATGAGGTAGCACACGCAAACACTGTATGGGCAATACATGTAATACACATAAACACATGAATGTTAGCTTTTTTTTTTTTTAAGTTGTTACCCACTCTCATCTGCTCTTGGCAAACTCTTATTCTATCTTTTTCTTTTTAAGAAAGATTTTATTTATTTATTTGAGAGAGAGAGAGGGCATAAGCAGGGGGAAGGACAGAGGGAGAAACAGGCTCCCCGCTGAGCAGGGAGCCTGACAACGGGGCTTGATCCCAGGACCCTGAGATCATGATCTGAGCCAAAGGCAGATGCTAAACCAACTAAGAAGCCATCCAGATGCCCCATTCCTGTTCTTTCAAGACTGAATTTGAACACTTCCTCTTTTGCTAAGATTTCTAGATCTCCTGGGTAAATTTTCTTCCTCTCACCTCTAAGGGACTCTAGCATTTTGATTTTTCTTATAATTGGTACTTTTCAAACTGTATCATCGTGGCTTAATTACATACACCCCTGCCCGCCCCGGCCAACTGGTGTGTCCCAAGAGGACAGATTTAGATCCCTGGGGAGGCAGATTCTGTGGAAGGGGAAGAGAAGCAGATTATAAGCAGCCTGTAGGAGACTCCATTTTTCACCCAGAGTTGGGGCCATGAGGAAAAAGAGGACTGAGTTTTTATGGAAAGTGGTTTCCCAACCACAGCAGCCTGGAGTTAACACCAACTGCTCCCCAGGGTCATCTAGTGGGAGTTCTTGGAGAGAATGCTGCCTTGGGGAGAGAATCCTCTCCATCACAGCTCTGACACCAGGAGCCCGGGCACTCATTACGCGTTCAAACACGTCCCGGGGGCACTGTTAGCAGGTTTCACATACAAGGAAGTACATTTTCAGGAGCATGTGATATTCTGGAAATGCCTTTATGTGGGAGAAGAACAAGTCAGGAGGAGGGATGACTTCGAATTTCCTGAGCATCCATGGAGAGTTGGTTTTGCTTAGCAAGATGTTAGAAGGGCCTGAATTGAATCAGAACTGGTGCCCCTTCCTCTAGTATGTTGCTGGGGAGGGGTGGAGAGAGGTGTCTGCTCCACTCAGGTGGCCCCAGGCTGCTCTCAGCAGAAAGCTCCTGGATGGTGCACATAGAAAGTGTGTTTCCAGGCTTCACCTCCCCCCAGAGTAACAGACTATTATGCTGTTATTTAAATGATGCTTCAAAGGAGTTTTCCGCATTATTCTCATGGCTATGTGAGGCACTGACTTTCAGCCCTGTTGGCTCCACGTCTTATAAGTAACAGGCTAGTACATTCCCTCCCTCCCCAGCCTGTCCCACGGTCACGTTGAAAATTATCGTCTTAGGTTCTAGGAGATGGACCAAATGGAAATAACTGATGGAAGGCCCAAACCATCCTGAACATTTTCAAAAGCAGCTTCTATGCAGGTGGGGGGTGTCTCAAAGACACCCCTGTCTATAAGATGGGCCTTGCGGGCATCTGTTTTGAGTTGCCTACTCTGCCTGCGTTCGAAAACCACAGGTCTCTCAAGTCATGTAGCATGGAGTGGAGGGGGAGGCTGGTCTGATTTCCCTCAACATCTGACTCCAAGCGTGGACGCGTGACATGGGCCTAACCCGGATAATCAGCGCTCTCAACCACCAGGTGGAGGTGGAGGGTGGAAGTAGATAAAACTCGCATGTATGGGGATGGGTGGTAACTAGTCTTACTAAGGCGGTGATCCTTTGTAGGGTATATCACTGTTGAATTACAGTGTTGTACACCTGAAACTTACATAATGTTGTAGATCATTTTTACCTCAATAAAAACGAAAAGAAAGAAGGGCGTGATATCGGCTCTCATGAAGTTGAAATTTCAACAGAGGACTAAAGTTAAGAATAGGAAAAACTATCACTTAGGGCAGAATATGTTAATTACTAGCACAAAGAAAGGAAGCAATTGATCCAACAGAGGATAGGAGACATTCTTAACAGGGAAGGTAGCCTTTGGCTAAGGCCTGACTAGATTAGGTTTAAGTGCGTGGGAAGATCTACGCTTTTCCTTCTTTCTTTTTTTTTTTTAAACATTTTATTTATTTATTTGACAGAGAGAGACAGTGAGAGAGGGAACACAAGCAGGGGGACTGGGAGATGGAGAAGCAGGCTTCCCGCCGAGCAGGGACCCCAACATGGGGCTCGATCCCAGGACCCCCAAACCCCCCGGCCGGAGGCAGATGCTTAACAACTGAGCCACCCAGGTGCCAGATCTACAGTTTTCAGACCAAGAAACCAATGAAGACAAAGGCGAGACTATGAAAGGAACAAATTTCATATATGAAAGGACAAGCCACTTGGATTGGTTGGAACATAGGGTACTAGAAGGGACAAAAATTGAAAAGACTGTTTGGTATCCACCATGGAAGATCTTTGTTTTTTGTTTTAAGATTTTATTTATTTATTTGAGAGAGAGAAAGCAGGAGTGGGAGGAGGGGCACATGGAGGGGGAGAAGCTGACTCCCCATTGAGCAGGGAGTCCGCTGCAAGGCTCAATCCCAGGACCCTGGGAACATGACCTGAACCAAAGGCAGATATTTCACTGACTGAGCCACCCAGGTGCCCAATGGAAGGTCTTAAATGGCAAATTATAAATTTGGAATACTGAAGGTAATTGGGTCTGTTCAGATTTGTATTGTCTACCATCTATCTACAGAAGAGTGGATGAGGTTTAACTCTTATTGAAATATTGTCTTCTACCTAAAGATATTAAATCATGAAACCAATAAGCAAGCGAACACAAAGACATCATTATAATTTGCTACCTTATAAATATAATAATAAGATTAGTAAGCTAGACTTCAATTTAAGGAAGAATTGAGTCTGTGAATGTATAACTTTAATAAATTGAACATTACCTAAAACAAACAAACAAACCAAAAACAAACAAAAAAAAGTGTAAATTTGTTTACCCAGACTGATATCAAGCTCCTGGATCCAGCCACACCTGAAAGCTACCACATGACTTTTCAAGTTACATGCTCTTATCAATTATTTTATTGAATTAACCCAGTTTTAAGTGAATTGGATTCTTTCTCTCAAAACTCCAAAGAGTTCCGACTTACCTCTACCATCAGAGATGTACAGTCAGAATGGCAAGTATCAATCACCTTTGCCTTCTGACTCTACACATGAAGCATCTATCTAAAATTTTGTACTAGAAATTCCTCCTGATAGATTGCAATACTAAACCTTCAGTTTTTGTATCTTTGTATCTTTGAGAATACATTTTTATGAGGATTTTAATTTATGAGGTGGGTAAGAACAAATTTATTCAACAGTTTTGAAAAATAATATAGCAATATGTATCAAGAACCTTAAAATGTTTTTTGCTTATATATTGTATCTCAAGAATTCCTCTTTTTAGGTGTCCAACCTAAATAAATAATTAGTAGTGTGGGTTTATGATAAGAATACCTGGAAAATTCGGAAAGACAAGAATCTCGCTAGCCAAACTGCCATTTCTCACAGATTCTAGAATGTTCTTCAAGATTAGACTGTTCAGGATGCAATGCATCTGTACACACTAGGCTGTCCTGACATGCTCTTGGAAACACATTGCTCCCCACCCTATTATGATGGTGACTTACTTATTCTCCATACTTCATTGATATTATTAAGTGCTCTATGCTTAGTTTTTTGCTACTCTGTAGTTTTTGCTTAATTATGGCTTCTGCTATTTTTTTTTTTTAAGATTTTATTTATTTGACAGAGATCACAAGTAGCAGAGAGGCAGGCAGAGAGAGAGGGGGAAGCAGGCTCCCTGCTGAGCAGAGAGCCCGATATGGGGCTCGATCCCAGGACCCTGAGATCATGGCCTGAGCTGAAGGCAGAGGTTTAACCCACTGAGCCACCCAGGCGCCCCTGGCTTCTGCTATCTTATTTGACATCAGCCACCTCAGAGTCTGATGCTCTTCTCTTTCTATATGTCTTTTAGGCCCTGCCCCACCGCCAACTGCTGACTCTCTCTGGCCGAAGTATAGTTCCTGCTGATGAAGGATCCTATTGACCTGTGGTTTGCAATGAACAGAAGCTCCTACTGAACCACATCTCCTGTTGACCTATGGCCTCTACTGATTCATGGCTCACGCTAACTCAGGGTTTCTACAGATCCAGAGTTCCTCCTTATCCATGGGTCCTGTAGACCCCTTACTCTTGAAGATCCATGGATCCTTCTGAACTACTGACTCATGATTCCAGCTGACTTTTGACCCCTGTTGATCCATGGCTCCTGTTGACTTATGTCTTGTGCTAAAACATAGCTCCTGCTAAGCCATGCCTTCTGGTCACCCACAGATTCTAGTGGGATGAAGAAAAGGATCCAGGCCTTCGAAGATCTAGGGCTCCAAAAGACTACATCTCTGTTCAGGGTAGGCCTAGAATCTCAAAAAAGATTTGTAGCACTAATTTTTTTTTAAATTTTATTTATTTATTTGAAAGAGAGAGAGAGTATAAGCAGGGGGAAGGGCAGAAGGAGCAGAAAAAACAGACTGCCTGCTGAGCAGGAAGACTGATGTGGAGGTTCAATTCCAGGACCTGGGATTGTGACCTGAGCTGAAGGCAGATGCTCAACCGGCTGAGCCACCCAGGTGCCCTGATTGGTAGGTATGAATTATGGAAACTGCCTGAGAGTGCTGTAACCCTACACACACACGTGCATGCATGCACACACACACACACACACACACCGTTGTGTCTTTTCCTCCCCACTACTGAATTGGCCCTACCACCCATGTCAACCCTATGGTACCTCAAAGAGATCAGGAAGAATCTTCTAGCTTAAGGATAGTGGACATAGAATTCGTTTTTGCAGAAAATCCCTATCTTGATTTCTTTTTTTTTTTTTTAAGATTTTATTTATTCATTTGACAGAGAGAGATCACAAGTAGGCAGAGAGAGCGGGGGGGAAGCAGGCTCCCGGCTGAGCAGAGAGCCCGATGTGGGGCTCGATCCCAGACCCTGAGGTCATGACCTGAGCCAAAGGCAGAGGTTTAACCCACTGAGCCACCCAGGCGACCCCCACCCCAACTTGATTTCTTTAAAGCATGCTTTCTCTGTGGAGCCCCGAAGAAACCATTTTTTGCAGTTTGTGTGATGATTTTTGAGTACTCTGGAAAAGTTTATCTTCTGTTTTAAAAGGAATAAGTTCCTCTTGTGGAAAATACTCCAGAATATAAAATATTAAAGAAGGAAGACAGCAAGAAACACAGACTTATAGACTTTGAGGTTTAGAAGATACCCTTAAACTTCGAATCCCTCATCTTTTGTGTGAGTGTCTTATACCACATCCTGTGTGAGAACAATCTAGTCTCTCCTTGAATGCCTCCACTGAACACCAGCTCATTAATTCTGAAGTTAGACCACTCCATTTTTGCATGGTTTTCATTATGGCAACGATTTCTTACACTGATTCCAATATCTTTCTCCCTGTAATTAATTCAGCTGTATGGACCAACAGAGGGGAAAAAAGGCAAATTTCTCAATATCACAATTCTTCAAAAATTTAAATGCAAACTATTGGATCATTCTTTCTTTAGTCTCCAACTATTACCTGAACCCAAAATGCCATTAGTGCCAAGACTGAGAAATACTGCCCTCACCCATTCCAATATCTAGAAAGAAATGTTATTGTCCCCAAATAAGGGATTTACCTGACATGAAGAATTATTTTTTCCTTGAAATGCAATACGTTTGAGGATCAAGGGGCAAAAATGTCAGACTTCAAAGCATTGTTCTTTTCTCTACATTTACTAAAAAAGTATGAAAATGAAGTTCTTACCAGTCTTCGATTTCAGAGTCTTCTAAATAATGTTTTCATGATACCTCCCTGTACTTATTTGGAAGAATGGTGAGGTAGTGAGTGCCTTGAGGCTGTTTACAGAACAAAGACAGCCCTTTGCTCAGTGCTTACAATCAGCTTCACAAGCTCCTCTCTGTACCTTCTGGTTGCCTCCTGTCTGGACTGATCTCTACCCTGAGGTAACATAGTCTATGGTCTGTATCAGAGATCTGGGAGTTGCAGCTGAACCTCTCTGCTTGTCATTTCCACCTGGCAAATTCTACTGGAAGAAGCATTTGTTGTTGTTACTACTTTTGCTGCTGAATGTGTTGAATGCTAACAATCTGAAGATCCTTTGTTATGAAGAAGAGGACCAGTAAATAGAGATGAGTTTATTTTTCTTCTAAAGGCAAAAAAACAAAAACAAAACAAAAAAAAAAACCAATTGGGAGTAATATTTGCCAGGAAAAAAAAACAACCCTCTAATGTCCTCAATATATGAAGAACTCTGACAAATCAATAAGAAAACCCCAAAGCTACTTAATAAAAATCAAAGTAGAATGTAACATTTTAATCCACAAAAATTTCAAATGAAAAAAAAAAAAAAAAAGTCATGCTGTTTTGGGGTTAGGTATATCTGACCTGTGGAGGGGAATGGAAATCAGCATGTATTTCTAAAAAGTCTAATCTATAAAGAAGTTTAAAAATAATTAATAACCTTTGGGCCAATAATCCTCCTTCTAGAAATTTACCCTTGGGACATATTTGGAGATTCAGACAGTAATTTATGTATAAAAAAGTAATCAAAGCATTTATAATGGAAAAAAAACAGAATGTACCTAAACTGTTAAAAATTATGTTCTGTCCTAAGATGGAAAATTTTGTTATTATTAAAATAGTGATTTTGTTAACATTTTATGACACAAGAAAAAACTCCCAATCTTATGTGAAAAGTAACAAATATATCAACTATTTCATTTAGTACATAACTGTTTGGGAGAATGGGCATGGATCATTTTGGGGAAAAAGCATCAGATTGGTAGCAGAGGTTATTTTGGGATGGTAGATCATGAGTGATTCTTTGTCATCATCTTTATCATTATAGTTGTACCAATTTCTGTGCAATAGACATGTACCACTTTGGTAAATCACAAATTGTGAAAGGTTTTTCCAATCTGGAAGTAACAGGTCTGGAGGGAAGATTAATGAACTTCGACTCAGAGAGATCTGAGTCTGACTCCAAGCACGACTTCTCACTACGGGTGGACTAGGAGATCTTACCATATCCTCTGGGAACCTTGGGCTCTAGAAGGGGAGAACAGCACCTATCTCGTGCAGCTGTTCTGAGAGTTACACAAGTTGCTGTACCGTGGTAGGTATGTTGAGACCATCCGATAATTGTTAGATAATTAAAGAACCGAATCTGGGACTTGGGGATGCAGAATGATGAAATGCTCTGGAAGTGAGAGGGTTCACCCAGACACGACAGCATGAGAACCCCTGAGTTGGAATCATGAATCTACCACTTACTGCTCTGGGATTTCATGCAATTGCTTTATCTCTCCAAGATTCTGTTTCTTTATCCGTAAAATAGGAATAGTAAAAGCACCTACTGTGCAGTATGGCGAGGGTCAAGGAGATAATGCAAGAGCTAACAAATTATAGTTTGTGTCCCAAATCTGGCCCACCACCTGTTTTTGTGAATAAAGTTTTATTAAAACATATACCCACATAATAGCATACCCTGTCTATGGCTGCTTTTGTGTTTAAGGGCAGATTTGAGTTGTCATGACAGAGACAATGTATCCCACAAAACCTAAAATATTTATAGCTGGCCCTTTACAGCAGAAGTTTGCTAACTCCTGAGTGAACATATAGAAGCTACCAAGAGTCGTATCTGTCATTCAAAAGATGATAACTGTTGTTATGATGATCAATATTATTATCGTTACTGACTGATTGCTCTGCTTGGAGGTAATTCTGAAAAATTACATAGTCTAACCCTGTTTTCATCAGTATTCAACCTAACAAATCCCAGATGGCTGAGTCTTTCTTCCTGACTCACTCTTTAAAAACTGTCCGAGCAAGAGTTCTGAAGGAATCTTTCTGCGATCCAGCCCAATGCACATTTGTCATCACCGTTAGGAAAATATTTTATCTCCCTGCCTTCTCCATCACTGCTGTTTCCATGCGTGCTCTAATCTCAAGCGAGAGGCAGAAATTTTTGGTGTGAACTCTCTCTATAGCCAATTCTCCCACTTTAAAATTAGTGTATGACTTCACAGTGTCTTCCCCTACAGGTCATGTGACTCCCGGTCTCTGCTATTACTCAGGCA
Organism: Lutra lutra; assembly: GCF_902655055.1. Classification (NCBI taxonomy): domain Eukaryota; kingdom Metazoa; phylum Chordata; class Mammalia; order Carnivora; family Mustelidae; genus Lutra; species Lutra lutra. The sequence continues at coordinate 20,379,550 of NC_062295.1, read as the reverse complement.
GGCTCTGGTCAGAGGCATCCTGGGGCCCTGGAGACAGGGCCAGAGACTGAGGTCAAGGAAAATGACCTCACTGTAGAGCTGGCCCAGCTCTATGGCCAAATATACAATCTTCAAAATGGGGCAGCAGTTTCAGGCTGGGGGACATGATGTAAGGAACTCAATCCAGTAGAGGTAGCTACAGCATTGGCTATGGGTCTGTGCATTCAGACGTCAGGTGCCTGCTAGGGAAACTGAGGCAGAAGATGATTTATTTGCATTAGGTCAGTGTGGTGAAAGTAGTTGCAGTCTGTCTTATGAGTCTGTGAATGCCCAGGCTCAGGGTACATTACCTAGACACTAAGTCTGAGCCGGGCTCATTGGTTCAAATGGGAGCATAGGTGAGCTATGGGTCGAGGTGTCAGGGAGTCCAAGGAAAGGAGCTGAGGAAACTTTTCCCTGGTCTCTCCTACCTGAAAAACTTTAGCCACCCATGAGTCTTGACTGAAATTTCTTCTCATGAATTATGGAGCTCGTGATGGCCCTTGCATCCCCGGGGAAATCCAGCCAAAGTTCCACTCTCCCCTGAAACAGCTGGTTGTTTATTGAACCCTTAGGTCTGGGGTGGGGCTGGTAAGTTTGTATCTCTAACAAGTTCCCAGTTGGCATTAGCGTTGCTGACCCAGAGACCATACTTCGAGAAATCCTGGGTTTCTCAACAACAGGGGTGGAAAACAGAGGTGTAGAGCTTAAAGCGTGACCTGCATATCCATTTCACCTTGATCAGAACCGAGGGTAGTGCTATTACTCCATTTTATAGAAGGATGGAGTGAGGGACAAAGAGAGAAAATGGGCTGGCTCCAGATAAAATGCTTGGGAGCAGTAGTTCTCAGCTGCAGAGGAAGGCGGAGGTAAGGGATGAGCTAGAAGCCGCAAACACAAATGCCTACAGATAGCACGCAGACATCATTAGTGAAGGAAGTAGCCGTGTGCTAGCTTAAGGCTTGTATATTCTGTCCCCAGTGGTCATCATGTGGGAATGGAAGCCCAGTGTTGCTAGCTCTTGCAATTTTTCAAGAGAAGTAAAAAATCCCAATCATTAACTGTTGTGAATTCTAAATTTCGAAAAATCCTGTGGAGGCCAGGTAATATAGATATCTGCTGGCCAACTTTGGCCTGGCTAACTCATGTTGGTACTCTCTATGCATTAAAGCTTTTCGATCCTTATTATTTATGTACATTTCCTAGAGCTCTTTTTAAAACATGGCTTCTGATATCTCAGGTGTGGGATGGGCTTGAGATTTGTAATTTCTAATGAGCTCCTGAAGGCTGCCTGGGCTGCAGCTCCATGAAAGAGATACTGAGGAGCAATGTTCTAGAACAGATCTACTTAGCGTATGGGGACAGGTAGCAACAGTATCACCAGGGATCTGGTCACATTCGTATCCCTGGACCCAACCCTAGAAATACTGAATTCAGAGTTCTGGGGCTAGGGCTGGGGCTTGGGGATCTGTGCTCTAATACATCTGATGGATGACACGTATGTACGCTCAGGTTTGAGATCAGGGGTTCGCCATCTTGGTGTGTGCTGAGGTCATTTGCGGATTTTTAAAAACACTGATGCCCGGAGTCTCTTGTCGTTGCTCTGGAATGAGCAATGGAGCTGGGCTCCAGGATTTTTTAAACTTCTCAACTGGTTCTACTTTGTAGCCAAGGTGGAAGACCACTGCCTTGCAAACTCACGTCAGATGCTTCTGTGCTTTTGTCCAGATTGGAGAAGTAGGAATGTTGTTTTCAGAAAGAAGAAGTGATTCTAGCTTGAGTCTGAAAATGGCATTTGCGTAGACCTGACAGTCCAGGGTGCCCACGCAGAAGCCCGTATGTCCAGGAGGAAAATGCCAAGAGGCCATGTGGGTTGGGGGCCCTCACGCTATCTCGGGTCCCAAGAAGCCAACACATTTCTTTCCCCTGCACTTCACAATTCTTTCCACAGCCAAGACCCTGCCAGGAAATGAAGCCACCGTCACATTTGGCCGCTTGGAGAATGATAACCAGCCAATGCCTGGAGCGGCCAATGGCCAAAGTAACTGATCCACAAATAGCCCATCTGGTCAGGCATAGAGGCCTGGATTTAGTGCCCTGCCTGGTTGTGTAGCTATAACACAGGCCACTCTGTTTTCTGGTTTTATAAGTTAATTCATGACCAGTTAAATGTCCAAAATAGCAATATTAATTACAGCGGATCATGGCCATCTGACTTCCCCTTCTGAGTGATGTTTGAACAACTCTGGTCTGGACTGTGGTCTCCAAAGCACAGTTGAGCAAAAAATGGGGCTAGCCCAAGGCTTCAGAATGCAGAGAAAAGAGCCTGTATCAGATTCCCAGGGGAGGATGGGTTCATTTCCTGCTGTGGAGTGCGGAGTTGAGCCACAGGATCGTTAAGTCCACCAAGCATGCAAAGAGAAGGAACGGGGACTAAAGCAGACAATCAGCAATGTAGAGAAAGCAAAACAAAGCAAGTGGGTTCTGGAGGCAGAATTTGGAAAGCATCCCAGAGGACCACAGGATGCAGGTGGATGCAGACGTTTATGGGATGCCTGTGGCTGAATTGATGAACTGGAAAGGAGATACTGTGGGCAATCAGCCTGTTTGGACCACATCTCTCGTTCCTTCCTTCCCCATTTGTTAGTCGGTCAACAAATATATAGTGAGCCCCTACTATGCAGAGGCTGGGGCAATGAGTAGAGTTGGAATGACATCCCCCAATTTCACTGATAAAGTAATTTTAACTCCAACAAGCACAGTCTAAAGATTCATTCATACATTTTGCAGGATTTTGTTGAGAACCTTTTGTGTTCCAGGCACTGTGTTGCATGCTGGGGATATCCTAGCAAAGAAAGTATGTTACACAGTTACTTTCTTCATCGAGATCACATGCTCGCGGTGGAGGCAGATTCTTAACAAATCAAAGAACAATACCAATAAATATACCTAAGTGCGGTGAAGCAAAACAAGGAAACATCCCTTAAAGAACAGTGTATTTCAAGGGTGTGGAAAAGTTTCTCAGAAGAAGTGATATTTGAGTTGGTGTGTGAAGGGAAAACTGAGTTAATTAAGCCTAAGCTACTGTGAGCCTCTGACAGAGGACACAGCATGTGCAAAGGCCTGGGGGCTGGGACAAGCATGATCTTTTTAAGGCATGGAAAGGAGGCTGGTGTGGCTGGGACACAGTGAACAAGGAGAGGGAACCAGCTTTTGCCAATCCTAGTGTGTTATGCAAGGGATTTGAAGGGGTTTCTTTGGGCTGGGGTGGGGTTGTGGGGGAGGACACATGGTGCTTTATCCAAGAGGGATGAGATACCATTTAAGGGCTTTAAGCAATCTGGATTGTGTGATGAATGAGAATGGGCAAACTCTTCAGGCTATTAGACAGTAATGATGCCCCAGCGACTTCTTTTTTTTTTTTTTTAAGATTTTATTTATTTATTTGACAGACAGATATACAAGTAGGTAGAGAGGCAGGGAGAGAGAGAGGAGGAAGCAGGCTCCCCGCTGAGCAGAGGGCCCGGTGCGGGGCTCGATCCCAGGACCCTGGGATCATGACCCAAGCTGAAGGCAGAGGCTTTAACCCACTGAGCCACCCAGACGCCCCTCCCCGGCCCCTTCTGATAAAAGGAGTTTTGCCGGAACTCAGATTCCCACCTGATCAGGAGATCTCAAGATTTCCAGGAGATCTCAAGATTTCCAAGTGATGGTAGCCATCATTTGCCAGCAGTACCCCCGGCTGGGAACAAAATTCAGACTTCTTAGCATCTGATCCCTACATGTCTATAGGGCTCATGCAACTTCTGATCTTCCTAATCAAGAGATACAGCCCAGATCAAGATCTTGGCTTGACCATGGCGTAGCCAGCTCTGTGTTTTCACGGGATCACCCGTGCTACTGTGTGGAGAATGGGTTGGGGGTTCTAGAGTAAACACACATCAGTGTGCTCATTCTGTGCATTTGTGTATCACCCCAGTTGAAGCTGACCCAGCATCTCTTAGGGAGCTCTCTTTGTATATATATTTGTCTCCTAGAATGATTGGATGTAGTCTCTCTACAGATAAATATTGATATCGACATATGTAGATAATGCTTACATAATGTAATATTTATTATATTGGTAAATAGATTTTATATGTATGTTGGAATGGTTGGATTGGATCTAGGATCTCCTCAGCAGGTGCTTTTCCATTCCAAGTATGCTTCTGCATATACTATACTAGAATGGCTGAATTGTATGCAGAGTCTGAGTGCTGTATTCTTTCTATGGGTTTGTCTCCTAGAATAACCACAGAATAGAATGAGATCCAGCGTCTACTTAAACACAAATCATGACCTGACTTTCTTGTAACAGTCTGATTCTCAGTTGGGTTGACGAATCAGGATGGATCTGGTGGGCCCAGCCTTGCCTGACCACTAGGGATATTGTTTTGGAGGGTGTGGCTTGTCCACACAGCCTGGCCTGGCAGTGTATCATCTTCAGGCTGGTGAGCCCCAAACTCACACATTCCCCATGCTTGGCTCCTAGTTCATCCAATTCTGCCCTGACTCCTGTGCACATTTCCCACTAGACTGAAGTCTTGTCCCAGAGCCCTTAGAAGCTGGACCTAACTCCTTAGTAGTTCACTTTAAGCCCTATTCCCAGATGTTGGAACAGGCAACCTGTCTTGACCCAGACACAAAACCCAGCTTTGCAGTTTTGCAACCTACTTGAATCCTGTCTTACTTTCCAGCTCAGCAATCTAGACAAGCGGAAAGAAGTTGGGGATTTACAGATTGAAACACTCATTGTTACCGTTCTATACCAGGCTCTTGTGGTCTCTGGAACCAGCCTTGGTTTAAATTCTAGCTCTACCACATTCTAATGAACAGAACGTGGGCACCTCTCTATACCTCAGTTTCCCTACTTGGATAAACTGGGGATAATAACAGTTCCTAACCCAGAGGGTTGCTGTATGTCAGTATATATAAAGCTCTCAAAATATTACCTGACATGTAGTAAGTATTATAAGTATTATAAGTGCAGACAATTATTTCATGTACATTATCTCATTTAATCAGCATAAACTGAAGATGGTAAATAATATCCCCATTTTACAAAGGAGAATACCCAGTTTCAGCAAGGTTAAATAATATTCCCAAGGTCCCCCTCATCAAACTGCCCCAACCCACACCACTGGCTGTGCCTCCCCTCCCTGTTCTTGTAGATTGACCCCAACGCCCTTCAATTAAAAAAGCAAGTTCGCATTGAACTTGCCAGACTGGATTTTAGACTCCTTCCTGCACCCTCTGCACCTTCTTCCCATCCACCTGTCATTCCCAGTGGATCTTTGCAACACCAAGTCACAGCAGCATTAAACCCAAGAGGGAGCTGAGCAGATCTCTTTGGTGCCCAGATCAAGGTCCTCCCTGTTCCTATAGATTGACCCCAATGCCCTTCAATAAAAAAACAAGTTCGCATTGAACTTGCCAGACTGGATTTTAGACTCCTTCCTGCACCCTCTGCACCTTCTTCCCATCCACCTGTCATTCCCAGTGGATCTTTGCAACACCAAGTCACAGCAGCATTAAACCCAAGAGGGAGCTGAGCAGATCTCTTTGGTGCCCAGATCAAGGTAGATAATTTATCCCAGGCCCTGGCCTCAGCAGGAACCATAAAGGACAAAGTACCTGCTCTCTTGGAGCTTAACCTCTACAGAGGGAGAGAGAGAAACAGGTGACTATGCAATATAGCAGATGCTAATAAGTGCTATAAAGAAAGATGAAGCTGGGTAAAAGATAGAGAGCAACATAAAATTCTTCAATTTCCCTTAAACCCTTGCTCTCTGTCTTAAAGCAACCATCTTTTGTGCCCTGCCACCTCACATGCATGGTCTTTCCGAGTGACCAAGACATTTCAGAGCAGACAAGAGAGTAACACTTAAAAGATCAACTCCACGGAACAGATGGCTTAGTTATTTCATGCCAATTAAATCAACCGTTCAGCTGTCTGATCCATTGCTCACTGATCAAGCTGCGAAGAGCCTCTTGCGCTGGTGCAGATACCTGATTTAATGTAAAAGACGCTAATGGGGACAGACATGGGGGTCACACAGACAATTGAGCAAATATTGAGGTAAAGAAATTACACAGTGGCACCGTGGAGGAGGCAAAGGAGCAAATGGAAATTGTGGGATGCGTGATCAGGCTCCAAAAAGCCTTATGTAATTAGGATGACGCTGGAGGGAATGTGTGACAATGCTAATTATCCAATCCATTGAGACAAATGTTATTGTAATATTGTACTCACTTTGTGCCAGACTCTGTGCTAAACACTGGAAAATAGACCAAGGAAATCCAAAGGTTCACACCTGCTATCCCTGACTTACAGGAACCCATAGCCGGCAGCAGACTCAGAAACAAAACGCTGTAATATAAAGTCCAGGGATAAATGGAGAGCAGGATGGTCCTGGGTGAGTCTAGACGCCATGTTTCTTTTTTCCAAGTCTTGATAAGAAATCGAATGACAACAAGCTGGAAGTGACACATTCTAAAACCACCTGGGCTGTGACATCACACATGACATCATTTAATACCAGACACTCAGACACACTCAAGTAACTGACCATTGCATGATGCACTGGGGGCCATCCAGAAGATCACGTGCTCACACGCGCAGCAAGGTGCAATTGGCCCGGAGCGGACGGTCATCCTAGGCAGGGCTGAACCCTAGGATAGGACATGATTTGAGAGGCAGGCCTAGACAAAGAGGAATAGGGAAATTTTCTCTCTTCTTTCTGGGATTATTAGCAAGTTTAGGCCAATCATTGAGCTATGGAAAAGCCAGAAGCTCTCCCAGAAGTAAACACGAGCTTTTTTCTCCTAACGCCAGGAAGGAGGAGAGGGGTGAGTCAGAGTTCCCGAGGAGAGATCTAGCATGCGTGAAAGAGGCCAGTCATTCAGTTACATGTATGGAGATTCCCTTCTGGTACCTCAAAGTGCCTGGAAATCCTCCTGAAAAGCTACAACCTATCCCAATGTGTTTTGGTAGCAAGATAGCCAAACAGATTGATGGAGTAGAATAGAGAGCCTAGAAAAAGGCTCATGCTCACATGGGTACTGGTGGAGGGGGGTGGGGGGGTACAGTTCAGTATATTATAAAAGCAGCATCTTCAAAACGATAGAGAAGAATGAGTTATTCAACAAATAGTATTTCTTTATCCCTTTGGAAAGAAAAATAAAAAGTAGATATCTACCTTTTCCTGACTCAAAAGGTAAATTCTAGACGGATTGAAGTAAAATACACCTGGCAGAGCGACCCTTCCCAAGTGGACAAGTAAACACTTTCCCAGACAAACAAAAGCAGAGGGAGGTCATTACCACTAGACCTGCCTTACAAGAAATGCTGAAAAGAGAGTTCTTCAAGGGGCACCTGGGTGGCTCAGTGGGTTAAAGCCTCTGCCTTCGGCTCAGGTCATGATCCCAGGGTCCTGGGATTGAGCCCCGCATTGGGCTCTCTGCTTGGCAGGGAGCCTGCTTCTCCCCTCTCTCTCTCTGCCTGCCTCTCTGCCTACTTGTGATCTCTGTCTGTCAAATAAATAAAGAAATAATCTTAAAAAAAAAAAAAAACCAAAGAGAGAGTTCTTCAAGCCGAAATGAAAGGACCACTAATCAGCTACATTAAAACATGTGAAAATATGTGCCAGAGGCGTTAGCTAATGCCACGGTGGTAATCATCTTGAGGTTTCTAAGTGCGTGAAATCAACGTGATGAGCACCTGAAATGCCCACCATGTCCTACCAACGTCAGTCATATCTCAATGACGCTGAAAGAAATAACCAAAAGATTGATACCCAAATATATCAAGATTTCTCAAAAGTCAGTAAGACACAGACACTAACACTTCACAGAAAATTGGGCAGACCATGGAAACAGCTCACAAAAAGAAGAACTGCAAATGGAAAGATAGTTAATCTTACTAGTAATCAAGAAAATGGTAAATATAACAACAACGACATTTCATAGTCTTCCCCCACCCCGTAGAAGAGTAAAGTTGAGGCAATCGTAAGTGCATGCTGAAGAGCCTTTTCTTGTACTGTTGGTAGAAGATCAGTTTGGTTAAGACTTTTCTAGAAAGCAATTCCACAGTATACTTTTTTTCTTTTAAGAACTCCATCTACCAAGAAACACTCTACCAAGAAACCTGGGTAGATATCTAGAGAAGTAATACGTGGGCACAAAGTGATACATATCAGTAGAGATGGATGAAATCTATAGCAGCAGCAGTGAAACAGTTAATTACACAGTGGAACAGCCATGCAGTAGAATGCCGTCCGGCTATTAAGCTAACCAAGTACATTTATATGTGTCTATCTGGGACTATCTTCTACACATATTGTTAACTGAAAAAGAAAGTTGCAGGAATGCTGCACGTACAGTAGGATGCTAATTCTGTCAAAAGAAAAAAATGTCGAGAGCCTGGGTGGTTCAGTTTTTAAGTGGCAGCCTTTGGGATCGAGCCCCACATCGGGTTCCCTGCTCGGCAGGGAGCCTGCTTCTCCCTCTCCCACACCCCCTGCTTGTGTTCCCACTCTGGCTCTCTCTCTCTCTCTCTCTGTCAAATAAATAAATAGATAAATTTTAAGTAGTGAAAATTAAAAAAGAAACAAATGTCACACAAATCCAAAGGTCAACTGTATGTTTAAAAGAATACACACTCATGTATAGATACATAGTTACAGTTTTAGAGGTCAACCTGTGTAGACACAGATACAGCCAGAGCTATAGATATAGATACAGATCTACAGATATACATAATATATGGCTAATTTTATGTGTCATTGACTGGGCTAAGGGATGCTCAGACATCAGCTCTCCTGGCTCTTGGGCCTTCAGACACAGACTGAGACTTTAGACCACTGGCATCCCTGGGTCTCAGGCCTTCAGCTGGGTGCTGGAGTTATACCACTGGTGTCCCTGAGCCTCTGGCTTGCAGGTGACAGATCCTGCTACTTTTCAGCTTTCATAACTGTGTAACCCCTGTAATACATCTGTCTCTGTGTATCTTTATATAGGCTGTTTGTTTCTGTTTCTCTGGAGAACCCATCTCGTCTCCGCGCTGTGAACAGGCAAGTGGGACCAGGGGCAACCTCACTCCGAGCATGAAAACAAAGTAGGAAAGAGGCCCTGAATCCAAAGGGCCCCATGGTGGGTGGGGAGGGGAGAAACACACTGTAAAGACCAGAGATGGAAAGCCCAGAATCCATCCCACTGATGCCTTCATGAGGCATAACATCAAAACCCTCTCCTGAGAGAGGGTACATTACAAGAAGAATTGGAGTTAGTTAGGTTTTCTGATGCCATTGATGGGGGTCCAGAGACTTGGGGAGAGAGATTGTTGTAGAACACGCAAAAAAGATATTTCTCGCATTCTCAAGATTTAGGCTGAGATCTTTACCTACAGCACTTAAAATAACTATTCCCCTTAATTATCCTTGACCAAGGTAGCCCACATGGAAACTAAATTAGCCATAGCCTCGCGCATTCATATCGACATTCTTTTCTTGTCTCCCTGGCTGGCTCACTCAGTGCTTATGGCAAAGTTCTAAAAATGCATTTTCCTTGCCAGTGCAGGTTAGTTAACCTTAGCATGTTTTATGTCGCCAACACCAAGGCTGACCCTGATGAATTTTCTCCCAAGGACATGTCCTGAATGTTGTATCAGTTGGGCAGCCGTTGTCCAGAGAGCGCCAATCTTCCCATCAGTTATTCTCAGTGTTGCCCCTGACCATTCAAGGCTGCACCTGGGCTCCAGGTGAGGACTGGGAGGAGCACTCTGCCTTAGACTACCCATCAGGCAAAATGGGCTCTTAATTCTCAGGTGATAGGGGGCGAAGATTCAGTTTGTGTGAGCACAACTCTTCCACCCCATTGATTTTATTTGTACTTTCACTGAAGGGCTCTCTCCTCATCGCTCCAGGTGCCAACACTTTTCCAAATAATATCCTCAGATCCTTTACATACTCACAACATTGGGTTACAATGTTGCCCACAAAAGGGGCAACCATTTTAGAACCATTTAGAAATGCAGCCAGGGGCATTCCTGTGCCTCAGTCACTAGGGTCCTTGGATGTGGTGCCCCAGAGCCTGCGCCATTTTAAATATCTTCCTGCTTGGAAAGCTGCTTTAGACATAAGTTGAGTGAGCCGTGCTATGGTTTGAAGTCCTCTTCCTTTAACTCCTTTTGACTTGTTTGTTTTGATATGAATTTGGGGAGGGGATGCACGGACTGGATTGAAAAAGAAAAGCAGATCTCTCCATTCTGTGTTCAATTTAATTTCTCTCAGGCCCCAGTGATGGCTTGAGTCAGTCAAGGGCTAGGGTTCCCGTGGAGTTACCTCCTTGGATTCCCCCTAGAGCTGAGGCTTCTCTGGGCCCAGTGGGAAGGCTCAGAACACTAGCTCTGTGAGGTCTCTTGGACTGACAGCTCAGGACCTCTCAGGATTTTATTTGCAGATCAGCCTCAGAGCCCCCTCTAAGCTCCATTCTCCCACAAGCAAGTGAAACCAAATGTGTTCAGTAGCAGACTTGACAGAATATACTGGCCTGAATTACTGTGAACAAATTACTGGGGGCCGTTGTACACTCCATCATCTATCCATGCCATCCTCAGGAACTCGGTTTTGTGTTTGGGAGATAGTGAGGGCATGACTTTGCATAACAAAGGCAGAGCAGGGTGTGGCGTGCTGTTCTTAGCCACTGACTTGAGTGAATCATTCATTAGCAGGGTTGGTGGATTGGAGAGTGAGAAACACCGAACCTGATTAGAAGGAGAATTTATCACCCTGCCTAGAAGAGTAAACAAAACAGAGGAGCTGTCCATCACACTGGGTCCTGACACCACCTTGGCAGTCCACATCTGCTCCACTGGCTGAGTGTTCACCTCGGAAAGGGAAGAACAAGCTGATGGCTTCTGGGAAAACTCTGGGTCTTGCTGGGTCTGGGGTCAGAGGGCAATTTCCCGAATGGACTGGGAGTGTCTAGGACACTGTAGGCTCTACGGCAACAAGGTTGTCTTTGAGAGGATGGATGTGTTAGGTTGAATTAACGACCCATCAAATGCTCCTCTGCCTTCCCAGGGACACCCAGCCTCACGGGAGGGTCATACCTCCTCATTCCACCGATAGCAAGCTTTGTCACGTGACTCAGGTAGGCCATTGAAATGCAAGCTGAAGTGTGGCTTCGGGGAAACCCTGAAACACTGTGCCGTTACCAAGTTTCTCTTTCTGGTGCCAGGAGAGCTGGAAGGACCCCCAGTAGAGCCTGGTCTATTAGTCTGACTCCAGGATAAAGATGTAGTATTGCAGAACTGCTGCGGAGCAATGACGAACATATCACGAGGGTAAGAAATAAACATTTGTTGTTATAAGTCACTGAGATTTGGGATCATTTATTATCGTAGCTTCCTCTGGCCTGACTGAAAACATATCTATCAATTCCCCTCCCACACACACATCCATTGTGTGTTTCATCTGTTATAAATGGTACCAAAGTGGGGCTGCTGGTGTCACAATATTTTGTAAGTTTAGATGAAACAGACTCTTCCAGTTTTTATGCACAGGTGTCTCTCCCCAGACCTGAGGCATGAGTCCACATGGCTGCACAGGGGCAAAGTCTGGGATGGCCGTCATGCTGGATCTAAGGAAGCCTCCATGATAATCAATATGCCTAGATACTGGGTCATGTTGATCATACTTGACGTTTTCCCAATGACTGAATTGCTTTCTGGGGAGCTTCTCTGTCTCATAAATAATGTTCTGAAACCTCGCCTAACCAGGTCACTGACCACCTCAACTATATGCGAATCTCCAACAGAAGTAATATTCGAAATATCTAACAGCTGGCATGGAGTTAGTAGTAAACTGAAATAATGCTAAACTTGGGAAGACCATCCCTGACTAAATTTTCTATTACATATTTACCAACACTTTCTGCACGCAGCCTTATATTTTAACTTTTTTTCATTTAATGCTTTAATGTATCTGGGATTTATTTGGGTGCACAATAATCATTAGGAATTGAAGCTTTGTTTACAAATAATTAACCATTTGCCTGCGAGTAATTTGTTGAATCATCTATCATCTTGTTTCTCACTTAAAATGTTAACATCCTTTTGTAATAAATACTTACTTGTACTTAAATCTATTCCTAAGCTTTCTGCTCTGTTAAAAACAAACAAACAAACAAACATGGGGCGCCTGGGTGGTTCAGTGGGTTAAAGCCTCTGCCGTCCGCTCAGGTCATGATCCCAGGGTCCTGGGATTGAGCCCTGCATCGGGCTCTCTGCTGCTCAGCAGGGAGCCTGCTTCCTCCTCTCTCTCTGCCTGCCTCTCTGCCTACTTGTGATCTCTATCTGTCAAACAAATAAATAAAATCTTTAAAAAAAAAAACAAAAAACAAAAAACAAACCCAAACTCTGTGGGTCTTTATATGCACGATACTGTTTCAATAGTGTATTCCTCTGTTATATGCTTTAATACCTAAATTATATCACATTCCATTTCTTTTTCAAAATATTCTAGCCTATAGTCCTAAGTCTTCCCACAAATGAGCTTTTGAATTATTATGTCAGTCCCCTAGGCTCTAAAAACTATTTTGGTATCTGTATTGGGATAGTCCTAAACTTTAGATTAATTTCAGGAAATTAGGTAGAAATCTTTTTGAAATTTCATCTTTCTACCCAAGAACTTGGTATGTCTATTTATTATTTGACTGTTTATTTTGGTGTTCCTTTAGTCAAGTTGATATATTTCTTCATAAGAATTCTACTCCTATTTGGTAAACTTAATTCTAGATGTTTTATTTTTAGGTCATCATATGAATGGCACTGTCCAATTTTTTCACTATTTTTTCAGGCATATACGAAGATTTTTTTTTTTTAATACTTGTCTTGTGTTTGGCCACATTATCGAATGTTCATATATTAAATTCTAAAATTTTTAAAGTTGATTTTCATGGAGTTTTAAGGTAGACTTACTTCTCATTTAAAAATAATTTTGCCTCCGCTTTTCCATATATACTGATAATTTCTATTTTCTTGTTTTATTATGTTGGCGACAAGTCTAGAGCAATGTACAGTATGTTTTTCTATGACTGAAATCCTTTGTTTTAAACACATTGTAAAATTTCAAAAATGCATTGTAAATGTAAATTCCATTGGGGGGGAAAGTAATCAAGGAGCTAGAGAGTTTTAGATTTACAACACTTTTTTTGTCCTCCAGTGATGTAAATAAATAATGCTTTGAGCATATTTTTGTTATTATAAGCAAAAATGCCAAATCAAAAGTGACAAAACCAGACCTAAACACTTCCTTATATCTTCCTCCTACATACTCAGCGATTTCTTGTGTTCCTCTCTCATCCTTGACCTTGAGTTTGAAATTTTGATTGATGTACAACAACCAAGCGTAAACAAAATAATGCCACGTATAAAGCACAGCAACCTCTAAAGCAAAGTAAGTGTGTGTCTCTGGTCTATACAACAGCTTTTATCCCTGTGAATTTGCAGAAAACTGGAGATTTTGTTATAACTCCAGTGGACCACATGGTACAAACTACACTCCCTAATTAATTAGTCATGTTATGTCTAATTCCTGTTTTGAAAACTGATTCTTTTGTGAAAATGCTTGTAACAGTGATAATTGCTGCCATTCTTATAGTCCCTTACTTGCAGTGGGATATCCTCTATTATCCGACTCCGTACTGGTAAGTGCAGTCTCAGGAACATCTGTTTTAAAATGGTGAATGGCTGACGGCTTTAACAACTGACTCTCCTTTCTTGTCTCTAAAAACTACAAACAAAACAAAACAAAACAAAACCCCTGAAGATGACTATTTATAGAAAAGAGAGAGAGAAGAAGGAGAGTTGACAAAATCTGTAATGCCTCAAATCTGGGAAGAATATAATTCAGTTATAGGATAAATGGACCTGAGTTAACAAAATGTAAGACCTGCTTGGAATTCTGTTCCTGTTGATTCACAAAAGCAAGAACACTAGAGAAAAAAAAAAAAAAAAAGACTAAAATGACTCTTTATCAGCCCAGCATCTCCCCAGCCCAGAGACAGGTGGCTGTAAACGATCAGACAACTGGTCAACCACCCTTTAAGGACTACCCAACGTATTTCCACATTCAGATAGAGTTGGCAAATCTGAGAAGAGAATTGGAGGGGGTTGAATTTGTGGAGGTGTTCCCCCCATGAGAAAAGCTCCAGGAGTGAAGATAGTAAGAATCTAGTAGCAACACTTGACAGCAACCATTGCTTTATGGGTAGAATTTCAGTTCCGAGATATGTGGAACCTGGCAGTGGGGAGAGGAGGAAGATGTCACTTTAGAGGATAGTGTTTCACGAGGAAGGAGCTGAATAGAGACTGAGGATTTGACAGAAGGAGCTCTGCACTCTGACTTCAGTTGGAGGTTTGGGAAGATCTTTTTTTTTTTTTTTTAAAGATTTTATTTATTTATTTGACAGAGAGAGATCACAAGTAGACAGAGAGGCAGGCAGAGAGAGAGAGAGGGAAGCAGGCTCCCTGCTGAGCAGAGAGCCCGATGCGGGACTCGATCCCAGGACCCTGAGATCATGACCTGAGCCGAAGGCAGCGGCTTAACCCACTGAGCCACCCAGGCGCCCGTTTTGGGAAGATCTTACAGCTCCCACCCACCATGATCTCCCTCCTGGACCTTTGCAATGGCTCCCTAACGATCTTCTTGTTGCTTCCCTTGCCTGCCTCTCATATATTACACACAGCAGCAACTGAGATTCCTTTAAAAAAGTTAGTCAGATCATGTCACTCCTCTGCTCAAATACTACAGTTGGTCCCCACCTTGCTCAGCTATAACATTCAATCTCTTGGAGCGCCTAGGTGACTCAGTCGGTTAAACGTCTGACTCGTGATTTTGGTTCAGGTGATATCAAGACCGAGGTCAGGTACTATGCTCGGCAAGGAGTCTGCTTGAGTTTTTCTCTCCCTCTTCCTCTGCCCCTTCCCCCCTGCTTTCTCTCTCTCTTTCAAATAAATAAATAAACATTTTAAAAAATAAAATGAAATAAAATTCAATCTCCTTGCATTGTCTCACAGCCCTCATAGTCTAACCTCTACATACCTGTGTGTCTGAGTTCCTATTCTAAGCCCTCTCCCTCCCTCACTCTGCGTCAGCCAAACTGGTCTCTTGCTCATCTACAACTGCCCCAGACAAGCACATTTCTAGTTTAAGTCATTTGTACTTACAATTCCTTCTTCCCCAACTTATCTGCCTGGCTTGTTTCCTCAATTCATTTGGGTTCCTGTGCAAAGGTCAATTTCTTAGGGAAAAGCTCTTTATTTTCTCCTCCACTCTCTGTTCTTTTTGTCTGCTTTGTTTTTATTACATAGACCTTCTTACACACAATATATTGTATTTGTTATTGTCCTTGTTCTCTTTTGTTTGCAGATATATCTGCAGTCTAGAACACTTACTTGGCACCGACTAAAGATACTCAATACATATTTGTTGGATGGATAGATGGGATTTAGATACCACAAGAGTAAAAAGGAAAGAAGGTTTTTACGTGGTATTTTAATTAATTAGTTAATTAATTAATTTGAGAGCGAGAGCATGAGCAGGGGGTAGGAGCACAGGGAGAAGGAGAAGCAGACTCCCCGCTGGGCAGGAGTCTGCTTGGGATCAAGCAGGGGCTTGATCCCCGGACCCCCGAATCAGGACCTGAACCAAAGGCAGCCACTTAACTGACTGAGTGACCCAGGCGCCCCTATGTGGTATTTTTATGAACTTCTGAGCCTAGACAGATATCTTCTTTTTTAAGAATGAGGAAAGGAAAGGGAACATGAGGGACACATTAAAAAGAAAAAAAAATTTCCTGCCAATGCAATGAACTGCCTTTGTAAGAAACCATTTTTATACAAACTTTACACTCCTAGAATTCTTTCTTTATCCTTAAATGAATTATTAAGATAGTTCAGAGTTCATTTATTTCTGTAAAATTTGCCACAACTAGCTGAGCCCTGTACACTGGGTGGTTTGGTTATTTCTTCAGTTCAGGAGTGCTATATTAAAGTTTGTCTTTGATTATTTTTTTAAAGATGTCATCTATTTATTTGACAGAGAGAGAGCAAGCACGGAGAGGGGGAGCTGCAGGCAGAGGGAGAAACAGGTTCCCAGCTGAGCAGGGAGCCTGACACAGGGCTTGATCCCAGGACCCCTGACTGGAAGGCAGACGCCCAACCGACTGAGCCACACAGGTGCCCTTTGATTTTTATATATCATTTATTCCTTTCTTTTTCTCCCAAAAACTAATATCATGAATCTCTATTCTCTTTCCTCTAGACATAAGCTATAAAATTCTTTCTCATTATTTTCATTGCCTTTTCTTGGATTCTGCATTCTAGAGCTTCCCAAGTTTATGAGTCACATACCACTGATTTAGTTTTCTAATGTAATTTAAAATTCTGCATTATTGATTTCCTTATATCTTCTCTTTATCTCATGCTTCAACTTTTCATCATTGACTACTGTGATATCATCCTATTTTTCTATTTTGATTTCATAGAAAGTAGAAAATACATGTTATCTAAAATGTTTTGAAACTTCTATTTTTAAAAAATATTCTTTTGAATGTATATTTTCTCCCTCCCCCTTTTTTTAAGAGAGAAAGGGAAGGCGGGTAGGAACAGAGGGAGATGGAGAGGGAGAGAGAATATTAAATATGTTGTATGCCCACCATGGAGCCCAACACAGGGTTTGATCCCACGACCCTGAGATCATGACCTGAGCCAAAAATCACTTAATCAACTGAGCCACTCAGGCACCCCTACATTTTCTTTCCTCTATTATGTTGAAATATCTTTCCATGGGACTCAGATTATTTATCTTATTTTTTAGCCTTGATTGAAGGTATTTCTTGCCTCCTATTTGTGAAAGATAGTATAAAGCATCTCCATAAGTTCTTTATTATCCATCCAAACACTTGTATATTTATAAATATATATATATATATATATATATATATATATATATTTTCATTATCAGTTATAGATCTAATGGATTCTATGAATTGGATTGGACTGGATAGGAATCCAGGTGCTATAGAATCTCTCTGACTCCTTTTTTCCTTTGTACTTGGTAAAGCTACTGATCTAGGCACCTATTATCTTTATTTTATATTCTATGAAACTTGACCTCTGCTTCAAATAGATACTGTGGCTCTACTGACCTTTCCAGTAATACTGGCCACTCAATCAGGGAAATCATACCTTGTCATGGAGGAGGCTTGTTTTCCAGCTTCCTGTTGGATGTCACCATTGATCATGGAAGCAGCTGCCTCTTGACTGATGAATGAAATTCACGTGTAGTACTTCCCCTACATACTATGACTTATTCTTTCCCCTGAACATCACCTCTCCACATCTGAAGAGCAGCATAGCATTCTTCTAAATTTCCACATCTCTTGTGGCCTTCTCTGCCTTCCTATATTAGTTGGGTTCTCTAGAGAAACAGAACCAATAGGATATATAGAGAGATATAAGAGGAGATTTATTATGGGAATTGGCTCACACGATTATGAAGGCTGAGAAGCTCCATGATACGCCATCTGCAAGCTGGATAACCAAGAAAGCTGGGAGTGTAATTCAGTCAGAGGCCTAAGGCCTGAGAAGTGCGGGTCAGCTGGTATAAGTTCCAGGGTCTGAAGGCCTGAGAACCAGGAGCTCAGATGGCCAAGGGTGGGAGAAGATAGATGTCCCAGCTCAAGCAGAGAGAGAAAGAATTCGCCTTTCCTCTGCCTTTGGCATATTTGGGCCCTCAACAGACTGAATGATGCCCACCCACATTCGTAAAGACGGATTTTCTGTGCTCAGTGTATTGATTCACATGTTAATCTCCTCTAGAGACACTGTGACAGACACACCCAGAAATAATGTTTTACCAGCGATCGAGATATCACTAAGCTCAGTCAAGTTGACACACAAAATTAACCAGGCTTGTTTTAATGTGGTCCTACTTGTCTAAGTCTAGGAGAAATCCCTTGAAGTTTGTAGCATATGCATGCCACCTTCATTACTTGCCCTTGGCGATGTCTCTGTATACTTGTTGGGTCATTTTCGGCAAGACCTTGGAAATTGAGAGGAGAGAAGAGTTAGATCACTCTGTTTGGATCTCCATAATCCCGTGCCCCTGATTTAGCAGAAAAATTAACAAATCTTTGTTGGATGCATAGATCGGTGAATGTGGAAGATCCAAGACTTTGAGTGATTCCCCAGGTCCTCGCAGATCATACGGGATCTGTGATTCCGACCCCTTTCATAAGGTTCTTGTTCAGATTCTATTCATGCTTCACAGCCTGGATTAAATACCTCTTTTTTTCTGTAAAGCTTTTCCTGTTCCCCAAGTCTGAAGTAGTTTTTCCCACATTGAGCTCCCAAAGTATTTTTTCTGTCTCTCACTTGCAACTTTGATCTTTGTGTTATAGTTATTTATGGACCTGTCTTATTTCACCTGTACCTTCAACAACATGAAAAAACTTTTTTGACGGAGCAGACTTTAATGCCCTCTGGCATCTTTATAGGGTTTAAGATGAAAAAGGGAGAGGTAAGTTTGAATTAAGTCAGCGTATGGTAAAAACAGGCAGTTGGTCCTTGGGCCCTCATTTGTCAACCCCAAGTCTACAACCTAGACTTCTGTACCAGGAGAATGGAAAGTAGGGAGCATTATCGGCTCTGCTGTGGACAAGAAACCGACAGGCCAGCCGACCACTGTGACCAGAGGAAAGGGCTCTTCTAAAAACCAACCGGTACCACATCCATACTTGGGGAGCAGCTTCCTTTAAACAACAGCAGAGTAGGGTCTATGAAAAGTCTAGCGGTGACATCGAGAAGGAACTTTGCATACGCACTTTGATGTTACCAAATGTTGTGGGTGAAGTGACCTAATTTCTCCCTAAGTCAGTATGGAAACATCTTGTAAAACAATCTTCAAAAATTTCAATAGTGAGCACCCTTCTATGGAATATTTTAAAGAGGTCCCATCTGTGAGGTGTCCCCCCCCCTAGCAAATGTAGGTTCCAGCTCTGACAGCTGTTGCAGACTCTTACGGCCGCTCACTCTGCAAACTGACCTACTTCTTCCAAAGTCAGCTTGGCAAATTGCGTGGTTTGAACAAGCCCTGTGTGTGACAGGTTTCTTTTTCAGATACTGCAACCTGGCTGCTTTTTCATTATTGCCAACTTTGAAATTCGCCTTGATGGCTTCCCAGGTTTTATAGAAGCTCTCAAGGGAAAAAGAGGCAATCGATAAAAAAAATAGTCACATGCTGAAAACAAGTGAGGTTTTTCTAGGTTCCCATCCTATCCTCCCAGGTTATGTCCTCTTTTAGGGCCGGATGCACGTCTCATTCATTCATCTCGGTGTCATCCACAGATCCTAGGATGATGTCATTCGTGGAGTAGCTGTCCAGTAAATACTTGAATAGTTGTGCAGTGAATGTATGTATGTATAAGTATGGGGTGAAAAGGAGTGAGGAGGAGGACAAATAGGGAATGCATGCGTGGGAGAGAGTACTTTCTTTTGCTTGCTTCTCTGGTAGATCAGTTTCATTCACTCATTGATAAATATTTATTGATCACCTTCTCTGTGCCAGGCACTCATGTAGTTATGGGACATTCCCAACTGCCATCAGATGCAGAGAATCTGTCGGGTCCACATGGGAAATAATTTCTTGAAAGCCTTAGGGGGGACTTGATTCTGAAGCTAAAGGTGAAATTTAAATTCCAAATATGATTCTGACTCGCATCCCTGCCTTTATCGCTAATAAAAATCACAGATGTTTTCATATCATTTTACTGTTGTTGCAGGTGTATAAACATATTATTTATGCTCTTCCTCACTTTGAAATTAAGGTAGTTAGTAGGCGCACTGTTAGATCATTTTTATTTAATGTGTTAATTAAAAACACATATATTACTGTATTACAGATTTGGGTTTCTATTTGTATCTTGATAACCGTATTTCACTATAGTTCCCTTTATATATTTTATTTTATGCCTTTGAAAACATTATTTTGAGAAGGAGTTTACAGGTTCCGTGGGGCCCACAGCACAAAAAACGATTAAGAATCTCTGCCTTAGGATCATATAATATCTTTGATGTAGAATCTCAAAGCATAGAACATGAAAAGACCCGTTAATCTTCATTAACTCTGCATGGAATAGAGAATGGTTAATAATTATTATTCTTACTAGCTTCTTTTCTGGCTCTAGTGAAGTATAACTGATGAATTTTAAAAATACATATATTTAAAATGTATAAGTTGATGTTTTCATATGTATATATATCGGGAAAGAATCACCACAATATACCCATCACCTTCATAGTTGTCTTTTTCTTTTCTTTCTTTTCATTTTCTCTGTGTGTGTGTGTGTGTGTGTGTGTGTGTGTTGGGTGTGTGTGCTGAGAACACATAAGATCTACCCTCCTAGCAAATTTCAAGTATACAATACAGTTCTGTTAGTCACATCGCGGTATATTAAAAAGGGAGATGTTGGTTGATAGGTACAAGGTTTCAGTTATGCAACATGGATAAGTTCTGCAGTTCCATTCCTATTCATTTCGAGTGTCTTTTGAGATCTTTGAAATCTTGGATGGTGAACACTAGGAACCAGAATGGATATACCATGAACAGTATGTAGTATAGTCCCAGTTCCTCCACCTCCTGCCTCCACCAAGGGCGAACTGTTTCTTGACACAACTCTGGACAGGCTGGCAGAGCTTTTTCCCTGATAATGGCCCACACTTACCAAGCACTTACTGTGTTCCAGTAAGATGTAAACAACTTACGTATTTAATGCATTTAATTTCCATAAAAGAATTATAAAGAAGATGCTATCAATATCTTCATTTTATTTTTTTAAAAGATTTTATTTATTTGACAGCGAGAGATCAGATTATTTGACAGCAGAGAGGCAGGCAGAGAGAGAAGGGGAAGCAAGCTCCCCGCTGAGCAGAGAGCCTGATGCAGTGCTCCATCCCAGGACCCTGAGATCATGACCTGAGCTGAAGGCAGAGGCTTTAACCCACTGAGCCAGCCAGGTGCCCCAATATCTTCATTTTAAAGATGGAGAAACTTAAAAAACAAAGATGGAGAAGCTGAGGCACAAAGAGGCTAAGTAACTTGCCTAAGTTCCCACGGTTGGGGACCCCATGAAGACTGGCTCTAAAGGCCACACACTTCCCTTTTCTGTTATGCTGGTACACAGGTACCAATTCCAGGTACACAATTCCAGCCTGGTTTGGGGCAGGGGGACAGGATCCTCACTCCCACCATGGGCCAACCTTCAACCGCCATTTCCTACAGGAAGGTATATTCCTGTCTCTCCCAAGGTGAATGGCATGGCCTCTGTTTAATAACATGGGCTTCCTCTGTACTTTTTGTCCAAGGAAGTCCTTTGGAAAGGTTTAGGGAGGAAGAAAGTCTTATTGTTGTTGTTTGCTTATTGGTTGTATGTCTATATATTTTTTATTTTCAAAGCATTTTATTGCTAATTTCTATGTATTTGGTTTGGAGGGTAGAGATCTCTGATGGAAACACTCTACGTTTGCTTAGAATCTTCAACCCATTTGGACTCCATTGCCAGAAAGATGTTTTTGTTGCCAAAAACATCTGTTGCCAGAACGATGTTTCTAAGAAATGGATTGAATGGCGCCTCAATTCCTGCAGAATGAAGTACAAATTCTTCGACATGGCATCCAAATGTGGTTGCATCCAACCTTTCCATGTCAATGACTGACCATTCTCTTCCCTCACCCTATGTTTTAACCAGAGTAGATTACTTGTTTTCTTCTCACAATTGCCTGACTGGTTAATACCATGAGTTAATACTCAGGGCCCAGTTAAAAAATCATTTTCTCTCTGTAGCTTTCCTTGAGGCAGATTAATTACCCTTCATCTATATTTCTAAGCACTTTAAGCAATGGTCTATTATAGTATTTAATCACACTGTACCCGAGATTAGGTGTCTTTCTTCCCTACCTGACTTTGAGTCCCTCTAAAATGTGATGCTCTATTCTTCCTCTTGAGAGTTTCCTGACCTAGTATACAGTGTGTGTTCCACTATGTATAATTTGTTGGATTATAACTGATACTAATCCCTCACTCTTTTGGAAAGCTTATTTCTGGTATATATCCATGTCACTCCCTTGGAGGCGCTGATCAAAATCTCGAGAACACCAGAATCTAGAACTTGAATACAGAGTGAATTACCTTAGATTTAATTTATTCAATCACATATTCTCAGGTTAAGAAGACACACAAAGAGTCGTGTAGTCCAATCATTTATCTATCATACTGATATTCTCTGCAACTTCCCAACCTAGCCATCACCTAGAATTTGACTTCTGTTTGGCCTGTCTCCATCCCATACACAAAATGTGGTAACAGCTGACCATTTTCCTGGTGCTCTATCTCAGCTTATTCTCTGCAAAGTTTGAAAGCAATGGAAAAAGATTCAGAGTTTAGTGTTTCTTGGATGCCTTCCAGCCCCTAGTCAGTGTCCTCCCAAACAAGCTGATGATGATTGAGTTTTGCAAGATCCCTTCAATGTATTTTCTGCTGTAAATGTAGGAAGAAGAGTTCAACTGGCTTTTCTTGTGTCCATTCACTTTGATTCCTTTGGTACTCTATCTGGGAGAAATTCCTTGACCATCCTGCCCTTGGAGGGCACTCTCCCCTAAATCTGTTGCTAATGCAGATTTTTCTCCTCTTTTGATACCCCTTTGATGACATCAGTAAGGACCTGGAAAAGGGGGCCAAGTGTAAGACCAAAATGCTTGGTCAGGTAGGGTAGTGGGGACAGACACCCACTTATGCTATCCCAACCTCATTCTTTCTCAGAAGAGAGAAATGCTAATGTTGTATGATTAAAGTCAAGGACACTGACTGGGTCACATTTTCTAATGAGCAGAGGTCATACATGATGAAGGTCATACATGTGTTTAGGTCTCTCTCCTTTCTCATGCTTCTGTGGGGCTAAAGCAGCAAGCTTACTTTGGGTATCTCTGAACTTCTCCAGCACACTTCACTCCCTTCTCCTTGCCTGAGCATGTTTGTGCGGTTTCATCTCATTGGTTAGAATATGCAAATTTCAAGAAGTGAGTTTGGGGCATTATAGAAGAGAGAGAAACCTTCTAGGCAATGGTATTGGATATCGGTGGGTCCTAATCCAGTAACCAGTGTCCTTTTTTTTTTTTTAATTTTATTTATTTATTTGACAGAGAGAGAAATATCACCAGTAGGCGGGGGGCAGGGGAGGGAGCAGGCCTTCTGCTGAGCAGAAGCCCGATGTGGGGCTCGATCCCAGGTCCCTGAGATCATGACCTGAGCTGAAGGCAGAGGCTTAACCCACTGAGCCATCCAGGCGCCCCTAGGCAATGGTATTGGCCACATATTATAACCCAGCTTGTTGGAAAGATGTGCTGAGTGTGGAGCATGTGCCCTGATGGTAAGATTTTAATGACATTTGATTCCATTGGTCCCTGTCCCTTGTGTATACAACTCCATCCTGAAGAACCCACAGGACAGCCCATTCTGCCTGTACCGGGGCAAGGCAGATACTGCAGCTCTGAAGGGAAGCTTCCATTTTGGGCAGACTCAACATGAAAAACCCTGATGAGATGTGGCTTCTTCTCTGTGTACGGAGATGCTTCAGCGTCTACTGGTTCTCTGGACTCACACAGGTAAAGACGTCAAGGGGAAAAATCAGGAAGGCTTTCAGAAAAAGCAGAAAATGGGGACTAGCTTTAGGGATGGAGAGACCCTCATAGCAGGACTTCACACACTCAGAACAATGCTTGTCTTTCCTACAAAGAAGAAATGCTGTTGGTTTCAAATTCCTCTCTTTGCAGCATAGACATGCTTTGGAAACCAAGGGACAGGAGGGTGTTGTGCCCAGTACAAAAACAGACATCTGCCAGTCATGGCCACACACCATCAATTCAGCCAAATAACTTCATTCTCCAAATGCATAACACCTCTTGCATTTGGACAGCTGTCACCAAACAGACATGGACTCAGGGGCCCTTCCCAGACAAATCCTTCTTCAGCAGAGCCTTCAGAGCTGTGCGGGGGGAGAGGTGGGCCAGTGTGGAGGGCTGAGGCTTTCAGCTAGAGGGGGGAGTTCACTTAAACTTTCAGAAAGCACAGACTGCATGTGCTCCCCTCCGCCTTTCCTTGTTTATGTGGTTCCCCGGGCATAGAAGAGACAGGAAATGATTGTGCTGAAAAAGAGGCAGCTGTGATATTGTAGAAAAAAGATCTAAGTGCCAGAGATAAAATGGTGAGTGTAAACGGACCTGAAACCAACAGCGGAGTGTAAGTCTATTCTTGTAGAGCCCCACAGACGTTTGAAATGGAATCTCCAAATTGAAATGGATATGCTCCCTTGGTTCTCACTGTCCAAGTTCCCTTATAAAACACCTGAAGGCAAAATCTCTGAGAAGATATAAGACCAAGCCCCTACTCGATGAAATCATAGGTAAAAGCCAGAAACAGAGTCTAATGCAATGATGCTCACGGTTCCCCTTCCCATGGATGTCATGCTGCTGAGCACCAGCCCTGCACTCAGAAACGATGGGATGTGGCACAAAACACGACATCCTCGATGTGCAATTTCCTGAGGTGTCAACTGGGGATGATAAAGCCTATGAGATACACCATAGATGTACCAATATTTCCAAATGTAAGTCCAAGGGATTATTAAAAAAAATAGTTGTGTTTATTCTACTCCATCCTGAGAGAAACTGAGGAATGATATATTCTAGCCTTTACAGCTTGTTCCACTGCAAGAGTTTAGGACCGCAGTGTTCATGTGGATTCTCCCTTCCCTGGGGCAGGATATGGATAAGAAAATTAAAAATAAAATAAAAGCATTGAGTAGTAAGAAGCCACTTCCCCCAGAAACTCCATGCAGACTTGTCAATTGCCTGACCATTTGCCCAAGCCCGAGGCCACTCTAGGGAGAACGGTGGTGGGTGGCAAGTCAGAGGATGGAGTACAGACTGGTCTGTTGTCTGGGGACCGGTCTCCCCAGCAAGAGGAAGCGTCCCTCCCAGCCATGGGAAAAGGAGAAGTGTATCATGAGAAAATACTGGACTCCTCTGTGCCCCTGACTTCTGTTCCCCCCTCTCTCTCTGACCTGCGTATGGAGCCTGCTATTCCAACTCTGCAAACTTAAATCTATTTCCTGCCTTTTGTGAAGTCAGATATGTGAAAGTCAGCTTTCTCAATGAGTTCTCTTCCTGTCCAGGGACCAAGAATTACCAGTCCCAGTTTGCAGATGAAGAAATGGAGACTCAGAGGAAATATTACTCATTGATGCCACATAGTCAATCAGGGGGGAAAGCCAGGGTTTGGGGGGCAGCCTGGTAGAGGCTTTGAGGGGATTTGTGGGTCCTTCTTTCATCCCCACTTAAATAGCGATTGTGGTTGGTGAGTTTATCTGCTCCCATGCTGAACCTGAGCATGGGAGCACAGGCTTAATATAGTTTTTTAAGTCGGCTCCATTGCTCCTAATGAAGAGTAGCAGGAGGGATTCAGAAGCACAATTATGAAGTCCACTTACAGATGAAAATCAGCGAAGCTTAGGGAACTAGCCTTCCTTGCCTCTTCCAGGTTCTGGCGGCTCCAGGTATTGCTTGAACTGTGAATGCATAACGCCAGCCCCAGCTTTTGTTTTCCCATGGTCTTTGCCTCTGCATGGTCTGCATCTTCTCCTCTTCTGCCTTTATTGATTTATTTTTTTTAACAATTCTATTTGTTGGGGTACCTGGGTGGCTCAGTCGTTAAGTGTCTGCCTTCAGTTCAGGTCATGATCCCAGGGTCCTGGGATTGATCCCCATATCAGGCTCCCTGCTCCATGGGAAGTCTGTTCTCCCTCTTCCACTCCCCCGCCTGTGTTCCCTCTCTCACTGTGTCTCTGTCAAAAAAGTAAACAAAATCTTAAAAAAAAAAAAAAGCAATTCTATTTATTTATTTACTTGAGAAAGAAAGAGAGCAGGTGCATGGAGAGGGGTGCAGGAGGCGAGGGAGAAAAATCTCAAGCAGTCTGCATACCGAGCACGGAGCCCAGCATGGGGCTCAATCTCATAACCCTAAGATCACAACCTGAACTGAGGTCAAGAGTCGGACACTTAACCAACTGAGCCACCTAGGCACCCTCCTCTTAAATAGAGACTGGATTTAGTTCTGACATGGGTAATCCAGAATGATCTCATTTTGAGGTCTTTAACTTAATGATACCTTCCTTTTGGAGTAAGAAAAAAACATTTTTCCTAAATAAAGTAATAGTCACAGGGCCTCGCTATTAGGACTTTGACATATCTTTTGGGGGAGGAGCCATTACTGAACTCACTACATGTGCCAAACATAGTTTTGCACAGCATGAGGCTTAATACAGCTTTTTTTAAAAAAAAGATTTTATTTATTTATTTGTCAGAGAGAGAGGGAGAAAGAGTGAGCACAGGCAGACAGAATGGCAGGCAGAGGCAGAGGGAGAAGCAGGCTCCCCGCCAAGCAAGGAGCCCGATGTGGGACTCGATCCCAGGACGCTGGGATCATGGCCTGAGCGGAAGGCAGCTGCTTAACCAACTGAGCCACCCAGGCGTCCCTTAATACAGCTTTTTAAGTTGGCTCCAGAGCCCAATGCAGAACTTGAACTCAAGACCCTGAGATCAAGGCCTGAGCTGAGATCAAGAGTCAGACACTTCACCAAATGAGCCACCTGGGCATGCCCCTGTGAGTTTAAATTTTTAAGAGACCTGTAAATTATTGCTATTTCACATGAAATGCTCACAATCTAATATGGAAATAAAACATTCATAAAAATAATCATAAATTTTTTCAAACATAAAAACTTTAGAGGAAAAGCAAGATAGCAGAGGAGTAGGAGACTTAGGTCTCAGGTCCCAGGAATTCAGCTAGATAGTTATCAAACCATTCTGAATACCTACAAACTCAACAGGAGATTGAAGAAAAGAATAGCAACAATTCTATGCACAGAAAGGTGACCACTTTCTGGAAAGTAGGATGTGCAGAGAAGTGAATCTGAGGTGATATACTGGAAGATAGACTGTGAGGGGGAGGGGCCAGCTCCCGGCAAGCGGTAGAGCACCAGAGCACAAAATTGGAACTTTCCAGAAGTTGGCTCCACTGAGGGATGTCGCTCCAGAGACAAGTGGGGAGGTAGAGCCCTCACTGAGACAGTGTGGTCTCAGGACCCTTGGGGTCACAAAAAGACCCCTGGTGCATGAGTGTGGCAGAGCCCCCAGGTATCAGTGTAAGGAAGCTGGCTGCAAAGACGGAATTGAGGAGGGGTTAACTGAGGACGGAACTCTCAGCTCAGGGTTACCTGAAACCATGATCCGAGACAAAACTGAGCCACTGTTCTTTGAGCAGGGACCCCATAAGTGGCAGATCCAGAGAGACTCACCTTCCTCCCCGGTGGGAGTGGTATGGGAGTGTGCTGCAGGGATTGGCTGGGTTTGGAGACTCCAAACGTGGACTTGTGCCAGAGATAGAAATGCTCCATCATATGAGTGAGCATGGAGTGCCGCCTGGAGACCAGGGAGATGGGAGTGACTGCTTTTCTCTGAGCGCGCACTGAGGAGTGGGGCTGGAGATTGGGAGGCCACCGTTTTCATACCTGTCCTCCAAAATGGTACGCAAAGCGTTCAGGGAACAAAAGCTTCTGAGAGCGAACCTGAGCAAATTGCTTAGCCTGGTCCCTGGCAATGGTGGTGCAATTCTGCCTCAGGCAAAGGCGTTTGAGAATCGCTGCAGCAGGCCCCTCCCCCAGAAGATCAGCAAGAACATCCAGCCAAGACCAATTTTACCAATCAATGAGAACTGCAAAATACCTGTGCTAGGGAACACACCACATAGAATTCATGGCTTTTTTCCCCATGATTCTTTAGTCTTTCAAAGTTAAATTTTGAAAATTTTATTTTTCTTACTCTATTTTTTAAATTTTTCATCTTTTCTATTTTAACCTTTTTAAACTATTGTATATTAATACCCTTTTAAAAATCTTTTAAAATGTTCATTGTTATAGTCATAGTCTATCCCTTCATTATATTTTACCTTATTTTTTTGTACACATATAAGTTTTTCTTTCTTTAAAATTCTGGGATACAGTTTCTTCTAACAGATCAAAATATACCCTAATCTAGCCTATGTCTTTGTTCTAGTCTCCAGCCTGATCACATTCTCTCCCCCTTTTGTTTCTTTTCTATTTTTTTCAACCAACTTCTTATCCATTCCTTTTTTAGAATCTTCTAAAATTTTCATCTTTACAGTCATATTCCATCCCTTTATCATGTTTACCTTTATTTTTGTATATATACAAGTTTTTCTTTCTTTAAAATGTGAGGAGGCAGTTTCTTCTAACAGACCAAAATACACCCAAAATCAAGAGTGTGTTCCCCCACCTTCTCCCCTTCCCACCCTGGGTTTTGGGTCTCTTCTGATTTGGTTAGTGTATATTTTTATGGGGTCATTGTTACGCTTTTAGTATTTTGTTCTCTCATTCACCTATTCTTATCTGGACAAAATGACAAGGTGGAAAAACTCACCTAAAAAAAAAAAAAAGAAGAAGAACAAGAGGCAGTATAGATGGCTAGGGACCTAATCAATACAGACATTAGTAAGATATCAGAACTAGAGTTCATAATGATGATTATCAAGATGCTAGTGGGGCTTGAAAAAAGCATAGAAGATACTAGAGAATCCCTTTCTGGAGAAATAAAAGAACTAAAATCTAACCAAGTTGAAATAAAAAAAGCCATTAATGTGCAATTTAAAAATGGAGGCTCTTACTGCTAGGATAAATGAGGCAGAGGAAAGAATTAGTGATATAGAAAACCAAATGATGGAGAATAAGGATGCTGAAAAAAAGAAATAAACAACTATTGGACCATGAAGGGAGAATTCGAGAGATAAGTGATACCATAAGATGAAACAATATTAGAATAATTGGGATCCCAGAAGAAGAAAAATGAGAGACAGGGGCAGAAGGTGTATTGGAGCAAATTACAGCAGAGAATTTCAGTAATGTGGGGAAGGGAACAAGCATCAAAATCCAGGAGGCACAGAAAATCCCCTTCAAAATCAATAAAAATAGCTTAACACCCCATCATCTAATAGTAAAACTTACAAGTCTCAATGACAAAGAGAAAATCCTGAAAACAGCTCAGGACAAGAGGTCTATAACATAAAGTAGTAGAAATATTAGACTGGCAGCAGACCTATCCACAGAGACCTGTCAGACCAGAAAGGGCTGGTATGACATATTCAGGGCACTAAACATGAAATATATGCAGCTAAGAATCCTATATCCAGCTAGGTTGTCATTGAAAATAGGAGAGATAAAAAGTTTCCAGGAAAAACAAAAATGAAAAAAATTTGCAAACCACCAAACCAGCCCTCCAGGAAATATTGAAAAGGGTCCTCTTAGCAAAGAGAGCCTAAAAGTAACAGACCAGAAAGGAACAGAGATGATATACAGTAACAGTAACCTTACAGGCAATACAGTGGCACTAAATTCATATCTTTCAATAGCTACCCTGAATGTAAATGGGTTAGATGCCCCAAACAAAAGACACAAGGTATCAGAATGGATAAGAAAACAAGACTCATTGATATACTATCTGCAAGAAACTCATTTTACACCCAAAGACACCTCCAGATTTATTTATTTTTTACATTTTTAAAAAAAATTATTTATTTATTTGACAGAGAGAGAGAGAGCACAAGTAGGCAGAGCAGCTGGCAGATAAGGGGAAGCAGGCTCCCTACTGACCAGAGAGCCCGATGCAGTGCTCAATCCCAGGACCCAGAGATCATGACCTGAGCCAAAGGCAGAGGCGTAACCCACTGAACCACCCAGGCACCCCAATACCTCCTGATTTAAAGTCAGTGGGTGGAAAACCATTTACCATGCTAGTGGACATCCAAAGAAAGCTGGGGTGGCAATCCTTATATCAGATAAATTTGATTTTAAGCCAAAGACTGTAATGAGATGATATATGAAATATGTCATATTTAAAGCGTCTATCCAACAAAAAGATCTAACAATTTTTAATATCTATGCCCCCAACATGGGATGAGCTAATTATATAAACCAATTAATCACAAAATCAAAGAAACACATCGACAATAATACAATAAGAATAGGGGACTTTAACACCCCCCTCACTGAAACGGACAGATCATCTAAGCAAGAGATAAACAAAGAAATAAGAGCTTTAAATGACACACTGGACCAGATGGACATTGCCAATATATTCAGAACATTCCAGCCCAAAGCAACAGAACACAGATTCTTCTCTAGTGCACATGGAACATTCTCCAGAATAGATTACATCCTGGTTCACATATCAGGTCTCAACCAGTACCATAAGACTGGGATCATTCCCTGCATATTTTCAGAACACAGTACTTTGAAACTAGAAATCAACCATAAGAGGAAAGCTGGAAAGAACTCAAATACATGAAGGCTAAAGAGCATCCTACTGAAGAATGAATGGGTCAACCAGGAAATTAAAGAAGAATTAAAAAATTCATGGAAACAAGTGAAAATGAAAACATAACTGTTCACAATCTTTGGGACCCAGCAAAGGCAGTCCTGAGAGGAAAGTATATAGCAATACAAGACTTTCTTAAGAAACAAGAAAAGTCTCAAATACAAAACCTAAACCTACACCTAAAGAAGCTGGAGAAAGAATAGCAAATAAAACCTAAACCCAGAAAGAGAAGAGAAATAATAAAGATCGGAGAAGAAATCAATGAAATAAAAACCAAAAGAACAGTAGAAACTAGGAGCTGGTTCTTTGAAAGAATTAATAAGATTGATAAACGCTTGGCCAGACTTATTAAAAAGAAGATAGAAAGGACCCAAATAAGTAAAATCATAAATGAAAGAGGAGAGATCACAGTCAACACCAAAGAAATACAAACAATTATAAGAACATATTATGAGAAATTATACAGCAGCAAATTTGACAATATGGAAGAAATGGATGCATTCCTAGAGACATATAAACTACCAAAACTGAACCAGGAAGAAATAGAAAACCTGAACAGATTCATAACCAGTAAGGAGATTGAAGCAGTCATCAAAAATCTCCCAACAAACAAAAGCCCATGGCCAGATATATTCCTAGGGGAATTCTACAAAACATTTAAAGAAGAATTAATTACTCTTCCAAAACTCTTAAAAAAAAAATAGAAATGGAAGGAAAACTTCCAAACTCATTTTATGAGGCCAGCATTACCTTGATCCCAAAATCAGACAAAGACCCCATCAAAAAAGAGAATTACAGACCAATATCCCTGATGAACATGGATATAAAAATTCTCACCAAAATACTAGCCAACAGGATACAGAAGTACATTAAAAGTATTATTCACCACAACCAAATGGGATATATTCCTATTCTGCAAGATTGGTTCAACATCTGCAAATCAATCAATGTGATACAATTCATTAATAAAAAAAAGAACAAGAACCATATGATACTCTCAATAGATGCTAAAAAAGCATTTGACAAAGTACAGCATTCTTTCTTGATCAAAACTCTTCAAAGTATAGGGATAGAGGGTACATACCTCAATATTATCAAAGCCATCTATGAAAAACCCATAGTGAATATTATTCTGAATGGGGAAAATCTGAGAGCTTTTCCCCTAAGGTCAGGAACATGGCAGGGCTGTCTATGATCACCATTGCTATTCCACACAGTACTAGAATTCCTAGCCTCAGCAATCAGACAACAAAAAGAAATAAGAGGCACCCAAATCAGCAAAGAAGAAGTCAAACTCTCACTCTTTGCAGATGATATAATACATCATGTGGAAAACCCAAAAGACTCCACTTGAAAATTGCTAGAACTCATACAGGAATTCAGTAAGGTGTCAGGATATAAAATCAATGCACAGAAATCAGTTGCATTTCTATACACCAACAACAAGAGAAGAAAGAGAAATTAAGGAGTCAATCCTATTTACAACTGCACCCTACACCATAAGATACCTATGAATCTATACTCAGAAAATTATAAAGTACTCATGAAAGAAATTTAGGAAGACACAAAGGAATGGAAAAATGTTCCATACTCATGGATTGAAAGAACAAATATTGTGAAAATGTCTATGCTACCTAGAGCAATCTACAAGTTTAATTCAATCCTTATCAAAATACCATCAACTTTTTTCAAAGAAATGGAACAAATAATCCTAAAATTTATATGGAACCAGAAAAGACCCCAAATATCCAGAGGAATGTTGAAAAGGAAAACTAAAGTTGGTGGCATCACAATCCCAGACTTCAAGCTCTATTACAAAGCTATAATCATCAAGACAGTATGGTACTGGCACAAAAACAGACACATAGATCAACGGAACAGAATAGAGAGCCCAGAAATGGGCCCTCAACTCTGTGGTCAACTAATCTTCAACAAAGCAGGAAAGAATGTTCAGTGGAAAAAAGTCTCTTCAACAAATGGTGTTGGGAAAATTGGACAGCCACATGCAGAAGAATGAAACTGGACCATTTCCGTACACCAAACACAAAAATAGATGCAAAATGGATGAAAGACCTCAATGTGAGAAAGGAATCCATCAAAATCCTTGAGGAGAACACAGGCAGCAATCTCTTTGACCTCAGCCGCAACAACTTCTTCCTAGAAACATTGCCAAAGGCAAGGAAAGCAAGGGCAAAAATGAACTACTGGGACTTCATCAAGATAAAAAGCTTTTGCACAGCTAAGGAAATAGTCAACAAAACCAAAAGAACACTGATAGAATGGGAGACAAGCAAATGACATATCAGATAAAGGGCTAGTATCCAAAATCTATAAAGAACTTATCAATCTCAACACCCAAAGAACAAATAATCCAATCAAGAAATGGGCAGAAGACATGAATAGACATTTCTGCAAAGACATCCAGATGGCCAACAGACACATGAAAAAGTGATCAACATCACTTGGCATCAGGGAAATACAAATCAAAACCACGATGAGATATCACCTCACACAAGTCAGAATGGCTAAAATTAACAAGTAAGGAAATGACAGGTGTTGGCGAGGATGCAGAGAAAGGGGAACCCTCCTACACTGTTGGTGGGAATGCAAGCTGGTGCAGCTACTCTGGAGAACAGCATGGAGGTTCCTCAAAAAGTTGAAAATAGAGCTACCCTATGACCCAGCAATGGCACTACTGGGTATTTACCCTAAAGATACAAAAGTAGCTACCCGAAGGGCCACATCACCCAAATGCTTATATATAGCAATGTCCACAATAGCCAAACTATGGAAAGAACCTAGATGTCCATCAACAGATGAAAGGATAAGGAATATGTGAGATATATCTATCATCTATCTATCTATCTATCTATCTATCTATATCTATCTATCTATAATAGAATATATATATGATGGAATACTGTGTGTGTGTGTGTATGGTGGAATACTATGTAGCTATAAAAAAAACACTCCTGAAATGTTGCCATTTGAACAACAGTATTAGGGTATTATGCTAAATGCAATAAGTCAATCAGAGAAAGACAATTATCATATGATCTCTCTGATAGGAGGAATTTGAGAGGCAGGGTGGGGGTTGTGGAGGGGGAAGGGAGGGAAAAATGAAACAAGATGGGATTGGGGAGGGAGAAAAACCATAAGAGACTCTTAATTTTAGGAAACAAACTAAGGGTTGGTGGGGTGGGCTTGGGGGAGGGATAGGGTGACTGGATGATGGACATTGGGGAGGGTATGTGCTATGGTGAATGCTGTGAATTGCGTAAGATTGATGATTCACGGACCTGTACCCCTGAAACAAATAATATATATGTATGTGTATGTATGTGTATATATATACACATATACACACTTTAGAAAATTTACAGACTTCACAAATTTTTTGCATTAATTCTAGGCACCGTGCTAGGTATACATAGATTTCTCAATCTATGGGACTGGCATATGGGAGATATCATCTCCATTCCATAAATGAGAGGCATGACAGCTGAAGAGGTGATATGCTTAGCTCAGGTTTTTCCTTCCGCATAGTGTGATGGTTAAATCTACTCTCCATCTCAACTTCCCACCACAGGGAGGTAATATCACCTCCCTCCAAGGTATTTACAAGAATGAAATTACACCAGTGCATGTAAATCCATTAGCACAATATCTAGTACATAGTTAAGTTCTCAAAAAGGAAGATTAAAAATTTTTTAGAGACGCTAGTCATGATAAATGGTGCAGATAGCATTCAAACTTGGTTTTGCCTGGTCCTAAACCCATGTTCTTTTTATTATAGCATAAAATACGGAACAGGAAAGCTAGAGCTTTTTTCCCCGCACAGAATGCTTCCTCCAAATCTTTAATCCTTTTGTGGCTGGTGGCAGCTGCTTCTGCTTCCTCCTCCTCCTCCTTTCAATAAGATCTATATTGAGCTATAATCCACATGCCATACAATTTACTGATTTAAAATATACAGTTTAATGGTTGTTAGTATTTTCACAAAGTGTGTGACCCTCACCACGACTTTAGGACATTTTTATTCCTCCTCCCCCAAAAAACTCTGTACCCTCTAGCAATTGCCCCCCTTGCCCACCTCCTTCTACGAGACAACCAATAACCTACTTTCTGTCTCAGCAGATTCACTCTTTGGGATGTTTTGCACAAATGGCCTCAGGCAATATGTGTCCTTTCGTGAGCATCTTCTTATATGTTCTCAGGGTTCATCCATGTTGTGGTATGTAGCCACACTTCATTATTTTTTATTGCCAACTAACATTCCACTGTATGGATATACCACATTGTGTTTATCCGTCCATCAGTTGATGAACCTAGGTTGTTTCCACTTCTTGTCTTATGATGAATGATGCTGCTGTGAGCAGCCACATACAAGCTTTTGTGTGGACATATGTTTTCATTTCCCTTGAACTTACCACACGAATGGATCTTCTGGATCATATGGCAGCTCTATATTTAACTTTTGGGGAACTGCCAGACTATTTCATTCACTGTATCATTTTACATTCTTACCAACAGCATATGAGGGCTCCGGTTCACCACATCCTTGTCTACTTATAATCTGTCTTTATCACAGGCATCCTAGTGGGTGCCGAGTGGTGTCTCATTGTGGTTTCGAACTGGGTCCGACGATGGCTGATGATGTCGAACCACTTTTCCTGTGCTTATTGGTCATTTGTATATTTTCTTTGGAGAAATATCTATTCATGTCCTTGCCGCTTTTTCTTAAAAAATGTGTGGAGGGGTGTTGTCTTTTTTACTGCATCACTTCCACGACAGCAAAACGTTTTCAATTTTGATGAATTCCAATTTCCCTATGTTTTCTGTTATTGCTCGTGCTGATTTCTTGGTACTCAGGTCACCCTGTATACTTTTCCTCACAGCTTTGATGCTCACTGAATTTTACTTATTCATTGGAATGCCTGCTTCTTTTCTGTCTTCACTAGACTAGAAGCACTCTGAGAGCAGAAGCCTGGCTGTTATGCTTACTGTTCCTTCATCGGTGCCTGAGGGAGGGGCGGTCTTCCACCCAAAGTAAACACTTGATCAATATTTTATATGACTGAATATAAGATTCTTTATACTATCCCAGAAAAAAAAGTAGGACTGCAAAGGACCACATGTTAGCCATGAGAAACCCGTAGGATCGATGAAGTGGTTTACTTATTCCCTCCCCAGAAGTTAGTTTTAGAAGGCAACACTGCAGCTTGCGTCCCTTCTCAGCTGGAACCACCATGCTGGGCAGTCTGGGGAAGCAAAGGCTCCTGCGCTGGGCATTCTGGGGGAAAGGAAGGCTCTTGCACAAAGGTTGCTGGGGGGCAGGGTACGGGCTACTCGTATGGAAATGAGACTGAGCTGCATTCAGTGACATCTGCTCAATGAAAGCAGCCAAAGGCACCGGCAGCCTCAGACAGCTTTATTCTGAGGACTGACAGCCACTGCATGTCCCCACAGAGCTCTAACTTGGATACGGTCAGTGGCAAACCCCGTAGTTGCTCAACTTCGCAAGCTAATTGATCGTTGTTTGGCCATTAGCATCGTTTGCCTCCAACATCACATTCCAGGAACAATCCCCTCTCTGTGCATGGCCATCATTCGCAGGATTTGCTTTCAGATGTTTCCTTTCCTGGTTAACTCTGTCCAAAGAATGTACTTGGTCCATTTCACTCAAAAAGGAGGGCTCTTAAATGGTTCGCTTGATCTTCTTCAAATCCCAGGTCTATAACCTCCTCTTACTGTAACGATTTAGAGACTCCTGGAAGGGTTTTATGTCAGACAATAATATTAAGGATGTAATTTTACTGAGTTTTATTGGGAAAAGTGATGTTGCCAAAACGACAGCCCCTGACTCATCCAGGTATGGTCAGTGGGCCCTTCACTTCCAAGCTCAGTTCAGTCCAGTCCCTTAACCCAAATTCAGCAGGGCCCTCTCCTGGAGGTCCACTAGGAACCTCTGCTTTACCAGCTGGTGGGGGGAAAGATCTGAAATAGACTGCAACCGGTGGACCCAGAAGAAATCACCAAGTTTATCTAAGGCCCAGTCTCTGTGATTAGGTTTCTCTTCTTTCCTACTTCCAGAGCCAGAGCCCTCAATCTAGTAGCCTCCAACAAGCTCTAACTCCTACGGTCTTAAGCCCAGAAGTTCTTCTTCACCACGAGTTCTTGCCTCCTGGAGCTACCTGGGGAGCTCCTCAAAAGTGCTGATCTCCAGGACGGATGCCAGATCAATTTAGTCATAATCCCTGGGTGTGGAGACTGGCCTCTGAAATTTCAAAAGCTCCCTTGATGATTCCAGTGTGCAGATGTAATGAAGGACCGTGCTCAGCCTCAGATAAGGCCAGGGGATATCAGAAGGCACTGCTCTCTAGTAAGTCCATTGTCGACTCCTGCCTGACTAGCCCAAGTTTGAATGTGTCCGTTTCTTGTGAATGTCATCGTTGTGTCTCAGCCTTCCACTATACCTGATACTGGCTTCCTTCTTCTTCCCACTGACTTAGGGTTTTTTGTATTTTATTTTATTATTATTATTTTTTAAAGATTTTATTTATTTATTTGAGAGAGACAGTGAGAGAGAGCATGAGCGAGGAGAAGGTCAGAGAGAGAAGCGGACTCCCCGCAGAGCCGGAGCCCGACGCGGGACTCGATCCCGGGACTCCAGGATCACGACCTGAGCCGAAGGCAGTCGTCCAACCAACTGAGCCACCCAGGCGTCCCGGTTTTTTGTATTTTAGATTCATTTATTTTTATTTAAGAGAGTGAGCAGGGAGGAGGGGCAGAGGGAGAGGGAGAGAGAGGCAGAGAAGCAGACTCCCTCCTGACACGGGGCTCAAGCCCAGGATCCCCAGATCACAACCAGAGCTGAAACCGAGAGTCAGAGGCTCAACTGACTGAGCCACCCAGGTGCCCCTGCTGACCCAGTTTCAGAGGAGCTAAGTGTGTCTGAGGGCTCCAGACAGTTGGGGCTGGGAGTTTGGGGCGGCTGAGCTTGAGGCTCAAGGTGAGTCTATGGCATTAAGTAGGATCCCTAGGAGGACTACCACATGACCAATCAAGTCAGGAACTGGTCTCCTGAATGAAATAAACATTGGGCGGGGTCGTATTTGCCAGAAGTGCTGCCTTTCAGACTATGTGGGCATTGAGAGTTTGCCTGGAACTCTGGGTCTGATGCCTAGTGTCTGATTGCCAATAACCTACAGCAAGACAGTATGCAGCAGTGGCTGACTGCATTGGGTTGTTCCAAAAGTTGGTGTCAGTTCCCTTCCATTTCAGTCTACTCCAGATTGGAAGAAATGTATCGGTTATACTGGAGATTCAGAGACTACAGAGAATCTAAGGACATAGGGCTCCTTCAACCCTAACTCCTGGAGGCATCTGTAAAGTGTGAGTAAACCACCACATAGGTCACAGTAGCAAGGGTCCAGTCACCAGAATATTTAGGAGTCTGACAAATTGTGGTTATAGAATGGGGCAGAGCGGGGGATCTGTTCATCATGGCTGAAGGGTAAGTAGCAGGAGTAACCACGGCTCTGGACAGTGATGCTGGGTTTGAGCTTGAGGCTAAATGTGGGTCTAGGCCATCAAGCAGGGTCACTGGGAAGGTGACAGCACGGCCAGTCAAGCTGGAGGCCCAGTCTCTTGAATGGACTAAACATTGAGTAGAGCTCCATATCCCAGAAGTGCTACTTTCTGCACTCTGTAGGCATCCAAGGAGGTCCTGGCACTCTGAGTCCAGCGAGTGGTCTGATTGCCAGCGACAGATGGGGAGGAGCAGTGATGGGGGAGGCAGCTGGAGGCCCAGTGATTGTATTGGCTCTATTTTCGGAGAGTGAATTCATCCTGATCCCCACTGGTCCGGGGGTGGAGACTATTAATAAACTCTGTGCCCCTGAGGAAGTCTGCTCTGGAACTGGGGCAGGTTCAGCCAGTAGGTGGGAGGTCTCAGAGACACCAAATTTGGAATTTCAGGAAGGGGGGCAGTGAAGCTGGCCAGAGATGGGGAGTCGGAGACAGCCAGCTCCTTCTCAGTGTGTGTGGGGTTAACCTTCTGGTCCCTCTCCTCCTGTTCTTTCCCTGTTCCCCACAGTATTCAAATTCCAGCCCACAGCTAGACTCCACAGGGGTGAGAGCACTCTTTAAAGGCAAAAGTAAAGACCTCATTAAATCGAGGAATCCAGAGAACAGAATGAATAGAAATGAAACACTTTCAGCTACCCTCAGGAGGTCCCAGCAGAATAGCACTTCTCCATGGAAAGCATTAGCACCGAGGTAATTCCTTAATGGACTACATCTCTATGGTGCCCCCAGAGGCCCAGCTACACGGATGGGGGGTGGGGGAGTCCACACCCAGCCTTCCCCGCCTCTGCGATTCTGCCTCAGAGGTGCGCAGTCCCAGAGCTGCAGGTGATGAGACGCAGGCTGGGCTGGGGAGGCCAGAGAATCGGCCTTTAAACCCACCCTTCCAATCTCTCTCCTGCTCTCCCAGAGCCTTGTGCGGGGGTCCTTAAAGCAAGCCTGGCTTTTCAGTTCGAGGTGCTACAATTTAAAAAGAGAGAGAGAGGGATGATAAAAATTTAAATAATTTTTGTTGTCCAGGTGACCTGGTAATCCTGGGCTCTCCAGGTAGAGAAAATGAGCTCTTTTGTGTGACCCGGAGTCCAGCTGATGGTGAGGCCCTGAGCCACCTGGACCCCAGGCCCCTGGGAAAGGCAGCCGGGTGGGGTGGGAAACAAGGGGGCCTCAGAGTTGGGGACCCTGGGTCTGAATTCTGACTTCAGTGCTCGGTTGCTGTGTGATAAGAATCCTTCAACCCCTGTAGGGTTCAGTAAGACTTGCTATTTGTAAGTTGAGGATAATAAAGAGCTAACGTGTAGGGTAGGCTGAGAAGATGAAGGGAAATAAGACGCATGAATGAGTTGGGCGTTTTACTCTCACGAAGAGCGGGTACCATCACTTGCCTGTGGCATGCTAGGCTGTGCAGGAGACCTTCCCGGCAATGACAGTAAGAATAGATGTGAAAGAAAAGACAACAGGTCCCGAATGCAGTCGCCGATGCTAAGCCCCGCATCGTCAAAAAGAGACGTAACTTATTTACAGTTGAGGGTATTGCAGAAATGGAATCTTAGAACAGCCCATCGGGGCTTGTCTAATAGCGTTCCGTTAGGTCACCTGCTTGACAAAACCCTGCCACCCCCTCCGAGAAGAGTAACCTCTCAGTCACCAATGTGCTTTCTGCCCAGTCCAACTTCCTTGTTCCTGCCCCCTTCTCTTGCCTAGTACAGCTCTTTGGAACTCCTTCCTAAGGCCCAGATTGCATGCTGTCGCTTTCATGAATTGCCGAATAAAGCTAATAAGATCTTTAAAATTCGCTCAGTTGAATTTTGTTCTCTAATGTAGATAACGTTTACGAAGCATTTCTGGTATACTAGCACTGGGCTCTGATCCTGCATACAGGAGCACATTTTATCCTCTTAGGGATGCTGTGGGTAAAGTATTCTCCTTCTGCCCATTTTACATGTGAGAAAATGAAGGTTCAGAACAGATAAGCAATCTGCTCCAGCCCACACATGCAGGAAGGGGCAGAGTTAGGACCTGAACTCACCGTGTACCAAGCACCACTGTGCCACACTACCACCCAGCTGAGCAAAGAAGTAAGTTGCCCCAAGCTTTCCCATGGTCACTTGGGGAATAGGATAATGCCAGTTGTACAAGGATGGATGTTTTTTTTTTCCATTTTGTTTTGTTTTAAAGATTTTATTTATTTATTTGACAGAGAGAGAGATCGCGGGTAGGCAGAGAGGCAGGCAGAGAGAGAGAGAGGAGGAAGCAGGCTCCCCACTGAGCAGAGAGCCCGATGTGGGACTCGATCCCAGGACCCTGGGATCATGACCTGAGCCGTAGGCAGAGCCTTAACCCACTGAGCCACCCAGCACCCCAGGAATGGATGGTTTTGAAGACTGGAATTATCCCTAAATTCTCAGTGTCCATGAACATTTCACCTCATGTTTGGCATACATATGTGCTAAATGACATTTTTGCTAAATGTATCTGTGATAGGTAGACTTTTGGGGTGGCCCCAGTGACCCCATCTCCTTGTGCCATGCCCTGGGTAACCTTTCCCCTTGAGTGCAGGCTGGATCTGGTGACTCACTTTTCATGAAGAGATTAGAGCAAACATTATGGGATGCCACTCTCTGTTTCCAATCCCCGCGTGTGTTAGTCTGTTCAGGCTGCATAACAGTGGACCAAAGATGAGGGGCGTAAACAACAGGAAGTTATTTTCTCACAGTCTGGAGCCTAGAAGTCCAAGATCAAGATTCTAGACAATTTGGTTTCTGGTGAGAGGTCTCTTCCTGGCTTGGAGATGGCCACCCTCTGGCTGTGGTCTCACATGGCCTTTCCTTGGCAAGTGCACACTGAGAACACCAGGGAAGCCCTGTCTGTCTCTTCTCTTCAGGACACGAATTTTATCATATCAGAGCCCCGGTCAAATTCCAGGTCATAAGAGACCTCATTTAGCTTTAATTTCTAGCTTTTTTTGGCCCTATCTCCAAATATGGCCACATTAGGGGATAGGGCCTCAACATGTGGATGTGGGGGTAGAGGGAGACACAATTCAGTTTATAACACTGCATAACAAAGTAGGACAAACAGAGCAGCCCATAACCACATAAATATATTGTCTTACTCTTTCTGCGAGCCAAGAGTCCAGGAATAGGTTCACAGGGTTTTCTGCTCAAAGTGTCACAACTCGGAAATCAAGGTGTTGGCCAGGCTGAGTCCTTGTCTACAGACTTGGGAACATCCACTTCTAGGTCCATTCTTGCTGTTGGTAGAATGTGGTTCCTTGTGGTGGTTGCCTGGCCGGCTGTCATCTGCACGATGCTTCCAGCACTCAGGGGCCACCTGTATCCCTTGCCACATGGCCCCTTCCATTTTCAAATCAGTGTGTCTAATCCTTCTTAAGGTTTGAATCGCTAACTTGCTTCAGCTGTGATCTTGAGACTCAGACTCATTAATTATATATGTGGTAGCTAGCTTTCTCAAGGACTCATGTGGTTAGGTCAGTTCTACCTGGATAACCTCCTCTTCTGGAAGTCTACTAATTGAGACCTTAATTACGTTTGCAAAATCCTTTTGACCATATAATGCAACATAGTCTTGGGAGTGCCATCCCAACATAGTCACAGTCCTGGAATTATATAGGATGTGTACACCAGGGGAACAGCTTAGAATTCTATATGCCGCAGCCACTTCCAAGATTAGGTTACAAAACACAGCGACTTCTGTCTCACACTGGCTCCGTTTCCCTCTTTTCTCTTACTTGCTCCAACGAAGCAAGTTGTGGGCTGCCCTGTGGAGAGACTCATGTAGCAGAAACTGAAGGCAATCTTAGTTCAGCAGCCAATGGGGAGCACATCCTGCCAGCAACTGTGTGAGTGAGCTTGGAAGGGGATCGCGCTGCACTTGAGCCTTGAGGTGCAACCCTTGCCACAACTTGATTGTGGCTTTGTGATGGACCCTTAGCCAGAGGACCCAACAAAGCCACACTCAGACTCCTGACGGACAGAAACTATAAGATAATAAGTGTTGTTATTTGAAGCCTCTAAGTTTGGGAGTAATTTGTTACATGGCAGGGTATAACTAATATACTAATATCTCTTAACAAAGCAATGGGTTAAGACTATCTGACCCAGGGATGCCTGGGTGGGTGGCTCAGTCAGTTAAGCATTTGCCTTTGGCTCAGGTCATGATCCCAGAGTCCTAGGATTGAGTCCCGTGTCAGGCTCCTTGCTCAATGGGGAGCTTGCTTCTCCTCCTGCCTACCACTTCCCCTGCTTGTGCTCTCTCTCTCTTTCTCTCTCTCTCTGACAAATAAATAAAATCTTGAAAAAAATTTTTAAACATTTTAAAAAAGAGTATCTGACCTATATGTGGGTTATTTCTAAGATGCTGAGTGAAGAAATAAGAGTGATAGGCTGCCCAATAATATTCCATAGAATGTGATTCATATGAATTACGCATGAAAGTGCTTAGCTTACTATAACGGCTGTTACAGTGGTCCCCCCTTGTCTGCAGGGGGTATGTTCTAAGCGCCCCCCCTCATGGATGCCTGAAATTGTGGACAGTATCAAAGCCAATATATACTATGTTTTTTCTCTAGGCACATACATATGTAAACTTTAATTCATAAATTCAGTACAGTAAGAAACAGATAGTAATAAAATAGAACCATTATAACAATATATGGTAATAAAAGTTATGTGAATGGGGTCTCTCTCTCTCTCTCTTTCTCTCAAAATATCTTATTATCTTGTACTCACCGTCCTTCTTCTTGTGGGGGTGATGAGATGAAGCGCTTGAGGTAGGTGTAGCGTTAGGCTACCACGTGAATCAAAGGGGGATCATCTACATCCGAGCAGCAGTTGGCCTGCAGGTAACTGAAAGCACAGATAAAGTGTGCAGGGGATTACTGTATGCAGAAGGGACATGTGGTGTCACATGGGAGGGGTGCTCTATGAAAGGCAGATTTCCCTGCTCACTTGACCAGCGGCCCTCTCTGTTTGCACAGGGCAGTGAATCTTTTCCTTGTCCCATGAGCTGCTATAGGGCCCCACAGAAACCATTCAGCGTTCTCTAGTCTTTAAGTGCTGTAATTCACCAGTAGTTAACAACTGGCATCTTGGTGCCATCTGGCAACTTGTGGCTGTGCCCCAAACTCACGTCCTCCTGTTGGCAAGACGCACACCATGAAGCACCCTTCCCTGACAGAAAATAAAATGACCAGGTTTGATTGAGTCAATGAAAGATGAGACAGCAGCCCTGGGGTTCTGACTTTTACAAGCCCTGGGGCAGGAGTAAATCTGGAGGCCGGTATACCATGAGTAAATAGTTATAAAATGAAAACCTACATAA
Source organism: Lutra lutra (assembly GCF_902655055.1). Lineage (NCBI taxonomy): Eukaryota > Metazoa > Chordata > Mammalia > Carnivora > Mustelidae > Lutra > Lutra lutra. The sequence goes on along the minus strand of NC_062295.1, from coordinate 20,336,004 downwards.
AACATGTTCAAGCCACCTTCCCTGATAAATAGAACTTCTTAACAACTTAAAGGGCCAGGTCCGTATTCAAAGCTCTCACACTCATTGTGTGCTCAGGGGAGAATCGACTCAGCCTGTTGCCAACTCTCAGTTCCGATCTACAGCACAACGACTCATGTTTGAGCCTGGGGATACCCTAGCCTGCATGCCTGAGGCCGTCCCCACCCCACCTCGGTCAGCCCTCGGGCCCAGGAAGGCACACACCTGCATAGCCCACCCTCTGGAAGACAGGCACAGGAAGATTCCAGAACAGGCCCCAAAAGCGGGCATGGGGCCGCGTGAACGGGAAATTGCAGGATTCTGGCGAGCAGAGTATAGTGCAGAAGGATACTGTCTCCTCATACATATGTTCTCTTGGCATTGCAATGCTTGAAGTGTTGTGTGGAGGATGGCCAAAGGAGAACCAGAACAAGGTCCCCCTCACCCGGCTCAAGGGCAGTACTGTACCCATTTCCCACATCCCTCAAATGGACTGTCTTTATAATCGAGGGGAATGAAAGGGCCATTAAGCCCGGACCTGCTGGAGCCACTGAACCACCTCCCACACCACTGGGACTGTGGGGTGAAGGTTGTTTGGACTATGAGAGAAAGTCTCGTGGATTGGGTATGTTTTCCAGGATGGGTGTGCTGGTGCTTAGCAGTGCCCATCAGGAAGTAACAATAGAAATGGGGATAAGGAGGTCCAGAATAGGGAGCACCCCAATGTCCAGAGAGGGAGGAAAGTCTGACTCCAGATTGGAAGGGTGGGGAGCTTGAAGGGGAGCCAAGTTCTCCTCCCAACCCAGAGACCGAGGCAGCCCAGTGAGATGGGAGAGCCTGCTGTTGCTACATGGAGTCCCCAGGTCAAAACCAGACTAGCAACAAAATGGTGGGATATGGTGTTCAGTTTTGCATATTTTTCATCTCTAGGAATGGCATGTTGAATCACCCAGCTCATCCCCCTCTGGAAACCTTCAAGATGCCAAATGAAAAAACCCTTTCCCTGGGAACATTTTCCAGATCCTTCTCCCAAAAAAACCAGCTCCCTTCGCTGTCCTGCTTTCTAGAGTCCTCCCTCAGATCTGGGAGGACAGCAGGAATGGCAAGAGGGGTTGGTTCAGTTGGGTTCAGATCCCACCTCCATCCCAGCTTTGTGTACCTCTGTTCGCATCTGCCTCCTCATCCTTAACCAGAGAAGACACTAACGCCTACTTCATAGGGTTGCCCTCAGTATTCAAGAGACAAGGTGCATAAAATGTTTGGTGCCTGGGATATAGTAAGAGCTCAGTAAACATTGGTCATTATTGCGCCAGGCTTAGCTGATCACACAATGGTCTTCCACTTATATTATGATCTTCTTAAGCTTGGTGGCATTATCTCGAATCTCCAGAATCTGTCAGAGTGACTCATTAAAAAAAAAAAAATCATTTAAGACCCATTCTATGCCAAACACTGTGTGAGGCCAATAATAGGCTGTGGCTAAGTATGGATTTGCTGAATCAAATAAAGAAGTCAAGAGATTGTGACACATAATTAAGAATTCCCCAACTATCTGTTAAGCCCCTAAAGTGTCTGTAACTAATTTTGAATGCTTCTTGCTTAAATGCTCATGATTTTCCTCCCTTTAGTAACCCTTTAGAGGAAAGGAAAAAATTGTCTCTTGATCTCAAAAGAGCTGACACACTGGATGGATCTACAAGCCAAGTTTCTGCCCACACCCTCAGAAGCCTTCAGCTTCTCTGATCCCATGTGGGAAACTGTTTGATGGTGATCTGACGTTTGGTTACTTTATTAGCAAGATACCTCAGATACAGATTCCCAATGGATGTGAAACTATTCCCGTCTCAAGAGGCAGTGATGAACAGAAGCATATTTGTAAAAGAGCCACAATACCTATTCACCACACAGCTTCCAGCCGTGTTGGAAGGTATCTCCACTGATTATTGATAAACCGCAAACCAGAATGGATTTCCCATTTCACTTATGAGCGTTAAAGCAGTTGGTTGAAAAAGTAAAAGACAGAAGGAGAAACAGTGCATTGTGTTACCTGCCTCCTCCTTTTTTGGTTTGCTTGGTTTTCAAGTAGGCTCCACGCTGGGTGTGGGGTTCAGTGTGGGGCTTGAACTCATGACCCTGAGATCAAGCCCTGAGCCAAGATCAAGAGTCAGATGCTCAACAGACTTTAGTTGGGTTCGGTTGGGTTCAGACAGACCCAGGTGCCCCTCTCTCTCCTCCATCTGATGTGGCTGGAATGCCTCTTACCCCAGACCAGGTTGGTTTCATTCATAGGTCCCAAGTTCCTAAAACGGGGACAATGCCTGCCATAGAGTAGGATCCTGATGAGCACTTGTCACATGAATGGGTGAATGAGTACATAAGTGAATGAATGGATCCTGCCTTGTACATTTTTACTATACCTCGCATCACTGCTAACACCTGATCCCTCGTGATACAGATCTCCCACGGACATCATTCCATTGGATTTTGAAAGCATGCTTTTTCAGACTCTGAATCTAAATTTTGAAAAGCCTAACTAGAAGTGGCAGCGTCTGTAGCTAGATGAGAGCGTGACATAGCTGTGCAGATATTGTGGAATATTAATTTCCTGGGGTCTGTTTGCAAGAGGTGCCTGCCTGAAAGCTTTGGGCGGTGTGGATACTGAACATTGCTCCTTTAACTTTTGTGACAGGTGGAGATGCCCTCAGATGGCCTGGGGGGTTTCCTACGGGACAGTTTCCAGAGCCCCCTCCTGATCAGGGATTCTATATGTCTCTAATTTAGCTCTTCCAATCCTCTCTGCCCCCTAGAGCATAGTAAAGACCTGAGATTAAATAAGAAAAATTAGAAGTAACAAAAACCTTAAATCATCAGGTCTGCCAAGAAATATTCTAAGAATTTAAGCATAAGGTTGTGACCTTGGGAGGCATCTGCCTTACATCAGGAAGAAATAAAATCCTCAGAGAAAGAAATAAAATCAGCTAGTGCCCATGATGGCAAGGTGTTTGTCAAGCTGGAGTGGAAAGAGAAAACTTAGAGGTAAATGGAAAAAAAGTTAGTGGAGGGTCAGGCTCTGGTTGCCCAAGGGAATCACAGAGTGAGGGTGAGGATATAACTCACGATCTGAAAGCCATCCTTTCTGAGCTCCTACTCCCAGCTCAGAAGGACTAGAGCAGAAGTCTGTGTGGAGTGGAGAAGAAAAACTGGACACAAAATCATCTTCAAGGATCAGAGATCAGACATCTAGACAGTCAACAGGTACATGAAAAGGGGCTTAACATCACTCATCATCAGGGAAATGAAAATCAAAACCACAATGAGATATCCCCTCACACCTGTCAGAATGGCCATCATCAAACAGACGAGGCATAATAAGTACTGGCGAGAATGTGGAGAAAAGGGAGCCCAGCTGCACTGTTGGTGGGATTGTCAATTGGTGTAGCCATGATAGAAAACAATATGGCGATTCCTCAAGAAAGTTAAAAACAGAAATTCCATACAACCCAGCAATCCCACTTTGGGGGATATATCCAAAGAAGATACAAACAGGATCTCAAATAGACATCTGCCGTCCCATGTTCATGGTAGCGCTATTCACAGTAGCCAAGTTACGGAATCAACCCAAATGTCTGTGAACTGATGAATGGGTAAAGAAGGTGTGATGTACGTAGACCATGGAATATTGTTCAGCTGTAAGAAGGAAGGAAATCCTGCCATTTGCAACAACTTGGATGGACTGTGAGGGCATTATGCTAAATGAAATAAGCCAGACAGAAAAACAAGTATGATATCACTTATATGTGGAATCTTAAAAAAAAAAAAAAAAAAAAGTCAAACTCATAAAACAGAAATTAGAAAAATGGAGGCCAGGAGCCAGGAGGTAGGGGAAATTGGGAGAAGTTGGTAAAAGAGTATAAACTTCCGGCTATAAGATGAATAAGATCTGAAGATCTAATGTAAGGCACAGTGACTCTAGTTAATAACCCTGTATTATATAACTGGAATTTGTTCAGAGAGTAGAGCTTAAATGTTCTCATCATACTCCCAAAAGATACATACATGGGGTGATGGGTGAGTAACTGGGGTAAACCCTCTCATAACGCATATGTATATCACATCACCAGGATGGAAACTTTAAGTACTTGACAATGTTTGTTATGTATCAATTATACCTCCATAAAGCTGAAATGTACAAGAATTTAAAAAGTCAGAGATCATTTTAGGAGAATGGAAAATTCCCTGGAATTGGCATTATCCTTTGTCTTTTTTTTTTTTTTTTAAGATTTTATTTATTTATTTGACAGAGATCACAAGTAGGCAGAGAGGCAGGCAGAGAGAGAGGGGGAAGCAGGCTCCCCGCTGAGCAGAGAGCCCCATGCAGGGCTGATCCCAGGACCCTGGGATCATGACCTGAGCTGAAGGCAGAGGCTTTAACCCACTGAGCCACCCAGGCGCCCCATCCTTTGTCTTTATGGTGATCCTACTGTCCCCATTGTTTGTCTCTGAACTGGTTTCCTACTGAGAAGCAAGAGGAAAGAGTGAAGGTAGACCATTTTTATCTCTCCTTGAACTCAAAAGTACCCAGGGACCAGCCGGACAGATATTTAAACAGATTTGGAAAATACAGCCACTTAAACAGAATGGTACATTGGTTCAACTAAACACAACAGCTTAGACAATACTCCAAGACATGCAAAAATTTAATATATGATAAAGAAGGGAAAAATAGGATTATTGAATAGATTTTATTGGGATAGATGTTTAGTCATGGGGAAAGTCTCTTCAAGGTTATGCACAGAAACACATTCCAGACAGACCAAAGAATTATTTTTTTAATCAAAGCACAAACAAACTATATATAAAAAAGAAATGAATATTAATCAAGCTTCTGGAGAGAAGAGTGTCTACATTAGAGAAGATTTTAAAAATCACAAAGGAAAAAGATGGGCAGATGTGATTACAAAAAAATTTAAATCTTCGGTACATAAAAAGCATAATCAAACTCGAAAAGAAGACAACAAACAGGGAAACACATTTGTAGCAAATATAATTAAGAGGGATGATGTATTCATATATTTGAATTAAGGCAAATCTTTAAGAAAACCAAAGATGCCAAAGGATATAAACAGACATGTCCCCAAGAGGAAATGTGCTACTGTTTAACAAACATGGAAAAATTTTTCAATATCACTACTAATCAAAGCCATGCAAATAAAAACAATAACATTTCATGCCTTTCAAATTAGCTGGTCTTTTAAAATGATAATAGGCATATTAACACAAGTGTAGCAAAATGGGTCCTTTCTAACATTGCAGATCAGAATGTACATTGGCAACAGCCTTTTTAAGAGAGTAATTTGTAAATGTGTCCTGAATGCCTTAAAATGGTCCCTCCCCGCTTTGATCCAGTAATTACACATTTGCGTGTGGAGCTTAATAAAGTAGCCTCGAATGCGGAGGGTGGGCTGGGGCGTAGGACGGGGTGAGTTTATACAACAAGATTATCATTGCCACAGAATAAGCAATAGAGAGATTAAAAAAAAAATTTAATGTAAATGTTTGGTTAAATAATCCATGCCATAATCCTAGCATGGAACATTATGAAGTCATAAAATGCAATGTTCACAAAGACTGTATAATGTGGAAAATGCTTATGATATAATAGTCACTGGAAAAAAAGAACAAGATAAAAATTGCATATAGAGAATGGATATAATTATGCAAAAAAAAAAAAAAAAACCCCACACACAAAAAAGCCCTGAAGAAAAGACATTAAAATGTAAATAGTGGCTGTGCATGGATGATAAAATTATGGATGATTTTTTTTAAATTTTCTTTTCTGCTTTTCAGGAATTTTCTACTTTTTGTAATAATATGAGAAAAAATGCATTTATAATCATTTAATATTTCTATTCCCTTTGACATCGGGGGTCATTCTGAATGTCAAACATTTGCTCCAGACAAAAGGTACTTTGGGGGGGGCTTTAAAATCTAGTTCACGTACAAGGTAATATCCAATAAGATATCTAAAATGAAACCAGTGTCTTAGTTCAGGCTGCTATCACAAAGTGTCATAGACTGGGTGGCTTATACACAAAAGAAATTTATTTCTTGCAATTCTGGAGGCTGGAGATCTGGGTGTTTTAGGCCATATGGATTAGTCCAGCAATTTTGCAGAAGGACTAATGGTTTCACATCACCACTGTTTGAAGGCGTCCCACTGAACTGGACATTAGTGTATTTAGATGCTGATATGTTTATCGTGTATCTCCTCGCTCCAGAATAGAAGCTCCTTGGGGAAGATGGGATCCGTCTTGTGTTATCACCGAGGCTCCACGGCCTCGTACAGAGTGGGGATCCTGATGAAGTTATCTGACAGATGGACTTGTCTCATCTCTCCCACTGCCTGCAAGCAACAGTGTGAAATGTGGTGGGTGATATGGTTAAGTGACTGAGGGAGGGTCCCTTTGAGGAGGTGGCCTTTGGGTGGAGACCTGAATAAGGAGGCAGCGGCCAGGGAAGGATGTGGGGGAGGAGTTCCCAGCAGGAGGAACAGCAAATGCACATGTTCCCTGAGAGAGACAGTGGTATAGGGTTTTCAAGGAAAGCAGAGGGAGCCAGAGTGAATGAGTGTTGTTAGGTGGGTGGGGACGCGGTCAGAGAGAAGCAGGGGTGGTGACAGAGGGCCTCGGAGGAGCTGAGGTGTCTCTCTGCTGGCGGTGGGCCACGGTTGTGAGGTTCTGTGCAGGGCAGAGGTTGGGGAACCTTTACCTTTGCTTTAGAAAGATTAGAGCCAGTTAATTTGAACTTGTTATCAAAATTCTACCTGGTGCTAGCTTGCCGCTGAGATATGCTCTCCAATTAAAGATCACTGTGTGCGCTGCCAGTGCCACCAATGGGGAAGTGACAGAGTAACAATGTGCTGAGAGAACTTTGAGCTGCCCTGAGCTCCACGCGGAGGATGGGACGCGCAGAAAAGCCTCTGCTTTGAAACCCATGGCGTCTGTTACTGGCGGACCTGTATTCCCTCCGAATCCATAATACTGAAGCCCTAACCCCTAATGTATTTGGAGATGGGGACTTTAAGGAGGTGACTAAGATTAAAGGGGGTCCTATGGGGAGGTACTAATCTGACAGGACTGGTGTTCTTCTAAGAAGAGGAAGAGATTCCAAGGATCCCTGTGCACAGAGAGAGGGGCCGTATGAGGCTGCCCTGAGAAAATGGCCATCTGAAAGCCCAGGTGTACTGTATGTTTTCAAATTTCTTATTACCCCCATGCCGTGGCTTCCCCACTTCCAGGCTGGACACACTTGCCCAGACGACCAGGTGTGCCAGGATGATCAGGCTGGTGATGGCCATGGGTTCCCTTCTGGTCCTCCCTTGACTGGGACGCAGCTGCATTCAAATGGATCAATGAACTCTTTGCATGCCTTTTGCTGGTGTACTCCACCCTGACCCCCATTAGAGGCATTCCTGCTGGGTCAACTGTCTCAACTCTCCCCACACACCACCCCCCCCCCCGCCTTTGGGTGAGCCTGCTTCCTGGGTGTTCTCCCCTTATGGTCCCTTGAGCAGTGTGTTGTGCCTCCCTCCTCCAGGATCTGTGAGTGCAATAAATCTTTTATTTTTTTCCCCTCTGCCTCTCCACTGGCATGTCTGTGGCTGTGCTCCAAGTGATCTTTAGGGACCCCACAAGAGGGACTTACTCCTCTACTTTCAATGCACCAGGAGAGAAGCCTGAGGAGAAATCAACCCCGCCAGGACCTTGGTCTTGGACTTCCAGACTCCAGAACTGTCAGAAAGAGCTTTCTGTTGGTTAAGCCACGTCATCTGTGCCATTTTGTTATGGCAGTTCTAGCAAACTAATACATGCTCCAATCATACATGTGTCCCCCCAAAACCCAGCTGTCTGCATATCTCGCTCCTCCTGGCTTGGCCAAGACCCAGGAGATTCCCAGAAGGTGGGCCTTGCAGAACTAACCCCTGGGAAGCTGTAGACAATGTGGGATGAGCTGGTCGCCTGGCACCACAATTACCCACATCCAGCCCTTGAGAGAGGATAGGAAAAGAGATGAGCATTGGATAACTTTAGAGACTCATTTTCTCTTGCTTGTCACCAGGACGCACCACTGCCCCAGACCTGTGGGAGACAGTGCAGAAAATCGCCTGCACTGGGAAGCTGTTATTCAAGCTTTTAGTTAAAGGTTCACATACTGAAGGATCCTTACACAGCCTTTGCCCCAAGGCCACATGCTGCACTAAGGGCTCCACATACCGTGATGCATGTCATCCTCGCAGCCACCCCAGGACATGGGCACCGTTATTATCTACAGATTACAGAGGAGGGAACGGACGGTCCCCCAGGACCACAGCTAGAAAGTAGCCACAGAGGTAGGATTCACTCCAGTGTGTGTGTGCTCCTACCGCTGGGGCTGACATAACACTGGCTTTGGGTTGCAAGAGTCTCCGGCATCTGTCTTGGCCCCTCCGGTCACAAATGGGTCAATGGAAGACATCAGTAAACCTAGGCGCCTAATGCAACCTACGACCTACGTGAGAAGTTTCCCTGGTTTATTTTCCACAGGCACCTGTAGTCATGGCCTTGATGTTGGTTGGCTAAGAGACTCCCGGGAGTCTGGCTGGCCGGACTGGGGTGGGAACTCCCAACAGTGTCCCAGGATTACTGAGAGGCTTCATGAAGCTAACTCTGCAAAGCACCTAGTAGGGTGCTTAGTCCACAGTAACATTTCAAGAAACGTTTACCCATATTGACTATAATCGTACTCATAGCCACTTTCCTCACTCCGCTACTTGAATCCCTTCTATTGTTGGTCTCCACATTAGTTCTCAGATTTTCCGACTTCCCAAGCAGAGACTTGAGCGCTAAGTGATCTTCCAACTCAAACTTCAATTGAATACATTCAAAAGACAAGGTCAGAGTGCCCTGGTGCCCACGCCCAGCGCTTGGAAGAAAAGTGGCTGCCCGGTGGCCAGCCGTAATGGAAGAGCTCGGAGCCCGATACTGCCCCGCCCGCCTGCGAGCACTCACCTAGCCCATCTCCCATTTCAGAGATAACACCTTCGCGGGCACCAGTTTATTTACGGCCACGTTGGGCTGCTGGTCCTCTCCAGTGTAAGTGAATTTCAAAATACTTTAAATTCAGGATAAAGCAGTGAAATGGGAAAATCTTTACACTCCAATAAGACATCATTACTGGCAAGCATATTGCACTTTCAATATCAGACTGAAAACCGCCAGTGCATGAAAGGGAATGAGGGCATCAGTGCGGGCATCGGCCAGCTCGATAGATAGGACCCTGCTGGGGAGGAAGATGCTCTGGGGGGCTCCTGATGGGAGATCTCAACCCGCAACCCCTCCCCCCCCAACAACTGCTTTGTGGGCCATTAGAGGTTTCCAAAGATGGCAGGGTCTCGAGCCCATGGTCCGGACAAGGGATGGGGTAGGGAGAGTAGCCTGTGATTGCAAGACAAGGCTTCTGTGAATCTGTAGGGGAGGGTAAAAGGGCAGGTTAGGTAGGATCATTAGCATTTAGATTGCACAACTAAGAAACTGATGAGTGGAAAGTACCGGTGGCTGGGACACAGGACAGGGGAGATCAAGAGCGGACACCAGAAGTCCCTGAAATTGATTAATTGCTTTTACACAGAGGTCTCAAGTCCAGGCAATGGAAGGGAGAGAGACAGAGTGGGAAGGAGGAACATAGGGAGGACAGCAAGTGAAGGAGGAAGGGAAGAGAACAGAAAGCAAGACAGGAAGGGGGGAGGGGAAGAAAACATGAAACAAATAAATGAGGGAGACAAAAAGAGGGGAGGTATACTTGCTGAGGGTGCAAAGCACCAGTAGACATTTTCTGCTCAATTCTGAGAGGGAAGGACCTACTGTTGCCGATGCTTAGGAATAAGGGACGGAACTCGGAGAAGTTCAGGTTCCCAATGGTTATAGGGCTGACTCAAATCCCAGAGTTCCTTCCAATATGCTGCAGGCTCTTCTCCAGTTTCCCCCCGAGGGACACGTTCAAGGAGGCCTGCTGGTTCAAGGCAGGTAAACATCACAGGAGGGCCTAGCCCTGTGAATTCTCTGCTCCATGTCAGACACGGTGCTAGATGCTTTAAAACACCTAGCCTTGTTTCATCTGACTTGTTTCATCCTTATAACAGTATACCCATTTTACAGATGAAGACACAGAGGCTCAGAGACACCTGACTGAGGCCACACAGATGCTCTGCCATGGAACCAGTATTCTTACTCAGACGGTCTTAAGTTAGAAGCATTAGCATCCCTTCTGGTTATGGCTCAGCTATTAACTTAAGGAGTGACTTGGGGCCATTAACCTTTTGGAGCCTGTGGTAGGCTGAATGATCATACCCATCTGAGGGAAGTTACCCATGCCTTAATGCCTGGAACCTGTGAATGCGTTTTCTCACACAGCAAATGGACTTTGCAGAGGTGACTCAATTTGGGGTCTCGGGATGCCGAGGTTTTCCTGGACTATCTGGGTGGACCCAGCATAATCAGAAAGGGCCTCATAAGGAAAGAGGGAGACAGGAAGGTTGGGGCGGCATCAAAGAGAGATCTGAAGGTACTGTGCTCTGGCTTTGAAGAGAGAAGGTGGTCTTAGCCAGGAATGCCGATGGCCTTCACATGCTGGAAATGGCAAGGACATCAATGCTCTTCTAGAGTTTCCAGGAGGAATTCAGCCCTGCCGATAGTTTGATTTTAGCCCAGTGAGGTTCATTTTGGACTTCTGACCTCTAGAATTACAAAGTAATAAATGTGTGTTGTTTTAAGCCACTAACTTTATAGTAATTTGTTATTAACACAGAGCCTCAGTTTCCTTATCTGTCAAAGGAAAATGATCATCTTGGACAGTCTCTATTCTATGTGGCTTTGATGAGGATGAAATGTCATATGTTCTTATGCTGGCCCTGAATATCACCCCTACTATGGACACCCCAAATGGACTATGCTGCCCAAACTAGTTTTGCCCTGCCTGAGGAGCCTCTCCAGCAGACCCACCACATCTCAGCCTATATTTTTTCAGAGCTCTGAACTGCTTGCTCCAAAAATAGCCAGCTGGTCTGTTGGGCTCAATGAAAAATGAAACCAAGCACAGAAGAGAACAGAACCCAAAGATGCTGAGAGACTGAGTCTTAACATTATCTGAGCACCTGGATCAAGCTATGCCTGAAGCTGGTATATGTTGAGATTTTCAGTTAGGCAAGTCAAGAAATTCTCATTTTTGCTTAGGTTAGTTTATGTTGAGCTACTGTCACCTATAACTTAAAGCATTTAGGGCATCCTACCATGAACAGGCTCTGTGCCACAAATGCCATAGATCTTGGCCGCAACAATCCTATACAGTAGGATTACTTCGTTTAATAGTTGAGAAAACTGGGTCACAAATTAGTTAAGCAATTTGGCTAAAGTGGTATAGCTTGTAAATGAGTAACAGTGGAATGTAAACCCTGGTTTGAGCACAAGGTCTTCGCTCTTTCTCCAATACCAAGTTTACACTTTCCCTTAACTAGAACACAACTTGGGGGGCTATAAAGTCAAATCGAAATCGCTATTTCTCTCAGGTCTTTACTCTTGCTCTAAATATAATAGATCACAGTTGTTGTTAAGTCCTATGATGGATCCTCTTAAAATCTCTGCTGAAAATCTTAAGTTTTCTGTTCAGAATGTAATGCTTGGTAGTAAAAAGATACAAGCTCTTTGTGAAACGGTTTGTATCAGAAAACATGTTGTAAAAGCTGTTGGCTGCTGGGTAGTTGTCAAAGGAGCCATTTTATTTAAATTCAAATAACGTCGAGAAAGGAAGCTGGCAGTTTCTGTTAAGAAGGAGTTGTTTGTTCCTTACTACATGAGGAAGATGGACACTTGTGACCAGAATGAGGGTAACTATCACCATATAACCCAAGGTTTCTTTCTCCTGGGTTTTTTGTTGTTCTGTGGACCTGAGCTTTGGGAAGTGAGAAGAGGTCTTTTTGTTCTGTTAGTCTGATCTAGACACTATAGACCCAAGTGCCAAAAAGAATAAGTAAATGAGTAGACTGCCAGTTTTGTATTCTTTTTTCAAAGATGCTCATTTTTTTTTTTAAATCTTTAAACACAGGGGATTATTGTTTGCATCCAGAGTAAAACATGGGGACTTCTCTTTACCTTTCATTTTTCCCATCTCTAAGGAGACCTGGATACATAGATGGCACCCAGCATGGGCCTGGGAGACAACGGGGCGAATGGTGGGGTGGGGCAGACCTGGAGACCTGGGGGGCCATGATGTAGGCTCACTCTTGCTAGATTTTCTGGAAATCAGGCAAGGGCAAGCCAGAACTTTGGGAGTCACCCATTTTTCAGTGATGTCTAGAATTATTTTAGAAATTGTGTTGGCCGAACAGAGACAGACCCAGCAACTGAATAGTTTCTGGGTCTTTGATTTGGAGCATTTGGCCTAGAGAAGGGAACCTGATGGAGGAAAGTTTAATAGGGTTTCAATAGCAAAGGCACAGAGCTGCTCCCATGAGAAAAGGGATCTGAGTTGCAAGGAAGAGGGAGAAGGAGGGTGAGTGGTCTATGGGGAGTTAGGGAAGAGACTGGGAAGAAAGTGTAGGTATCAGCTGTACTCATGGTGTGTGAAATTGCCCCAGACAGGTAGAGAGAGGGGATTATAGGAGCTTCCCTTTATAGCCAGTGATGGAATTCCCTTCCCTTTCCTGCTTCTAAAGAAGAGTTTGGTGTCTATTTTTTTTTTAAAAAGAATTTATTTATTTATATGAGAGAGAGCGAGAGAGAGCACGAGTTGGGAGTGAGGGGCAGGGGGAGAGGGAGAAGCAGGCTCCCTGATGAGCAGGACTCGATCCCAGAACCCTGAGATGATGACCTGAACTGAAGGCAGATGTTTAACCAACTGAGACACCCAGGCACCCCAGAATTCAGTGTCTATTCAAATTACTTTTTTTTTTTTAATTTTTTGACATAAGGCTGCAATTGGTTTAGGGTACACCACACAGGGGATGGATGGCCTCGGACCCACTCACCTCTCTGTGCCTCAGTTTCCTCAGCTATAAAGTGGGGGATCCTAAGAGCACTACCTCACAGAAGTAGGATGGAAACGATGCTGGTAAAGTATTTGGCAGTGCCTGCCCCATACTTAGGTCTCCATAGAGGATGGCTATATTATTTTTTATCTCATTTACCATGATAAACTGCCTAAAACTCCCTATTTCACTTCTCTTGTATTTCATTATGTAAGGATTATTGGATGGTCTGGTGTCCATAAAGGCTTTTGCACAGTGTAGACACTCAATGAACTGTGTGCCTGAAACCTCCTCTTCCTCCGGTGTCCCTCCTTCTCCATCTTCTCTCCTCTTCTTTTTCCTTCTTCCAGGGAAGCTCTGCGGGGGGCTACTTGCAAATAGGTTCAGAAAGGCAGGCCAGGAGCAGATGGGGTAGTTGAGAGAACATGGTTGGGGGTTTCATTTCAAGGTGATGTGGAGGAGAGGGACAGGGAAGGTTGTTATGTAACAAGAATGTTTGCAATGATTTTGAGTGGAGGGGAGAACAGATGGGAGGCCGTGTGCTCAGTTAGGAGGCTGTGCAGGTGAGGGAAGATGAGGGCTGAACTCAGTAGGATACAGGGAGCAGAGGGAATCAAAGCAGGGAGATTATGAGGTGGGATCAATAAGACCAGGCAACAGAGTGGGAGGAGGTTCAACCCCCATGAAGATGACGGCTGAACTCAGTAGGATACAGGGAGCAGAGGGAATCAAAGCAGGGAGATTATGAGGTGGGATCAATAAGACCAGGCAACAGAGTGGGAGGAGGTTCAACCCCCATGATGATGACGGAGAGACTGTGATGTCAGCCAGGCAGAGGGATGGGATGGATGGCCAAGATTCTGAATACCAACGGGGACAGGTTTGAGGTACATTCAAATCTAAACATCAAAATACTAGCAGAGCTGCAATGGAAGTCCAGTGAGGGTAGACTGTGTGTCTGTCTTATTATTTGTCCAATGCCCAGGGCAGGGCCTGGCATAGCATGGGGTGGGGGGGTCCATAAATGTCTTCTGAATGAATGAGTGAATGCTGGACCGGAATTCAGGCAAGAAGTTGAGACTGGGAATGAGTGTTTCGGAGTCTTTTTATACAGATCCATTAGCTGAAAACGTGCCATTCATTGGGGGAGTCCAGGCAGAGAATGAAGAGGCTGAGCTCAAAGGAGGACCAAGAAGGCATCCTCCTGGGGAAAGACATTGAAAGACGCTGGTAGGTCTTTAGAAGGGCTGGTAAGAGAGCAAAGAGGAGTCAGCGAGGTGAACATACAACAGACAGATCATATCAAAAAGTGGGTCTTCTATTCTGAGCCTCAGAACCATTACATCAGCCTTCAGAGACACTACAGCTTGGAATCCTAGAAGGACGAGGGCCTGCTGGCACCTGAACAAGAAAAGAATTACAGAAAAAGCAGCCTAGCAAAAACCTCCCCAGCTTGTTACATCCTGCTTAAGGCAGAAGAAATTCCAGCAGCTTCCAGGAGACTGTCAAGAGGAGGAATTGCCCGCCCCAAGCCAGCACAACAGCCAGATCCCAACAAAGCCAAGACACTGAGCCAGGGTGCCATTGAGCAGGACGCATGGCCCCAAGGGAAGCCAGTTTGCTGATGGGTATTGATTCCCTACTGGCACACCTTGTCCCTCCAAGCAATCCCAAAGATTCGCCCATTCCCCTTGGGGCTGAGCTGTTTGCAACAAAATAGTTTCCCACTCAGCAATGAGGATTCTTGCGAGTCTCATGTGGTCTTTGACAAATGAGTTTGCTCATGATTAAGTCATCTCCTTGCTTTCTTTCCTGGGTAACCCCCGAGTTATTGCCGTGGAGACAGAAGAGACATGGTTCTGGTTCATGGAGGTTGGGGGGAACATCATGAAGGGGCAGGGCCTGAAATTGATCTTCAAAGGACGATCATGTCATTTCTTTGTAATCGTTACGAGTACTTTGATTGTTCTTCAGAAGGGAGGGCATATCTTCGCTGGTTCTGTTGGACAAGGGGGAGACAGATCTGAAATAGTCCATTCCAAAGACTTTCTTGACCTTCACGCTTTACCAGGGCCCCGTGTAAAGACTTAACAAATGTTTGGTTAAGTAAATTCATGCCATCAGAGGACACTCATGTACAAACAACTCTTACTGTGGATGAAATACGAAGATTTAATACTTCAAGGGCAAAAACCACCCTTCCAGGTAAGCTTGACCCCAAGAAGGGTCTAAGTCACTATTCTCTTCCAGCCAAACCCTGGAAGACATTGCTGACATTGTTTCTAACTTCATTGAGCCTCTCACCAAGCTCTTTGATTTTTGCTTCACAAATCCCTTTCAGATCTGCCCTCACTCCCCCACCATATCCCCACTGTCACTGTCTTCTTTTAGGGTAAATCCCCTTGAGCTAGAAAGCATCAAAATAACCATCTCTCTCCCCCTTCCGGCCAGGAGGGATTTGTTCTAGTAACTGTATCTCATACGTCTGCTAGTTCTATGCCAAATAAAATTTGATCATTATTCTCTTACATAAAAAAAAAAAAAAAACCACCCTCATGGGAATCAAAGTTTTTTTTCAGAATAAGGCTTAAATTCCTTAGGGAATTTTCCAGCAGCATCTCCTGCTGTGTATTCTGTTTCAACCTGTGTCCCAGCCACTCGGAGCTGCTCACTGCTCTTCGAATGTACCAGATTCTGGGATGCTCTTGGATATTTTCTTCCCTTTCCCCGCTCTCCCTTTCAGGGCAGTGTATCTTCTGTAATGCCCCTGAGTCCTCTGAAGGTCTCACTTCACCCCACTCACCTTACCCTGCTCTACCTAGATTCTCAGATGGCAAGAGACTCATCACCCTCAGTCCTCTGGGAGCTGCAAGGGAGGACACAGAGTTTTATCTGCATTGTTTATTTCCTGAGATGTTCCCAGAGCAGAAAGGACAAACAGTATCATGTCCATTTGATATGTGGGGAAGCAGGAAGGGACGGTGTTGGGTGGAGGGCGTCATAGCAAAGCAAGACGCAGAAAATAACACAGAATTGCTATTTGGCTCTGTCTCTTCTTTGCCCGCTTGCTAAGCAACTCCACAAGGTACCACATAGAACCCGAGAGCTGTTCTCACCCAGAATTCCAAGAAAAGAACCCCGGGTCTCAGCGGGAACCCAGGATAAACTGCTCGGTTCTGCCAGGCAGGCAGGCATGGTGATTCCTTCTAGAAAACTGAACTGTGGATTGTAGACATTTTCCTAGAAGGAATGAAGCAGACTCCAGGAGAAATGAAGCTCAGAATTAAGTGCACACAACCACAAAACTCAATTTTTGTTACTGAAAAAAAATTAACATATATGAACATGGTAAGATAAGCAAACAATACAGAAGGATTTCCAAGGAAAAGTCTATCTTTTCCTCAACCCTTGTCTCACAGGCTCTCTGGAGAAGCCATTATCTACCTCCTAAAATATTCTACCTTGTGTATAAAAATAAGTGAGCTTCTGCATACTTTTTAAAATGAGTGGGAACACATTAAAGACACTAATCAACACCTTGCTATTTTTGCTTAGAATATACTGGAAAGATCATTCCATGTAAGCCACAGACACCTCAGTTCTTCCAAAGCTGCACGATATTCAATTGTGTAAATGTGACACAATTACTTCAGCTTCCCTACTGGTGGGAGGCCCTTCAATTATTTCCAGTCTCTGGTTAGTAAAAGTGTTGCCACAAACAGGGCACCCAAATGTCATGGTGAACATATGTCGATATCTGTGACACAAAGTCACAAAAGAGAAGAGCCTATGTCAAAAGACATGAAACCACAAATTTCTTTTTTTTTTTTAAGATTTTATTTATTTATTTGACAGACAGAGATCACAAGTAGGTGGAGAGGCAGGCAGAGAGAGGGGGGAGGAAGCAGTCTCCCCGTCGAGCAGACAGCCTGATGCGGGGCTCGATCCCACGACCCTGGGATCATGACCAGAGCTGAAGGCAGAGGCTTTAACCCACTGAGCCACCCAGGCGCCCCTCACAAATTTCTTTTTTAAAATTAATTATTTTTTTTATTAGAGAGAGGCGGAGGAGGGACAGAGGGAGAAGAGAGAGAATCTCAAGCAGACTCCCTGCTGAGGGCAGAGCCTGATGCAGGCAGGGCTCTATTCCATGCCCATGAGATCACGACCTTAGCCCAAATCAAGAGTTGGACCCTTAACCGACTGAGCCCCCCCGCCAGTGCCCTAAAATTACAAACTTCTTTGGAAAAAAAAAAAATGAAGGTCCTTCTGTGGATGGTCGATCCCTGGAGTTGTGAGGCACTCTACGTGGCTCCGTCAGGTTTCAGTGGGGAGCAGCTGACTCCAAACACAGGGGCTGAAAGGACATGACTCTAGGCAGAAGAGCTGGGGATGCTTTGGTGTTTTCAAACCTCTTGCCCAAATATAAACCCTCAATGTGGCATTCAAGACCTTCTATGTTCTGGTGCATTTTATAATGATGTGATTTAGGCCTTATCTACAAGCCAAATCCTGCTTAAAAACTGGAAAACAGTATAAGACCCCAAGCTGAACTCAGAGGATGGCTAACTTCCCCCAGGGAATACAGAGACACGGCCCCATACTACAACCTCTTCCTCGCCTGGTCCAAGCCCACTAACCACCCTTCACTCATGTCCTGTAACAGTCATTAACCACATCAAAGGCAGACGGATGAATTTAAGCCATTCAAGACCTATGGCACGCCCAACTAGAAATAAAGCTGTGTTTGTGGAGTTACAGTCTCATCTCAGTACTTAGCCTCCCCAGTCCTCACATGCCCACACCAGGTTATGACCAAAGCTGAGTGAGGACTGACTGTAGAACTCAGGCTCTGTCTCGAGGGGCCACCCCGGCTCAGTTCACCTCCATTTCCACTTCCTTGTGGGAAAGCAGATCTCGTGTTGCAAGATTTTTCGTAGCTTTGAGACAAACTGGAAATCCAGATGGGTATGTAAAACCTCTCAATTTCATAGAATTTGAAAATAATACTTTAAAAAGTAAATCCTATGCAGGCTAAAAAAAAAAATGTATATAGTCAAATGAGGTCCACAGGCCCTAAGATCTCTGCTTTAGGTGTAGACCTGGTGCTGACATTTGGTTTCCCTTTTTCCCCAAACAAGTTCACCCCAGTGCTCAGCATCCACACTTCCAATCCAAGTAATAGAAATAAAGAAGGGTCTCCAACTTACAGCTAAAATAGAGGCTGGAAAGCAAACCCATTTTTGTTGCAAGGAATGTTCCAAAGGCATCTCTGAGCTTTGCTCCAGCCGTCGGAATGAGCCTAACCCATCAAGCATTTTTTTTTTTTAAGATTTTAGTTACTTACTTGAGAGAGAGAGAGAGAGAGAGGGAGAGAGAGCATGAGAGGGGAGAGGGTCAGAGGGAGAAGCAGATTCTCTGCGGAGCAGGGAGCCCGATGTGGGACTCGATCCTGGGACCCTAGGATCATGACCTGAGCCTAAGGCAGTCGCTTAACCAACTGAGCCACCCAGCGCCCCCCTGTTAAACATTCTGAGGACCTCACAAGACAACTTATAATTAAGAACTAAGTTGTATATGACCAGCAGGCAAAATGAGTGGGTTGGGCCATAATAGCCACTATCAGTCAGATCAACTTAAGAAAGCTACACTGCTTCATTATCAGCACGAAAGCCTCTTCGTTATCAGAGCCTTCTTGACCATTTCCCACTTCCCAGGTGGTGTTCTTCCCTTGATCCTTTGAAATGAGTCATGTGTTCCTTCCTAAAGTACCTCAGAGGAAGAGCAGAAAATCTGGGGGCTCCTCACACCTATCCTTGCCATTCCCCTTTTGAGTGGGATGTGCAAATTCGCTTCTCCTTGGAACAGCCTCTTGTACATATGGTATGTTCTTGGAGGAGATGTGCCTGCGTCTCCGGGAACTCACTCGGGGCAAGGCTGGCACCAGAATGTGGCCCTCCTCATCAGAACCAGGAGAGTGGGGACGCGGGACTTCAGGTCACCAATCTACAGCAACGCAAGTCTGACGACCCATTGTGTATACAGGAAAACAAGATGGATTTAGATCCATTCTGACAGATTCCTTGTTACTATGTTGAAATGTGAAGACTGAGAGAGAGATTTGAAGTTTTCCATGTTTGTTATATAAATCTTGCTGGAAAATCAAAAGCATCTGTCTGCATTCCCCTTTCTATTGGGGGCCCAACAACCATTCAATTCTCTCTTGATAATATCACCCTGATTTCCTTTTGGAAAATTACCTCTTCCCCGCTGGCTTTGGGCTTAAGAACTATTTTTTCCAGACGCTCTATCTTACCCTAGTCTGAGACTGAAAACATTCTGTCATTCTTTCATTGGTTCATTTCACAAATATTCACTGAGCATCTACTTTGTTTCAAACACTAGCCTTGGTGCTGAAAACATTGATAATTAATAGTCAGTGTCTTCTCACTTCTGACTTCATGGCATCTACAGGCTAGGGTATAATCTAGCTTTCCTTGACCTAAGCTAGGTTACTTGTCAAGCTTCCTCTCTGGAATTAGGATCTTCTAAAGAATAACACAATAGCTAAAAATGATCAGACTCATCTATTCCAGTTTGGCACCCTTGTGAGATGCCGGAGGGGGGGGGGGGTTGTCTCTGAGTCTTGGACTCCTAAAATTACTCATATTTCTATTCACAGGAACGTCTGGGTGCTTACCTAGATCTGTGTCATACTTTCCAGCCTTCCCATCAATGACATCAATATACTTATATTAAATCCCTCTTTCGTTTCTGTTCAGTGGTGTCAGTTTTTATGGCTTGTAAGCAAAGAACCTCCCCTGATCTTGGAACTGTTTCTCAGCCTATCTGGTCACTAAGCTGGCTTGGATACCTCAACTTATCAAAACCTGGAGGATTTTTTTTTTTTAATTAGAAAAACAAAACAAGTTGTTGGAGATAACTGAAGTCATGCTGTAGAAGACATTCATGTGATTTGACCCTCACCTTTCTCTCTCTTTCCTTTCTTGAATTTCCTCCCCATCTCAGAATCTATAATATGTATAGTACAGTATAGGTGCATATGTATAGTACAATGTCTTCTCATTAGAATACTGATGCTGTTCTAAGGCAGTAGTGATTAGGGACCTGAATGCCTTGGATCTAGTTTATCTTGACTTTTTCCATATTTTAACTAAACCACTTCTCCATCCCTCAGTGTCTGGCATGCTCACTATTTGGCATATGGGTGTACATCCTATTTCATCATTGTTTTGTATCAGAAAGCTTGTCTTTCAGACTCTGTATTATTGAAGCTTCGAGTGAGCCTTGAAGGGAATAGGAGTCTGAGATGTGCCACGAATGCAGCCTGTCTCCTTCTAAGCTGAATTGCACAGCAGCAGAAAACATACATTGTTTTGGCTATTTTCAGAGTCCAGGCAGATAATGGAACATTAGGCCATGCAAGGTGGTGGAAGCCTACACATCAGAGAAGGTGTGCCCTGCCTCTGGAACTAGCCACCACTCAGCTATTGCCATGTAGAAATGTGGCCTGTTTTGCCAGATCTTCCCACTTAAAAAAAAAAAATTTATTTATTTATTTGACAGAGAGAGACACTGAGAGAGAGGGAACACAAGCAGGGGGAGTGGGAGAGAGCAGGGAGCCTGACACGGGACTCCATCCCAGGACTCTGAGATCATGATCCGAGCTGAAGGCAGATGTTTAACCGACTGAGCCACCCAGGCACCCCTGGATCTTCCCACTTTTTAAAAAAATTTTTTAAAAAGATTTTATTTATTTATTTATTTGACAGACAGAGATCGCAAGTAGGCAGAGAGACAGGCAGAGAGAGAGGGGGAAGCAGGCTCCCCGTCGGGCTGGGAGCCCGATGCGGGGCTCGATCCCAGGACCCCAAGATCATGACCTGAGCCGAAGGCAGAGGTTTTAACCCACTGAGGCACCCAGGTGCCCCAGATCTTCCCACTTTTTTTTTTAAAATTAATTTATTTGACAGAGAGAGATCACAAGTAGGCAGAGAGACAGGCAGAGAGAGAGAGGGGAGGAAGCAGGCTCCCTGCTGAGCAGAGAGCCCGATGCAGGGCTTGATCCCAGGACCCTGAGACCATGACCTGAGCCCAAAGGCAGAGGCTTAACCCACTGAGCCACCCAGGCACCCCCAGATCTTCCCACTTTTGAAGAGAAGTTCTGAAGTCTAGATTTGTGGGTGAAATCTCCTGGTCTTTAGATGTCAAGTAACAAAAAAGCAATTAATGCTTGAAGACCAAGCAAAACATGGCTGTGGACAGATTTTAGCCTGTGCACTCTCAGCTTTCAGCTCTGGGTCTTCCTTACCTATTCTGCAATGCACCTTATGGGATATTAGCTGACTGTGCTTCTGGTACTTCCTTAATCCTTTGTCTTGCTAGGAATGGATAACCTCCTAGACCGATTGCTTTATGGTGCCGCTCTAGGACTTACCCCAGGCTATAACCCTTGGGTGCCCTTTGCTTCATTCCAGGCCTGCAAACAGGTAGCCAGGCCTTCTAGCCTCCAGCCTCTGCTTGAATGCTCTCCATGACAGGGAACTTAGTACCATTCATCAGCTGATTCTGTAATGTGAAGACATATGAAGGAATAGAAAGGATACGGATTTGGGAGTGAAACAGGTACAAAGTCATCCCAGCTTGGTTTCTCAGTGTGTGCAAGCCACAGTTTCATCTGTTAAACAAATACTTGTTTGGGAAATTAAATGTGATAACCCTGGACAGTACATGGAGCCTTTCACATAGGAAAGTAAGAGGGTCATAGTTGTAGTTTCCCCCTTTTTATTTTTATTTTTATTTTTTTAAGAGATTCTTTTTTTTTTTAAGATTTTATTTATTTGTCAGAGAGAGAGGAGAGCAAGCGAGCACAGGCAGAGAGAATGGCAGGCAGCGGCAGAGGGAGAAGCAGGCTCCCCGCCAAGCAAGGAGCCCGATGTGGGACTCGATCCCAGGACGCTGGGATCATGACCTGAGCCGAAGGCAGCTGCTTAACCAACTGAGCCACCCAGGCGTCCCTAGTTTCCCCCTTTTTAAAAATTATTATTTCCTGTCCATTTGTCCTGGGAATGTGTATGTCAGATTTCACATTCACATTATGGTTTTTCAAAATTAAGACCCCATGTAGTCACTTTTTCAGACTCAGTAGAACTGGTCATTTGAAGGACCCTGTATGGACATGAAACCTAGTCACTCTTGGAATTAAGGCAAGATGAGGAGGTGTGTTTGCAGAGACAGAGAAAGCCTTCTGGAAGCCTGATCAAGAGACAGAGGACCCACCTGGGAAAGGGGTCATCTTAGGGGAAAGGGTTTTGTTTAGTCACAGTGCTTCACTTCGGGGTGAGAGGTTGAACTAGGAAAAGCTCTTCCCCAGCACAGCACGTGGGATTTGTGGTCCACCTCATGCCTCTGGACGCATGCATGACTCTCTCTTGAGAAGGCTGGGCGTCAAAAAATGAGTAAAAGGAAACCAAAGACAATGAGCTGTGCTGGCTTTGGAAAACCCTGGGACACAGGGGCAGGGTGGCTTGAAAGCTCACGACCAAACCAGACTGGACTGAGGTGGGGTGGGGTGCAGTGAGAGACAGACAACACCAATGTGCAACTCCCCACCAGCGCCTCCAGCAGACAGACCCCTCTCGGGATGACAGGGAGACCAGCTTTGCAATGCTTTACACATGAGAACTGCAATAATCGCTATTATTCGGTGTGATGGTGTGTGGCTTATAGCGTCTGTGACTTGACAATCAAGTAATGAGCTATTGATGAGGGAAATGAACCTGATGACAGCTGAGGCTGGAGACCATTAACATAGAAGCCTTTCCTGCTGAATGTTATCACCCGGGACTCTTTGGTAATAGCTAATAATTATAGCCACCTTTATTGAGATGTTACTCTGTGCTGACTGCTTTATGTGCATTATCGCATTCAAGTCTCCACGACTCTCTAAGAAAAATATGTTACTATTCTGTTACAGATAAGGAATCTGGGCAGATGAAAACAAATACCTCCAAGGGCTGGGAAATGGGAGCTCAGGACACACTCATCATTGGAGAGGGTGGTAAGAGAGAGTAGCGGTGTGGCAGATCACACATGGTCCCCTGAGCTCTGACTGTCCTCGGAGGAGGGATGCTCAGGCTGGGCAGAACTGGGCGCTGGGTGGGGATTCCCTAGTGATGGGTGCTGCTCCTGTCCTTGTCCATGGTACTAGGGAAAGGTAGGGTGTGTGCCTTCCAGACTTCAATGTGCATGGAAATCACCTGGGGGATCTTGTTAAAGATGCAGATTCTGATTCAGTAGGTCTGGGTCAAGGCCCAAGATTCTGCACGGCGCTGCTGTTCCGCACATCTCTTTATGAATATAGGGAGGATCTAGGCAACTAGATAACAATGGAGCTTTTGGTTAGTGAGAGAACCCACCGTGTTGGGAAGAGTAGCTCAGCTACCATTTCAGCTTGTACTTGCTACTGAGCTAACAAACCTGCTGATTCAACCAAAAAGAAATTGCAAATTGAATGTAAGCAGAATCACAAAACTAAGAGAATTACATTTTTAGCATTAATTTCATATGATGGTACTGTGTTTAATACTGTGGTAAATCAGCACCCATTAAGTGAATAGCACAGAAATTACTATAGCCAAGTTTCTTTTCATTTTAGCAATACCCTCCAATTTAGCATGAACTAACTGCAAAACTTATTTCTGTAGAGCTCACTCTGATGTTTTTTTGCCTCCCCTGATTCAATAGCTTTCTTTATCTGTTATGCTCACCACACTTATTTTTGCATTAGCCTGTGACAATTGAAGTCATATGTGGTTGCTTTCATGAAGACAAATCAGAATCTTGATTTAATAATAATATCAGAAGCTAAAGTCTTCTTTCATGAAAATAACTTTCAACTGCAAAAAAAAGACTCGTTTTTCTTCCTACCAAAATAATCCAAATACAAGAACCAAATACAAGAATACAAGACCCAAAAGATGTGAAATTATGTAATTTTGTTAATTTTTAAAACTAATTTTTAAAAATATTGTCTTTTTTTTTCTTCCCTCAAAACAATGTATTTTGACTTCTTCCTTCCTAATGTGAGAATCTAGGTACTGATTTCAGTTCTGTTCCTATTTCTAACTCCCAAGTTCTCCTGAATTGTTGCTTTTACTGGTCAAATATATAATACTTACATTTTGTTCCCTAATCGTAATTGATCCTCTAAACCTTATCTGCAGGTTGATTCTGAAAATTGAAAATCAACATATTGTGATTTCATTATTATGACTGTTTAAATGTGGTTTGCTACACACCCGTAGCTATGATTAAGTGTTCTTTCTTGTATGACTTTTCGCCCGGAGTTCAATTTTTTGGGGAACTAATTACTTTAGATTTAGTTCTAATTTTGCTCAACCACTGATACAAATTTAGGATTCTACTGACCCATTCTGTTTCCCTGGAGAGTCCCTTCTGGGTCTTACATGTCTGATAATGTCATTATTCTACCATCCTATTTATTGATACTTATGTGTAGAATCCTAAAATGATATGATTTTCCTACAGAAAGTCAAGAGCTCCTAATAGCTACAGTTGCTAATGGATCATTTGATGCTGTCTTTGTTTTCATTTTGTTTTGTTTTGTTTTCCCCTCAATTTTGCTTCTAGGACTTTCTTTTTATCCTTAATATTCTGACATTTGGTGGTCATATGGTATATATGTGGGTTTTTTTTTTAATTCATTGTGCTGGGCACTAGAGTACATTTTCTATATGAACGTGAAGTCCTCTGTTCTGGAACCATTTCCTCATTACTTCTTTGATACTTCCCTGTCATTTGTCTTTTGGTCAGATGCCACATTGACCCTCTGGGTTTCTTGTTCATATTTTCCACCTCTCTATTTCCTGTTCTACTTCTCAGAGACTTCCCAGATCTGATTTTCCAACTTTTCTATCAAATTATTTTCTATGTTGACAAATAGATCTTTACGACCTAGGAGGTATTTCTTGGTGTCTGTTTATTCCATTTTCACTGGAAAATGCTTGTTGCACATTGCAACATTATCCCAAATCTCTCTGAGAATGCACACTAGAGGTTAAGTTCCCTCCTATTCTTTGCACCATGTCTGTTTCCTCCAGAATCGTGTTTTGCATCTGTTCACTTTGATGTCTCTCTTTCAGGCTGGAGGGTCTCCCACTTGAAGACGCCTCAATGTTCATGCTCAAGAACAAGTCAATTAGACCCTGTATCATGGACAGACCTTGCTGATTTTGCTAATTCATTCAAAGTGAGACCAGTTGAGGGAAACAAGTGAATCATTCCCGGGTAAGCCCCTAAATGATAAAATGGAAAGGACATCCTTCCAGAGAGAATACTCCTTTTTTCTTTTTTTTTTCTTTTCTTTTTTTTAAAGTCTTGTCATAGAAGCCTGGCTTCCAAGAATTATGTCCTCCAGGGTGAAGTGGGTTTGACTATATCAAAAAGAGACTTCTGATTAATCACCTTGTTTTGGGCCCCACATTGTAATCCTACCCTCCTTTGCACATTTTGTAGTGCTGAGGCCCTTACATGCATGAAGGGCATACTGGCTCCCTCTTCATTGGAATCTTTTTCTGTACATACTCTGGGATGTGGCGTCCTGGATTCCACATCATCACTTTCTAATCATCTATCTCTTACCCATCTTTCAGAGATTTGGTGAACTCTTCCTTCTGATGGCTCTTTTCGTCTTTTTCTCATTGAGCATTTATACATTATTTTCACTCCTATACTATCTTTTATTGACAAGGGGGAGCAAACACATAGCCAAGCAGTCAGCTTCAACCAAAAGACATTAATATCACTGTGGCATTAGAAATACCAGTCCAGGGCGCCTGAGTGGCTCAGTGGGTTAAGCCTCTGCCTTCAGCTCAGGTCATGATCTCAGGGTCCTGGGATTGAGCCCCACATCAGGCTCTCTGCTTGGCAGGGAGCCTGCTTTCCCCCCTCTCTCTCTGCCTGCCTCTCTGCCTACTTGTGATCTCTGTCTGTCAAATAAATAAATAAAATCTTAAAAAAAAAAAAAAAAAGAAATACCAGTCCACTGACAGCCTGATCTGCTTACCTAGACATGTAAAGATAAATTCTGCCTGTAATTGGCACCTGTGATTACTTGGCAGCCGTGAAATGATAAACCATGGGCAAAGACAGTCCTTGATCATAAGTATAGGTTTCAAATAAGATGTTTTTATCTGTAAGTAATAGGAAACCTTGACTCAATCTGTTTAAACAATAAGGAAATGTATTATCTCACATATCATTAAATGAAGAGTAGGCAGGACCCAGAGTAAGTAAAATTGGGACTCTGTTTCCATTACTCTGAGATGTTTTTTTACTTCTTTTTTCTATATGTGGACTCACATTAGCTTCCATCATGGTGACGAGTTGGCTTCCTGCATTTACACAGGATAACTTCCCGCATATACACAGAATGGCTTCCTCCCTGTACACAGGCTGGCTTCCTGCCTGTGCACAGTATGGCTTCCTGCATACACACAGGATGGGTTCCTCCATGTACCCAGGACGGTTTCTTGTATGTACTTGTGATGGCTTCCTTTATGGTCACTAGAGGCAACTAGGGAAACTGATTTCCCACTTTTGTCACTTGTGAATGAGAGAGGGGAAAAAATCCTTTCCCCTCACCATAAAGTAAAAGGTCATCCCAGCAATCTTGTCCCTTTAAATCACTAGGAAATGCTTGTTTACTTATATCTGGGTTTCTGAAACAAACACTTGCAAGGGAAATAGGATTACATACAGAAACAGAATCTGTCTTTAGAAAACAGGTGAGGGGCGCCTGGGTGGCTCAGTGGGTTAAAGCCTCTGCCTTCGGCTCGGGTCATGGTCCCGGGGTCCTGGGATCGAGCCCCACGTCGGGCTCTCTACTCAGCGGGGAGCCTGCTTACCCCTCTCTCTCTGCCTACTTGTGGTCTCTGTCAAATAAATAAATAAAATCTTAAAAAAAAAAAAAAGAAAACAGGTGAGTGGGGGATGGGAATATCTGAAAAACAAAAAGAAAAACAAAACAAAACAAAACAAAACAAAAACAAAGGCTTTGAAAAAGACAAACAGGGGGAAGGCCATGTAATAGGTACATAACAGCATCCACCATGGGTGGTCATGTCAATGATCTGACATGATTCCTATTAATGCTAACATGGCAACGTACCATTTAAATATCCCCATAGAGAATTTTCAGGCAACTGACAACACTTAATACCTCACCTCAGCATACTACACTATTTCTCCAGGAGTAGGCTTCCCTTTCATCACCCACTCTACACTCCCTACAGGGACCACGCTCAGTTTTATGTGCCCTTGGAGGGAAGGTTGTCTGCAGGATCTTAATTGCTAATCCTGAGAAAAAAGTGTCCAGCAAAGTTTTCAAGTCTCCTTTATAAGAGGTAAGGCTACCACGCTGTCCCCATGTCAGTGATGTCTGAAAAGGGATTACCAGGATTACCATTCTCCAACAATGCCATTGCTTCCTACAGCCAAACCTCAGTTTATGGCCCATGCTCAGTTCCTGATCATGCCATGCTATCTGCCTCCACCTCCCACACTGATACTGTGTGTACAAGTAATTTTTCTTCATAGGTATTACAGAAGTGGCAACAGTGCTAGGTCCACCCAGGCAATAATAAAGTTCAATTAAAACAGGAACTTGAAAAGTAAGTGAATGATACCTTATCTAGATGAATTTCTCAGATGATGCAGGTCTGTGTTTTATTAGTAAAATCTGAAAAATTATGTAGCTTGGGGAAACTGACCAAGTTAAATTCAGGCAACTTCATTTTTATTCACATGTTCATTCTACATACATTCCAGAATGTCTACTGTGAGGAAGCAGCTGGACAGGGCTCAAAGGGAGACCCGATGTTCATAGAGTGGTGTCTTAAATAAAGTTCCCCAGGACATAGCCTACTGAGATGGAAGTTTGTGAGCAGGAGGTGTATTAGGGTTGCTCTTGGAATTAATACCTATAAAGCAGTGAGTGAAGCAAGACTGACAAAAGGAAGAAGATGCATAGCAGTGCATTTGTGGCAAAGGCCTGAGGTCATCCCACAGGGAGCTCTGGATCAGGGATCATCTCCCATTCTTATCCTGAGTTAAAGCAAGGAGCGCAGACCTCTGTATATCTATTTGACCAGCCAGTGGAATTTAGCTGGCCCTGAGGAAACGGCACAGCCTTGGGCAAGGCAGGTCCCCTCACTCAAGAAACTTACTGTAGAGTTCTCAGCTGTAAATGGTGAGCAGTCAACACTCCTGGAAGTTGGGGAATGAGTCCCTCAGTCCTGAGGGGAATCAGTGCAGTTCACCACTATAATCACTACAAGCAGCAGAGTTAGAAATGTCTAGCTTGACTTGGGCCAAGGGAGAATTAGAAAGTACCTGTCTTGAAACCCTACTGCTATTCCAAACATATGGCAACAAAGATAAAATATAACCAGGAATAAGCAAAAATAGATATTTATATAAGGTATAAAAAATGGAAATTTATAAGATATGTACCTAGAGACACCCTGGTGGCTCAGTCAGTTTAGTGTCCCACTCCTGATTTTGGCTCAGGTCACAACCTCAGAATCATGAGATCAAGCCCCATTTCAGGCTCCACGCTGGGCATGGAGTCTGCTTGGGATTCTCTCCCTCTCCCTCTCCTCCTCCCCCTCACCTTACTCATGCATGCTCTCTCTCTAAAGAAAAAAAAAAAGTACCTATACTTGACACATGAACCTAATATAACTTTCTTCATGGCCACACAAGATGACTCCTAATGGCGACAAGTTGGCTCCTTGTAAGGATTAGAGCCACAGAGTCTTTATTTATATCCCATGAGAAAAAGAGGGGAAAATTAACCTTTCCTTTAACCACAAAATCAAAGTCCTTCCCTCCCATCTTGTGCCACACCAATCCAAAGACAGCAGAAAACAACATATCTGTAGATCAGGAGCCCAAGGTGGTGAAGGGGCTGTTGGAACAGAGAAAAGGCAGCCAGGAGTTTGGCTCCCATGAGAGAATGGAGACTAAACATTCCCCACAACGGGAAGGGGACGAGAGCCAAGATGACTACGTGAGCCTAGGAGCTAGACTGTCTTTTCCCACCTCTGAAAGAAAGCTGAGAAAGCTGAGATTTTACTACAATGGGATAATGAGGCAGGCAGGAGGGACTAGACACAGCTTCTACCCAAAACTTGGATGAGCATCCCAATGGCTCAGTAGCTGCATCTGTCTGTGTCAGTGCAATATTACCAACAACAGCCTTAATCCCACATGAGAAAACAGGGCTCTAGACTGGGGTCCTGAAAAGCCAGCTGCAAACCTGGCAAATAGGGAGGGGCGAGCACAGAACAAAAAACATCAGGGAAGGAAAGACAAGCCTATAGTGCAAAATCACAAAACATGCAGTGAGATTGAATATTAAAGAAGAAATCCTATAGAATCAATAATCAATAATCGGTGATCATTAAGGAAGAGGACAATAATGAAAATAATAGAATCATCCAAGGTTACATTAAACTAGATAAGTTCTGGAGGAGGACGCCAGCATCATGATTAGAGAAGGCATCCTTCACGTTTGTCCTCCATCACCAACAAAAATTCATCATCCATCACAGACAAACGTATCTTCAGAAAGCTGTGGGATCCAACACCATATGCCAAGGGCCCTGGAAGGAGGTCTCACCCACCCATGCATCAGGTAAATAGGCAGACAGACCTTGGTCCTGCCGTGGTCCATGAACTGGCTCCAGCCCCTCCAGCCACAATCTCGGATCCCCAGGAAAATGCTTTCTAAGAGAATCACCCACAGATTAAAGAGCCTTTGGGGAAGTCCAGGTTTCAAGATGAGAAATTCCAGGATACTCCTGGAGCAAAAAATATGAGTTTGGGCAATAGGGAGTTATTGATCAAAGGGTACAAATCCCAGTTATAAGATGAATACGTTCTGGGGATCTGATATATAACATGCTGATTAGAATACTATATTACATACTTGAGGGTTGCTAGGGGACTAAATCTTAAATGCTCTCACCACAGAATAGAAATGATAACTCAGGCATGTACTGGCAATGCTACCTAATGCTACTGTGGTGATCCTAGTGCAACATACAAGTGTATGCTATCAACACAAGGCACACCTTAAACTCACACAACGGTATACACCAATTACATCTCGAAAAAGCTGGAAAAAAGTGAAAATCTAACTTAAAATATAACAAGAAGTTATGGGGAGGGGATACAAGCAATTACTTTTTAAAAAGTAATCTCTAGGGGCTGGGTGGCTCAGTGGGTTAAGCTTCCTTCAGCTCAGGTCCTGCTCCTGAGATCCTGGGATCGAGTCCCATGTTGGGTTCCCTCCTTAGTGGAGAGCCTGCTTCTCCCTCTCCCTCTGTTGCTACCCCTGCGTGTGCTCTCTCTCTCTCTCCCCCTCTCAAATAAATAAATAAGATCTTAAAAGAAAGAAAGAAAGAAAGAAAGAAAGAAGAAAAAAGAAAAGTAATCTCTTCACCTAACATGGGGCTCGAACTCACAGCCCCTGGAATAAGAGTCACATGCTCTACTGACTGAGCCAGCCAAGCGCCCCACAAGCAGTTATAAAAATGTATATTTTAAGGGGCTCCTGGGTGGCTCAGTGGGTTAAAACTCTGTCTTCGGCTCAGGTCATGATCTCAGGGTCCTGGGATGGAGCCCTGTGTCGGGCTCTCTGCTCAGCGGGGAGCCTGCTTCCCCTTTCTCTGTGCCTGCCTCTCTGCCTACTTGTGATCTCTCTCTCTCTCTCTGTGTCAAATAAATAAATAAAATCTTAAAAAATGTATATTTTAAAAGTGTCTCCTAAAAATGTCGGAAATGAAAAATATCGTGATTAAAATCTTTAAATCAGTAGATGATATAAACTCCAGACCAGATGTAATTAGCAAGAATTCGCGAATTGGAGGATACGACTTAGAATTCCACAAGAATGTATCATAGAGAGATAAAAACATTTTTTTCATTAAGCCCTAGTTTTAAAACACGGAGAGTAAGTTGATGGGCTCCAAAATATGTCTAATACGAATGTTAAAAGTGTAGAATAAAGCAAATGGCAGAGCAGAGATATTTAGAAAGATAATGACTAAGAATTTTCCAGACATGCTGAGAGAAGCACCAATTCCAGGTAGCATAAATGAAAATATATGCACACGTAGGCTCATGCTAGTGAAAAGTAGACACATGAAGAAGAAGAAAAAAAATCTTTAGGTTACCAGAAAGAAAATACAGATTACCCACAAAAGAATGACACTAAAATTCTTAGCTAACTCCCCATCCACAACCATTGATTCCAAAAAGCAATGGAGTGATGTAGCTTCCCAGTGCTGGAGAGAAGAGAATCGTAACCTGTAATTTCATATCTGGCTTAATGTGAAGGCAAATTAAAGGCACTTGCAAATACACAAAGATTAAAAGAACATACTGCCAGCAGACCCTTCTGGCCACTTACAGAACTATAAAAAAAAAAGTCATAATTCAGAAAGAAAGATAATTTCGGTGCTGGGTCAGGCAGTTAAGAAACAAACACTTACTGAATGTCCACTGGACATACTGCAGATACGTGATCCCTGCCCATCCAGAGTTCATGGTCTAGCTGTGCGGACAAAGCTGAAGAGCATCTCAGGCAGAAGGAACTGAGGGTACAAAGGTATTGGGGATGACAGCACAGAGGTGTCACAAGAATAAGGGACCAAGAGTAATGAAGTCAAATGACTAAGTCAAATGACTTAGAGAGATGAAACTAAAAAGTTTGATGGAGTCCAGGATGTGCTTAATGAAGATCTATTAGGGCCTTTTAAGAGTTATTAAGTGAATTTGGGGGCATCTGGATGGCTCAGTCAGTTGAGTGTCTGACTCTTGATTTCACAGGGGCCATGAGATCAAGCCCCGCGTTAGGCTCTGCACTCAGCATGGGGTCAGCTTGAGATTCTCTCCCTCTGCCCCTCTCTCCACTCATGCTCTCTCTCACTTTCACATAAATAAATAAAATAAAATCTCTTTTAAAAAAAGAGCTATTAAGTGGATTTGAATCCTGGTCATTTCCGTTTGGTGTCAACAGTGTTAAGAATGGGAATACAGAGCGTGCCAATCCCCAAACCTTCCTTCCAGGGAAAATGAAGCCAAAACACTCTATGGAGACACTGAGAAGATGCCGGCCCTTTTTTGCATACCATTTCATGCATCTGAATTTCTCCCATCCGAGCTATTGACCATCTTTATCTTTTGATGCTCTGGGTCAGTAAAGGAGAGGGTGTGAACAGGGTGAATTCCAAATGAAATAGCAACAAACTGAAATTTAAAAAAAAATAAACACCTGAACTTTAGTTAGTTTTGGTTTCTGAAGAAAGATGTGCACATGAATTTGTTTCCTAGCTACCATGCATAAAAATAGAAGGTGTGGTATTTGGTAATTTTATGGCTATTAGAATGATACAGTGTCATGGAAAGTTATTGCATTTTAAGACAGTATTCTCCTTCATGCACAGACTCTGGGGACAAGGGGAAGATGGAGGACACATCGTCATATACAGAAATAGTTTGTGTGTTTATAGGTCATTTTAGAGAAGTTCTGTGTACACAGCAGGCAAAATGCTAGTCAGCAGTGGCTGTACGTATGCTCTCGGAAACTCGCTGACAACATGGCTCCTCTGAAGGTAAACACAATATAAGGATCTGACACTGGAGTTTCTTCATCCAAAAGCTCATGAAAGTAGCCAGTTTGATTTTGTGCTGGAGGAAAAACATGGCAACACACACAGGTAGCAAATACACCAATACAATCACGAATACACGTTTTCAGGAACACATAGTCCTGTGGAAGGACAGGAAGACCAAAGGGGTGTTCGATATTGTAAGTGGTTGGGAATTTGGAATGCTTCACTTTTGTCTAGTGAACCTACTGAGTTCTATGTCCTGAAAATTATAAATTGTGTCATTGGAGTTGAATGGGAAAAAAATTTAAGGGAAGGGAATTCTTTATGAAGCTTTCCTGACAGGTAATCCAATCCATACCTTGGAACCAAGATACACCCTAATTTTAGTCATAAAAAAAGTGGATGGATATGCCAGACACTGTGATGGCCTTCTCCAGGATTCCATGACCTTTGGCAATATAAGCGCTTTCCTTGCACTCCCAAGGGAACTGAGTAGCTCACCAGACCCTCCACCTAGCCTTAGGCAATACCATAGTGAAATTAGAGATGACAGCCTGTCATTCTCAAAAACATCAACCATGCCTCCTCTCTGTTATCCTTCATTGGTCCAAATATTCCAAGATTGATATACCAGAATGTGTATCCACCTCCTTAACTCTTAAGTCAAACACATCAGGAGTGGGAGCCTATTTTTTATTGTGTCAACTCTCATCTTGATTAACGAAGAAAATTTTAGTAATAAGAAAACAAAAGAAAGTAACCTGTGGTACTGGGTGCAAAGTTTTGACTTGCCTTTTTACTCAAGAGGGTAATCCCAAACCTAAAAGTTTTCTTTCTTTCTTTTTTTTTTACAATTTCATTTTGTATTTCTCCAAGTCAAAGTAAGCATAACAAGTCTTGAAAACAGTCCACTACCTGTCACTATACCTTACACAAACTTCTTCTTCTAGCGAATTCATTATACTTAAAAATAAATGTGCATGTGTTAAAGAGTTAACAATGAACTCCTACATATTAGTGATTGGATTTACAATACTATACTTATACAGCAAGACTTAAATAAAATAATGAGGTCAGATATATGTTTTTCTGCAATTTGGGCTCTACCCAACTTTACACCATATCTGCCTTGAAAGTTTGCCCACATTTCTTCCATAAACTTTAGCTCTGCTTCAAGGTCAGCCTTCTCTCTCCCACCTCCTTCTCTGAGTCCTTTTTTCAAATTTCCAGATAGTGGCATAACAAGGGGTGGGAATGGTGGGTCTCGGGGGAGAGTAGTATTTTGTCACTGACATGATTTAGAATTGCCAGCATACAGTGATGGAGAAGGTAGACTGATTTGGGGTTGGTTTTATTAGTATCTTTGGTTCTCCACAATTGCCTGTACCCAGGGGTGACGTCTCCCCTCCTCCCCCGCCCCCCACCAGTAGGCCAATGCTTCCAAATGAAAGTGATGTCTTCCTTTTTAATTCTTTCTTGTATACCACTTACTTGTAACTGATCATATTTTGTCTTATGTGGAGGGTATCTGTGTCCATATTTTGTCATAAGCTGCTTGAAATCAGGGACTATATCTCCCCACCTGCATACTGTGCTCAGCACGGTGACTGAAACAAAGAAGGCCATCAGTCCACCCTGGTTTAATTAATATGGTGAATATAGTGAAGAAAGCTGAGGCCAGAGAGGTCAAGCATCTTATCCAAAGTCACAGACCATTATCAGTAGTGCCAGAATTGGAACCCTTGACTATCTGATTTAAGTAAAGCCAACAATTGTGCAGAAACTGCCCATTCATGCTACCAAATTAAACTCAGAGAAAGCTGACCATTTATTTCACCTCAGCAATTACTGGTCCTCAAATAGCACCTGAGGTCAGGAGGATCTATACATTCTCCAGACAAATGTGAAAAATAAAATAGCTGGGCAAGATTCCTAATTTTGATTATTTTTTGAGTGTGCTATGCCTTTCTATCTTTTGAGGAAGAATATAAGGAGGAAAAGCATTCACAGTTTTTTTTTTTCAGCCTAATTGAAATATTCTCTACATCAAATATGTTCAATGTAGTAGAAACTGCAGATGTTATTGCTTTAATTTTATAACCCAATTATTCTTTTATTTCTAGTTGTCTTCAGGATGAATTAACTCTTATCAGCTATTCAAATAGGTAATTATCATAAAGCTAAATACCACACAACCTCATAATCCATGTCAATTTATAGACTAAACTGGAGTAAAATCATGCTCTGGAGTTACAGGAAAGGAACTCCAGATTTTTATTATTTCTCAACATTTTTTGCCAGAATACTCAAATGAAATTTAACAAGGAGATGATTTCTTTTTGTGAAAAAAAGGGTCTAGAATTGGCTTTTTTATTGTAGTGGAATGAATGCTAAACTTGAGGCAAAATATAATGAGTTTGGGTACAAGACCTGTAATTTATCAGCTATGTGACTCTGGCCAAATTATGTTATCCCTTTGAGTTTCAATTTCCTTCTCT
Source organism: Lutra lutra (assembly GCF_902655055.1). Lineage (NCBI taxonomy): Eukaryota > Metazoa > Chordata > Mammalia > Carnivora > Mustelidae > Lutra > Lutra lutra. Next base: position 20,300,707 of record NC_062295.1, on the reverse strand, counting down.
CTAGTAGCAAGATTTGGGATATTTTATTCTAAGATCCTCTCTGTCTATAAAATCCCATGACCTTATGCTTCTGATGGTGCCATAATACTCTGGCCAGGACATCTCAGGATGCAACAGCTTACTGTTCTAATAGTTAAGGTCAAGTCAGGTGGCCTTCAAGAATAAAACTGTACTCAACTGTATCACCTCAGGACAGGGCCAGAATTCGGGTGAAGTGACTGAGAGACTCACACCAGTGCAAATTTAAGGGTGTATCTCCCAATTTCAGTAATCAAGAGAAATATTATTTTAAACCAGTATTTTAAAAAGTCAAAGTTAATGTAAAATCCACAATGAGCAAATATCGATGTTTTTAACAAAGATCAATCTTCAGGGAGAAGAGGTGTGTATTAGTCAGAATGGGTTTATTTATGCTGAAGTTTCTTTAGAAAGCATAATTCTGGGGTGCCTGGGTGGCTCAGTTGGCTAAGCGTCTGCCTTCAGCTCAGGTCATGATCCCAGAGTCCAGGGATCGAGCCTCCATTAGGCTCCCTACTCAGGGGGAACCTGCTTCTCCCTTTGTCTCTCCTCCTCTCCCCTACTTGAGTACACATTCTTTCTTGCTCTTTCTTTCTCTAATATATAAGTAAATAAGTCTACAAGATAAAAATAAAAATAAAAAGCATAATTCTCATATCTTAGAGGTTTGATGGAGAAAATGTTGACTTATTTCTCCTGTCACAACTCTGGTGAAGTTGTTCTTCTCCCCCACCGTCTCCCCACAGTCACACAGGCATTCATGGCAGGCAGGCAGCCCCTGCAATTGTTTCTGCAGAAAAAGAGAACCCCAGTGGGTCACTGCATTACGGGTCAGCATAGGTTAAGTAATGCTACAGTAACAAGTGACCCTGAAATCTCAATGGCACATGGCAACAAAGATTGCTTTCTGGCTCATAGTACATGTTGGTTACGAATCAGCTACTATACATTTATTTTACCCCTGGTCGGAGGCTGAGGAAGCAGCCCTTATCTGGGACATGCTGCTCTTGAGGCAAAGAGGAAAGATAAAAGCAAAGAATGTTAAGGGGGATATAAAACTCCTGCTCAAAATGGCACACCTCACTCCTGCTCATATTTCACTGGGGGAGGAAAGTTGCATAGTTTATCCAGTATCAATGAGGTGGAGAAGTATAATCCTCCCCCAGAGGAAGGAAGAGCAAATGTTGTGACTGTAATGCTATGTTTCACAGTCCACCCTCTTTTCATGAATATTCACGTCTTCTTTTTCTACTTTACACACACAAAAAACACTCTTTCTCTCCCTAAGGCAGTCAGCCTGAAAGACCCATTTAGTCATGGCATTGATCCATAAACCTATAAACTAAAGGTTTCTGCCCCACCCATATCTAAGATACTATCATAAGAGAAAGGTAGAATAATGTAATTAACTACCTATTACTATATAAAAAAAATGCCCCCCCAAAACTGTCCCAAGTGTAGGAGCTTAAAACAACCAATATTTAGGAGCGCCTGGGTGGCTCAGTGGGTTAAAGCCTCCACCTTCAGCTCAGGTCATGATCCCAGGGTACTGGGATCAAGTCCCACCTCAGGCTCTCTGCTCGGCAGGGAGCCTGCTTCCCCCTCTTTCTCTGCCTGCCTCTCTGCCTACCTGTGATCTCTGCCTGTCAAATAAATAAATAAAATCTTTAAAAACAACAACAACAACAACAACAACAACAACCAATATTTCCCTCAGTTTCTGTCAGTCAGGAATCCAGCAGTTGCTGAGTGGTTATGGCTCAGTATCCTTCATGAGGTTGCAACTGAGACAGGAGCTGGGGCTCTGGTTATGTAAGGACTTGAGGGAGAATCTACTTCCAAACTCACTTGTGTGGTTGTGTGCAGGCCTCAGATAGCCACTACCAAGATCACTCCATGGTTGGTAGCAAGCCTTGGTTTCCGGCTACGTGGGCCTGAGTCTTCTCCTGACATGGCTTCTCTCTCCTAAGGGCTTTCTCATGTCATGTCTCAGTCGGACTCAGAGCAAGAGAGAAAGACATAGAGAATCCAAGATGAGGTCATTCTCCCACTTAAAGTCCCTAGCCATCCTAGCCATCTCCAATCAAGCCATCCTAGCCATCTCCAGACATCTAAGCCTCTCCCACCGAGATCCCAAGCATTATAGATCAGAGAGTAATAGCCCCCATCATGCCCTAATTGAATCCCAAACTCAAGTAATTATCAGCATAAGAAATTGGTTGTTCTTATACGCCTCTAGGTCTCGAAGTGGTTTGAAATACAACAATAAATGACCAGATCATAAATTGTTACTTGGAGTGGGGTGCTGCCATTAAAAACAAAACAAAACAAAAACAAAGATACATGACATTGTCTTTCGACTGAGTTGTAGACAAGAGCAGGAAGAGGCTTAAGGAGTCTTCATGAAAGCCTGGGGTTCAGTAAGGAACTTATTATCTGAGACTGGAGTAAAGAGGATATGTATCCTTAACAGTGAAAACTTTGGCAGCGTGTTGCCTGAGGTAATGTGGAAAATGGGAAATATACAGAAAATATATCAATTTGGCTAAGGAGATTCCCAGGAAGAATACTGATACTGCCAAATGCTTTTGTTAAGTTACATATACAGAGAAAGATGAAGTGGGGAAAAGAGAAAAAAAGAAGAGAAAAAAAAAGGAACTCTTCAGTTTTCAATTTCAATAAGAATTGAGAGGAAATATAAGGGAGCCAGAAACTGTAGTTTCAAAAAGAAAACCACTTTTCATTCCCAGACTCTCAAGACACTAAAAAGGTCTCGCTATCAGAGACAGCCTCAGGGCAAAGATCATCTCAAGGATGAGACTGAGATTTTTTTGTTGATATTTCAGAAAGATTTGTAGGCATGCCTCATGGACTCTCTCAACTAGACAAAATGCTTCGGAGCGTCTTAGGAGAGTTGTCTCATAGCACTCAGGCTCTAAAATGAAGCCTGAGAAAGCCTGTCATGAAAACATCTGTGAGTGTTGTTTTTTATCTAATGGGGTGAAGCCGAATAAGATTTACAAGAAATTCACATAATATTTAAGAGAATTAAATTGGTATAAGCCCTGGAGGTTCATAAAAGGGACAGAAACAGCATAAAATTGTGGGTCTCCAACTTCCTGTGGGAAGAAGACTGAGAAGGCTAATCCATTGCAAAAGTGATGTATTTCTTATGTAATGAAAGGGTCTGAGAGCATGTGACCAAGAGCCATGGGAAATCATTCTTGGGGAGTAAAGTTGATCCTACTCAAAGAGCCAGCAACACGTTTCTGGCTAGATTTCAGAATTACTACAGATTAGCAACTGACGTGTGCTTTCCATGTCCCCTCCTTTAGTGTCTGGTGTGGTTGTCCTATTTTCTTATGTCTTTCTCTTGCATATTGGGTGTATCTGGGAGATAGATAGCTTAGCTCTTTAAATCATGGGTCTTCAGATCAAGAGGATCTGTACTCAAGGGACTGCATCACATCTAAATATCTTCATCCATACCAGGACTTGATCTAGAAAATAATTGCCTAGAACTTGAATGAGTGCCATGATGGGGTAAGACATGGATGGTCTTGGAAAAGAACAAGTGAGTGTTTTACATGCGAGAGGAATGTATCTGTGGCCCAAGAGCAGATTGTGACAGATGAAAGATGGCCACAAATTCTTTGATACCCCCCACCCCTCCCCCTTTCTACTGAATCTGAGCTAGCCTAGGAATTCTTTGATCACTAGAGTACAATAGAAGTGATACTGTACCAGTTCAGAGCCTAGCCTTAAGAGGACTGTCAGCTGCTATCTGGTCTCCCGTAATTACGGCTGAGTTACGCTCTGCTCCGCAAATGATGTCAAAATCTGTGATTTGTTCCTTACTCTTTTTTTTGTTTAAAGATTTTATTATTTTTTTGACAGAGTGAGCGAGCATAAGCAGGGGGAGCAGCAGAAGGAGTGGGAGAAACAGACTCCCTACTGAGAGGGGAGCCTGAGGCGGGGCTGGATCCCAGCACCCCGGGATCATGACCTGAGCTGAAGGTAGATGCTTAACGGACTGAGTCTCCAGGTGCCCCTCTTATTCTTACTTCAAGTTCACTGTGAGTCAACTGAAATTGTGGCCCACATCCTCTTCATTACAGGTCACAGGATGAATAAAGTGCCTCTGTCTGGACCATCCTAGTTTCATGGCAGAAGTGAACAGTAAAATGGAGTAACCAGGGCGCCTGGGTGGCTCAGTTGGTTGAGCAACTGCCTTCAGCTCAGGTCATGATCCCAGACTTCTGGGATCGAGTCCCGCATCAGGCTCCCAGCTCCTTGGGGAGTCTGCTTCTCCCTCTGACCTTCTCCTCTCTCATGCTCTCTCTCACTCATTCTCTCTTAAATAAATAAATAAAATCTTTAAAAAAAAATGGAGTAACCATATATTGGCTCTTGGAGCTTCTCCTTGGACATGTCATACCTCACAGATGCTCACAGCCTATTGAACGACACCAGTCACGTGGCTCAAACCTAACTGCAAGGAAGCTTGGAAATGGGAAGGAGGTCACAAGTATTTGGTAAGTAGGAAGTGTTTTCATCATAGAGGGAATATCATCAAACTCATAGAAACTCCTCTTTCTCTGAGGGCTGTTTAAATGATCAGCGGTGTTTCACATCTTAAGTGTGGATATCTAATACAAGGTTACACTAAACCCCCATCTTTCTGAAGCATGGGATCCTAGTAGGATTTTAATTTTATTTTGAGAAATTAAAAGATATGACCAGAGCTGCACTCTGAATATCATAGAGTAGTTTAAACTGCTTAAGCTAGTATTTTCCATGGAAATCTTAGAGAGAAAAATTAAATGACTATGCTTAAAGAAAAGTCTTTCCTGGAAGTCCCCCAGAAGTGCTTGTTAAAAAACCATTCTGGCAACATCTGGAACTGAATTTGAGAATTCTCAGATTGGAAGCAGGGAGACTAGTTAGAAGGCTCTTGCAGGAATGTAGGCCAAAAATAATGAGTTCTTGGCCAAGGTGAAGAAGTTGGAGGTGGAATGAGGGGATCTATTGCGAAGATATCACAGAGATAGAAAGAACCTGAGGAACAAATGTTTGTGGGTGGAAAATCCAAAAAGTCGGAAACGAGGGTGTATCAAATATTTTTAAAATAAAAAATTAAAGTCCCAGAATAAAATATGGGTGAAAGTTATTGCTTTTCTCTTTATAAATAGGAAATTTGGAGAATACTAAATGTAGAGACATTTGGCCATGGAAGTTTTAAAAGTGTCTGCAGTCTTCCAATATATATGTATACAAGGTCAAAAATAAAACAAAAACAAAGTGCAAAGTGGCGAAAAAATGTTGCCACACAGATAATAGGGAGTAAATGTCTTAATATGTAAAGATTGCTTTTTTTTGGGTAAAGATTGCTTATAAATTGCTTATAAATCAATGTTAAAATATGAACTCTGAAATCAAAAGTCATGAAGACCCAACTCTTAAAATAAGAAATATACCCAGGATGTTCATTTTCACTGGCAATCAAATAAATTCAAAGTTTAAAATGTGCCACAAACTTTTACCATCACATTGCAAATACTGCAAATATTTACAAAATCTAATGTTACTAATAATGTTGGGGAAACAACAGCTCCCAATCACTGTTGATGAAAGTATCAATAAATATAATTTTCCTGAAGGGAAGTATGAGAATATGTAAACAATTTTAAATGAAAGTATCTTTTGACTCAGCAATCTGCCTTAAAGAATTTGTGGGAAAAAGATAATTGTGCGAGTATTTTTTAGAAGTATGTTCAAAAATAAATAAAAGTATATTCAAGGTTGTTCATTATGGGAATGAATCTATTGGAAACCTTAATACGCATTAGTAAGGAGAACTTGTTAAATAAATCATAGTATGTTCAACAAAAACGAAATGCAGCTCTTTTCGATTTGTATTTATTGACCTAGGAAACTGGCTAAGTTATACTATTTAACAAAAAACAAAACTACAGTATTGAATGGTCTGATCATAAATACACAACTTTAGGTTTCCAGTCAACCCAATTTATTCAAAAAGAGGAGATTTCGGGGCGCCTGGGTGGCTCAGTGGGTTAAGCCTCTGCCTTCGGCTCAGGTCGTGATCTTAGGGTCCTGGGATTGAGCCCCGCATCAGGCTCTCTTCTCAGCAGGGAGCCTGCTTCCCTCTCTCTCTCTCTCTCTGCCTGCTTCTCTGCCTACTTATGATCTCTGTCAAATAAATAAATAAAATCTTAAACAAAAAGGCGGGGGGATTTCCGTGAAGATACTAGGGTGTCCCATAACCGCTAAGAACAGAATTGCAACCAGGGCCAGTAACACATATTGTCCTAACTCTCTCTCAGCCTCTCTCCTCTCCTCTCTATATAGGTGTCTTTCTTAAGACTCAGTCCCCTCTTCCTGTTTTCCAGTGCTTAGAGCAGAAACATGGTTACCACTATCATGCCCTAGATTTGCATTTTCTTTTTAGCTCTACTAAGCAGCCAAATTAGACTGGAATATTTTGGTTTCAACTTCCAAGTCCTCAGGAATCCACTCTGGTTGACTCAGTCCATGGGATCATCCAATCCTGACTTAATCAACTGTCAATTAGGTAACAGTGTCATACGGTATAAAATTGTTCCCCCTGTGGCAACCAAGGGTGGAGCCAGGTGGCTTTGTTTTTCTAAAACGAGAAAGTCCAGGGTAGAAGAACTAATAAGACCACTGGCATCCAGTATCTTCTATCCATTTGCTCCCTAGAAAACACAGATGGTCACTTCTTCCCATACATTTCAAAACTACAACATTTAAGCAACAAAGCCAAGCAGGAAATGTAGTAGCTACCTCGTAGGTGATAGCAAGATCTAGTTGTCTGGGTGAGGTACATTTTTTCTCCAGGACCATATCCAACACATTCTTACAAGATGGTATTATATATTTTTTAAATGGATACGAAACAATGGAGGAAAACAGCGCAAGTACAATAAAAGTTATCACTTGAAAATGACAGTAAAGGAGAAACTGTGTCTTGGCCACGGGTCCAGAGCACATACCTATTACAGGGTTTCCCAACCTTCACATCACTGATATTTGGGGCCAGATAATTTTTTGATATTGTGGGCTTTTTTGCATCTAGCCTGCAGCCATTAGATGCCATCGTACTTCCCCTCAATGTGACAATCAAGATGGTCTCCAGACATTGCCACATATCCCCCTCCACCGCCTGCCCCAAGATAAAAATCTCCACCAACTGAGAATCACTGGTCTATTAGGAGAGAAAAAGATAATTTGTAAAAATGAAGGGATAAGGCCAGCACATCTCCTGGTAGGAAAATAAATTTTTTATTCTGAAATTTTATTACTCTAATGTCTGCCTAAAGAAGATGTCTTCCTTGGGGCACGTACGTGCCTCTGTCAGTTTAACATTTTTTTTTTTTAAGCCTTTATTTTTTTAAAATTACTTTCAGTGTTCCAGAATTCATTGTTTATGCACCACACCCAGTGCTCCATGCAATACATGCCCTCCATAATAACCACCACCAGGCTCACCCAACCTGCCCCCCTCCCCTTCAAAACCCTCAGATTGTTTCTCAGAGTCCAGTCTCTTATGGTTCGTCTCCCCCTCCAATTTCCGCCAACTCCCTTCTCCTCTCCAGCTCCCCATGTCCTCCATGTTATTCCTTATACTCCACAAATAAGCAAAACCATATAACTGACTCTCTCTGCTTGACTTATTTCACTCAGCATAATCTCTTCCAGTCCTGTCCATGTTGATACAAAGTTGGGTGTTCATCCTTTCTGATGGAGGCATAATACTCCATAGTATATATGGACCATATCTTCCTTATCCATTCGTCTGTTGAAGAGCATCTTGGTTCTTTCCACAGTTTAGCGACTGTGACCATTGCTGTTATGAACATTGGGGTACAGATGGCCCTTCTTTTCACTACATCTGTATCTTTGGGGTAAATACCCAGTAGTGTAATTGCAGGGTCATAGGGAAGCTCTATTTTTTAAAAAAATTTTTTATTTTTATTGCTATATAATGTATTATTAGCCCCAGGGGTACAGGTCTGTGAATCACCAGGTTTACACACTTCACAGCACTTACCATAGCACATACCTCCCCCAATGTCCATAACCCAACCACCCTCTCCCTACCCCCCCACCCCCCCTGCAACCCTCAGTTTGTTTTGTGGGATTAAGAGTCTCATGGTTTGTCTCCTTCCCATCTTGTTTCATTTTTTCCTTTCCTACCCCCGCAAACCCCCGAAGTTGCCTCTCAACTTCCTCATATCAGGGAGATCATATGATAATTGTCAGGAAGCTCTATTTTTAATTTCTTAAGGAATCTCCACACTGTTTTCCAAAGTGGCTGCACCAACTTGCCTTCCCACCAACAGTGTAAGAGGGTTCCCCTTTCTCCACATCCTCTCCAACACACGTTGTTTACTGTCTTGCTAATTTTGGCCATTCCATCTGGTATAAGGTGGTATCTCAATGTGGTTTTTTTATTTGAATCTCCCTGATGGCCATTGATGATGAACATTTTTTCATGTGTCTGTTAGCCATATGATCTGTATGTCTTCTTTAGAGAAGTGTCTGTTCGTGTCTTCTGCCCATTTTTTGACATCATTATTTGTTTTTTGTGTGTTGAGTTTGAGGAGTTCTTTATAGATTCTGGATATCAGCCCTTTGTCTGTAGTGTCATTTGTGAATATCTTCTCCCATTCCATGGGTTGCCTCTTTGTTTTGTTGACTGTTTCCTTTGCTGTGCAGAAGCTTTTGATCTTGATGAAGTCCTAAAAGTTCATTTTTGCTTTTGTTTTCTTTGCCTTTGGAGACATATCTTGAAAGAAGGTGCTGTGGCTGATGTCGAAGAGGTTAGTGCCTATGTTCTCCTCCAGGATTCTGATGGATTCCTGCCTCCCGTTGAGGCCTTTTATCCATTTTGCGTTTATCTTTGTGTATGGTGTAAGAGAATGGTCGAGTTTCATTCTTCTACACATAGCTTCCAATTTTCCCAGCACTATTTATTGAAGATCAGTTAAACATTTGACTCCATTTGGCTCAGGTAATGATCTCAGGGTCCTGGGATTGAGCCTTGTGGCACACCACCACCCTGCTCAGTGTGTCCCTCTCCCTCTGCCCCTCCCCCATACATGTGTGTGGTCTTTCTCTCAAAATATTTATTTATTTATTTATTTATTTATTTATTTTTAAAGAAAAGAAACATCTTCCTTGTCTAGTGACTTTCAGAACTAGCCCTGTGGAGGAGAAATTCAGGACAATTTCCCTGAGGAGGAAATGGTAACAACTAGGCAGGGTGCTCACTATTTGTATAGGTAATCAGGACCAGAGATTACACGGAAGGATACATTAGCAGAGGTCATTATTTTCCAGCCTGAAATTCTTCTGAAGAAATAATTCCTTACAGGAATCAACAAGCAGGGACACCTGGGTGGCTCAGTCAGGTAAGCATTTGCCTTTGGCTTGGGTCATGATCCCAGGGTCCTGGGATTGAGCTTCCCATAAGGCTCCCTGCTCAGTGCAGAGTCTGCTTCTCCCTCTGCCTCTGCCCCACCCCACTCATGTGTGCTCCCTCTCTCAAATAAATAAATGAAATCTAAAAAAAAAAAAAAAAAGAATCAATAAGCTACTTATCAAGTGTCTTGTCGAGAGCTTCCTTTCCTAAAAACCTAGGACAATGATCTTACCAGGCATGCGTCTGAACCTCCATCCAGGACTTGGTTTCTTCTGTTGGCCATTCTTTCTTAACCTCCAAGCAAAACAGGATTATCCTATGATGTTTCCCCCAACTCAAGTTTTCAATGTGCTTTACCATGAGATCTATAATCTCCTTCATCCAACGTGAACTGTATGGTATTAATGGGTTTTGGTGGTAAAATAAAAACTGTCTTTTCTGGGCTTCTCCCTAAGAGCCCCCAGTTTAGTACCAATACTCGAGTTTTATAATCCTCACTTGGTATTTATAATAGAGTGAGGAATCTATTACCTGCCATTTATCAAGACATACTTGATCTTAATTTGCTGCAGAAGGCTGGCTCTACAGACTGAGGAGGTTTTCCTGAAAGATGCTCACTACTGAGCCCAACTCACTGTGAACAGATATGGAATATTTCAAACTGAATACAAAATAACAGTTCCTCTGGTAATCGTGATTGGTGGAGTTGTCTCCAAACTTCAAAACAACTCCCCCCTCAAAATCAGAGAAAATTATTTAGGGATATTTTTGAATTCACTTCAGAGAGAAAGAGCTTGGGAGAAGGAAGGCTGACCATCAAAATGTGAACTTTAGTTTTCCATAGATGATGGATTGCAGGGTGATCTTTGTCAGTCAACTTCACACTATTCTGTCTGCGTTGCTTTTATTCTTCAACAATTATGTATCTATTTAAAATATATATATATATATATTTATTTATTGGGGTGCTTGGGTGGTTCAGTTGGTTAAGCATCTGCCTTCGGCTCAGGTCATGATCTTAGGGTCCTGGGATTGAGTCCCTCAGGCGTTCCCTGCTCAGGGCAAGCCTTTTTCTCCCTCTCCCTCTGACCCTACCCCCTGCCTGTGCTCTCTCTCTCTCTTTCTCTCACTCTTACTCTCAAATAAATAAAATCTTTAAAAATAAAAATACTTTATTTATTTATTTAAGAGAGAGCCAGCGGTTAGAGGGACAGAGGCAGAGGAAGAGGGAGAAGCAGACTCCTGGGCTGAGCAGGGAGCCCGATGCAGGACTGGATCCCAGGACCCTGAAATCATGACCTGAGCTGAAGGCAGATGCCTAACTGACAGAGCCACCCAGGGGCCCCACATATCTACTTTAAAAGTGGGAAAATAGCTTCACTGTATTAAAAATGATAAAAAGAACCATCCAGAGGATAAGGATTTGGTTACGAGAACCAAAAGGAGGTAGCCACAGTTGGAAAAAAAGAAAAAAATAGGGAAGGGTTTATTATGAAAGCTGAGAGGTTTTCTTTTCTTTCTTTTTTAAAGATTTGATTTATTTGTCAGAGAGAGAGAGCACAAGCAGGGGGAGTGGCAGGCCGAGGGAGAAGTAGGCTTCCTGCTGAATAAGGAGCCCCATATAGGGCTGGATCCTAGGACCCTGGGATCATGACCTGAACCAAAGGCAGCCCCTTAACCAACTGGGCCCCCCAGGCGTCCCTGGAAAGCTGACAAATTTTCAGTGAGAAAGGAGTAGTTAGTTTCAAATGTTGCAGGGAGGTCAACAAAGGAATGGAGAAATAATATCCCATTGCCTTTAGCAATTAGGGGTTCTCTCGATGACCTTGAAAGCTTTCTTTCAAGGACTAAGGAGGAGGTCTAAATTTAGCAGCCAAGGCGTTATCCAGAAGAGAGGAAGGTGAGATGAACTTGGAAGTGGATGGCCATAGTATGCATGTTAGTACTGCCTCTTCGTGAAGAGTATGGAAGAAAGCATAGACCCTGTGTAGTCCTTGGCCCGTGCAAATGAGCACTTGGACTTTGGATCTGACACTCAGACCTCATTTTATAGAAAAGACATACATTTGGGTAATTAGGATGATATTTATGGAGAGTAAATTTCAGTTTACTTGTAGCTGAAGAGTACAGGCATAATCTTCTCTTTCATTAAGTAAAATACTTAGGCAACAGCAGAGTCCCAAGGTAACCAGTGGCTGCCCCCTCTACTGGTCCCAGACTCACACAGGACAAACCCATTTGGATGTCCACAATTATTTCAGCATTGTTGTATCAAAATGAAAACACTACCTTAACTGCCTACTCACCCACTCGCGTCCTGATCTTGGATGAATAGTCCTGCCATCTCCCTAATTTCTAAAGTTAGAAACATCATGATAATTCTCAATTTCTCTCACCAAATCTTTTTGATTTCAACTCCTAAACTGTTCTCAAATTAGTTTTCTTATTTTTCTACCCCTCCCCCCACCCGGACCATTTCTGGATATTAGGTCTGGGGGGGGTCATCATTTCTCAAATGAACCATAAAATGTTGGTCATTTTGCCTCCAGTGTCAACCGTGCCATTCCCTTCTCCGTTTGTCTACCCAGAGTCATTCTCCCCAAAACTTAAGATCTCATAAAATCTTTTAACTGTTACTGACCACCCAGAACATGATGAAGTAATACTTTAAAGGTAAAGGATAATTGCTAATTGGCCCAATTCTAGCTACTTGACAGACAGGATTCATCACTACCCTTTCTAGTGTACCTTATGCTGTTCAGGAGAGTTGACTACCCTAGTGAGTTTCCAGCTGGGTGCTAGCATGTAAGATTCCATTTCTTGGAATACTTTCTCTTTCTCTGTACCTGGAAAACTCCTGCTTATCATTAAAGGGGGAGTAAGAATGCCATTTATTTTGCAAAGCTTTGAACTTCTCAGGAGAAAACACCATGTCTTTTTTATTTCTGCATCACTCATGCCTTCCATGGTACCTGGAAACCAGTGGGAGATAAAAAATGGAATGTTTGTCCTCCACTCTGAGCCCTTGAAGCAGAGTCAGCACAGCCACTGAATAAGCTCCAGTCAACTTGTAGAAGTCATGAACAGGAGATAATATTCCCCTTAACTCCTAACCCCTCCCTTTTAAAATCATTTGATTATTAAGTTAGTTAATATATAAGTAAGTAGTGTTTCTAGGCACTACGCCGGGGTTGGGAACCCAGTGGCATACAATATACTTGCTCTAGAGTTGTTTCGAATCTGGCGTGATTCTCATCTGTACTCAATTTCATCTCCTTGTCTCGGAACTTGCTAAATATAGCACTCTTCTAACTCATGCCTCACCGTACATTTTAAGCATTGGCACTACTGGATGGCTTTAAGCTTCTCCATCTCCTCTGTCTTTGGTGCATTCTAGAACCTCTAGGGAGAACTTTCCATTTTAGCCCTGGGACAGTGGAAACACAGATGTGACTCTGATCCTTGCCTGGTGTAGAGGAGGGGGAAAATCATTTTCCTCAACCCCTCTTTCATTCTCCAGCTGGTGCTCTCTAAGTTAGACTGGCAAAAGGCAGATCAACAAGAGAAAACAACAGAAGCTTACTAACATGGGCACTGTGCGTGCACACGGGAGCACCCAGCAGTGAGTAACGCAAAGGGGTGGTTAGAACGTGGGCTTTACATACCTTCTTAGACAAAGAAAGGAAAAGGAGTTTGGCATTTCTGAAAGAGGGAGACAAGATCTGGGAAGACCAGGAAAATCATGGTAAAGTAGGGGTTTTGTTTGTAGCAAAGTTTGTTAAGCAGAGTAAGTAGGTGACTTTTCCATTGGTAAGAGGGGTCAAGAATCCCCTCTACAAATGGAAATTTTCTTTGTAAATGCAAATTTCCTTTACCAACAGAAAACTTGTGCCCTGTGTTTAGAGCTTTCCCTACATCTGCTGGTTCTCAATGGCCTTTAGCTCAAAATATTCCATATGCCAAAAAGGCGTATTTCAAGGTGGCATATTGTGGTACCCTTCCTGGTGTCCCAGTTTTACCAAACCTGATCCCTCTGAAAAGATTGTGAGAAAAAAAAGGACATCTTAAAGGTCTTTCAGTCCTTATCTATCCTATGACTTCCTTTGTTCCTCTGGAAGGTCTTAGTATCTGCATAGTTCTCCCTGGTTGTGTTAGGGACTGTAAGAATGCAAGACCGAGGGTCTCGTGTGCAGACAATAAATTTCCAAGCTGTCCTTTTCAGCTTTGCAAGTGAAAAGAGAGACAGAAGCCTGGAAAGAGGGGAATGAGCAGCCGGAGTAAGCTGTCAGTTTCACGAAGGTCATTGAGTGTGCACTGGCTGCCAAGTTCTCGGGATTGTTCCCAAACTCCCACAGTGCTACCACACTTTGGCTACAGCCTCTATACCACAGACTCAGATCTCTGGCTCATTCTGTGGCACAGAGCCAGACTCCTCTGGGGTCTCAGATGCTCCCTGGGTGTGTGTTCACTGGGCACCTCAAGAAGTCACATTTTTGCTTTCAGCATCCTTATCCGTGTCTTCTGATCAGAGTTAAAAACTGGCAATAGGTTATGACACTTCTATTATTCCATCCGTGTAAGGTCACCTGATGCTTCTTTAAAATCCTTAAAGGACTGTGCTGGCAAGACCATGGAGAGCATCCAATGCAGCCTCCCACTGTGTCTAATGCGCTGCCACAAAAAATAACATTAAAATTTATAGTGTTACCACCAGGACCCCTCTCCCTGGAATCACTGAAGTATCCTATGTATTTTGTACAACAAAAGTACCAAATTGCCTTAATAAGCATATTTATTGTATTTTTAAAAAATAATAATAAACATTTATTGAGCACTTATTATGTGCCAGTCACTATTATTGGAATTTCCTATGTATTAACTCATTTAACTCTCCAAACTTTTGTTTTTTCCCACCTCGGAGAAGAAAGGAAACTGAGTCATGAATGTCAGACATAAAAAAAGCATGAGATTTCTGAACTACCTCCTACCCTAAATTAATCAACTTCAGCCACACCCAAGATCTGATGGCTCATGAAGTGTTCAAAATGCTCTTTTTATACTTTGTGTCCTGAACATACTCTACAGAGATTCCATATATGGGTTTTTTATTCATCCATTCTTCTCAGTATCCAGAGGGCCTTTCAACCTAAAGAGAATATCTTTATTCAGCTCTGGAAAGTTTTCTTAGGCTAGCTATTACATATTTTCCCATCCCTCCATTCTACCTATGGTCTTTTTAAAGCACATGTTAAATCTATTTGGTACAGTCCAACCCACCCCAAATCTTAACTTGGGTCTGAAGAAAATGCTTTAGTCCTTGACCCTGAGTACATTAGAATCTCCTTCAGGAAATTTTAGAGATGTGGATGTTTGGAATCACAAAGATTCTGATTCAAGAGGTTGGAGGAGAGACCAGGCAGCTGTATTTTTAAAAATCTATAGCTAATTGCCTACCTTAGAAACTGAGAACCTCTGTCTTCATAGTGATAAACAATGATTTTTCTATTTCATTTGCATATTTCCATCTGTGACAATCATGAACAACTGATGAAGAATTTGGGGATTCTGGACCCTGATCAAATATCACCAGTAAAGGGGTGCCTGGGTGGCTCAGTGGGTTAAGCCTCTGCCTTCGGCTCAGGTCATGATCTCCAGGCCCTGGGATCGAGCCCCGCATCGGGCTCTCTGCTCGGCAAGGAGCCTGCTTCCTCCTCTCTCTCTGCCTGCCTCTCTGCCTGCTTGTGATCTCTGTCTGTCAAATAAATAAAATCTTAAAAAAAAAAAATATCACCAGGAAAAATGAGAGAGGGGGGCACCTGGGTGGATCAGTAGGTTAAGCATCTGCCTCTTGATTTCAGCTCAGGTCATGATCTCAGGGTCCTGAGATTGAGCTCGCATTTGGCTCTGTGCTCAACAGGGAATCTGCTGGAGATTCTCTATTCCCGCACCGCCCCCCCACCCTACTCTGCACTCTCTGTGCTTGCTCTCTCTCTCTCTCTCAAATAAATAAAAACTATAAAGAATATTTTTAAAAAATGAAGAGATATGGTATCACACACATAAGAGCTGAGGAGAGCTCAGTGTGTACTTCCAAGGTCTTTTCCATTTTATTGACTGTAGGATTGGGAGTTTTTCTTAAATTGCATCTACTTGGCCACAGTCTACTCTCCCCCATATGTTGTGAGCTGTTTCCTCCAGTTCTGTTTCTCCGAAAATCTGATCATATCTGCTTCTTATCTATGAGGAATGCTCTGATTTCCTTGTCTATGCATGGTTCCCTTTCTTCTTTCCTATGCTGTTGGGGTTTATTCTTTTTCATAGCCCTTCCATCTCTTTGCAAAGTATTGACGAGAGTCAGGGGGTATGCGGATTATGTCTTCTCTGCCCATCCTTAGGAGCAGTTCCTCCCTCCACATACTCCAGATTTGACCTTGTGAGGCTCTGGTTTATCTACCATCGAAAAAATACATCGTTCCTTGCTATGGAAAGGGTTGAGGCCAGGGGAAATGACCTGTTCCCTAAGTCAGAGTTACCAGCTAGGCTTGGGAAGTTCTTCTCCCTCCTCCTCAATTCCCGTCTTTCTTTCTCCACATCCATATGACTGCCCTCCCTCTCTGACATATGGCATATACTCACACTGCTTGTCCTAAAAGAAGGTTCCAGCTGGATTGGGGCTGGAAAGACCCCTAAATCATGCTGCTTATATTCTAGTAGAGAGACAATTTCAAGATTTACCCTGGCTTACAAGCTGGATACTAAAAACTCTCTTAGTATGACATTTTGATGCTGAGTGAAAGATGCCCGTTTTCAGCAGAACAAGGCAAATGTTGAGAGAAAAGCCAGAAAGGACAGTAACGCCATAGCTTCCAGGTCCTACAACCAAAATATATGAGAGAGAGAGAAAACTATAGTCTATGAAGAGATACTTAAATTCTTGCAGGGGTCAGGTTTATTCTATAAATCAAGAGAAATAACACTGATAACTAAAGGATCACAAAGAGCCCATGTGACTTTTTTAGTTTTAACTCCCACACCTGATTCCCTTTCACCTGGTAAATCTGTTTAGTACTGACCTGACCAACCTGGAACCTACAGAGGCATTTAAAGGGTGAGGATGACCTCTTGTCAGCCTTTTATTATATGGGACAGAAAGAAGTACCAACTTCAGACCTAGAACACAAGGTCTCAACCTTGGCTGCACGTTAGAATCATACCAATGCCCAGGCTTCCCCCAGATCAGTTACAGTAAAATCTTTGTGGTTGAAATCTGGTCGTTAATACTTTGAAGGGTCCTTGGGTGATTTCAATGTGCAGGTAAAGTTGAGTGGACAATTGAAAGGTGAATTTTGGGAAGAGCTTAACAGTTAAAGGTCTGAGAAAGGGGAGAGCAACAGCGGGTTAGATGTGTGGGTGGGGGTCAACTGTTCTGTTTAAGGGGACAGGATGAAATGAACACTAGCGTTCTCTAAGCCTCTACAAAGAACAATATGGTTGTCCTGGTCTTACCTCACTGAAGAAAAACTGAGAGGCCCATCCGTAATTCATTCATTCCTTCTTCAAGCAACCATTTATTGATACCTACAGTGTGCTCAGCACTGTGATGGATGGCAGAGCCACAGTGATAAATGAGACCTAATCTTGTCTTCTAGAAGTCAATAATGTGGCAGAGAAACGTACAAACAATTAATTATACCCATCTAAGTCTTCTATAGAGAAAATTAAAAATAGCCATTGGAGCAGTAGGGAGAGAATGATACAATTAAATCTGACTTATGGTTGAGGGGAACCAGAAACCACTCCAAAGGAAAGGAGATAATTGAGCCGATACTTTATCTATCAGTAGAAGTTTTTTAGACAGCTATGGAAGGTGGATCTTTCTAGGCAAGGAGACCAGAAAAAAAATGAGGAATCTCAGAATGGCTGTGATGTAGGGTTTGCGGCAAAGGGTAGCAAGAGATTAGATTTAAGAAGTAAGATAGAACTCAATTTTGAAAACTCTTGCCTTGAAGAGTTTGTGAGCAATGACAAATCAATTATTGAAAAATCAAATATTAAAAGGAGGGTGCCATAAACAGATTGAGGCATGTTTAGAAATCTCTTTTTGTTATAGGGTAGAGTTTGAGTGGGGAGATGGATCCACGAAAAATCAGACATACCAATTAGTTTTCAGGGTTCTTTTTGGTTTTGTTTTTATAATAGTTGAGCTGTGAATCTGTGCTAAATCAGTGGTCATGTGAAAAGAATCAAGAGGGATTGACACAAAGGAGATTTCAGAGAAGTTATAACTTGGGTGTGAAATTAGTTATAATGAAGGAAAGAATGAAGAAAATTGGATCTTTAGGTATTTAGCCTGAGTGAATGGGTGACACCATTGACCAAAATGTGGAATAAAGGAGAAGTAATAAGGTAGGAGACAAGAAGATGGGTTCAGTTTTGACATGAAATTCTCCATTTGAAGTCCAACCATTGAAAGAAGAGCCTCAGCTGTTCTCTATAAATTGTATAGAAAAGTAGATCCCTGACTTGCTCCAGGACGGACACACCCAGGGGTTTCTTGGGAAAGGATCCAGTTACTTTTCATGACAACAATTTAAAACTATTTATGATGATTTTCATGTACTCAAGGCCTCTGAACGTCAATTTAGGATGAGTCATGAGGGTTTGTCAAAACCAAAGATTATAACCTCAAAGGGTTTTTGGGCAAGGTAGGTAGTGTAAGTCAGATGAGGACTAGAGTAAATTAGAAATGTTAAGTCCTATCAAAAAGAGAAAGTCCTGGGGTGTCTGGGTGGCTCAGTTGGTTAAACATCTGCCTTCAGCTCAGGTCATGGTCCCAGGGTCCTGGGATCAAGTCCTGTATCAGGCTCTTTGCTCAGCAGGGAGCCTGCTTCTCCCTCTGCCTCTACCCCTCCCTCCTGCTCATGCTCACTCCCTCTCTCTCAAATAAATAAATGAAATCTTAAAAAAAAAAACAAAAACAAGAATGTCCTTATTCTGTTCCAAATGGCTGTTCTTTGCTTTAATAAAATATCTGTGTTGTCAGATCCTGCGATGTTGTAAAAGAAATTGTATTCTTATGGAAATGGATTTTTATGTAACCTCTCCTATTTTTACACATTGTCAAGTAATTTATTTTTAAAAAAACATTGAGTTAGCCGGTGGAATTCATTCATGACCCCTGGGCTTTAAACCTTCTCAAAACACTAAGTTTATATATTTGGCTTGTGTTATCACTTTGGGATAACTTTGTAAGGAGCTTCAAAAGTTTCTTGTAAAAATAGCTCTTCTCATTGGCCTCAAATCTAATTCTTTTTTTTTTTTAAGATTTTAATTTATCTATTGATACACAGAGAGAGAGATCACAAGTAGGCAGAGAGGCAGGCAGAGAGAGAGAAGGAAGCAGGCTCCCTGATGAGCAGGGAGTCCTGAGGCTCTATCCCAGGACCCTGGGATCATGACCTGAGCTGAAGGCAGAGGCTTTAACCCACTGAGCCACCCAGGCACCCCTCAAATCTAATTCTACCAAATCTTTCCGGTCCTCCTTTATCCTGTGGCAGGAATTTAGGAACAAGTTCCTATTCAACCAATCTATGTCATTTGTCATTTTACTGACTTCAGCAAGGCCCCTTCCATCTTGTTTCTGAATAAATATCACAGATTAGTTCATATGCATAGGACAGTAAGTCTACAAACACAGGAAAGTTTATACATAGAATTGGTATTACATTGGGCCATCTACAATGAGTATAATCTTCTGCAGTAGAAGAAACCAGAGCCAGATAGACATCTTGGAGCATTGCTCCAAGATCATAGGATGAGTTTCTGCCAGAGTGAGTATGACAACTTGCTTTACTGACTCTCACTCCTCTATCTCCCACATGACTGGGTTGAAAGATCATTGTGTCTTTCATTCCTCTTTTCCTGGCTGTATCAATTAGCTGTTGCCACATAATAAACAACTACAAAATATCAGTGGTGTACCACAATAGGCAATTTTTTCTCATGCATCTACCTTTAGGTCAGCTAGGATTCGACTGTTTTTAGCTGCCTTCTCCTGGGCTTGGCTCCAGATTTCAGATCTAGCTCAAGTCATCTAGAGTCACTCTGCTCCCATTCTGGGGCCCAGGATACCTGGGAGTTAGAGTAATGGTTCCCGAGGAGCAAGCAGAAACACACAATGCTCTTTTTTTTTTTTTTAAAGATTTTATTTATTTATTTGACAGAGAGAAATCACAAGTAGGCAGAGAGGCAGGCAGAGAGAGAGGAGGAAGCAGGCTCCCTGCTGAGCAGAAAGCCCGATGCGGGGCTCGAACCCAGGACCTGGGATCATGACCTGAGCCGAAGGCAGCGGCTTAACCCACTGAGCCACCCAGGCGCCCCACACAATGCTCTTAAAGCCAAAGCTCAGAATTCATGTGCTGTCATTTCCAACTGCATTCCTCTGGCCAAAGCAAGCACTTGGCAAAGCCCCACATCTCTGGGGCATCAAATACATAACCCTGAAGAAATCACGGTTTCCATTAATTGAGGAAGTACATTGTACCCAGCACTGCATCGAGCACTTTATAAATGTCATTAAATGCAAACTTCATGGGAACCCTATGTAGTATGTAAAATCATCTCCATTTTGCAGGTAAAGAAATTGAGTCACAGAGAGATTAAACAAGTTGATGGATGCCACACACATATATTACTAATTGGCAGAATAAACTTTTAAAACAGATCATTTGTACACCTCACCACCATATAATTCTGAATTGTTTCTGTCTTCCACGCTCTGGAAGTTGCTGCCTATTTTCAGAAGTTCAATATATTTTTGAGTCTTAGAATTGTGTTCGTCATATCAATATTTGGTCCACATCTGGGTGTTAGACAGCAGTGGTCATGGTCATATCCCAGAAGGTCAAACCCATGTGGTTACAAGAACAAAAGGAATAGAGGAGAAAAGCAAACAAGACTGTAGGAGAAAGACGGGCTCCTTCCATGGCAGTGATCCCATTCCATATGTTCCTAGACTGAAATTATGACAAAGAATGAAAATGTAACTCTGTGCCAGAACAATAGTGTGCCACTATTGGATGACATGTTAGCTGTTTTAGCTTACAGCTTACCATTCAGTTAGAACCATATAGAAGAGTGAACACTTTCCCCACCTTGAAACACAGCCCCAGAGACCACATAAATAGCTAGAGCTGATTTAACTTTGGAGTTCAGATAGAGGAGACAAGGGGCCATGACATTACGTCAAATGTCACTCTCTCTCCTTTGTACTAACACAGATACCTAACCAGAAAGGGCAAGACCTGGCTGGACATAAAGGGATATGTGATGAATTAGGTCCTGAGTCAGAGATCATTGATCCCCGTGATGTTCTTCTGATAATGAGGGATCCTAACCTTTCAATCAGCTTTTATTATGCCCTAAATGTTAATGCTGTGTTTCTAATTTGGTCCACACTGAAAATTGTTGCTCCGATCATTTTCAGGTTTACCAGACTATCTCTTGAGACAAAGGAAATGCCTTAATCTGACAAATATTTTTTTCTTGAAACTAGAGTTCTGGACTTGAGTCTGTTCCATTCTCTACTAAGTATGGTCCTAAAAGATTCCTCAGGGACTGCTAATAGCCATGATTTTTGCTATCCACCAGTCAAGACTGGCCAATCACTGTGGTTTAATAAAGGATCCATGTGGCCAATCAAAAGAGATTATATTTTATCACTTCTCGGCCTTTTGACTAAGATCAAGTGAAAAGAGATTATATTTTTATGTAAATGCATTTTTAGTTACTCTCCCAGCTGGTACTTTGATGATGAGGGAAATTTAGGAGCACCTTCAAACCCTCAATTGGCCATCATCAGAAGTCAGTAGAGAAAGTGTCTCAAGCTATCTAAGGCCAGACTTGTCAATATCAGCATCACTTTTTTTGGTATTTGCCAATGACCATTGCTCCCTCCATGGCTAGGCTGGAGCTCAGTAAAGAACCATGGTCTAGTCCAGGGTCATCAAATGATGACCTGGGGACCAAATCTGGCTTACTGCCTACTTTTATAAATAAAGTTTTATTGAAACACATCCATGCTCACTTGTTTATGTGTTGTCTACAGCTGCTTCTGTACTATAGCAGCAAAGTCAAGGAGTTGCAACAGAGACCATATGGTCTGCAAAGCCTAAAATATTTACAATCTGGCCCTTTGCAGAAAAAGTTTGCCAATCCTGGTGTAGTCCTTTGGATATCTAAAAAAAGAGGTGCCCCAATCCTTGAGCTGAGAATTATCTTCAGCATAGCTCACTCTCTCTCGATTTTGGGGGAAATACTCTACCTTACAATTGGGGAAGAGGTAGTGCGAATTAATATGTTTAAAGCTTAGACATTATATCAATTTTAAGATATAGCCACCAATTGCATCTTTATTTTTTTTTAATTTTTATTTATTTATTTGACAGACAGAGATCACAAGTGGGCAGAGAGGCAGGCAGAGAGAGAGGAGGAAGCAGGCTCCCCGCTGAGCAGAGAGCCTGATGTGGGGCTCGATCCCAGCACCCTGAGATCATGACCTGGGCTGAAGGCAGAGGCTTAATCCACTGAGCCACCCGGGCGCCCTGCGTCTTTATATTTTATATATGTTTATATTTTTTGACAATCTTTCCATCAAGAGGGAGAGTCTGTCCCCTCCTGTTGATTCTGGGCAGGCTAGTAAATCATGTGTAACCAATAGAATGTGATAGAAGTAATGTGCTATGACTTCTGGAGCAACAACTGAGAAAAAGATGGTGTAGTTTTCTTTAAAAAATGTTTTGAATTTTTTAAATTTAAAATCAATTAATTAACATAAAATGTATTACTGGTTTCAGAGTACAGGTCTTTGATTCATCAGTTTTATATAGTACCCAGTGCTCATTATGTCACATGCCCACCTTAAAGTCCATCACCAAGTCCTTCCCCCTCCGACAACCTTCAGTTTGTTTCCTATGATTAAGAATCTCTTATGGTTTGTCTTCCTCTCTGGTTTCACCTTGTTTTATTTTTTTCTCTCTTCTCCTGTGAACCTCTGTTTTGTTTCTTAAATTTCACGTATTAGTGAAATCATATGGTAATTGTCTTTCTCTGATTGACTTATTTTGCTTAGCATAATACCCCCTAGTTCCATCATGTTGTTGTAAATAGTAAGATTTCTTTTTTTTGTCTAAGTAGTATTTCATTGTGTATATATTTATACATATACATGTATATGTGTATATATGTGTGTATGTGCGTGTGTGTATGTGTGTGTGTGTGTATATATATATATATATATATATATATATATATATATATACCACATCTTCTTTATCCATTCATCTGTTGATGGACCTCTGGGCTTTTTCCATAGTTTAGCTATTGTGGACATTGCTGCTATAAACATTGGGAAGCACATGCCCTTTCACCACATTTGTATCTTTGGGGTAAATACCCAGTAGTGCGATTGCTGGAGCATAGGGTAGCTCTATTTTCAACTTTTTGAGGAACCTCCATGTTGTTTTCTAGAGTGGCTACACCAGCTTGCCTTCCCACCAACAGTGTAGGAGGGTTCCCCTTTTTCCACATCCTTGCCAACATTTGTTGTTTCCTGACTTGTTAATTTTAGCCATTCTGACTAGTGTGAGGTGGTTATCTCATTGTGGTTTGGATTTGTATTTCCCTGATGCTGAGTGATATGGAGCACTTTCTCATGTGTCTGTTGACCATTTGTATGTCTTCTTTAGAGAAATGTCTGTTCATGTCTTCTGCCCATTTCTTGATTGGATTATTTGTTCTTTGGTTGCTGGGTTTGACAGGTTCTTTAGAAGATGGTGTAGTTTTCATCTTGTTTCCTGGAACACTTATATTGGAGTCTTGAGCCACCATTAAGAAGTTGGACTGTGGGGCGCCTGGGTGGCTCAGTGGGTTAAGCCGCTGCCTTCGGCTCAGGTCATGATCTCAGGGTCCTGGGATCGAGTCCCACATCGGGCTCTCTGCTCAGCAGGGAGCCTGCTTCCCTCTCTCTCTCTCTCTCTCTCTGCCTGCCTCTCCGTCTACTTGTGATCTCTCTCTGTCAAATAAATAAATAAAATCTTTAAAAAAAAAAAAAAAAAAAGAAGTTGGACTGACTTGAGACCACCATTCTGTGAGGAACCTGAAACCACTTGGAGAGGCGAAAAAAAGTGAACATTTATAGATTGCTGGTGGGAACACCAATTGGTGCAGCCACTGCGGGAAACAATGGGGAGGTTCCTCAAGAAATTAAAAATAGAACTACCATTTAATCCTGCAATTCTACTTCTGAGGATCTACCTGAAGGAAATGAAATCACTATCTCAAAAAGATATTTGCAACCAGAGTTCATTGCAGCATTATCTACAATTAGCCAAGATATGAAAACAATCCACGTGTCCACCAATAGATGAATGGGTAAAGAAAACTTGGTGTACACACACACAGACACACACCTGGAATTATTATTTAGTCATAACAAAGAAGGAAATCCTGCCATTTGCAACATGGATAAAACTTGAGGGTATTCGGCTAAGTGAAGTAAGTCAGACAGAGAAAGACAAAGGCAAATATTGTATAGTCTTTTTTTTTTTTTTAAAGATTTTATTTATTTATTTGACAGAGATCACAAGTAGGCAGAGAGGCAGGCAGAGAGAGAGAGAGGGAAGCAGGCTCCCTGCTGAGCAGAGAACCTGATGTGGGGCTTGATCCCAGGACCCTGAGATCATGACCTGAGCCGAAGGCAGCGGCTTAACCCACTGAGCCACCCAGGCGCCCCTTGTATAGTCTTTTATATGTGGAATCTAAAAAAAAACAAACTCACAAAATCAGAGAACAGACTGGTGGTTGTCAGGGACAGGATGCAGGGTTGGGAAATGAGTAAAGATAGTCAAAACATATAAGTTTTTTTTTATTTTTTTTAAAGATTTTTATTTTTATTTATTTGACAGAGAGATCACAAGTAGCCAGAGAGGCAGGCAGAGAGAGAGGAGGAAGCAGGCTCCCTGCCGAGCAGAGAGCCCGATGTGGGGCTCGATCCCAGGACCCTGAGATCATGACCTGAGCCGAAGGCAGCGGCTTAACCCACTGAGCCACCCAGGCGCCCCCAAACATATAAGTTTTAAGATGAATAAATTCTATACAGCATGGTCAGGACAGGTAACAATACTGTATTATATCTTTGAAAGTGACTAAGAGAACAAATCTTAAATGTTCTCACCACATACACACATATATACACACATAATTCATAACTGTGTAAGGAGCTCCAGACTAGCCATGGAGGAGGCAGTGCTTGGTGACAAATACTAACTTTATTACGGTAATCATTTTGCAGCACACACATATGTCAAATCATTGCATTGTTCCCCTTAAACTTACATATTATATGTCAATTATATCTAAATAAAGCTGGAAAAAAAAAAAAGAAGAAGAATGGCTCAAAATGTAGAACCAGAAGCCCAGAGGGTAAAGACAAGAACCATGAGAATAACTCTTAAGGTAGAAGGCTGAATGCTAATCAAGGAACACACATTTGCCGGCTAAATGTCAGAATAGCTATGGACCAGGGGCTGATCGGTACCGCTTTCCCACACACATCTTTTTGAACTGGAGTGGCTATTGTAATTATTCTATCTTTAAGTCACCATTGTGTATTAGGTGTGTGGAGAAGAAGATGACTTGTCTCTCTAAGTCTTTTGATTCAAAGGGAGCATACTCAAGGAGCCATACCAAAGAGCCTCACCCCCACCTGGACACGATTTAGAGAAGGAAACCCTAAAACTGGATGCCAATTCAAGCCAAACTCTTATCTGACAGATAGCATCATCTTCCAGTCATGTGGAGGGAGGGGCGACTTTGGGAGAAAAAAAAAAAAAAGCATTATGAAAAAGAACATGAATACTTAAAAAGGGGTCAAGAAAAGCCATGGGAAAATATAGTCATGGAAATTAGATCTCAATGATGAGTTAGAATGGAGATGAGGCAGGTTCGCTAGATACCTTTGTAACTCAGCAAACACAAAAGCAAGATTTTCTTGCCCACTGTGATACCACTTGATGTTGAAAACAGTATCAGACAATTTTCCTTGCTGCCTGACCAACTGAAAGCTCACCTCTGGGTGCCTGGGTGGCTCAGTTGTTAAGCATCTGCCTTTGGCTGAGGTCATGATCCCAGGGTCCTGGGATGGAGTCCCACATCAGGCTCCCTGCTCAGCTTCTCCCTCTTCCTTTGCCCCTCCCCCTGCTTGTGTTCTCTCTCTCGCTGTCTCTCTCTGTCAAATAAATAAATAAAATCTTAAAAAGAAAAAAAAAAAGCTTACGTCACCACCTCATCTCACTTGCATCCCATACTGAGATTGATGAATGAATTAAGTGGCCCGGATGCCATGTTTGTGTTCACTTTTTTTTAAATGACAGGAACAAAGAAATTGTTAGTGTCTCTACATCATGAACTAGAGAACAGTATTTGGCCCTCCAGCTGGACAGCCTTGTCCTAGCCTGCCCTGCTCAGCCCCACTCTGATCTCGGATTCAGTAGCACAGCAACAGAAGATGATGGAAGAAAGAAACTGCCAGCTTGCCAAGTCTATCCTAAATGGGTTCTACCCGAAAAGGCTTGTATGGACTCCTTTTATAACAAGAATACTCTTACTCCCAAGTAGTGTCTCCTCTTGTTTACTACCTGTGGTGGGAAGATAAATTTGTTAGTTTTACTTCAGCAAATCCACAAGAGAAACACCAAGCCTTTGTGACCTCAGAGGAGAGGAGAAAGGGCAAAAGCTAAGATCCAAACCCAATTAGCAGCCAGGTCACAGCCAGAGTTCCTCTTATTGGGTTTGGACCATGCTTCTTTCCATCATCATTTCAGGATCAGTGGTGATTAAAGGCTAAAAATTAAAGCATCTTCAGCTCCATGCCCCTGCTGGGTTCCATTTTGCCAACCCTTTCCCTCACCGCTTTCTGTAAAGCTGCTGGGACAAAGTAGGACCATCCTATCAGGAATAGGATAATAACAGCAAAGAGGAAGGAGGATAGGCAGGGGCATTTGAGGCCACTCAAAGTAACGAGACAATACTGGAGAACCCATTAGTTCCAGCAGAATTTTTGTCAATCTCATTGCCTGCCACGAGCCTGCTTCCCCAGGAGAACCACAAGGATGAGCATCTGGCTTGCTGCTGTGAGCAAAAGCACAGCCCTGAAAATCCAGGGGGACCAGGAACTGGAAAATCCAATTGTTAATGATGATCACTATGAACTACGCATGTCTGCTAAGGAGTGACAGTTCTCTGAAACCTAAACACCTTCTCATTTGCACACCTGAGACACGGGCCATTGTGAGTCCCACACACAGTCTTACTGAATATCAAATTCTACATTTCAGGCACCAGCCTCTCAGGGGACCCCAACCAACACAGAAGACATCAATGCAGAAACACGCACGGTTTGATTCGGTGGAAAACCTTTCTGCAGGTGCCGCAGAGTCAAGTAGCACATCCTCGCTGGCAGGGCGGGGAATACAGAAACAGAGGCAGGGCACAGAGAAACTTTCAGCCAAGATGTTAAATGATCCAGGAAATTAGTGGGGGGAAAGAAAATGAAGGTGAGACACGGAAAATCTCAAGAAGGAAGAGAACAGCTAAGGGAGGGGCATACAGAGAGAACGAAAAGAAAGGTAGTTCATACTTGAGAAATAATGGAAAGAAGAAAATCTTTACCTTCCAAAACCACTGTCTTTTTATCATGTGGTGTTGTGATTATTTGTTTCCATCTCTGATCTTGCCTCAAATTTGAGACAGGAAAACTGTCTAGATTGCCATTAGAGCTCTCACAGCATTAGCAAGAGTCTTGGAGTAGAGGTTTAATAAAGATGTATATAAAGAAGGGACAGAGAGAAGAGGGAAAGTAGCCAGCTTAAGGCTGAATGCTCAAAGTTCTTCATCAGTATTTAAATTTGTTCTTTGTCTCCATCTCTGTCTCTGTCTCCCACACTAATCAAGAGTCTGGGGAGCATCCATAATTTCTCCCTCTTTCTCGACCCAACCCTCCATCACTATCCTACTGACTCTGCCTCCCAGTATTTCCCGTGTCCATTACTTCCTTCCCATCCTTGGCATCTCTGGCCTAAATGATTGTACGATGGCTTCATAAGTCCATCTCCCCCTTGGGCTGCCAGTGTGATCATGGCCAAAACAGGAAATAAATTACATCCTTTATTTCTTCAGTGATATTTTGATAAATTATTGAAATGATTATTATTTTCAATAATTAAAAAATGTTTTGGCTTAGAAATAGCTTTATTTTATGAAGCTGCAGATCATTGTGTAAAGGTTTTTGGTTTTTTTTTTTTTAAACCACTTATTAAAAAGATGTTGACAATTTTTAGGGGGAAAAAGCTGTAAATGTTTCTCATTAAGCCAGAGTTGCACATAGATTACATTTATAATGTATACTTGTATATTTATAATTTAGAGAGAAACGGTAGGGAACAGCAAAGCAGAGGCTGCTGCACTTGGATCTAATACTTGATTATTTCCCGTGAATAGTATTTTTTGGAAGAAGGGGTTAACCAGAACCATCCTTGCTTGAAACTCTATGATGGCTCCTTATCACCTACAGAGCAAACCAAGGCCAGGTATGTCCTAATTTGTGGACACCATCAGGGCTCGGCCCATATCTCCTTGAATCCCTTCTAGTATTTTCCTCTCCCCCCACCTCCCCTGCTTCTGTATGCTTTGCCTCTAAGGGCCCACACCTTAGATTGTCTCTAGAGGACCACTCTGCAGGAAGGGAGCCTTTTTGCCCACAAGTACAGAGAATCGAAAATCAAGGCAGCCTATTGACTCACTGAAATAAGAGTAGGAAGACCCAGCTCCCTTGCCTCCAGTAATGACGAGCTGTGAGGTGTAAGGTACACTCCAGAGCTCCTCTGCAGATCAGGCTGAGGCTAGGACTTTGCCTAAAATCACACCCTTCCCAGAGGCACCTAGGTGGTGTAGTCAGACAAGCCTAAAAAAAAAAAAAAAAAAAAATCACATCCTTCCTGGGTATATTATTTATCTATTGATGCACAGCAAATCCCTTCAAAACTTAAGGGTTTTTGGGTTAAGACAACAAACACTTATTATCTCGTACAGTGTCTGAGGGTCTGGCATCTGGGAGCAGCTTACCTGCTGCACGCAGGTTGTCAGCTGGGAATGCAGCCGCCTGATGGGGATGGCAAATCTGCTTCCAAGATCACTCACATGGCTGTTGGCAGGACGCTTCAGGTCCTTGCCAGATGGGCCTCTCTCTAGGGCTGCTCCCACGACATGGCAGCTGTCTTCTCCTAAGGCAAATGATCTAAGAGAAGGAGAGAGAGCTAGCAAGGGAGTAAGAGAGCCCCGAAACAAACGAACCTCAGAAGGGACATGCCATCACTTCTGCTACATGCTACTGGTCGCACAGACCAGTCAGTTCAATGTGGGACAGGACAGCGAGAAAGGATACCAGGCTGTGGGGATCGCTGGGGGGCCCTCTTAGACGCTAGCAACCACAGATAGCTTCTTGCCATCTCCACCCTGATTCTGTATGGAGCACTTCTTCATGAATCACTTGCATCTGAATCCTGTCTCAGGGATTTCTTCTGTGGAACTCAACTGAGGTTTGTGAAATCCCCCATGTCGTGGCCTTTGCCAACTTTCTAACTTCATCTCTTGCCAACACATGCTTCTCTCTTGATGCAGCAACAACATTGAAAGGATGCTTGAAATCACCTGTACTTGGCATGTGATCTCTCTCTGCCCTTATTCAGAGTCTTCATCATCTTTCTATCTCTATCACTTGCTACCATTAGATATTTGTTGAATGAATGAATGAGTGCATACATCCTAAAGTACTCTCTGTCCTTAATTGGCTACCACACAAAGGAAAGACATGAGGCTTTGTTATGTCACCATGGGCAAGTGTGAGGACTCCATCATGTCTCCCAAATTCTGGGAAAGGAAAATGAAGAACTGCATTCATTCATTTATTCCATCATCAAATATTTATTGGAAGCTTGCTGTGTGTTGGACACTTCCTTAAGCACTGGACATATAGCACTGGAACAAAGAGACTCAAAGTCTACCTTCAGGGTTTACATTCTAGTAGAAGAAGCAATAAGAGCTAAAAAGTATGGAGTGTCACCAGGTCCCAGGCACTGTGCTAGATAGATATAGATATGCATATGCTTATGGATATGGCTATAGACATAAATAGATATATCACTTCATTTAATTCTCACACAACCCTATGAGGTAGGTCTCATTATTTTCATTTTGTAAATAAGGAGAATAATATCGTAAAGAGTGGACCTGGAATTTGAACTAGGAAGTAATGCTAAAGAAAAAATTATTCATGACACTTATTTAAAACAGTAAGGTGGACTCTTTTCAGGGGGACCACTGCAATGGGAGTTTTGTGGTAGAGCAGGGAGATCAGGCTCAACCTCACATACAAGAGCAAGTAGCGATTGGCAGCCAAGGATCAGGGTGGGGGTCAGTGGATGGGAAATTATAAAAAGGAGGAGTCAGGGGTAAGGGGAATTCTGTTAAACCAACTACATGGGATTTTTGCTGAAGGCAGGTCAGGGTGATAAGATATCAAGGGGGGAATGGGGCACCTGGGTGGCTCAGTGGGTTAAGCCTCTACCTTCGGCTCAGGTCTATGATCTCAAGGTCCTGGGATTGAGCCCCACATCAGGTTCTCTGCTTAGTGGGGAGCCTGCTTCCCCTGTTCTCTCTGCCTGCCTGTGATCTCTCTCTCTGTGTGTCAAATAAATAAATAAAATCTTTAAAAAAAAAAAAAAAAGATATCAAGGTTGGGGGAATAAGGAATTTGATCAGATGTTGAGGATTGTCAGATACCAAGGCTGGGTGGGGGAGGTGGGTAGGGGATTCTCACTAAAACTGACCCAGCAGGATTCTTACTAAAACTGTACTAAGTGGACCAAGGACAGAGCTCAAGGGCAAGACCTCATCAGAAAGAGGACTCAGAAGAGCTGCGCTAGTTAGGTCCAGGAGAATCTTTCAGCAGCATATTCTAGAACCCATATTCTTGTCTACTCTAGTCAGCGACTGGGAACTGCCTTGAGAGGGCAGTGCTAACTACAGAGTTCTTTGCTTATCTGGGTTTTCTTATCTCTGCAATAAACTCTACTTTAAAACTCTGGAAAGGGAAAACAGTGAAACTCTGCTGATATCTTGCTTACCTAAAAAAATACCACCACGAGAATGCAAGCTGGTGCAACCACTCTGGAAAACAGCATGGAGGTTCCTCAAAAAGTTGAAAATAGAGCTACCTTACGACCCAGCAATTGCACTACTGGGTATTTACCCTAAAGATACAAAGGTAGTGATCAGAAGGGGCACGTGCACCCGAATGTTTATAGCAGCAATGTCCACAATAGTCAAACTATGGAAAGAACCTAGATGTCCCTCAACAGATGAATGGATAAAGAAGATGTGGTATATATATACAATGGAGTATTATGCAGCCATCAAAAGAAATGAAATCTTGCCATTTGCAACAACTTGGATGGAACTAAAGGATATTATGCTTAGCGAAATAAGTCAATCAGAGAAAGACAACTATCATATGATCTCCCTGATAAGAGGAAGTGGAGATGCAATGTGGGGGGTTTGGGGGGTAGGAAAAGAATAAATGAAACAAGATGGGATCCGGAGGGAGACAAACTATAAGTGACTCTTAATCTCACAAAACAAACTGAGGGTTGCTGGAGGGAGGGGGGCCGGGAGAGGGTGGTGGGGTTCTGGACATTGGGGAGGGTATGTGCTATGGTGAGTGCTGTGAAGTGTATAAACCTGGCGATTCACAGACCTATACTCCTGGGGATAAAAATACATTATATGTTTATAAAAAAAATTTTTTAAATTTAATTTAAAAAAATACCACCACTTTGAGCTGGAGTAGATGTGAGAGGTAATGCCATGGAGAGTGGACTATTGAAGGGGAAGCTGGGAGTTGGGTCTGAGCTGTGGTCCTGTGTCCTCACTTGCTTGATAAGGGTTGAGCAATAAGCTTCCAAGGTTCTTTCCTCCATTCCCTCCACACGACCTTAATGGTTTAGCCTTAAGATCTTTGTGGCATGTAACCTTGCATCATGTTGATCAGCCTGCATGCCTCATCTTCCCTGCTTGACAGTCAGTTCTGGGTGCAGTGAGTGCCTCTGTACACACCATTATACAACCTATCACCATGCCATCTTGCACGTGTCTTAGGTAGAGCATGGGCCTCCATATCCAAGGAGCTTCTCTGAAATGCTCCTTCAAGGTCACAGAAGGGGCGAATGAAAGAGTTGATATTGAGATGTGGGCAGGTCCCACTCCAAAGCTGGTGCTTTCAACTCACACACAGTGACTCAGGAAAGAGCAGTTGCTTGAATAGAATTGGTGATGAGTCAGCATATCATTCCCAAAAGCCTACTTCAAATGTTTCTCTCAGCCACACACAAACTCTCACTCACAAGTTCAACATGTAAATTTCAAAATGCCCCAGATGGCACATCTCACATTGAAATCTGTCCTCTTGTGAACAAGGTATCCTGGCTTGGATTATCAATTCAAAACACTGTAGGGATGTATTTCAGAGATTATTTAAAAAAAAAAAAAAGATGTCACCAAAATTGGTATTATTTCCTTAGAAACATGGAAATTCATTGTATTATTCCTTGCATGACTTTACATCTTAATTATTAAATAAGTTTTGTTTTTTTTTTATGAAAAGGGAGGCATTTACCCCCAAGGATACCAGTTGCATTGAAGATTGAGATCGTTTCAATTTAAGGTTGTAAGGGTTGGAGTCCCAGCAGGAAACACATAATATACACAGAAGGGGGGTCACTGAGGAGTTTATAAATGGCATCACTCAGAAAGTAGTGGGTAGAAATAAGAGAAACTTACAGAGATGGTGCAGCACCTCAAGACCATTAGCAAGCCATTGGCAAGAATTAGCAAGAAGCCATTAGCACCCCGTATTTGAAGGGGCAAGGGAAGCAGGTGTTTAAAGAGATTTGGAGAGCTGTGGACAAGGCATCCACAAGAGAAGCCCGACCACTAACCAACTGCCCATTTGCAGCCTGGTTGAGTGGGGAGGGGTGAATGTCTCACTCATTCACCTTCTCATCACCCACTGGTGCTTCCATTGACCTCATGCAACCAGAAACCACAAGTGAGGGAGGCTGGATGATGCAGACCCTAGGACACAGAGCAGGGTAGAGAAGAGTAGACAGAGAATCTGGAGAGGCAAAATGAATATTCAACTCAAGAACCAGCCCCACCTGCCTGGAGCCCAGCTCTTGAAATGGCAGATGTCAGAAAAGGGGTAGCAGAGGTTCACATATAAGATATGGCATATCTACTTTTCCAGGAGCAACAATGCATCCATTTGCCTAAAATACGAAATCTCGTCAGTAATACATGGTTGGGTGGATATATTAGCTCTGCTTTCCTTAAAGGGGAAAAGTCAATCAATGCATAGAAGAGAAACAACAGATTCAAATGCTATATAATGAGGAAGCATAGCGTGACTGTAACAGTCATGCATTTAACGTCTGAAAATTCAAATACGTTCAGGGATGGCCAGGGAGGAAAAGAAACCATGTTTAAATAATGCAGGAAATTCTGCCCACCACACACTCCTTAGGCTTATGTATAAAAATAAGCACGAGACAGATGACATTAATCCACCGTTTTCCCCCATCAATCTCATAGTGCAAGCATTTGCCACACTACATGTGATTCTAGTGTGTGTAGATCCAGGGGCTTCTGTACCCTTTATGGCATACTTTAGATTACTATATGTGTCAATGTTTAGGTACATGTGCAGGTTTGTATGCACTAAGTCACATGTACTATTCTTTAAAAGCAATTTAAGAAATGTTCAAGGGTTTTAATGCTTTAGAGCTGAAATCAACACATTTCTAAATTAGAAAAAAAATGGGCGCCTGGGTGGCTCAGTGGGTTAAGCCGCTGCCTTCGGCTCAGGTCATGATCCCAGGTCCTGGGTTCAAGCCCCACATCGGGCTTTCTCCTCAGCGGGGAGCCTGCTTCCTCCTCTCTCTCTGCCTGCCTCTCTGCCTACTTGTGATTTCTCTCTGTCAAATAAATAAATAAAATCTTTAAAAAAAAATAAATTAGAAAAAATGCCCTGAAAAATATTTTTGAGAATGAACTATTTTTATGTACTGTTTTCTGTTCACTGTCTTTAAAGTCTCGCTCCTGCATAAGCTATGACTCTACTATAATCCCTTAACCACCAGGCAGGCATTAGGAAAGGAGCCTGGGGAGAGCCCTTTGTGGAAATAGGTCGAGAGTGAAAGGAGATTGCTTAGGAGAAAATGAATTAAAGTCCTCAGAAAAATCTAGTAACTTACTAACTTTTGTTTCTGAATATAAACAGTGTCAAAAGCTTAGTAATTCCCTTAGAAGGTCAGAAATAAGTAGTTCTTAATCATACAAAGAAATAAAAATCTATGCAATTATCTTCCATTCTGTCAGAAGAACCAAGGATCGGACTTCAATACTGGATGAGTTCGAGCCCATCTCCAACACCGGGGGCTCGCAGGTGAGCTCTGATCTCAAAGTCAGCGTGGATCAAATTGAATAGAGTAGAAACTATCCCCCAGATTTCAAGGACTTAAACAAATCAGAGTTAATTTCCATTTTTTGCCAGCTTTTTTGAGGGATAAGTGACAAAAATTGTATATATTTAGAGTATAAAATATAATGAGCCATATACATTAGATATATTAATACCTCTATCTCTTCATGTAGTTACTTTGTTTCTTATGAGAACTTTGTTTCTTAGGAGTAGATCTTAAGATCTACTCTGTAGCAGATTTCAAAGATACAGTGCAGTATTATTAACTACAGTTACCATGCTCTGCATTAGATCCCCAGAACTTATTTGTCTTATAACTGAAAGTTTGTACCCTTTGATCCACATCTCTCCATTTCTCACACCCCCCCGCCCCTCCCCCACCTCTGGCATCCACCATCCTACTCTCTGGTTCTCTTTCGTGTTTTCCTTTTTCACATACCACATATAAGTGACATCATATAGTGTTTGTCTTCCTGTGTCTGGCTTATTCCACTGAACATAATGTCTCCTAGATTCATCCATGTTGGCTTTTTTTGTGATTTTTGTGACCGAATAATATTCTACTGTATATATGCATATCACATTTTCTTTATCCATTCATCCACTGATGGACATTTGAGACTTATTTCTTACTCACTTGGCTGGGGGCACTGCTGTTTGTCATACTTGTCCTCTCCCTAGAGCCCAGCCTGATGGGGCCCCCACAATATCAAACACTGTGGGTCATGGTGGTGGAAAGGAGGGTCTTACAACAGTAATCAAATGCCTGTACTAATGGTGACCCATGACTCCAGAACTCACACCAGTCTAGCCAGAACTGGTCACATGGGTCCAACCAATGGTGCCAAGGACAGCAATCATCATTCATCCAGAAGATGAAGAGCCAGATATATTTAGTATTTAGCATCATTGACCATCAAATCAATATAATGCCCTTTTCCTTATCCTGAAATCAGACACTGAGATCTGAGAAACTGAACGGGATGGGAAATTGGGATCCTCAGGCTACTTGGTCAGCAAGCCAGAGAGAAGATATAAGCAGTTGGATCACCAACCTCAGTCCATGGCACCAGGACAGTATCTTTCAGAGACTGGAAATGTAGCCAAGGATGTCATTTGCCAGTGCTTCAGTGTTCTAGAAGTGTAATTAATAAGTATTTTTTATCATGATCCCCTGTGGGAAGAAAATTTTGGAGAATGTACTGCTAATGTATATAAACACATCTACAAACTTCATACATGTGCTACGGTGCTAATATATATTATGTACATTACTAAACATAGAAAAATGGACATAGAAAGGATGAGAAAAATAAATACATACTCTAATAATGTTTCTCAACCAATATATCATCTCATACCCTCCCTGGGGTTTCTGCATCCCACCTCAGAGACCCACTCCCTTAGAGGATCTAGAGGCTTAAGTCACATTCTTCGGCACAGAAAACCAACAAGAAAGGAATCCATTTACATAAAATTATCTGTAATCCCGGATATGACCTCCAAATAATAACTACTAATATCTTGGTACACTTCCTTTTTCTCCACACAGCTATCCATTTGTGGAAGTAATTTTTAAAGATATTGTAACACAAAAACTGCTTTGTAATCTCCTTTTCACACCCAACACATTGGGAACAACATATTGCATATTCTCCTACATCATTTTTGTACCTTCTATTTTCCTTATTTGCACAGTAATATATGTTCATTGTGAAATCCTATTAAATGTGTATAAGCAAAAAAGAAAAGAAATACCCATTTTCCATTACCCAGACAGAATCACTTTTAACACTTTGCTGGGTTTGTTTGTTTTTTTTTTTCCCCCTGCTGGTTTCTTTTCAATGCACTCATGGTCCTCCATTAATGGGATCCCGCTATGCACACTCTTCTGTAACCTGTTCTGTCATTCCGTGTGTATTGTGTACCCCTTTCCAAGTAATGT
This sequence comes from Lutra lutra, assembly GCF_902655055.1. Classification (NCBI taxonomy): domain Eukaryota; kingdom Metazoa; phylum Chordata; class Mammalia; order Carnivora; family Mustelidae; genus Lutra; species Lutra lutra. The sequence continues at coordinate 20,264,629 of NC_062295.1, read as the reverse complement.
AATACTCTTCTACAACACCATTTGAAGGAGTCTATATGGCAGTGTTTCCAAAACTGATGTTCTCTGAACGTTATTCTGGAAGATCCCCATAGGTACATTGAGAGAAAAATAAGTTCTGCTGTAAAATAAGTTTGGGAAATACGGCCTATTTGAATTCTCATAATGCACAGTAGCAATTAAAGTCTCTGAAAATCCTACAACTAAAGAAAAATATTTGACTTTGTTTAACATGGTGTTTCTCAAATTTATTCGAGCATGACTCATTTTTTGGAGGCACTTCAAATACCATCCTCAGAGCAGTGCTAATTACTCTGTAATTATATTCTGGTTCTGTCTTCTTGAGCATATAAGTTGTCACAAACTTTAACTACAAATATCTGCATTGTAATGAATATTCTTGTCTCTGTATCTTATGCTCCTCATATATTTTAATATAAACTTAATAAAGCAGATAAATTTAATACCAGCTTGAAGAGTATGTAGATTTTGAAAGTTTCTCTCCTGACAAATCAGTTCTCAGAAATGTTGAATTTATTTATATTCCTATTGTCAGGACATGAAAATTCTCATTTCCACACAACCATGTCAGCTTTGGGTATTATCACTAAAAAAGTAAGTAAATACATAAATAATTGCTCTTCTTATTTTGAAAGTAATTAATGCTTATTGTAGAAAATTTTTAAATTAATAGAAGAGAAAAAAGAGAGAGGGAGAATAAGAGAGATAAATCACCCACAGTCTCATAACTTAAAATAACCACTATCAACACGGGAGACAATATATAAATATGGGTGTTGTTGTTTTTAAAAAAAATCCATAATTTTGCAAGTTCTATGTCATGCTATTTTATAATTAATATTGTGTCTTTAAAATGTTATCTCATTGGTTAAAGTTACATTTTTTAAAAGATTTTATTTATTTATTTATTTTTATTTTTATTTTTTTGAAAGACAGAGAGCAGAGGAGCAGAGGGAAAGGGACAAAGAATCTGAAGCAAACTCCCTGCTGGGTGTGGGGTTCAATGTGGGGACTTGATCCCGTGACCCTGAGACCTGAGATCATGACCTGAGCCGAAACCAAGAGTCAGACACTTAACAGACTGAGCCACCCAGGCAGCCCTACATTTGCTTTAATACAAGCTGAGCAGTTTTTCATGTTTATTATCTCTTAGTTTCTTTTAGATACTTGCTTATTCACATCTTAAGTTCATAGTTCTGTTGAAGTCTTTGTGTTTTTCTTATTATTTTGGGGGTGCCATTTATATATAAATTAAAGAACTTAACTATTTTTCACATACGTTATAACTATTTTTCCCACATTACTGTTTAGTTTTCGATTTTACACGTGCCGTGTATTACATACAGAAATTTCTGATTATTACGTAGTTAGAAGTTTTTTCTTTAGCTATTGATCATGTAAAAATTAGAAATCCCATCTATACCTCAAGGTTATACCATTTTCTGGCGGTATTGATGGTTTTACATATTTGATCCAATGGGAGAAACAAAAAGTAGGAGTTATACCCAGGAAAGGGGGCTTTACGCACATTCTTTATTGGCGTTCAAACCTGGTCCACATGGTTTAAGTAATGCTGTGCACGAACATCTCTCAAATCCTACCCCAGTTCTCCACCTTTTGAAGTCACCAGAATGTTAAAGGCTTACCATATCTTCCTCTTCATCATGTCTACAAATCCAAATATCATGCTGATCATGGCATGTTCCTTTGCCAGCAAATTCTATTCACTTTAAGTCTATTGATTCAAGCTATTTTTTTCGGACAACAAAATATCACAGACAAAAAATTCTCAAGTGCATATACCCATTACAAGATCTCTCACCAAATATCTTTTTATATTCCTGTTATTCAATCTAATACATTTCCTTATTCTGCTAAAATAGGTTTGCACTGATCAACACAACCCCATCAAATCGTATCTCATGTAATACAGACAGTGTTTGGATGAAAGTATCAAGAGAGTTAGCAGGGAGGGGGCATAGCGAGATCAGCTTTAAGCTTTTTTTTTTTTTAAGATTTTTTAATTTTTATTTATTTGACAGAGAGATCACAAGCAGGCAGAGAGGCAGGCAGAGAGAGAGGAGGAAGCAGGCTCCCTGCTGAGCAGAGAGCCCGATGCGGGGCTCGATCCCAGGACTCTGAGATCATGACCTGAGCCGAAGGCAGCGGCTTAACCCACTGAGCCACCCAGGCGCCCCCAGCTTTAAGCTTTAATGAATTTGACTCCATAAAAACGACAAACTTTGCTAGTAAAAAATACAGTTAAATATTTTATATCACTAATAATCAAAGTTTGCATGAGAATAATAATGAGAAATATTTTTCACCTATAAAATTCATAAAGGTTATAGAAAGATAATATCCAGTGTTTGTAAGGGTGTGATCAGATATGTCTTGCACAATGGTTGGGAAAATAAAGATTTAAACCACATTTCTGGAGTCAAACGTGGCAATACCTATCAAGAGTTTTTAAAGATCAGGGGTGCCTGGGTGGCTCAGTTGGTAAGGCGTCTGCCTTGGGCTCAGGTCATGATCCCAGAGCCCTGGGATTGAACCCCACATTGGGCTCCCTGCGCAGCAGGGAGTCTGCTTCTCTTTCTGTCCTTCTGCCCGCCTCATTCTCTCTCTCTTTCTTTCTCTCAGATTTTAAAAAAAAAAAAATCAAATCTTTTTTTTTTTTTAAGAGTTTTAGAAGATTGTTTAACTTGGTACTTCTGTTTTTAGAAAAGTAACCTAAAGAAGTTATCAGAAGTTTATTCAGACTCTGTTTAGAGTTGTAGTGTCCACTATGTGCTCAGTATTTTAAAAACATTGATCTCATTTCATTTTCCCCCACCATCCTGGCTCCTCTATCAGTAAGTGGCACAGCTGAGAATGAATCCCCAAACCTACAAGAGCCCAAAATCCATTCTCTAACCACAAGCAAGTTTCTACTCCTCTGTAACCCTCCGAGTTCGAGCTACAGAATGAGCAGTTTGCAAGAGAAAGATCTCTAAGTTTCTTTCCACTTTAAGTAAGTAGATAGTTTTCTGTCCCAGAGTATTTTGCTTCATTGCTGCAGGGAATTCAGGAAGTCACTTTTGGGTATCTTAACTGCTGGCCATTGTCCCACCATCTTAAGAAGAAGCTGATAGAATAAGATGGGGCGGAGCCTGCCAGTGAACCTGGGGCTTGGACCACAGGGCCCACCAGCATTGCCCGGGATTCCACAAGCCCAGGAATTACTCTCTGGAGCCCTAAGCTCACATTCCCAGGAGGAAATTGTTCCATGCCCTGATTGCCCTCGTGCCATTACCAGCATCAGTGGCACACTTTTCCAGATGGACGATCAAGGGCATTGACAGAGAATCTGAAGCAGCAGATTCCAATGGGAAAAGTACAGGACTAGCATTGGGGAAATTGGCTGCTGTCCCAGCCCTGTGACTTACCGGATGGCCCTAGGCAAGGACTGAAACAGTACTGTTCCAATCCCCCTCCCCTCCCCACCCCGTTTCCTCCCCTGAAAAAAATGCAGACCGTGGTGCAGATAAAATGAGATCGTGCAATTGCAAGTACTTTGAAAAATGAGGAGCACTGTACAAATGTGAGGGGCTATTATTAATTTAGAGAGGAATCGAAAAATCTAAAATTGTCTTACATTTGAATAGTGTTTCTTATTTTGCAACATGCTTTTCTCATTTTGTCTTCACGGCCGCTGTGTTGAGAAAGTAGGACAGTTATAATCTCCGTTTTACAGATGAGGAAACAGAAGGAAAAGAGACCGTGCCAGCCCTGGAAGCCAGGCATCCTGATTTCCAACCCCAGATTCATTCTCGTATCTTTGCCAGGGATTTGCCCTTCTCCACTGTCCAGGTGACATGGATGGGACAGGAGAGTGTATCTATCGGGCATGGGGACGGGGGCTGTCCACAGGATCTGAGCCCAGTGAAGAATATTTGGCCTCTGAGGTTTATTTTGGATTAACAAACGGGCTTTCTAGGAAAAATCATAGAGTTCCAGGATTTCCGCATTGCGAGGGAGAGCATGTTCAAAACCAGAATGAGAGAAATACTAAACACTGACAGAGAGCGGCATACATTATGAGGAAGTGCTCCCATCAGCGGTGTGACCTGCACTGTCCGTACCAGCAGGGGCAGCGTTAGTCTGTCCCTGGAACCATCCAGCAGAAAATTATTGCGTGAGTAGGAAGGAAGCTCGGGTTGAGGACTCACAGACACGTTTGAGTTTACCATTAAACAATTATGAAAAGTACATTTCCAGTGCTTTGGCTTTTACAGAGAGCTTCTGCACCACTGGAGTTACAAAGGTAGACTGGAACCACTCTTAGAAGTGACTTACCAAAGAACATGCATTACTCTCTTGAGCCAGAGTAAACCTGAGGCTTGGGCACTGGATTGGCTTGCCTGGTTCCAAGCCAGGGCCTAAACAGGCACCATGTGCTTCCACCCTCCTCTTTCACTCATGTGACCCACAGCAAGAAGGGCATGCCCTAGGAAGTCACTGACCCAAAAAGCATAGGGAGGGAGCACCTGGGTGGCTCAGAGGGTTAAGTCTCTGCCTTGGGCTCAGTTCATGATCTCAGGGTCCTGGGATCAAGCCCCGCATCAGGCTCTCTGCTCAGCAGGGAGCCTGCTTCCCTCTCTCTCTCTGCCTGCCTCTCTGCCTACTTGCGATCTCTCTCTCCCTGTTAAATAAATAAAATCTAAAAAAAAAAAAAAAAAAAAAAAGCATAGGGAGGCATGTGGAAAAGACCCGAACCCAGCCTGGTGCTCAGAGCTTGGAGTGTAACCTAGCAAAACCAAAGAGCAACCATGGATGAATAAGTACAAAACAAATGCTAGGTATTTACATTATCGTTATGTGTTTACATTATTGTTATGCAAAATAGTGCTGCAAATTGTTGACTGACATAGTTGCCTTCACTAGAAACAATGATTATGAATTATAAGGCTTATTTGGATTTTTAAAATGGGGGCTCTTTTTTAATCGAAGGATAATGAACATAGAGTGCTATATTAGCTTCAGGTGAACAATATCAAAGATTAAATACTATTCTCTACATTATTTGTTGTTCATCAAGAGAAGTATACTCTTAATCCATAAAAAAGGGGTTCTTGATTCTTTATGGGGGGAGGTAAGAATTTCTCTACAATATATGAAACAAAAAAATGATCCTTTTCTTTATTGCTCTTAAAGCAAATTAATTACAGCTTCAAATTTCCAAGGGTTGCCGTGATACCATGATCAATAACACTCGGTACTAGACTGCCTCCCCAGTATGCAGTCTCATAGAAAAATCCCAGGCATATGCATCACCAGATACATGGAGGAGGGGCCCAGAACACCCCCCACTTTTGCCCTTGCTCCTTCAGTGCTCTGGAACTCCATCAGAGTTATTGCAAGTTCAGAAATCACAGTGGTGAAACAGAGGGTTGTGCATTTTACTGACTGACATCATCCAGGACTTGACGGAGTTAGGCCAAGTGGAAAGTTCTTGGATGATGCTGAGTCTAAAAGTAACAGTTTGATGACCATGCAGTTTTAACAGTTTACACTGAGTCTCTGTGGTATCAGGAATACAAAGACAGCCTTCTGTTTTTCCATTTATTCAAGACTTCTTCTTCTTTTTTTTTTTTTTCATTCATTTGGCACAGAGACAGAGATCACAAGTAGGCAGAGAGGCAGGCAGAGAGAGAGGAAGGGAAGCAGGCTCCCTGCTGAGCAGAGAGCCTGATGTGGGACTGGATCCCAGGACCCTGAGATCATGACCTGAGCCGAAGGCAGAGGCTTTAACCCACTGAGCCACCCAGGCGCCCCTTAAAACTTCTTTTATATTTGTGTTTGTTTAGATAGATCCTGCATGTTTCTTATTACTAGGTTATTTACAGAGACCAGATATTTAGATACAGAAGCCAAGGTATCTCTACCGCCAAGGATAGATGCCAAGTTCCTTTGCATCCCTAGAAATGTTCTTCATGATGTGACCCCTCCCCTACTTTGTAGTCTCACGGCTCACTCTTCCTGGTGGCCACATTATGGTTCGTTCATGGTGAATGACATGAATACACTATTCTATTTTCTTGCTTTATGTTTTTGTAGACACCCTCCCCTTTGCTTGGGAGAGTCATCTGACAATCTCCTACTTAGACTTCAAGGTCTAATTCTCTTGAATAGGGGCCAGGGCTAGTTGTAGCAAGATAGGTGCTCAAGATGCAGCATTTCAGGGCATTCACTCTCCAGGTCATGCAAATGGCTCCTTGAGGGACCTCATTCATCCTACCCTGTCCCTGGCTTTGCTCCATAATGTCTCCCCAGATGTACTCCACCTCTCCCCCAAGAACAGAACCTTCTTCACTCACTCTATACCTTTCTATATTATAGCGCTTACCACACTGGATTACATTTTCTTAGGGCAGAGACCATGCCTTGTCTTAAGGCATGGCACCAGCACCAAGCCATACATAGTGTATTTAATGAATAATAGTAAAATAACTGCCGTTCTATACAAGCACTTATTTTGTGCCTGGTATGGGTCTAAGTGCTTTACTTAACTGACTTGCTTAGCATGCAGAGAAACGTATGCAGATATCATTATCCCAATTTTGTAGATAGAGGACAGACTGAAAGAAATTAAGTACACTGCGATACCACACAAGGTAAAGTGGTAAAAGCTGGGATTTGAACCCTGTCCTTCTCATGCCAGACTCCATGTACACCACTGAGAAACATGATTCATATTGTTACATTACACCACATGTGAAACAAGAGGAAAGAGCATTTGGTTATGTAATTCAGGATCTAAGACAATCACAAGGGCAGTGAGGCTTTATGAGATGAGGTGTCCCTTTGCCATCTTGTCTTCCTGCAAACAAAGTGCTAAAATGCTGACTTCTTAAAAAAAAAAAAAATGCTGACTTCTTCCCCAGACCCCAAAGGCATCAATATTAGTGGGACACACGAGCCTGAGTGCTGGTCCCAAATTTAAAAACAAAAAATCCAAGTAATGCTTTCACCAGCATTGACCAAGGACAATTATTGTCCAGAGGGATTTGAGTCCTATTGATGATCCAACCAGAAACATCCTGTCTCATTGGCAGTGGATCATTTGCCAGTCAGAGGTTACAGAGATACAGCCCAAATCATCGGCCCTGAGTGGTGAGCACAGGAGCCGGCAAGTCGCTGATTCCCATTCCGTGGTCTCACTTCCCACACAGGACAGCTACCCTGTCCTTCTTTGTTCTCTACTAGTCACCATTTGGGCCAGAAAAGCACGTAGCAGTCTCCTAGGCTGACGCTGTACCAGTGGGAAACTTTCACCAACCTGGGAGTCCCGAACTCACATGCTTGAAATAAATGAATGAGGTTGGCCTGGTAGGGACTGGAACAAATTATAGCCCACATGCTGTAGTGATCATGCCTTTTTATTATCTGTATTTCTGATGCTCTTAGGGTCTTGAGGACCCTGGAGAGATGGCCCCTGGAATGGCTAGTTAATTCCTAGAGACAGGAAAGGACAAGCCTGCTAGCCAGCTAGCCCGCTTTTCATATGCAAACCAACCAATCCAGAACTCAAACCCTCAAACAAACTTTTTTATAAGGGCCTCTTACACTCTGGGCCACTATTCCCCTGCACGGATCACCCCAGGGCCAAGTACAAGACACCAGAGAGCCTCGCACTCCAGAGCGTGAAAATATTCTTGCTAGCCAAACCTAAGCTTGCACTGCTTTGCCTTGCCTTGGCCTATGATACAATAAAGGTTCTGGCCCCCATTTCCCCACTCTCTCTGCCTCTTGACCAACCTGGGTCATTCCCAGTGAACCCACACCCTATGGCATGACATGGCCTGGCATGGCCCCTCCTCTGTGAATAACAAATGATTTCTTCTTCTTCTTTTATTTTTTAAGATTTTATTTATTTATTTGAGAGAGAGAGGGAGACCCGAGCATGAGCAAGGGGAGGGACAGAGGGAGAAGCAGACTCCCCACTGAGCAGGGAGCCCGATGAGGGACTCTACGCCCGATGAGGGACTCTACCTGAGTTGAAGGCAGATGCTCAACCTACTGAGCCACCGAGATGCCCCACAAATAATCTTTCCAATGACAGTTATCTCCTAATCTCTTGACCTCACTATATCTGAATAATAATAAATAAAACCTATATTTTAAAACATATGTTGGGGGCCTGGGTGGCTCAGTAGGTTTAGCCTCAGACTCTTGATTTTAGCTCAGGTCATGGTCTCAGAGTTGTGGGATGAAGCCCTACGTGAAGCTCTGTGCTCCACGCAGAGTCTGCTTAAGACTCTCCCTCCCCCTCAGCCCCTCCCCACCGGGGGCTCATGCTCTCTCTCTCCCTCTCTCTCTCTCTCTCAAATAAAAATCTTTTCAAAAACCAACAAAGCACATGCCCATTGTACTTGAGAGTGATCCCTATTCATTTCTAGCTGATTATTGCCAAACCAAAGTCTCTTCATGTAACAGACATTCTGAAATTTCAAGAGAAACCCAAAACCTGGATCTACATCTCTGAAAGTTTTAATCTTGGTAACTAATTCAAACTTAAAATGCTGCGTGGTTCTTGCATGTGTCCAAATAATACAAGCTGAGGGAAACAAAACCAAGGGGGATGGAGTAGCCAGACTAGCTGGAGAATGTTATCTATGGTTTTCCCTCCCTACCTTACTGGAATTGTCCAGGCTAGCGTAAACACATAGTCTTAGACGTGAGGAATACTCTCCCTGATGGTTACAAAAAGAAACATTTTTTTTCAGCTTTTCTAACCTGACTCCCAGTAAGAAATACACTTTACAACATACACACATTCATATCTATCTACTTGAAATAAAAATGTTATCCTTACTACATGCAACGCACTTTGGTATTTTCTTTTTTATTGTATTCCATGTAATGTCTCTCTGATGTTGGTTGCTACCCACTATATTGATTTCACAGCTTGTCAGTGGATGTGAAATTACAGCTTCGAGAAACAACAAGAGCCACACAAATCTAGAGATTAGTGGTACCAATCCACCATATTACAGATAAGGAAACAGATTCACAGAGTAATGGGATTTGCCCAATATTATACAAGGCAAATGGCAGAGCCATACCTTGAATTAATGACCAAGCCAAGACCATTTCCCTGATATATTTATATCCCTGAATATACAGTGTATATGTGATTAGTGTCGGTGTTGTTACCAGTCGGGGGTCAATCAAAGAAACAGAACTGGTAGAATATGCACACACATGCACGTACACACATACATACGCATTTTTATAGGAATTTGATCGGACATAGCGGGGGTAGTTAAGCAGTTTCTGGAAGGCCTCGCACAATTCTTGGCTGTCTGATGCTAGAGCTTGAAGTTCACAAGAACAATAAGCTGGACCCCACAAGGACGGACAGAAACCATGTCTGTTCTTGTCGCCTTGGACCTCAGCAGTGTGGACATCTGACAGAGAACAAAGGCGCGCTTCACCATGGATGACTAACGCGCGGGTAGCCCAGGAGTGGGAAGAGCCAGAGGAGGATTGAGGAGAAGGCGCCACGCGGCCTCAACACACTGCTGCTTCACCTCAGCCCTCCGGGTCTCCCATAAGCATCTCTCTTCCCTTTCATTAGTAATTTAGACAGTATGCTTGCAGTTCAATTTTAGAAATTGAATATCTATTTCTTTAGGTATTAAAATTGAGAACACACAGTATCTTTATTTGAGGAAAATAGCACACTTTGTATTACTCTCCCTTCTTTCCTGCAATTAGTTATTATCTGAAATGTTAAACTCAAGTTCTCATTTTCAAAATATGACCGTTCTATCCCGGGAATCTCTGAAGGTCCACTCACATTTGCAGGCTGTCTGTTAACAACACTTATGTGTCTTAGCTCTGTGCTCAACTCATGCCATCACTTTTTGCTGGTCCTTTTAGGCTCAGATTCCCTCCTCTAAGATTTACTTACTTTAACTCATCTGTACATGAGATGAATAATCTCTTTATGGAGTTCATTTGTTGGTTTGCTTTTTTAAAAAAAAATTAAATTCTATTAGCCAATATATAGTACATCATTAGTTTTTTTTATTATATTCAGTTAGACAGCATATAGTGCACCATTAGTTTATGATGTAGTGTTCAACAGTTCTTCAGTTGGCATATAGCACCCAGTGATTATCACATCATGTGCCCTCCTTAATACCCATCACCCAGTTTCCCCATCAACCCTCCCACCTCCCCTTCCAAAACCCTCAGTTTGTTTCCCAGAGTCCAGAGTCTCTATGGTTTGTCTCCCTCTCTGATTTTTTTCCCATTCAGTTTTCCCCACTTCCCCTATGATCCTCTGCACTAATTTCTTGTGTTCCACATGTGAGTAAAACCGTATGATAATTATTGTTCTCTGATCAACTTATTTCACTTAGCATTATCCCCTACAGTTCCATCCGTGTTGATGTAAATGGTAGGTATTCATCCTTTCTGATGCCTGAGTAATATTCCATTGTGTATATGAACCACATCTTCTTTATCCATTCATCTGCTGAAGGACATCTCTTTGGTTTGCTTTTAATAAAATACTTCCACAGCCTTGCGTATCTAGAAACTGTCTTCCTCTTGTTTTTGGATTTGAAGAAGGACTTTCTTTCTGAGTTACAATCTTTTCTTCTCGAAACTCTATTATGTGGCATGATCTCCAGGATATATTGCTAAGTGAAAAATTAAGATGTAGAAATGTGTGTCTACCACACTACCACTTACCTAAGAAAAGGGGAAAATAACATACACACACACACTGTCTAAATAACATATAGTCTATCTGACAAAGGTGTTGAACACATATATGTTATTTGTTAAATTGGGCTAATTGACCCAATGTGTTAATATAGTATTTTTTGTTTTGTGTTGAATTATGCTAAATCAACATAATTATTAATGATATCACACAATAATGTTATATTGCTATACATATATTATTGTATGTTATTATAATGTATTATTAAATCCCATTACATATTAAATACATCAAATTAACAGATACATGTTAAACAGATGGAACTTTAGTACTTAAAATGATTAAGAAAGGGAGGAAATAGGCTGGAGAAATCAGGAGTTGAAAACAGACTTCTTAGGCTAGACCTTATGTTATACATCTGCCTTTGAAGCCCTGTTTGTATTTTACATAATTATGAAATAAAAATTAGAGAAAAATACAATCCCCAGATTCCAAAAGTGTTTTGAAACAGATGAACCTAATTGTATATTCTGTTGGTGACCTAATCTCACCTAGAGAGAATAGTTCAAGTGACTTTAAAACAGAGTGATGTGTTTTCCCTAATGGAATAGAGCCTAAGGTCAAAAGATTGGGAAAAAAAAATTAATGGTTTTTGGTAAAAGCGTTAGGGTGATCGTGTTGATAATATTATTTCAAATTAGCAATCAGTCACATGAGTAATCACATGAGTGTCACTGGGAACTGAATCTTGGGCTTGGTTGAAAAGAGACACAAATATGAGATTAATGAGGTCAGACAAAGGGGCTCCTGGGTGGCATAGTCAGTCAAGCATCTGTCTCTCGGTTTTGGCTCAAGTCATAATCTGAGGGTCCTGAGGATAGAGCCCCATGTTGGGTTCCTCACTCAGTGAGGAGCCTGCTTAGGATTCTCTCTCCCTCTCTCTCTGCCCCTCCTGCTTGTGCTCTCTCTCAAATACATAAATAAATCTTGAAAAACAAATGAGGCTATAGGATTATGTGCTATGGTGAGTGCTGTGAATTGTGTAAGATTGATGAATCACAGACCTGTACCCCTGAAACAAAGAATACATTATATGTTAATAATAAAAAAATGTGGCTGGACGAAATCCTCATAGACCTGATTTGGAATTGGATATAAGCACATGATACAGTTTGTTTTTAAAAAATATATATGTGCTAGCTTTGTTCAAAGAGTCCTAGAAATAATATGTAACTCAGCAGTACTAAGCACCCCCGGTACCCAGACTATGGTCTTTTTTTCCACTAAAAAGGGACCAAAGATGTTCACAGAAATGGTTAATTCCAGGTCTGAGGCAGGAATTATACAAGGTAAGTGGGAAAACATCTTGACACAGAACACAACCATCCAGCACTGCTAAGGCTATCCTCCTGTGCCCACTGGCAGTTAACCTGAGGCCAGCTTTCATTTTCTTAGTTTTTAGATAGTTCATTTCTCCTTCCCGCTTGACAAATGCAGTATTCTTTATCTTTGAAGTTCAAACATTTTAACAAGTTATGTGTAGGAGCTGAGTTCTTTGTTTTTCTGCTGTCTGGTAAGCCTTTAATTTTTTAAATTAGAATGGAGATCCAGAGTTAATCATATTCCTCATTTCCTGGACCACCTTTGTTTGGCAGGATCCTTCCTTCCTTCCTTCCTTCCTTCCTTCCTTCCTTCCTTCCTTCCTTCCTTCCTTTTCATATCCCTCCAACTCTCTTTTCCTTCTCCTTCCCTTTGGCAACCATTTGAATGTGTTAAATGTATGGTCTTTCATTTTTATGTGCCCTTGTAAAAGTTGTAGCACTGTTGCATGTATACATCATTTCAGTTCACATACATGTTACCTTGCTGTGGACTTCATTTTCTGAGTGTGCCCTTATCTCTAATTATGAATAGTATTACATAGTATGTATACCATGCTTTTCACTTTTCTGTGCTTTGGTGGCTGTACCTAGAATGCCTTTGAATCCCTACAATCACCAACAACCCCTCGGGTGAATGTCCTCAGAGTTGTCACCTTAGAAACCTGTGTGACAGCTTTTCTAGAAAAACATCCAGAAGTGAGGATGTCCTTGCCTCGCAGCTGCTGGTGTTACCAGGGCTCATGCACTTCTCCACATGCAGACCAAAGAAGGAATGGAGCTGCTTGCCAGACTTCTGCCCACTCTATCCCTGGTAGAAAGCGATGAACCCCCAAGATCTTCAAAACACAGAAGTGCTAATTGCAACAAGAGCTAAACTAGTAAATAAAGTATTTGAGCTTTTACCAGAAAACCATGGGCAGTATAGTTTAGCCATACACCTCACTGAAGCTGTGGAAGCCATTATTTATTCCCTCTTCATGACACTTATCTACCAAAAACAGTCACAATTGCATGACTATAATGTGAATAAGTGCATGGCAATTTTACATAGTAATATCTGGAATTTTATGGAGGGAATATGTCTTCTTTCTTTTTAAAATAAATAAAAATACATACTACTTTTTTTTTTTTAAAGATTTTATTTATTTATCTGACAGAGAGAAATCACAAGTAAGCAGAGAGGCAGGCAGAGAGAGAGGAGGAAGCAGGCTCCCTGCTGAGCAGAGAGCCCGAAGCGGGGCTCGATCCCAGGACCCTGAGATCATGACCTGAGCCGAAGGCAGCGGCTTAACCCACTGAGCCACCCAGGCGCCCCCATACTACTTTTTTAAAGTGCAAGAAAGAGGGGCACCTGAGTGGCTCAGTTGGTTGGGCATCCGACTCCTGATTTCAGCTCAGGTCATGATCTTGGGGTTGTGAGATTGAGCCCAGCAGTGGGCTCTGCGCTCAATGCAGAATCTGCTTGAGAGTCTCTCTCTTCCTCCCCCTCTGTCCCTGCCCTTGCTCATGTGCACACATGCTTGCACTCTCTCTCTCTCTCTCAAATAACATCTTAAAAAAATAAAAGTGTAAAAAAGAAAAAAGATACTATGCAGAGAGAGGGAAGGATATGGGAAAATGGCAGGGGAGGAGGGTGAGAGGGAGAGGCACCCATTTACTTCATTTAACAATGTCTACTGGAGTAGGGGTGGCTGGCTGGTTCAGTTGGTAGTGCATGAGACTCTTGATCTTGGGGTTGTGAGTTCAAGTTCCACATTGAGTGTAGAGATTACTTAAAAGTAAAATCATTTTTTGGGGGGGTGCCTGGGTGGCTCAGTGGGTTAAAGCCTCTGCCTCCAGCTCGGGTCATGATCCCAGGGTCCTGGGATCAAGCCCTGCATCGGACTCTCTGCTCAGTGGGGAGCCTGCTTTCCTCTCTCTCTGCCTGCTTCTCAGCCTACTTGTGATCCCTGTCAAATAAATAAATAAAATCTTTTTTAAAAAATCTTTTTTTTTTTTTAATTCTTCTAACAATGTCTGCTGGTGTCTTCTCAATGGCCTTGCCAGTCCAATCCCTACTAGCAATTTCATGAAGGTTCCAGTGTCCCTGCTACTGACAAGCCATTTTCAATCTCACATCTTGATTGTATTCAGTTCCATCTTCTCTTACTTTTGAGTATTTCTTCACTACTTTTGTTTGTGACTTTTCTTTGGTGATTGGAAATCATTCAATAGTCAGAAGTATCTTCTTCATCCACTGTAGTCATCACCTGTTCTTTATATCCTTTATTACTATTTTATAATATTCTTAGTTCTAATTCTTCACCATTTTCTTCTGTAAACTGGAAACCTTCTAAAATGTGTCCTCTTTATTTTCAATTCGATTTTCCTGTCAGTTCTGTACTTTACTATGTCTAAAATGCTATTTTTAAATTTACCCTATTGTACAATTTCTCACTTTTGTGCAGAATTTTTTTTTATTTCTGACTTGCTGGCAGTCAGATTCTGCTTCACTAAATCCTGATCAGGTTATTTTGAATCTCATGTTTCATAGAATGCAAGTGTTTTGCATTTTGGGTGAGCCAAATGAAAACTTTCTAAAATGGACTTTTTTTAACCAGTAGGTTATAAAGACTCTTTTTTAACTTTTTGTTCTTTTCTTTTATATCATATGTGCATATTCCCCATGTGTTTTGTCTTTTAACCAGCCCTTCTTGGTAAGAGTTCTCAATAGCCCTGTTTGGGTCACCAAAAATGGAGACTCTGCTACTTTTGAGTTCCATACCTTTCCATTCAGATGTTCTTGAAATATGCCTGTCTGATCCTATGCTGCAAGGCTGAGAGGAATAGCTCAACCCTTCTCAGTAAATAGAGGGTTTTCCTATGTTTAAAGGTCCTTAGGATTTTTTCCTTCATCTTTGATATCCAGTAATGTCACCAGGAAGTGTGCTGGTCATTTGGTACCAAGACTTACTGGTTCATGTTGTGTTCTTCCAATTTTTAAAATGCGTGTTCTCCTTTATTTAGGAAAGTCTTTCTCTATGATATTGTTCTTTTGTTCTCTTCTCTTTTTTCCAAGTTCCCAATAATACATACACTGTACCTCCTTTGCTTGCCATGCTTTTCTAAATCTTGGTTCATTTTATTTAGTTTCATTCACCTTCTGAATCCATCTTCTACATTCCTAACTATATTTTTAGCATGCTAACTTTTCTTACCAATGGTTCAACCATAACTCTGAATTATTTTATGGCTTTATTTTTCCTCCATTTTTTCCCTTAAGTTCTACTTAGTCACTTCCTTCTTCTCTTGTCTTAATATATCTTCTTTGAGCCATTATATCTTTTACTTGATTTTCTTTAATTTCTTTGATTTTGTAGATAAGTGTTTGTATAGTTTTCCCCTGAACTGCTATATAATTTTTCTGAGGTATGTTATACATTTGACTTCCTAATTTTGTTTCCCAAATTTTCTTTATCTTTCGATGGGAGTCACTTCTTCTGAAGAAAGCCTGAGTAAAGGATGGTGTGGTAGACAGGATGGGAGAGTGAGCTAGGACAGTTGGCACTGGGAATTAGGTATTCTGTCTCAGAACACTTTCTTACCAACATGTTGCTTACCCCCCTCTCCCTTCTATAAAGTTTTCTCCTCCTTTAGGTGGTATCTCTGCATATGTGGTTGGGGGAGATGGTCCTATTTAGCTTGCAGGGATGTACCATACCTTCTCAATTTTTATCTTATGATTTAGTGTTTACTTTCCTTCTGTCCTTCCATGTTTCCTTCTCTCTACTACACCAGTATCTTGCTTCTTGTAATCATTATGTATAAATGGGCATACCTGCCCAGTTTGTAAATCACCTGCCACCACTGTGTGGCATTTGAATGGATTCACGGATGATTCTGCAGCCCACCCATACTCCCAGTCTTCAGACACAACGTGGACACCTATATTTAGAGAACCCTACCTGCTGACTCAGATCTATAGGAATGCATCTTCTCTAGACATTCAACCCTGGTTTGGCTCAACTTAACAATGTTTTGTGGATATTCATCATAAGTGGTCATTTGGTGCTACAAATCTTTCCTGGCTCTATTGAATACAGAATTTTATTTTTTGCTCTTCTTTTTTTTTGTTTTGTTTATTCTTTGCTTTCAGGGAAGACAGCGGGTAAAAACACTTTTAATCCATTAAAGGTGTTGGAGACTTCAGATTTGTATTTTAG
This sequence comes from Lutra lutra, assembly GCF_902655055.1. Classification (NCBI taxonomy): domain Eukaryota; kingdom Metazoa; phylum Chordata; class Mammalia; order Carnivora; family Mustelidae; genus Lutra; species Lutra lutra. The sequence goes on along the minus strand of NC_062295.1, from coordinate 20,248,307 downwards.
AAAGATCACATTGTAAATCTTTAACAAAAGGCATTGGAGAAGGTGAGGAAGGGGAGGGGTGTAGGGAGCAGAGGGGTGCTCAGGCCTGGAAAGTGAAAAAAACATTGAGAAAGCTGATGCATTTATGTAAAAGAGAAATGATGAGATGAGTGAAAGGTCATGGGCAGAGAGATTAGAAGAAAGTGGGAGAAAGAACTCAGCCTTGGGAGTCAGTAGCATGTGGATGATGATCTATGACAAAATGCGGTGGAAGCTGTGGGGAAATTCAGAAGAGAAGTGAGCTAAAGCAGAACCCTTGGGAATCCTACTTTTTGGAATGAAAAGTAAAAGAGGATTCTACAAAATAAAAGGGGAAGTAAATACTAAAGAAAAGGAAAATAAAGAAACCAATATTGCAAAGGCAAAGAGTATTTCTAAAAAGGAGATGATTAGTGGTGCCATCCTGCTGAGCATTCATATAAGATAAGGTCTTAAAAGTTGGATTTAGCCACAAAGCCATTGTTGCCTCTGGGAGAGTAGTGACTGTGCTAGAAGTGAGAGCCTGATATCTGGGGATTGAGGTGTACATGGGATGTTTCAAGATAGGGTCAGTAAATACAGAAAGGTCTTGAAGAAGTTTGATTGTCAACAGAAAGATAAATACAGAAATAGGATACAGTGTCACCTCCATCATGGGTGGGCCAAGAGGGTATTACGCTAAGTAAAATAAGTCAGACTGAGAAAGTCAAATACCACATGATTTCACTCATATGTCTAAAACATCTTAAAAAAAAAAAAAGGTGCGCATGGGTGGGGGTTGCACCTGGGTGACCAAGTCAGGTAAGCATCAGACTCTTAGTTTCAGTTCAGGTTGTGATCTCAGGGTTGTGAGATGGAGCCCCTAGTTTGGCTCCATGCTCTGTGGGGAGTCTGCTTGAGATTCTCTCTCTCTCTCTGCCCCTCCTGCTCATGCTCTCTCTCTCTCTCTCTCTAAAATAAAAATAAATAAATCTTAAAAAAAAAAACCAAACCCAAATGAACAAGCAAACAAACAAAAAGCAGAATCAGACCTATAAAGACAGAGAACAAACTGATGGTTGCCAGAGTGAAGGGGATGGGAAGATGGGCAACATGGGTGATGGGGAGTGGGGGGTACACGTTTCCGGTCACGGAATGAATATGTCATAGGGATGAGAGGTGCAGCACAGGGCATCTAGTCAATGGTATTGTCATAATGTATGGTGACAGATGGTAGCTCACCTAGTGGTGAGCACAGCATAAGGCAGAGAGAAGTTGTATCACTATGTCATACACTTGAAACTAATGTAACATTGTGTGTCAACTATACTCAAAAAAAATAAAAGAAAAGGGTCAACTTAAGGGAATTTAGGTACTTCTTGTACAGGGATACATCAGAGCTCTAGAGTACCCCTATAGCAATAGTAATTCACATCTATATGGAAATCTAATTTAGAGGGTCTTTTGCATCATAATCTCATTTCAGATTCACCTCTGTTTTATTGATGAGGAAACTAAGGCTTATAGATGACAATGAACTGATTTTCCAAAGGTCAAAAAAAAGAAAACAATCAAAGCATCACTTTGACCGCATCTTAGACACAGACCCACATCTTGAGTTCTGGATCTGTCTCGGTGTCAGCATCCTTGTAGGGAGCAAAACAGCCACAACATTTCACCTGAGCCCAGACTCACCATGCAAATTGTTTGATTGAAATCTGGGCTTTCATTTCCTATGGAATAAAACTGCAGAGTCCAACTGGTTTCTCATTAACTTCTCCAGAACATTTTCTCTGCCCAGGTATTTCCATGCAAGGCTGATACTAGTTAATTACCTGAATTAAATATTTTACAGCTAAAAGGGTTTTCTGTACCACACGATTTATAAATATTCATTCTGTAGAAGGGAGGAGGCAAGCGAAGTTGGTTTCCAGTGGCTGCCTTTGTAGCAAACTATTCAATAGTAACCCTCTGGGGCAGCCTCGGTGCCTGGGTAAAATGTTTTTGGAGACTCAAATTCTTTATAGAAAAACAGTTTCTCCAAATGCATAACCATTTTTGCTGAGCACTAAATAACTCCCACCTGCCCATGTCAGGGACAGCCTTCAGGTGATATGATAGATGCCAAGCAAATAATCAATCAATATACTGGTTTCGGTCTCCGTCTATCAGTTTGGCATTGTGTGGACTAATTAGATGATAAAATGTGATGAATGTGTATTAAACTCAGCCTCTCCCCAGAAGCTCCCAGGGGTCCTTTCCCATTTTCTCGCTGACCTTTTAGAGCTCAGCTTTATTGTATGTGAATGCAATTAAATCAATTTGTCAGATATTTGCATTAGTCTGGCTTGTTCAGAATTCAATTATTCAGTGTCACTTTACTGCCCTTCGGAGGCTAGTGTACTGGCTTGTTTTCAAGTGGGGGATAAAGGCAGAAATGGGCAGTCTTGTCAGGATTCAAGTGAGTACCTTCCCTCAGAGATATTTCTGAATCTGGCTTGCCCACATTCCTTCTCCTCCCTGGTCTCGGGAGAGAGAATGCTGTGAGCTCTCAACAGAGCCCAGGATCATTTCCAACTCGGCCACTTCCTGGAAAGGTGACTCGAATGTTCTTTCATCTGTGTGAGCCTCGGTTTTCTTATCCGCCAAATGGAACCATTTCACCATGGGTTTCCCCTGAAGCAGCCTCTGACAGTAGGACTGGAGTGTGAGTAGTTTATTTGGGGTTGAGAGCAGCAGGCAGTGGTGAGACAATGCGGTGGTGAGTCAGGGACGGCAAGGAGCAAACGCTCATATTAGCGGGCAGGTCACGACCACTGTAGGCAAGTGGTGCTCAGTCCCTCTGCAGAGCTCTGGGAAAACTGCCTCCCCTCCAAGAGGCCGGGAGCTTGGGTACATCTCCACCGACTGCTGTTCATTATTGATGGATGTTGCTGCAGGGATGTTAAGACTCTGGCACTCCTGGTCTGCCCTAAACAACCCTGGGTGGGTATCTTCCTGCGGCCAGAGAAAGCCCACAAGCAGAGGGTCCCAGATGCCTCCTATGTCACAGTGGACACGGCGACATGGCAGGGCACTGCTGGCATCCACCACAGGCATATGCTTCCTCGCCAAGTCAAAAAGTTGTGATGTGTGTCAAGTCCTTAGTAAGAGTAAAAGCACTCAATAGTGATAGTTTTGTGTGTGTGTTTTTTTCTGTTTGTTTGTTTTTAATAATGATAGTTGATACTGTTATTTCTGGAAAAAGGGAAATGTCGAAAAATAGCTTTTCCTCAACATAGGAAGCTGACTGTGATCCTGAGCATGTGGTCAAGGGAAAGCCACTGCACAATATGCCTTCTTGGCAGGAGTAGGTGAACTCAGAGAGGGCTTTATGGAGGAGGTGGCACTTGAACTGGCTTTTTAAGGATGAGTAGGTATTCATCAGGCACGCTTAGGGAGTAAAGACATTCTAAAGAGAAGGAATGGCATGTGCCACGACATAGGGATATGACAAAGTATATGTTTGGTGGCCCGCTCATAGTTCAGAATGACATAGTTCAAAGGGACCTTTATGTCACGATGCCAGAATTCACACTGTGAGAGGAATTCTGCATCATTCAAGGGGCATTATGGTACTTCACTATAAACGACAGGGAGTCACTGGATCTGTTAATGTAAAACTTGTAATAGACTCATGGGTGACACATGGAGGAATCCATTTATAACAGAAATAAATCAGTCAAGGAGCATGGATTCAAAAGATCTACTATACAGGAATGAGAGAAAATGTAATAATATTTTATGTGAAAAGTGCTTCAGGGTTTTCCCTGAGCCAATACGCTACATGATTTCAAAGGAGGAAAGAAAGCTAATTCAAACCTGGATTGTATTAATAGAAATAATGCAGTGTTCAGATTAAGGGAGAGATAAGTCGACACTTGTTCGCTATCCGGGCAGCCCAGGAAGTAGCTCCAATGTCAGGTGACATACCTTTTAAAAGAGACACTGGTTACCCTGGAGCCAGCCCAGGGAAGAAGTCTAAAAACCATGGAAGATGCAGAATGGCCTGAAGAACAGAGTAAGCTGTGGAAGTAGGCTCATGGAATACCTGTGAGCTGGCTACTGTCGGAGAAAGATTATATTGACTCTGTGTGGTGCCAGAGGCTGAAAATAAAAACTCCAGTGAAGCGTATTCCAACTCGGTAGAAATAATCAAAGCCAGCCCACACTGGAAGGGCCAGCCCTAGGAGGGAGAACTGTCTCTGTTCTGGGGGAGTGATTGGTAACAAATGAGATGAATATTCATCAAAGAAGTTTTAGGGGAGGTGTTAATTGTTAGAAGGGAAATAACCTCTAAAGACCCTCTCCAACAAAGATTCTCTGATTCTGTGGCAAGGATCCTTTCCTGGGGTCCCCCGCAGGAGGCAGGCTGCGACAGAAGGCATTGTTCAGGGCCCACCACAGAGACACCATTCCTAGGAGTCAAAAGGCAGCATCTCAATGTGGTCAGCGGCAAAGGGTTGGATTAAAGGTGATAAAAAAAAAAATCAGGAGTTTCTTTTTATTGTAGAAAGGAAATAATAGGTGTTGAGTATTGTGGTGCAGTCATATACAATAACTAGCAGCAGTAGTAGGGAGAGTGATAGAGAAGTAGCTAAAATGTACTGAGTGTGTGGTTCCTATTTAATTCTCTCTCATTCTCACAAAAACTCTTTGAGTTTGATCACTTTGCTGGAAGAATTCTTTGTGCTATGGATAGCATTTCATGAGCACTGGTGTACAGAGGGGTCGTATAAAACTTTTTTTGGAGAAAGAAGTCACTTCCCACTTGGCCTCTGGGCTAAAAACCAGTCTTCCCTCTGGGCAACATAAGACACTTCCTGTGAAACATCATAAAACATCCCTCTGCAAACAATAATTCAGGCAATTACGGTTGAATTATTTCTGCTGACAACCATGTAGGCTTTTAAGCACCAGTTTAGACCCACCTGTTTGGACATTCTGCTCATTTAGCACAGACCCTCCTAGCCACCATTTTCCTGAACTATGATTCAAGATCACCGTGCCACTTCGACCTTGTGCTTTGCCCATTTGGCTGATCTTCTAGATAACCCACCCCCCATCCCAAATGGATACTTCCATGCCAGTCCCAACTCCTCTCTCCAACTGGGCCATCTATCTGAAACTCTGATGAATCCATAGATGCCAGGTCTGTCTGCTGAGGATCAGGGAAACTTCCCAACACATTGTTTTCACAGAGTGGATCTGTGTTTTCATGCCCTAACCCCAGCAGTTTAAGGGTAAGTTCCCATGTGTACCCCGACCCACGAGTATCCAACTATCGCCCTGGCACAGTCGTTGATTTCTCTTTGTGATTCCACAACTGGAGAGGCGCCAAAGAGCAAGTGTGTCTTAATCAAGGTTCTTTGTGTTATCTCAAACCAAAAAAACCAAAATGAAGATAATACAGGGCATGACTGGGAACTGAAGGTTGCAGAGGACAGCCAAGCCTCCCAAACAAGGGAGTGAAAGAAGGAGAAGAAAGAAGTCAGAAAGCCGGAAGCTTTTCCCCCCTCTCTCTTTCTGTCTCTCCCCCACCTCCTCCCCTGCACCCTTCTCTCCCCCTACCTTCCTTCTTCTCACCCTTCCTCACTCCCTTTCTGGGGCCAGATGGTCTTTCATCTCTGCTTCCATGTGTCCACTTTTTCCCTCTCTCAGACTAACTTTGGCTGAGTCAGAGAGTTAATAGCCAAATGTGGCTGCCCCACAGCTCTCAAATTTGAATGTTCTTGTTTGAAAATAACCAGCAGAAAATAAAGTACATTTCTAAGTCCAATTCTAGGTTCCTGGAGGAAGAATATCACTGGTCCTTTGAATATTTTTGCTCCATTTAAGGTTAGGTGTCCACTCCTGGTTCAACAAGATGTGGCAAAGGGGCAGGAGTGCAGGGTTCAAAATGGACTCCCGGTTCCATTCCTGCAGGGTAGGGGGACAGCCGTTCTCCAGGAAGAGGGCATACTGAGTGCGATGGGCTTTACTCCTCCAACTAGACCTCAATCACAGCTCATCTTGGAAAATTCCCTTCCACTTGTGGCCAATTCTCTGAGATCTTCCTAATTTATTGGCAAAGCTTATTTTAATCTCTTCTACTGGGCATTTCAGTAACTCAAGGAGGAAAGCAGACCCTGTAAATTAAGTCCCTGAAATCAAATACTTTCCTAATAGTAGATATCCACGCTGGTAGGATGGGTGGAGAGGGAAGGAGGTCAGAAGAGCTCAAGGGAAGAGAGTTCAGGAAATGCACTATTTTAGGCTTAAAAATGAGGTTGGCTGATTGAATTTACCTAAGGATTATGGGCTCTAGTAAGTTACTTTCCATCAAGAAAGAGTGAGTTTGTCAAGAGCCCAGATATATGTACAAGCCTTAAAGGAGGCAAGAGAGAAAAAAGATATTTTTCTATGAGTTATCAAATTCCAAAGTGTGCTAGAGTCTTCAGAAATACAGAATGAGCCCAACATAAAAACTTTATACATCTTCCTTCAGGCAGATGAATTTTGAATTTATATCCACAGAGAATAAAAAAAAATTCACATGGAGCAGAAGGTGAGATCTTTATTGTATATGTTGGGGAGACGCCCAAGTATAAGGCTAAACATTAGTCAATAGGTAAGGTGCTAGAAGAGTTGAGGAGAGACTCAGACAAATCTAGGTTCCAATCCCACAGTTTAGTTGTGCTAACTTCTCTGAACCTTAGTTTTCATCATTTTTGAAATGGGGGCAATAGTAGAATGCTTACTTCAAAGGTAATATTGTAGAGATTGGGACTGTGGGTACAGAGTATTTGGCACCATACCTGGCCTACAGGTGGTGCTTAATGAAAGAGTTTTGCCCCAGTTTATCTTTTAAAGACTCCCCAAACTCCTCAGCATGGTGTATACACTACATCAAGATCTACCTATGTCTCTAGCCTTACTTCCTCACTTCCTTATAGTTTATACCCTAGTAATAATACAATACATTATGGCACCTTGGTCACATTATATTCCTTCCCGATTTTATACCTTCACAAGTGCCATTCACTAACCTTGAACAATTAATTGAGTGGCAACTGACATGGGACTAACTTACCAAATATCAAAATACAACATATTGCTCTAATACTTAAAACAACTTGATACTGGTGAAAAGAAATCAATAAAATTCAATAATGTCTCAAAAAGAGATCCACATACATATAGTTACATAGTTACATAGTTTGGGTTAAAGGTGACACTTAATACTCAATTCATGGTGTTGGGTCAATGGTATATCCTTTTGAGAAAAAGGAGTTAAATTCTTATCACATCTCTCTCTCTCTCTCTCACACACACACACATGCACGCACATACTGTATATAAATATAAATCCCATGTAGATAAAAGTACAGAATGAAAAATAAAGCTATTAAGACAATAGATGAAAATGCAAGAGAGTATGTTTATATTCTTGGAATATAGAATATATGTGGGGGGGGGAAGAGAATATATTTATATTCTTGGAATCTAGAATCATTTCCTAAGCAAAACATAAAGCCCAGAGCCCTTAAGGAAAGATTTACCCTTTTGACTACATAAAAGTTAAAAACTTCCTAAAGACAAAGGAGAGCATAAACAAGGTAAAAAGACAAGCAAGAGGCTTAGAAAATAATTGCAATAAAAATAATTGCAATAGAGAAATCTGAAATTTCTAGATAGAAGGTAAAGATGTAGAATATGAACTAATCACTAAGAAAAGACAATCCATAAGAACAATAGACGAAGGATTCAAACAGGAATTTGAAAGAAGAAAAAATACAACATCAAAAATATGTGAACCTATTATCAACGAAATGCAAATTAAAATGTCAGTGTATCAGTTGTTGCTCATCGGGTTGGAAAATTAAAAAGATTAATAATAACCAGCATTGGTAAAAATTACAGAAACAAATCCTCATACATTGTCATCTGGCATATAAAATGGTATAGTAGAATTATAGGGCTATTTGGCAGTGCCAATCAAAATTTGAATCATGTGTACCCTTTGGCTCAGAAATTCCATTTCTAAAAATTACCTTGCAGATATTGTATCACATGTGAACAAAGATGTACATGTAAGTATGTTGACTCTAGTTTGTTTTCTAACAGCAAAACATCAAGGATAATCTAAATGTCCACCAAGAAGGGAATACTTAACATAATTGTTGGCTTCCAGACATGAGTTAGCTATTGTCCTGGCAGACAGTCTCCTGATGCTCCTGTTACCCAGTAGCACATGCTATCCCTCCTCACACATCTGATGCCACAACACCAAGTCCAAGCTGGAGTCCTGTCCAACTCTACAAATAGGCTGTCATATGTAAAGTCCTCTAAACAGTATCTAGCACATAGTAAGATTTCTAGTAACAGCAATAGGCTGTATTATTATAGTTTTGGTATATTAAGTAGCCATTAAAAAAGAAAGAAGCATACTTATGAGAACGAAAATGAAAAGACTTTTGAGACTTTTGTTTTTGTTTTTTTTAATCAAAGTGCAAAGAAATATGTACACCTCCATTTCTGGCCAAATGGAATACCAGGGACCAGACTTATCCTTTCATCTGAAACAACCAAAAAATTGGACATAATATATTAAACAAAAATACAATTACAAAAAAATTACAAAAAAGTTTGTAAGATATTGGGTACCAAGTAAGGTAGAACAGTGAACCTGAAAGACAGAAAGCAAAAGAGGTGAGAGGTTCTGGGGTGCTGTTAACATGTAATTTAGAGGAGAAAATGGCACTGGCTGCTTACATCAGAAAAGAAGAAAGGTCTCATCTACATTCTCAAATTTCATCTTCAAAGATCTAGAAGAGCAAATTAAATCCAAAGTAAACCCCATAAGAAAGGAACTAATAAAAGTCAAAGTAAATATCACTGAAATAGAAAACAGAAGAATAGAAAAAAGAAAAAATCAATGGAACCAAAACCTTGGTCTTTGAAAAAATAGATAAAATTGACAGATCAGGGACGGGGTATGGGGGGGGGACAGAAAACAAAAGTTAACATCAGGAGGGAGAGAAGTTAAATTATTACAGAGTTTACAGATACTGAAAGAATCATTATGAAAATATGATGAACAACTTTATGTCAAAAAATGTAATCACTTAAATGAAATGAACAATTTCCTTGAAAAACACAAACCAAAGCTTACTTAAGAAGAAATAGATAGCTTAAGTAGCTCTAAATCTATGAACTCTTCCCACAAAGAGAATGTCCAAGTGTCTTCAATGGTAAATTCTATCAAAAATGTAAGAAAGCAAAAAAAGATTTTTTGGGGGCACCTGGGTGGCTCAGTGGGTTAAAGCCTCTGCCTTCAGCTCGGGTCATGGTCCCAGGGTCCTGGGATGGAGCCCCGCGTTGGGCTCTCTGCTCCGCAGGGAGCCTGCTTCCTCCCCTCTCTCTGCCTGCCTCTCTGCTTACTTGCGATCTCTCTCTCTGTCAAATAAATAAATAAATAATCTTAAAAAAAAAAAAAGATTTTTCATGTCTGTGTCAATTCTCCATACATACATGCTATTAAATTTTATTTCCTCCTGTTAAAAAATATATATATATAAGAAAAAAATAATAGCAAGTCCACACAAACTTCAGAAAATCAAAGAGGTGGGAATACATTGCAACTGATTTTGAGCCCAACATAAGACTGATAGCAAAACCAAGTCAAGACATTACAAGAAAAACCTACAGACCAATATCCCTCATGGACATAGATGCAAATTTCAGTAAACTGAATTCAACAATATATAAATGAGACAATACATCATGACCAAATGGAGTTTTCCCAGGAATACAAAATAAGTTAACATAAAAAATCAATTTATGTTTAAAAATATATAACAATCTGGGGAGCCTGGGTGTCTCAGCCAGTTAGGCATCTCCCTTTGGCTCAGGTCATGATCCCTGGGTCCTGGGATCGAATCCTGCATCAGACTCTGCTCAGTGGGGAACCTGCTTCTCTCTTTCCCTCTGCCTGTCACTCCCCCTGCTTGTGTTCTCTCTCTCTCTCATTCAAATAAATAAATAAAGTCTTTATTTTTTAAAAAAAGTAAAATAAAAAATAAATATATATATATATCAATCTATGTAATTCACAATGTCAACAAACTAAGGGGAAAAATTATCATTTCAATAGATCTAGAAGAAGCATTTGACAAAACCCAACACTCATTCCTGATTAAAAAAAAAAAAATACTTTCAGCAAACTAGAAATAGAATGGAACTTCCTTAACTTGATTAAGGGCATCTACAAAGAATCTACAACTCACATCATATGAGATGCTTAAAAATGTAATGTTTACCTTCTAAGATTAAGAGCAAGACAAAAGCAACCATTCCCATGACCTATATTCAACATTGACGGGGAAGCTCTTGCCAATCAAAGAAAGAAAAGAGCATTTCTCAATCAAAGAAAAGCAATAAAGGGCATTCAGGTTGGAAAAGAAGAATTAGACCTGCCCTTTTACAAGACCTGCCCTTTTCACAGATGACATGATTATCTATGTAGGAAATTTGACAGAATGTAGAGAAAAGCTATGAGACCTGAGCAAGTGTGTTTAGCAAAATTACAGGACTTAAGATCAATGACAACAATCATGTATTTTGATTACTAGCAATAAACAATTGGAAATGTATAGCCTTCATAAATAAAGAAATATGAAATACTTAAGGGTAAATTGGGGGCAAAAGATGTGAAAAACCTACACTAAAAAATACAAAACATAGCTGAAGGAAATGAAAAGAAATTTAAATAAATGAAGACATATGTAGACTTTATGGGTCAAAACATTCAATACATTCAAGGTGTCAGTTCTTCTCCAGTTTATCCAGAGATTCAGTGTAATCCCATTCAAAAATCCCAGCAGGATTTTTATGTAGGAATCAACAAACTGGTTCTATAATTTTTATGAAAATTGTTAATTTGGAAATTTGTTAATTTGGAAAATTGTTAATTTTGGAAATTAATATGGAAAGAACTTAGAATAGCTTCTTAATTTCAAATAATTTCAAAACTTACTATAAAACCACAATAATTAGGATAGAATGGTATTGGCATAAATCAATGGAACAAAATAGAATCCAGAAGTAGATACACATATATTTGAGCAACTGATTTTCAACCAAGTTACAAGAGGAATCTAATGGATAAAGGAGTGTCTTCTCAACAAATGGTACTGGTACAATTGGATATGCATATACAAAAACTAATATTAATAAAATAAAATCAATTATGATGTGTATCTCATGCCATATACAAAAAATTAACTCAAAATTATTATAGACTTAAATATAAAATGTAAAACTATAAAACTTCCAGAAAAATAATCATAGGTAAAAACTTTTGGGAGCTTGATTTAGGCAGAATTTCCTTGGATACTACAGGAAAAGCATGATCCATATAAGAACAAATTAATAAACTGGGCATCATCAAAATTTAAAAGTTCTGTTCTTCAGAGAAACAGTTTAAGAGAATGGAAAAGCAAGCCACAGAATGACAGACATATTTGCAAATCAATTATCTGATAAGGGACTCTACCCAGAATATACAAAGAATTCTCAAAACTCAGTAGTTTTTAAAAGGTGGGGGGGGAGGTTAAAACTGGGCATAAGATTTTAATGGATCCTTCACCAAAGGAGATACGGAGATGGACAATTAGCACATGAAAAGATGCTCAACACTTGTCATTAAAGAAATGCAAATTAAAACCACAGTGAGGACCCTTATGTATTTATTAGAATGGCTAAAATTGAAAAGGCTAAAGATAACAAGTGTTGGTGAGGATGTGGAGGAATTACTGGTGGGACTGAAAATGGTACAACCACTTTGGGAAACGGTTTGCCAGTTTCTTAAGAAGTTAAACATATGCATATCGTAGGTTCCAGCCCTTCCACTCCCCAGTGTTTAAAAGAAAAAGGAAAGTGTATACCCTTACAAAGTCTTTTACACAAATGATCATAGTGGCTTTATTTGTAACAGCTCCAGACTGGAAACAACCCAAATGTCCTGCAATAGGTGAACGGATAAAGAAATGGAAATATTCAGACAATGGAATATCTTTCAGTAATAAAAAGTAATGAATTATTATTAATACACACACAACAAGTGCATGTTGAATGAAACTCAAGTAATTACGCTGAATGAAAGAAGTTGGACTGGCATACATATTGTCATTCCATTTAAACAAATTCTAGGAAATGCAAGCTAATGAACGGTGACAGAACACATCTCAGTAGTTGCCTGGGGAGTGGTGGGTGGGGGTGAGGGGCAAGAGAGAGGGATTACAAAAGGGCACCTGGAAATATGGAAGGATGATGGTCGCGCTCATTCTCTTGATTGTGGTGATGGATTCACAGGTGTATGTAAATGTCAAAATTTATCAAATCACACACTTTATGTACAAATTATCAGAGGTCGATTATCCCTCAATAAAGTTGTTTAAAAAAACAATGTGTAGATTATTGAAATAGGTGTGAGTGTGTTGGTGTGTGGGTGTGTTTCATAAAAGAAGAACTGGAAGAATCCACACCAAACTGTGAACAATGGCCACCTCTGGGGACAGAAGTGCACCCAAAAGTGGAGGTATGGGAACGAAGACTCATGTTATATATACATCGAGATCATTTAAATCTTTTACAAGAAGAATATTTTCAGGAATTACTCATGTAGTTTGTATCATTGACAATTTAAAAAATATAGCCGGGGATGCCTGGGTGGCTCAGTCGGTTAAGCCGCTGCCTTCTGCTCAGGTCATTATCCTGGGGTCTTGGGATCAAGTCCCGCATCAGGCTCCTTGTTTGGCAGAGAGAGCCTGCTTCTCTCTCCATCTCTGCCTGCTTGTTCTCTCTCTCTCTCTCTCTGACAAATAAATGATAAATAAAATTTTTTTTAATAAATAAATAAATAATATAGCCAAAGGCGACAGCAAGCTGTATCAACCACCACTAAATAAAACCTTTCTGGCTATAGGTCAAAAGATAAATGAAAGCATGAAGTTTGTCATCTCCACCTACTTCTTGGTGAAAATAGGCGTTTGGGAGCTAAGATGCAAATAAATCTTTCCCTGTAGGAAGATTTTGAAGGTGAAGAGCTATTTTTATAAAGTGCCTTAGAGTTCTATTCTCCATAAAGATATGGCACACTTATAAATTGTTAGTAAGTGTGCCTCCTTATTTCTAATATTTGGACATGGGGTGGGGAAAAGAATACAGTGAGAAAATTATATTGAGAGGAGAAAGAGAGGAAGAGAAGGAGGAGGAAGGTGAGGAGACGGAGATGGTGATGAGAGTAGAAGGAGATGGTGATGAGAAGGTGGGTGATGAGGATGATGGCCACTATGATGATGAAGAAAGAAGAGGAGGAAGAAGAGAAGCAGAAGGAGGAAAACAGTAGATAATGTTGATCGGTAATGGGTGACCGTGAGATGGGTTTCATGTATCTTTCACTATCTGTGTGGGTTAGCTTGGAACATCACAGAGTAATGCTACCTTGAATAAAGAGCAATGGAGGTCCATGGGTTTGAGGCAGGAGGCTTTAAAGCCTGGGCACTTGAATTCAGCTAAAGACAACTCAAAATCTCCAACCTAAAATGGGTCTTAATTCTCAGTAACCCACCCACCTTAGCCATACCACCATTGGGATTTACAGATAAAGCCCATTAGAGCTTGATCGTGCTCTGACTCTCCCCTCCCCTTGCCAAAGAAAAGCACAAATCATTCCTCATCCTCACTTGCAACACTGTAGTGTTTCCTGAAACTTGGCTTTGTTTATCACATGCTTTGTGTATTACTTAAGAACTGTTTATTTGGAGTTGTAGTTACTCTTCTACTAATATTTTTACCCAGTCTTTTCTGGTTATTAACAGTAATGATTATAGCTAACACATATGATAAATGTAACTAGCAATAATTATACATAAAAACACAAATAGTGATTGTAACTAATGTGCGGTGAGGGTTAAGCTCAAATTTCTCCACAACCGGTACCCTGACGAAGCAGATCTTTCCCCTTAAAAAGTCTCTGCAGGCATCCACTGGGAGGTATAACTCTGATTTGATCCTCAGCAAGAAGGACTGGTTTTTCTAGTCCTGCTGGCAGGAGGTCAGGCATCTCTCCCCCCAGAGCACTACACCTCAGTGGTCCTAAAAGTGCCTTGTTTGTTCTGAGATGAGCTCCCACCATGCACAGGAAGCCACTGCTCCATCCACTTCATGCAAATTACTCACATAAGTAAATAGGCTTCATACAAAGTGTGTTGTTTGCCTTTCCCAGGTAGAAAGCACATTCTTTCCACACTTGGGTGGCCCTGGACCCATAAGGCACACTTCTTCACAGGGCCCTCTAACTGTATGGGGAGCACTGAAGTGGTAATTACCTTAGAAAGTGCTTTTTCCATGTATTTGGCTGCAGAAAAATAACACTCTGCCTCTCTTTCCATGCGTCTCACGGAATTATGTAAATAGGCCCAAAGCAAACCAGTTTAAATGATTATAAAATGGATTTCTAAGTGATATCTGTTACGAGACAAGAATACTAAGAAACGTTGTGTCTTTTTCAGCCACCCAACATGAAAGAATAAAATATTTAGTGAAAGATTGTTCTCTGGTGGATCATGCCTTGTGACGGAGAAACTTCTGGGGCTTTGCCCGCTTGATAGAGACAAATGCCTTGTCCAAGTATAGATGAGGAGTCACTTCCTAGGGTTCTGACTGCATCTCACACAACAACTGAAGGAAGAAAGTAGATATAAAGAATGTAAAAGGGACTCGCCAGACGGAAGAATGGTTCTCAAACTTTGGCACAGATAAAATCACACAGAAGGCTCCTAAAATAGGATTCCTGATTCAGTGAGTCTGATTGGAGCCTATAAATTGTCAAGTTCCCAGGTGATGTTGAAGCTGTTGGTCCTTAAGCCCACACCTTGAGTGACACTGGCTCTGAGGGAACAGGGGCAGATTTCAGCCCAACATGAGCAACCCCCTCACTCACCGTGCTGCTCTTGAGAATTACCTCTCCCCAACTACAGGGCCTATGAACTCTGGGGTTCTGCTTCTCTTGACCCAGGCTCTCCAACTGGTATATTTTTTTAGGATTATTTGTTCATTTATTTACTTGAGAGAGAGAGGGAGAGAAAAAGAAGACAACCAAGGGGAAGGAGCAGAGGGAGAGGGAGAAGAAGGCTCACCACCCAGCAGGGAGCCTTATGTGGGGTTCCATCTCAAGACCTTGAGATCATGACTTGAGCCAAAAGCAGATGCTTAACTGACTAAGCCACCCACAGCACTCCTCCAAGTGGGATATCCTATCTCACCAAACAATCATTATTCCAAAGGTGGGCTTGTGGCCCATCTCAGCCCTCATGGATGCTGGAAAAGGGATATTCCTTCCTTCCAAGATCGTAAGTACTAAGGACCATGTAATTCTGAAACTACACATGTCTACCTTTAGAGCTAATTGGAAAGAGACTGTCTTTAAGATTCAAACAATGGAGAGAAAAGAGAAGGAGAAAGAAAAATCTGAAATGTTGTCTAAATCCCCGGATCTACAACTAGTAGACCCAAAGGACTTTGCTAATGAGTCGAGAAATTCTTTTTTTTTTTTAATTTACTTAAACCAGTTTGAGCTGGTCCTTCCACCCTTGTCAATACGTATTCCTCCCAAAGGCTCTAGAAACATCATCAACTCGAGAACTCTGTCAAGGAGCCCAGCACTGAGTAAAGAGAGGCCAGGTATCCCACTACAGGTACATGACCAAGTCCAGCCTTGCCCATCCGAACTTTTACTGCACACAAGTTTGCCATCCCCATGCCTCTCAGCCTTTGAGTTTCAGAATGGCTCTCCTTAAAAGGGCAACCCTATTTGTCTTATTAGCAATTCCATTTTCACTCTGGACCAATCCCACTACACAATGTCTTCATTCTCCAGACAGTCAGGAATGAGAGTCCGGAGTGACAGTCTTGTGTTCTGAGGAATGTGGCAGGGCCTGACCACAAGCTCATCTATTCCAATAGACTCACCACGTCCTGCAGAAACCAGTGGTTTCTACAGGACTCGTCTTAGGAGGGATATGCTGAATTCCCTTTGAATTATCTCTCTGCCAGAACATCCTCCCAAGGTAAAACACTTCTGATTTTCCCTGTACCTGCCAACCCTGTATCCAATTCCCAACATCAGAATGGGAGTATCTTTATGTTTCCTGTTATTCCAGTTCAGTGTTTTGGAAAATTTCCAGATGCTGCCTGCTATTACTTACAATGGCTACACTACTACTCTGCTGTCAGCTCTTGAAATGGAAGTTCCTTCCTCTCTGCCCCTCCTACTTGTACTCATTTCATGGAACTTCTTTTGATCTTTCCCATAAAATACTACGACATCAATAGCAGCATTGCTTCCCCCTCTCAAACTCCTTCATCCTGTTCTCGCCTCTCTGCCATAATCAAGTTCTTACCCAGTTCTCCAGAACAGATCAACCCCACTGCCCCCTTTGGAGCTTTGTTCCTGAATCAGGTGCATAACCTGTGTATCAATTTTTTTAGCTTTTAAGATACTTCCTGGCCAGTGTGTGGTGGTTAAATGTGTGGGTTCTGAAAGCAAACTTTTAGGGTACCCACCTTTAATCCTTACTCATTATTTAATTTCTCTGGGTTTCCATTTCTTCATTGGTGGGATGGATAAGATGATAATTCTAGTGACTCCGTTGTGAGTTGTTGTGAGCAGTTAACAGTGAAAGTGGGCATTCAACACAACTCCAGGCACCTTCCAAGCATCTCACAAATATTAGTTCCTACTATTAGTACAGGGATATGAGGGAACTCTCACTTCCCTAATCAGCGAGGCAGAAAGCAGTGCTAGATTATCATACCTCACACAGTGTTGTAATCTTTCATCTGATGCTACAGTATCGAGATTATACCCCATCCTTTCTTTTGAACTCAGCCCAACAATTGTATGTGCTCAATGATCATGTTCAACGGATAGATCAATGATAAAAAAAAACTCTTATTTAATGAGAACCTATTCTGTACCAAGCACTCCAGATATTTCAGGCAATCATCGAAACAACCCCACAAAGTAGGTCTCACTTTCCCATTTTTAAAGATGAAGGAGACGGAAGATTAGAAAGTTTGAGTGACTTGCTCAAACCCCAAGAGCTAGAAAGTGGGGCAGCCTTCTCTACAACACCGGCCTCTCTTCTGACTCATGAATCCGTGTTGTAAGCAACTAAACCGCTGTAAGCCCTTAGGGATTTCTTAATCATTTCAGCATTGATAAATAAGTGACTTCTTTCTTTAAAAAAAAAAAATGTTCTATTATAGCACCATCTTATTCAATATTGTGCTGTAAAGATCACGTTACATTCTTCAGAATATTAAGACAAGTTTTGACTTGTCCCCATTTAACATGTGATGTAAAGCTGTTGGATTTACTTTAAATTATTTGTGAAAGAGAAAAAAACATGAATCGGTTTCGGGACATAGTTTTACTATGTTGCAAGGCATCAGAAAAAAAAAGACAAAAACTCCTTTTATGAGCTGATGTTTGGAATTCTAAATTTCGTGTTGATTTTTTTAAACATGTAATTGTTGTTCTAAATGATAAGATGCAAGAAAAGGATTCCAGCTGATATTTGCAAGCACATGTCTCTACAAATAACACGTTGCAGGTGTGGAGAGTCATTATTCTCAATAAATGAAAAGCAAAATGATATATAATTGTCACTACATTTCTATTTCCTACTTTAGTTTTGAAGCCTGATGTATATGACTTTTATCAGATGAATGCAACTTTCAAATCTGGGGAAGGTCAGTCTGAGGTGACTTTGCTGACTTATTATCAGATTTCTTTTCCTCATTAATTGCTGCATTTCAATATCACCGTTCTGTGTGTGCCTTGTATTTTCAAATCATGGTCCATTAGAGGTATACATTAAATGATCTATGAGAGGGATGCAACGAGCCACAGTGTCTCAGAGTGATCCCAGCAGCCTACCTGGTTTGGACAAAGGGATAACTAGAATCCAGTTCCCCCAGGCTCCTGGTGGGAGGAGTAGCACCATGGGACCAGTGGCGTCTTCCCCAGCCCTGGCAGAAAGTCCTGTAATTTCACACGAGCCCCAGGGTCTTCAAGTTAGAGAGCTGGCACTGCTAGACAAACTCAGAGACAGCTGGGATACCTCACACACTGCTTACTCCTCCCATGGATGTGCCTGCCTTACAAAAAGAGGGGGAAACCAAGGGAATGGGTCCATCCACTAGGGCATAGACTCACGTGGCATGTCTGGAACTGTCTGGCCCCATATACTCTCCATAGGTTGGTGAAAGGTTAGGGGGCCTTGACTTTACTTCTCCTGCTGTTTCCTTCCATTGACAAAGACTATGTCCTTACCTGTGCTGTAGGACTATGACATTTGTCTTGAATCCTAGTGCAAGTGGTGACAGCTGGTGACTCTGAAAGGGCCCTCTCCTGCCCCACCCCCCGCCAGCATGAGGACAAAGCATAAGAACTCAAAACTGTAAAATGATCTAATGAGGGTCAGACCAAAAACGGGGCAGGAAGAGATTCATCAGAATGAAGGTCCTTGCCCCAAATGATGTCTGTGGATAAAGCCGCGTGTCTGAAATGACTCAGGGACAAAAGCACGGCTGAAGTAGCAGGAGCTAAAGCCCAGGGCGAGCAAGTGACTGAGCTGGGCTGAGAGTAGAAGAGGAATTACATTCTGGGAGCCACGGAAGAATGGGAAAAGGCCAGTATGCTTGCGGGCAGAGGATGCCAGTCACACAGGCGTGTTCTGTGCGGCCCCTCTCTTATCTCTGGCTGCTTGTGTCCAGAAAGGGAAGCAGCTCACTCTCTAATAACCCACAGTGGATGAAGGTCCATCAAGGTTTAATCACAAGGTGAAAATGAGGTGTCATCGAAGTCTCCTATTTAAGCTTTTGACTTTCTCTCCAAATAAGGTTAATATACACAGTCTCAGACACAGGTGAATATGATGGGATGAGAAATATCTGCCTTAGAATTTTAAACATGTCCTGTGCTGGATTTCTTCCTCATGCTCCACAAGACGCCCTGTCCCCCCTCTTGTCCTCACTGTGATTGCGAAAGGCTAAGCTGTACAGAGCTCACTGAAAACTCTCAAGCCGAGGGCCAGGACCAGGGAGAGGTGAGCAAGACAGTGAGGGTGCCAGTTTTAGGGAGACCCTCGCTCCCAGGGCCGTGCAAGGGTGCCAGGCTGCGATCCTGCACTTGCACGGCCCTGAGAGTGAGGTCTTCCTTAGTGTGGATCCCCTGATGCCTCACTTGCCTTGCCCTAGTCCCTGCCCTGCCCCTGCCCGCATCTTTCCAAGTGCGTTCTGCCAACGGGGATTCCTGGCAGGGAGTCAGAGAGAGGAAGAACCATGAGGTCCTATCATTTATCTCCTGGGTCGCATTCCTTGAGGTCACCTCAGGACAGCTCTTGCCTCTGACAGGTCAGCACTGCCCTGGTGGTGGCATGTTCTACATTGCTCCGTCTCATTCCACTTGTCCCCTGAGCCTCAAGGTGGTGACAGTTGGCTGCTCCTCACCCAAAGGACTGCACTGTCTTTTGGGGTTCCCCTACCTCAGGACACCTATAAATCATCCTTTAGTAAATAAGCCTTCTTGAGGGGCGCCTGGGTGGCTCAGTGGGTTAAAGCCTCTGCCTCTGGCTCAGGTCATGATTCCAGGGTCCTGGGATCGAGCCCCACATCGGGCTCTCTGCTCAGCATGGAGCCTGCTTCCCTTCCTCTCTCTCTCCCTGCCTCTCTGCCTACTTGTGATCTCTGTCTGTCAAATAAATAAATAAGATCTTTAAAAAAAAATAATAAGCCTTCTTGAATAACGCCCTTCCGAGTGTGTCATCCTCCTGTTGAGACCCTGTCGGATACACAGCCCTCATTCAGGCTCTGCCTCTTGGACCGGGCTATGAATTAATATTTTATGAGTCCTGTAATTACCTTGTGGATAACCCGACTATATCACATCATGCCTTTTTATATTAAAAGGATTACTTTGTAGGTGGACACATTCTTTTTAAATGTCTCATTTTTGCGTGGCTGCTTTGGCCTTGAAAATAAAAGTCGTCCTGGATTTTCCTAATCGCCATGAGACCATGACGTCCCCCAAACTTCATCCAGCAGCAGGGATGTTATCATGATTAAGAAAAGGGACTTAGATGAGAATCCTGGCTCATCAGCTGAGCTGTGTGACCTTGAGCCACTCACTTACCCTGGCAGCCATAGAGGCTCCAGGTGATCCTTCCAAATTTGGACTTTGGCTCTGAAAACATTTCCCACCATGTGAGGCCAACACCTATGCTATGACACCGACCCAAGTCGGACAATGCCCCGCTATTTGGCGTGCTGGTATTTTGTACACCAAACCTTGTCTCTTTAAACTGAAGCTTGAAGTGCCTGGGAAAATCACGCGCCATCAGTTTCCATATTCATTAGCTCGCACCTCCCCTTGCCAACTGACAGCAAATTGTGTACACCTGAGGGAAGCAAAGTTGGAGACCCACTCCATAGGGGCAGGAGTCTGAAACAACAAAACGTGAGTTATTTCTGAAATGTTTCCTTTTCGGGCCCTCCCACTCAGTGTAATATCTGGCTGAGGTGTGAATGGCTGACTCCAGCAGGTATCAGGAACAGATGGAACCAGCTAATTATGTCTCTTACATGTGAGTAGAGATAAAGCTGTTAATTGCTAATTGTACACTTCTCCTGTTTCCTCACCACAGGGCGCTGGGGCAGAGGCAACCTTCCAAACACAAACATGGCCTGTGCTCGTGGCTGAAAGTGAAGTGTGCCAAGCAGTGGCAGAATAACATCTCCAAGATCGGAAGCTCTTCTCCAGGGCTAGCCGTGGAGGGGCAATGTCTGGCCATGAGAAGGTAGACTTTGCACTCTCCAGCTCCCCATGTCCTGAGCCAGTGAAGACCCGGCCACTGAAGGCTCAGCTAATGAGAGCTCAGCATGCAGTAGCAAAGGGATGCTTTCCCGCCAGTAAGTGACATCTGGTCATTGTATCCAGCGTGGGTTGGGGTGAACTTGGTGCCTGAGAATAAGGTTGAGGTCTCTAGGCACCAGCTTGCATGCACCTCCTGACTGGACATGAGAAGTGCTGCCACCTAGAATCTTCTTCTGTCTGCCAAGCCTTAAGCAGAGAGCCATGGGCTGCAGTTTCCAGACCAGTATGGTCAGGCCAAGAAGAAATTCTCCAGGCAGAGCTCTCCGTCAGAGGAGTCCTGCATCTACCAGGAAGTGGCATGCCTTGGTGTCCTCATTGTGCTCCGGCGTTCACTGGGAGCGGCCCACGGGAAGTGTGGCTTTCACACGAACATGATGGTGGATCTGGAAGGGTGTTGGCAGGGTTATCTGTCAGCTGCTTTCCAAAGCACGGGATCTCAGTGGTGCATCTTCATGGTCACTGCATCTCCCAAATAAACTCCCTACACCAGAGTCTGCTTTGGTGGTGGGAGTGGTGGTAAGTTAACCCGAAACTAGGATGAGAATAAACCATATACAGAAGAAAACAAAGCTGAGGGCCATCATTTGGGTACCTGGATCCAGCCATTCCTGATGTGAGATAATCCATCAAATGTTATAGTTAAAGAAGTCATTACATTTCCTTTGTTTGCCTCTTGGTTCGTTGTTTTGATTTTGGTAGTTGATGTGTAAGCTGGTTAGTGCTGGGTTTCTGTCTATTGCAATCAAAAGGATATTGATAAATACAGGTATCTTAGATATCAGTTTTGACTAGTATTGGTCCGAAATTCATTTTGCTTCCCTTGGAATTAGTAAGCCAGTCCTTGTGAAGATTGGCTTCCTTCAGCCTTCTCTATGGTAATTCTTGACCCTCTTTCTTCTCCCTGCCTGAAACACTATGGCAGAAGGGAGCCTAGAACCCCTGTCATTCGGTCCTCAGATTAATCCCTTTGCTTGCATTGGGCCTGTCCAGGGCTCTGTGCTTAGTGGGGACAGTAAACGTGGTTGAATTGAATGAAATTACTTAAATGTGACTCACCATGAATTGTTACTGACCCTGGACAAATGGACTACTGGCAAAGCTGCTAATTAATCCAACAATAATTCCGAGGCAGTCAGGCTTCATTAACGTGGGTTCTGGCCTCATTTTCAGAAGTGGTTTGGATTGACAACTGTGGCCTGGCAGCTGGAGCAGGTATGTCTGGCCAATGACTCACGATGTGCATGTAACCTCCACTCCCTGGAAATTTAGACGGATCAATTGATCCCTCTTTTGAATTGGCCGTCTCTACCAGCAAAGAAAAAGTCCGTGCCAAGGTTTCTGGCTCCCTCAGCAGCCTCCTCACCCAGCCGGCTTCTTCAGAAATTTCATGGATAAAGGGAGGCCCTAAGGCCTGTGCGTTTCAGTTCTTTACCACCAACTGCCAAATCCGAAGGCAAGGACTTCTGTGCAGAAGATAAGCAAGCCCTTGGACACAGAAATTATTTACTTACAGTTCAAAATAAGGGGCACCTGGATGGCTCAGTGGGTTAGGTCTCCGCCTTCAGCTCAGGTCATGGTCTTGGGGCCTTGGGATTGAGCCCCGCATTGGGTTCTTTGCTCGGCAGGGAATCTGCTTCCCCCTCTCTCTGCCTGCCTCTCTGCCTATTTGTGATTTCTGTCTGTCAAATAAATAAATAAAATCTTTAAAAAAAAAGTAAGTGATCTTTATGTTTCAAAGGTAGAGGCAAATCTGAATAAAGAGTATACAGGTATTTCTGTACCATTCTTGCAATTTTTGATAGGATTAAAATAAAATCTTTTGAATACTGAAAAAAAATGAGTTGTTTTAAGTTTGGTAATTGGGTACAGTACATATTTGGGGAACTATCACTCTATCTCATAGAAAGTTTTTACTTAGGCATGTAAGCAACACCTTTCCTAGATTCCTATCACTGACAGAGATTTTCTCCTATTTGTTAAACATTTATTTGGCCATTCCAGTTTTTGAGCTATCCTGAATTGTGGTCTCACAATGAACACTTTAGAAAGTGGGAGTCCACCAGTTAGTAAGATTTTGTTTCTTATCTAGATGAGAATCAGACCCATTCTTCCTTCTAGGCATATGGTCCCTATGAAGAATTTCATTCCAAGAACTTCTTGACCTACTTTTTGCTTCTTGAACAGAATGACTCCCCCTCTCCATTTTAAAGTATGTACCACCACGAGGCCAGTTACTAAGGAATGAGCCTTTTTGCCCAGCAGGACTTATTCCAAGCCTATGAATGACCAAGCACACTTCCTGATGATTTGAATATAAAGCTATGCTAACTCCAGCCTCCCGGAGCACTCTAGAACAACTTATCTTTCAAGAGGCCTTTCTTGTCCCTTCTCCCAAAGTGATTTCCCAGAATTTACAGTAATTTTACAATGTCAAAATGCATTACTTGGACAAAAAAGAACAAAGATAGATATAGTTAGTGAACACTGTTTTTCTACAAGGAGAACACATCACCTCAGGTGCGCAGAAAGATAGGTCTTCTTGCCTTCCACTCATTAAATCCATTTGTTGAAACACTGACTAAGAACTTGTACTGTGAGCGAAATTGTGCTGGGCACAGAGGATACAAGGATCACCATCGTCGTCGTCGTCGTCGTCTCTATCTTCAGTAAACATAAGTCTGCCAGGTTGGAATTTCCCACACATGGGTTACAGGTGTGCACCAAGTTTAATCCCATCAGCTACTGGGGTAGCAGGATGGCCTTGAGGCAGGACCAGCCCCTCAGTGTGGTCCCAAAGCACATGACAGCCTCGTCCATGGCTCTCACTGTACCACGTAAATCACATTATTTTTCACGTTTAACATGACACAGCAGGAACAGGAAACACTAGAGGAGTCCGATGACTCAAGAAATAATGACCATTTTCAAGAGTGCTTACTGAGTATTTCTATTCATCCTATTACCTCCTCTTCTCCTCATGACAAACTCGATAAGTTAGGTAACAGCATTTTCATTTTTCACCTAAGGAAGCTGAGGCAGACAAAGGATAAGTCACTTACTCACGTTCACACAGCCAGTAAGTGGCTGCCAGGATTCTAAGCCAGGTTTTCTGGTTCTAGACATGTGTTCTTCATCATAACTCTGTGCTGCTTCTCAAGGATATAATCACGGTGCATTATGGTAAATTCTGCAACGTACATAGGTGGAAAACACTGTGAGCATACAGAGGAGGGGACAACCCTGTGTTCCTGGGAGAACTGAAGCTCTCACCATGAACAACCTAAATACCAGCCCATAGGATCTTCAAAAGCCCATTTGGACTTCAAAACCATATTTTTGGGAAACAAAGAATTAAAAGCCTTTTATTCAATTAAAGATCACTACGATGTAATGGTCATCGAAAATCAGATTAAGTGACATGTAAATAATGGCAGGATCCTAATGCCAGGTGCTCCCACATCAGAACGTCAGCAGAGTAAAGGCATATAGTCTTAGGAGTCAACCTGTGTGCTTTAGTCCTGAGTTGTACGTGTGTTGCTGGCCTTTCCTGAGCTGTGTAGCTCTGTATTTGACCTGGGGGATTCTGGACATGGGTTGATTGATTTTGAATTGGCCTGTTCTCAAGAACTTGTTGGAAATTTTGGTCAGGATTTGGCAAATGGAAAGGATGAGGAATATCTTGCCCCAATTTCTTACTGAAATGTCCATTCTTCATTGTTATAATAATTTCCTAATTTGAATAGGTTACTCAACTGTTTATTTTTTAAAGATTTATTTGTCTATTCTAGAGAAAGAGAAAAAGGGAGAGAGAGAGAATCCCAAGCAGAGTCCGCACTGAGCACAGAGCCTGACACAGGGCTTGATCCCATGACCCTGAGATCAAGACCTGAGCCGAGCCCAAGAGGCAGATGCTCAACTGACTGAACCACCTAGGTGCTCCATCAACTGTTTAAAAACCTGCAGCAGCCCCTCACAGTCTGAGGGTGAAGCCCAAGCTCTATTATTCAGCCCAATATGGAAATACCCTGTGTGTGCCCTGGTCATCTGGCCAGCTCCATTTACCATGATCTCCTCTGGCAGATCCCAGTCTTCAGCCACATCACATTCTCATCCTGCTCTAACTTCACAGGCTACATTCCTACAAGTGTCTACAACTACTTACACATTATTTCTTCTTCTGCTTAGAGTGTCTTTCTTTTGCAAATACACCTGAATAACACTTACCAACTATTCATACATCAATATAATGCTCTAAGGAGAAGTTTTCCAAAAAAATTAAAAAAAGAAAGAGAGAGAGAAAAGAAAAAAGAAATAGTTTTCCATGACCCCCTCAGTCAAAATTTGAGTAAGTTTCTGTTAGATTTTTCTCTATGCTTCCTTGCACAGTAGATCTACATCTACCTGTTTACCTATCTGTAAATCTGTATCTATGTCTGCCATTTCTATTTACCTATCTAGGTAGATGGATCTAGACAGATATAGGGAGAGATCTACATAGGTATCTGTAGATTAGATAGATAATTGCTAGACAGATGATAGATGGACACACAGATGACAGATAAATAGATGATGGATGGATGATTGATAGATAAATAGGTAGGTAGGTAGATAGATAATCTTTAGGACATCATATTTGCAGATTACAAGTTCCTCCTAGAAAAAAACCTCCTACATATTCACCATCTCTTAGCATAGAGATTCATCCAGAGAGAGCATCAATGTTGAATTAACATTTCTAAGAAAGTACAAACACAACAGGAAGAAAAAAAAAAAAGTATTACTCTCAGATTAAAAGGGAGGCTTGAGACCTGAGCTTTGGGGGCTGGTGGAGGGTGGGTATAAAAACACAAACTAGAAATGAAGAATTCCCTAAAAGCACAAACTGTGAGCTACCCAATGGAAAGGGGCTCGGAAGGCAGAAAGAGGAAGACTGGTTTTAGTCACCTTAACGCAAGCCTTGGGCAGAAGGAGGAAAATCGCTTGTGGGTTGGGGAGAAGGTACAATGCTAGTAACAAAGTAAAAGAACTTTGACTTTGAAACAAGGGATCCGGAGTGAAGAATAGTTAAAATATTTATAAGGATAAAAACACATGTTACCTTATACGCTAACCAACAGGCAGTGGAGCCTTTGAGCAAAAATCTGGAGTGCAATTTTTTGAAGTTCTCTGTGAAGAGGTGGAAATGTGTACCTCTACAGGTTGATAGGAAATCTCTCTCCCCAACAAAACTGCAAGCTGGCCTCTAACACAGTATGTATTTGTCCTTGCTGTATTCAGCACAGCCTTTTCCTGCTGAGTTTAAAAAAAAAAAAAAAGGAATAAAAAAGAAAGAAACAAAAAAGATCTAGGAAAGAGAAATCCTATTTAACCAACTCGCAGAGGTTATCTCCTGATAATTGAGCTTGGAACCAGGCAAGCCGCCTCCTCTTTGCCAAGGTCATGGATGATTCTTGGCTCGATATCGTGCAAGGGGCAAGGGTGCAATGCAGGGGAAGTGGATTTCCTCAATCATGGCTGTTTCAGAACTATTTTAAAGAGAATGCCTTCTTTGTGGAATGCTTAATAATCTTCAGAGCCAAGGGGATGACAGCTAAGATTACAAACTCAAAAAAGAATCCAAGAAAAACCAGTCTGCCCCAGCCCTAGTGATTCTGTAGCCATTAATCGCAGAGACATCACCTGGGGAAGGCTGGTGCTCAAAAGAACAAAAAGTGTTGAAAACCAGGCCCTCGAGTCGCTCATTGGAAGGAATGGATGCATATAAATGAGGCAGACCTGGGGTAAATTTGCAGAAGAACCACCTCAATGATCAGGTGCTTTCCATGCAACACAGCACCCACCCCCCATTCCCACATGGGTTAACATGTAAAGAAGGAAAATAATGTTTTTCCAATGTTTACAAAAGTCTCAGGGACTTCCATACATTTTATTTCCTTTCATTCTTGCAAGAACCCTGTCACATAAGTATGATTATCTTCAGTTTCTTGCTGAGAAAATTAAGTCCCAGAAAAACTACCTTCTGGATGCCACACAAGTAAGGACAAAGGGGACTTGGACTGGAATGCAGGCTTCTTCACTCAAGAAATATTTCTTATTCATCTATATTATACTATGTAGATCCTGGATTAGATAATACGTATTCAAAATAAAAAAGATACCATTTTAAAGATTCAGGAAACTGAACAGTATGAGAGAAACAGACACATAGAGAATTACATTGCAATGTAATAGAGTGAGTTAAAATTGAGGTCAGCACTAAGTAAAGGAAAGGAGCCTACCTTCTGGGAGTGGGATACAAAATGAGATGCCTCCTAAGATGCCTCCACCTCACTGTTAAATTCTAACCTAAATCTTGGATCTTTCAATCAAGTATATATAAATACAGAAATAAAATGAGGGCACCAAACCTTTGTTGAGTACTTACTATGGACAGATCCAGATGGGAAGATAGAATAAAGATGACAGAGGACAAAATGTTTGGATGTCCAGGTTCTTCTGCGCAGAAGAGAGAGAAGAGACAATGCCACCACATGCATAATATCTTAGGATGACCATGCATACCAGTACTGGCCATCTCATCAAATGCAGGGATACTAATGAAGAAGAGTGTATCCACTCTTCTTTGAAGGCACGAGGGCACAGGGCAAATAACAGGACTGGCAGTAGACTTATCATCTCCTAATGTACCCCCAAAATGGAAGTTGGAGGAAGTTCTGTTGTTTGAGATGCAAGATGTTCAGGAACCTTGATGCAGGGGAAACTGAAATTTAACACATGGTGGTAGGAATCAAAGTTTTATCAGTAAAGCAATAACAGGGAATCATATGGAGATTCCCTGATGTATTCTAGGGTCCAGATGGGATCCCTGTGCCTTCCTTTTTTTCCTGCCTCAGATCTGTAAACTCCTTCCTCCTGAGAAACAAAGACCTGAGACGTCACTCTTACTATCTGTGAAAACAACCCCACAAGCTTCTCTCATTTAAAGGACCTTCCCAATAACTAAGGGAGACAAGCAGAAGATGAACAGCATGAAACTGAGCACCCCCTCTCCAGGGCTTTCCTCAGCTCCGGCTGAACCTTGCCCCAACTACTATGACCTCCTTGTCTGGTTTCATTCCCATCCTTCCTCCCACCAAATATGTCTCCCAGCTTGCGCCGGAGCAGTGTAAATCTGGAGCTCATTTCCCACTATTATCACTTGTGGGCTGTGTGACCACAGAAACGTATTCAACCTTTGAACCCATGTGTCCTCATTTGTAAAAGAGAATTATTTCAAGTTAGCCTTTTCTGTATCCTGATAAAATAATCCAAAACACAGTGACTTAAAGTGACCACTGTTTCTTAATTCATGGCAATTGGGGTTAAGCTCATCTGGGCTACTCTTCTGGTCTTGGAGGAGCTCATTCATCCATCTGGGGTCAGTTGCCAGCTGTGTGGGGTTGGCAGGCTGTGAGGTAGGACGGCCAGGGGCAGCTGAGCTATGAATGTCTCATCATCTGGCAAGCTGGCCTGGGCTGGTTCACATGACAGCTCAGCTTTCCAAGAGGAGCAAAAAGACAAACCCGGTATATGAGTACTTTTCAAGTCTCTGCTTACATCCAGTCTATTGGTATCCCATTGGTGAAAACAGTCTCATGACCAAGCCCGGAGTCCATGTCAGAGGGGCACCACCAAATGGCAGGAATATAAGGCAAATATTACAAAGACCAGGACTCCTAAACACATTTGGGTCATTCCTGAAATCAATCCACTGCCAGGATAATTATAGGTTTGTAAGGAATAAATAACACAATGTATGACAAAAAATTAAGCATTGTTTCCAGTACATAGTAAAGGCTCAATAAATGTTATCTATCACCGGGGCACCTGGGTGGCTCTGTTGGTTAAGCATCCAACTCATGATTTTAGCCGGGAATCACATTTGACCCAAATGTGTTTAGGAGTCCTGGTCTTTGTAATATTTGCCTTATATTCCTGCCATTTGGTGGTGCCCCTCTGACATGGACTTCGGGCTTGGTCATGAGACTGATCTCAGGGTTGTGGGATCTAGCCCCATGTCGGGCTCCACACTCAGCAGGGGAGTCTGCTTCAGATTCCCTCGGCCCCTCCCCTGCTCAAATAAATAAATAAATGAATAAATGAATAAATAAAATCTTCTAAAAATGTAATCTATCATTGTTGTTATTGTTAGGAGTGGCGGATGGTGAGAAATACTGCTCAGATTTCCATCCCACTTACAGAAGGAAACAGTTTTAAAAGACACATTTCCTGGGGCACCTGCGTGTCTCAGTCATTAAGTGTCTGTCTTTGGCTCAGGTCATGTTCCCAGGGTCCTGGGATAGAGCCCCGTGTTGGGCTCCCTGTTCAGTGGGAGGCCTGCTTCTCCCTCTCCCACTCCCTTGCTTTTGTGTTCCCTCTCTCGCTGTCTTTCTCTCTCTCTGTCAAATAAAGAAATAAAATCTTAAAAAAAAAAGACTCATTTCCTCCCCTCGATACCTTCCTAAGAAAGGAGGAGAGATTTATCTAATTAATGAGTCTAATTTCCCTAATCAGTGGTTCTCAGTGTCATGGGCTGAAAAGGGGATCATAAACTCTGCTTGTCTCAGGTGTACCAACATAATGCATGTGAGCATAATGTATAAAGTGGGGATCATGACACCAAGTGAGGTTTATACATCCAAGCAGCATGGTACATCTCAGCTACCACCTGCTGAGTATTCACTATGTTCAGGAACTTTATATGCATCATTTTATTCTATGCTTCTGATCATCTTGGATGAAATGTTAAGTCTTCCTTTTACATACAAGATAATTGAGCTTCAGAGAGGTTAACTTATTCAAGGTCACACAGTTGGCAAATGGCTGAGCCAAGCTTTAAATCGATTTTGCACACACCTCCCCCCACCCCCAAAATAGGTGATAGTGTTTGGAGACATTTTTGGTTATTGTAACTGGCAGGGGGTTGCTCTCGGCATCTAGTGGGTAGAGCCCTGGGAAGCCGTTGAACATCCTACAATGCCCAGGACAGTCCCCACAATGCAGAATTATCTGCCCCAAGATGTCAGTGGTGCTGAAGTTAAGAAATTCTGTTCTAGTGAGTGCTACAGGGGCAGTTTAGTATGACGGTTAGTAGATGGTAAGTTAGTAGATTCCTAAATCACACCACTTGGCTCCACATGCTAGCCACGCCAACACTGGGCCACCCACAGCATCCCCACGCTCAGGTTCCTCACCTCTAGAACAGAGTTAACAATGGCTCCTGCCTCAGGGGATAATTATGAAGGTGGAAAAAAAAATTTATACATATAAAGTATTTAGGAAAGTGCTTAGCATTTAGCAAAAGCTCAATAAATGAGCCATTGATGTATTACAAAGCCATGTGCATTTTAACCCCTGTC
Source organism: Lutra lutra (assembly GCF_902655055.1). Classification (NCBI taxonomy): domain Eukaryota; kingdom Metazoa; phylum Chordata; class Mammalia; order Carnivora; family Mustelidae; genus Lutra; species Lutra lutra. Next base: position 20,217,890 of record NC_062295.1, on the reverse strand, counting down.
TCCAGCCCGACTGTGTAAATTTTCCCAATCCTGCTCATACTTCATGCTCATGAGCATTCAAGCACTGTGAAGCCAGACAGCTTGGGTTCCCTGGTCTGAATCCTGACTGCCAATTTGGTGGCTTAGGTAATGGGATTCTAAGTGATTAAGAACAGATGAGATACAGGTGTTGTTTAATATTTAAAAGAACTTTATGAGGGACACCTGGGTGGCTCAGTGGGTTAAAGCCTCTGCCTTCGGCTCAGGTCTGATCTCAGGGTCCTGGGATCAAGCCCCAAATCGGGCTCTCTGCTCAGCAGGGAGCCTGCTTCCTCCTCTCCCTCTGCCTGCTTCTCTGTGATCTCTGTCTGTCAAATAAATAAATAAAATCTTAAAAAAAAAAAAAGAACCTTACGAAATTGGTACCAGGATTAGTGCACCTGCCCAGAGTCCTGGCCAGTAAGTAGAGAGTCACAATTCAAACCAGACTCTACAGCTAGTGTCTGACCCTCTTCAGGAGCTGCCACCTTTTGGTGCCATCACAAATGGATTTAGAGCGTCAAACCCTGCCCTTCTATGAAAAGAATGAACTTGCAGGCAGGAATGAAATGTCAGTGCTGCTCCTTAGGAGTGGTGAGAAACTGAGAACAATAACCTAATCTCTCTGAGCTGTCATGTATAAAAAGACCCCCAACTTTACTGACTGTCAATATCCAACAATATTTAAAGATCTTGCACCATCAAGGAGATCCAGCACTTAACTGTCAGGGAGTTAAGATCATCTTAGAATGTCTCAGAAAATCCATGCGTGAAGCTGGACTTAGTGACTCTGAATAATGTACAAATGGTCACCTTGCAATCCCTGAGATTTCTCCCCTTCTAGTCTGACCTTGCCCAATTATGGGGGTTTATGGAGCAGGGCTGATGGCCAGGTATGTATCTGCAAACTGCCATGTGGACATCCACGAACCATCCAACTGTGTCTGGGTCACAGCACGCAAGCGTGAGAGGAGAGAAAAGGTCATTGAATAGGGCTATTGTCCTCTCAGCTTCACTGGCTCAAAACTTTCTTAGCATTCTCAAGAAACTAATATTCCCCAGCTTGATCTCTGCACTGAACTTTCTGGGAAGCTGTGACCTCTTAGCTGTTTCTTGGTGACTGCGGGTGAACCTCACTTATTCCTACCATCTTCCCTGGGAGTCTTTAAACTTTTCTTGATTCTCCAGAACTGTGCTGAGGTGGAGGAAGTCTTGCTCTCAAAAGTAAGAATTCCTGGGTGTAAATGAGCCCGAACGAGGTAACTCTGGAAAATTACTAAAATTCTCTGAACAATGGTTTCCTCATTCATAAAATTGGAAGCTAATAATATCAACGTTAAGAGCTAATTTGAGAATAAAATTGGTTTGGTTCATATTTAGATGTGTTATAACATGTATAATATATATAATGTGATACTGTTATTCCTTATGTAGGTAGTGCTTTTGCGGTCCTTTGTTAAGCCTCTCTGATGTACCAGGAACTGATAAAGAACTTATATGCATTATCTCCTCTAGTCCCTCACAAATGATCCTAGGACATAGGACCCATTTTAGGCCCCATTTTAGGGCTAGGAGAACTGAGGCTCACAGAGGTTGAGTAATCTCACAAAGCCAGTACAGCAGAACCAGTCCTTGAACCTGGGTCTACCTTAATATACCTCCACATTCTTACGTCATGATAGAGTCTCCAGTCTCCCGTAAATAGAGGCTGAAAAACAAGGAGGACACCAAAGTTATTAGTATTGAGATGACCATTCTTTCCATTGGGTTTTAGAAAAATGAAGAGAGCTAATGTGTACAGTCTATTAAATTATAAAACTATTTATAATCCTCACAACAACTCTGTGAGATAAATACTTATCCCTTTGAAAGCTGGGAAATTGAGGCTCAGAGATTAGATGTTCCTTCAAATCTCAGGATTAGTAATTAAAGGAATCATGCCTTGGACCCAAGTCTTCTGGGACCAATTCCTGCCATCTTTTCCACTATTCCAGTATGAATCTGAAGCTTGGCTCAGGTATTTGCCAGCTGTGTGACCTTGAACAAGTTACTCAACCTTTCTGAGCTTTGATTACCTCCTATTTAAAAGGAAGGCATATTTTAATGAGGATGATCAGGAAGATAAAGTAAAATGATGCATGAAAGGTTCCCAAACATAGCAAGCACTCAAAAATTGACAGCTGTCATTTCAGTGTATTAATACCTCATTTTTGTAACATGATTCTAAGGGGAAAATTCAGCTTTTCCCCCGCCTTTCTCTATAAGCAAAAACCCAGTTAGTTCTTCCCTACTACAACTTTCTCCTTTGAGTGTCTCATTTATTACTAACACAGAACACTTCATTTCTGACACTTCTGGTTGGCAAATGTGTGAAGGTTTCCCCCCACAACAACAAGCAAGCCCCCAAACCAGCTAGGGGTTCTCTAACTTAACTCTGACATTTACTCCCTGAAGATAGCATCTGATCTCACAGAGAGGGCTCAGTTCCGCAAGACTTCCCCCCATCCCTACTTCAGACACCTGTCACAAGCTGAGATTGTCACCTCCGCTTCTGACTGACTAGCTATAGATCGGGGGTTCTAACACTTTCCTTGGACTTCAGACTCCAGTCACAAGTCCAAATTGTTACTGGTACTTATGGTCAACTGGCAGCGAGTCAGAAATTCCTACAACCCCCTCCTTGGGTACAATTAATTTGCTAGAGCAGCTCATGGAACTCAAAGAAACATTTTACTTATACTTACTGGTTTATTATAAAGGGATATGATAAATGATATAGATGAATATCCAGCTGGAAGATATCATAGGACAAGGTCTAGGGGGTCCCAGGAGCAAGAGCGTCTTCTGTCTCTGTGGAGTTGAGGTACATTACCCTTCCCTGGAAGCTCCTCAGACCCATATTATTGGGATTTTATGAAGGTGTCCTCATGTAGGCATAATCAATTATTAGCTAATTTCTAGCCCCTCCCTCCTCTCTGGAGGATGAGGGTTGGGGCTGAAAATTCCAAGCTTCTAACCATTGCTTGGTCTTTCTGGTGACCAGCATCATCTAAGAGCCATTCAGGAGCCAACCCAGAGTCACTTCATTAGAACAAAAGATGTTCCTAGTGCTCTTATCACTTGGGAATTTACAAGGGCTTTAGGAGCCCTATGCTAGGAACTAGGGATATGGACCAATTTATATATATATCTTCAATTATCTCACTGCAATTAACATTTTATACATTGTATTTAATTGTTTCCTTAAATTCTAATTTTTTAATTTTTAATAGTTACTATTTCGTGTGGTTCAAATTTCAAAGGAGTAAAATGTTTTTCTAGCTTTATTGAGATATAATTGACATAAAACATTGTCTAAGTTTAAGGTATATAATGTCATGATTTAATATGTATACATTTTGAAAAGATTACCACAATAAGGTTAGTTAACACATCCATCACCTAACAAAGTTACATTTTGTGTATGTGTGTGGTGAGAACTTTCGAGATCTATTCCCTTAGCTACTTTTAAGTATACAATACAGTATTGTTAGCTATAGTCACCATGATGTAGATTATATCCCCATAACTTATACATTTTGTAACTGGAAGTTTGTACCCTTTGACTAATGTTGAGGAAAAATGTTTTTCCTTTACTCTTCAAGATTCTTCTAGCTGGTCCTAAGAATTAAATTGACATGAGAGACAATAAGAGAAGAAGATAACAAAGTTTAATTACAAGGGCTTGGAGGCCCAATTATGAATTGAAAATTAAAGAAAGGACCAAGGCAGACATTTTTTATTCTTTTTAGCCAAAGAGACAATACATGTGTGAGGAATTGACAGGACAAAGAAAACATGTTTGGAAGCTTCGATTAGTCCAGAATTCTGAACAGAATTTGGGGCAGGGTAGTAAATTAGTAAAATTAATAAGGTTTGTTATATAGCTTTCTCAGCTCTGAATTCCCTATCTCTTCGATGAGAAGGATGTCTTTTTACCTTCTGGTACAGGGAGGGTATTTTTCTAAAATTGTATTTTAGAAAATATTGTATTGTATTGTATTGTATTGTATTGTATTGTATTGTATCCTGCTTTTTGGAGACAGAGGGGAGTCACAGTGTTTTTTGTTTTGTTTTGTTTTGTTTTGTTTTGTTTTTTGCACTGGCTGTTTCTTAAGTAACTTTAATTCAAAATAAATAATTTGTCAAAGTTGCACATTTGGGATGTCCCTGCCCTTGCCTGCCAAACCACTTTCATCCATTTCCCCCACATACCTTCCTCTGGGAACCACCAATCTGTTCTGTTTCTATGAATTTGGGTTTTTAGATTCCATATATAAGTGAGATAATGCGGTTTTATCTTTCTGTCTGATTTGTTTCACTTAGCATAATGATTTGTCAAATATTGTCAAACAAATATTACTTGACCACATATTCATGGGTTCATTTTTAGGCTCTTGATTCTGTTCTATTGGTCTATGTGCCTGTTTTTGTGCTAATATCATACTGCTTTGATCACTATTGCTTTTCATATAGTTTTTTTAAAAATTTTTTTTAAATCTTTTTTTTTTAGGATTTTATTTATTTATTTATTTAAGAGAGAGAGAGACAGAGTGAGAGAGCATGAGAGAGAAGGTCAGAGGGAGAAGCAGACTCCCCATGGAGCTGGGAGCCTGATGTGGGACTTGATCCCAAGACTCCGGGATCATGACCTGAGCCGAAGGCAGTCATACAACCAACTGAGCCACCCAGGTGCCCAACTTTTCATATAGTTTTAAATCAGGAAGTGTGATGACTCCAACTTTGTTCTTCTTTTTCAGGATTGCTCTGGCTATTCAGGGTCTTTTGTGGCTCCATACTGATTTTAGGATTTTTTTTTTCCTATTTCTATAAAATACGTTATCGGAATCTTGATAGGAATTTGCATCTAATCCATAGATGACTTTGGATAGTATGGATATTCTGACAACATTAATTCTTCCAATCCATGAATAAGAGATAACTTTCCATTTACTTGTGTCTTCTTCAATTTCTTTCATCAATCTCTTATAGTCTTCAGTGTAATTTTTCACTTCCTTGGTTAAATTTATTCCTAAGTGTCTTTTTGTTTTTAATGTTGTTGGAAGTGAAATTGTTTTCTTTATTTCTTTTTCAAATAATTTATTAGTGTATAGAAACAAAACTGATTTCTGTATATTGGTTTTGTGTCCTGCAACTTTATTGAATTTGTTTATTAGTTGTAAGAGGTTTTGGTGGAGTCTTTAGGATTTTCTATATATAACATCATGCCATCTGGAAACAGAAAAGTTTAGGGGTACTTGGGTGGCTCAGTCGGTTAAGCATCTGACTTCAGCTCAGGTCATGATCCCAGGGTCCTGGGATCAAGCCTCCCATGGGGCTCCCTGCTCAGCGGGGAGTCTGTTTCTCCTTCTCCCTCTGCCACTGCCCCTGCTCTGCTCACATTCTCTCTCTCTCTCAAATAAATAAAATCTTTTAAAAAGAAACAGAAAATTGTTCTTCTTCTTTTCTGATTTGGATGTCTTTTATTTCTTTTTCTTGCCTAATTGCTCCAGTTAGGACTTCCAGTGCTATGTTGAATGGGAGTGGTAAGAGTGGGCACATTTATCATGGTCCTGACCTTAGAGGAAAAGCTTTCAACCTTTTACCATTGAGTGTGATGTTAGATGTGGGCTTGTCATATAGGGTCTTTATTAGAACAAGACATGTTATTTCTAACCCAGTTAGGTGGTTTTTTAAAAACTATGAATGGCTATTGAATTTCATCAAATGCTTTTTCTGCATCTATTGAGATGATATGTTTTTCATTCAACTATGATATATCACATTTATCAATTTGTACATGTTGAACTGTCCTTTCATCCAGGGATGAATCCCACTTGATCATGGTGTATGATCTTTTTAATGTGTTGTTGAACTTAGTCTGATAGTATTTTGTTGAAAATGTTTACATTTATATTCATCAGGGATCTTGACCTCTAGGGGTTTTCTGTTTGTTTCTGTTTGTTTTTATCTGAAGGTTTCTTATCTGGCTTTGGTATCAGGTAATGCTGATCTCATAAAATGAGTTTAGGAGTGTTCTCTTCTCTTCAATTTTTTGGAAGAGTTTGTGAAAATTTTTTTTATCAATTCTTCTTTAAATGTTTGATAGATGTTACCAGTGAAACCATCTGGTTCCTAGTTTTTTCTTTATTGGGAGGGTTTTGGTTACTAATTCAATCTCCTTACACAATATTGGTCTGTTTAGATTTTTTAATTTCTTCCTGATCCAGTCTTGGTATGTTGTACATTTCTAGGAGTTTATTTATTTCTTCTAGAGTGTCTGGTTTGTTGGCTTCTGATTGTTTATAGTAGTCTCTTATGATCCTTTGTATTTCTGTGGCATCACTTGGAATGTCTTCACTTTCATTTATAATTTTATTTATTGGCTCCTCCCTCGTTTTTTCTTGGTCAGTCTAGATAAGGATTTATCATTTTTGTCTATCTTTTCAAAGAACCAACTCTTAGTTTTGTTAATCTTTCCAATTGTTTTGCTATTCTGCTCCAGTCTTTATTAGCTCCTCCCTTCTACTAACTTTGGTCTTAGTGTGTTGTTTTTCTAATTCCTTAAATTGTGAAGTTTCAGGGCTATAGGCTGGGGTCTGTACTGATTCCTGGTAGGATGGGGTCATAGGCTGTGTTCCCCAACCAGATGGTACCACTGGCTGGACTCTTTGCTGTCAGATGAGATTTCAGGCTATGTTCTGTAATCAGGCAGGGTTATAGGCTGGGCTCCACTGCAGGGCAGGACTGTAGGCTGTCCATGGTCACTGCTGAGGTTCCCTGATTAGAAAGGGCCAAAGGCTATACTTAGAGTTGGGCAGGACTTCTGACTTGGATTTCTGCCCACGTGTGACTATAGGATGAGCTTCATGGCTGCCTGGGTTCTCTGGAAGGGCTTACTGGATAGCAGCACTGGAGGCTATACTCAGCAATTGGGGGAGGCTGTAAATTTGTTTCCCTATCTGGGTGGGGCCCTAGAATGGGCCCCATGGCCAGTATTGCTCATTGGGTGGGGACTCAAGTCTGGCACAACTACCAACTGAATTCCCTGGCCAGAAGGAGTCACCAGCTAGACTCTGCATATGAGCAAAACCACTGGTTAGGATCTCTACTTGGCTCCCACTGCAAGCAGAAATGCATTCTGTTAAGATCTGAGAGCTGGTTGCTACAAGCTCTATCCCCCTCTATCCCCCTTTTCTATCTCTATCTGATCCAGATTAGTCAAACCTTGCAGATTCCCCCAGTGATCACCATGAGGTGAGACCCAAGTGGGACTCCTGGGAAGTATACCACAATGCTGGAGAAGCTGCATGTCCACCCTGGGCTCTGTTTTTCTCACTGGAAAAACCATTAGCTTAGAGGGGCTCTTTTGGTGTGGTGCTCTGCAGGCCTGGGGGAGGAGTGATTTGGTTAGAATGTAGCTACAACTCTTACACTTCTAACACAGTTCTCTTTCTCTGTGGTCCAGGGAAGTACTTCAGCCTCACCCCCAGATTCTAGGGTTTTCACAGTGGTAATCTATATAACCTATCTTATCTATGGATAGTTGCTACTTGGTCTTCTCATGGGGAGACTGAAGTTGGGAACAATCTGTGTCATCATCTTGGTTATGTCACTGATACACTGTGTTTAAATACGTTATTCCAGTAAGCCTATGGAACAGAAGGGGTTATGGTCCTCTGTTTCAGATGATGAAGTTGAGGTGATAGAGAATAATTGTACTTGCTCAAATCACCTAAGTGGTAAGTAAAGGATTTGGGGATTCAACCCACTCTTTCGATTTCAAATGAAGAATCATCTATTGCACTGTGCCAGACATTGAATACTACACACACTAGCTCTTCATTTACTTATTTATTCAGCTTCTATCAAGTTATCCTTCAGGTCTGAGAGTGAAAGTTGGGTTCAACTTTTTTCTCTCTTAAGGGTCACCTTCTTAGTCAGAAAATTGAGTTTCTTACTGGTAATTGAAGAAGCCTACCCAAGAGGCAAGAATACAATTTATTAATTTAACAGATATTTATTAAGCACCTCCTATATGCTAGAGATAGTACTAAGTGTGGGAGAAGCAGCAGACATGGCCTTTGTCCTCTTGGGAAGCATCCATGTACAATGAGGAATTACCTATGTCTCGAACCAGGTGCTATAAAGGAAAAAAGAAGTCTCTAAACTCAACCAAGAGGGGTCAGGAAAACATCCATGGAAAGTGATGTCTGAGCTGAAAGGTGAATGATAAGTTCATGTTAACCAGGTAGTAGTTGTTCAAGCAAAGGAAGCATATGCAAAGGAGAGGTGTGGTGCATAGGAGAAGTAGAAAGAATCACTTAAGCCAGAATACAGAAGGGAGAATGCAGAAAGTCAGACCAGAAAGGAAAGTAGGGGAGAATACTGCATATAGTTTATAAGTTATGCCAAGTTCTAACTTTAAGTCAGAAATCCCTTGAGGAATCATTCAGAAATTTTAAGAAAGAGGCAACCAAATCAGGTTACTGATTGGCTTATTGATTTTTTAGAAATATCATCGTGGTTGGCCAGAGGATAGACAGACTGAGGTAGAGAAAAGACTATAACCAGTAAGACCAGTTAGTGCTATTTGCAACAATCCAGGTGAGAGATGACAGTCGCCTGGAGGTGGCCATGAAGATGAAAAAAAATACGGATGGATTCCTGGGATATTTAGGGGAGAACATTAATAGTGCTTAGCAAATTAGCAAGTTACATTGGCCACACTGTCATCGCTACTACTGTACCAATTATTTGCACTGGGCAAATGAATAGAGCTCAGTGCTGCCAGACCTGACTTGGAATTTGGAGAGCCACCAGAAGAGGGTTATTGGGGTCAGTGCCTGAGGATCCTTCAAAAAGGTAAGTTTTGACTATTGAGCAGCTTCCCCACCAACATACTGACAATTTCTAGCCAAGGGGCCAGTGCGAAAAGTGTATAATGTAAGCAAGGTCTCTATATAATGATAACAGTTGACACATCAGCACTGTTGTAGCAACAGGGCCAGCAATGAATGGCCCACAGCAAACACCTCAAGTCTGGAATTGGCTAAATTGGACTCCTGACAGCTTCAAACTCAGAGGCAAAGACTGCATCTCAAACAGAAGAGGGAGAATTGTCTAAATGCTTCAATTCTTGTAATTGAAGCAATTGCACATCATTTTACATGCCAGCCTCCTGACAGGATAACCAGTTTGAGCTGAGTGTGGGAATTCAATTATGTATCTTCTGTCTGCATCTGTGAAAGAAAACCACCCGACTGGCCTGTCAAATATCCAGCATGTTTGCCTGTTGGAAATTGCTATCTCCTCCTGACACAGAAAATGTCTCTGCAGAAGAAAAACCTATTAGATTTTACAAAGCTAGCATAACCCTATCACAAAACTTGACAAAAAAGCATAGAAAAAGAAAACTACAGACCAATTTTATCTATGAATATAAATGCAAAATTCCTAAATAAAATATAAGCATATGAAATATGGCAGTGCAACACTAGAGGCTTTTCCATGAAAAATTGAAACAAAGCAGTATGCCAACAATGACCCTAATTATTTAATATCACTCTAAATGTCTGGCCAATGCAATAAGACAAGAAACATAAATAAATAAAGGATGTAATTATTGAAAAGGAAATGGAAACATCTCTAATTATTTGCATATATCTACCTAGAAAATCTGAGTAAATTAACTACAAAAAGTCTTAGCACCCATAAGAGCTCATTAATTCTTCCTCTGGGAATTGAAAAAAATTGAATAAAATCTGTATCTAACAATAAGGCCATGATCAAATATATTACTTTAGATCCAGATGATGAAACATAAAACAATTAAAACTTACATTTTAAAGACTATTTAATAACATAGGAAAATGTTCATACATTCTGACAATAAGCACAAAATACAAAACTAAATACAGTATGGTTACTTTTTGTAAAATAAACAAATAAATATGTATATACATGTATTTGCATAGAAAACATACTGAAAAGAAGGAACATGAAAATGGTATCACAGTTATCACTGGACAAGTGTTTTTCAACTTTTAATGAATTTGCATGCACCAGTCTTACAAATTACACTATAACTATCTTTATAAAACACACTGTAGGGGCGCCTGGGTGGCTCAGTGGATTAAGCCACTGCCTTTGGCTCGGGTCGTGGTCTTGGGGTCCTGGGATCGAGCCCCGCATCTGCCTCAGCATCCCTGCTGAGCGGAGAGTCTGCTTCCCCCTCTCTCTCTGCCTGACTCTCTGCCTACTTGTGATCTCTCTCTCTGTCAAGTAAATAAATAAAATCTTAAAAAAAAAACACACACTGTAAAAGTTTTGGGACTATTTCCAGATAACATCCAAGATCCCTATCAATCTGTTTCTGGCATAAATATGACAATATCTATAAAAATCTGACACTTTACAGGCTTAGTGCTCAGCATGGAGTCTGCTTGAGACTCTCTCTCCCTCTTCCTCTGCCTTCCCCACCTCCTCTCTCATAAATAAATAAATAAATAAATAAATAATCTGACACTTTAAAACAGAAAAGGATCTGTGATACTATCATCCCCTGTTGGGCTACCCCATAATGATACCAAGTATCTTCATTCAGAGATTTTGCAGAGCGTAGCTTCCTGAACACAGACTCTATCCTTCAACCTTATCATCCAGCAAAAGCTTTTTCTTTCCAGGCCCAAGCTGGAGCCCTAATTGTCATCCAACTCCTTGTTTGCCTTACTTGCTGTCTCCCCTAGGCCCTTTTAACCAACCTTTATCAGAATTACACAGTGTGACCCCATCTGAGATGAGCTTTCCAGGTGATGCTTGTCCTCCAGCATCACTATAACAAAAACCACTTAGATGCCTGGCTCAGGACCCTCCCCAGGGATGTTTACCAACTATATGGTCCTAGATTTACATGGGTCCTCCCTTAATAAATTCCTTGTCTGAATTTTGCCTGTGGTGAACTACAGCGGACCCAACCTAGACACCAACCTAGCAGACCAATGCTTAAATCTAAAAGAGCTAAATTCAAGCAGAATATTTTACTTATTGAAGGTAGCCTGAAATGGGAAGACCCTGAGGATTTGCTGAGCTCAGGGACTTTAGAAATAACTTGAGAGTCAAAGCGGGAGACAGCAGCTGTGAAGGTACATCCATAGAATGAGAACAAAACCATAAAAAAGAAATGAACTGTAGGATATGGAAGTCAGAAATTATGCAGGAAAGCTCGGACACAGATGTAGAATCTCCAAGACAGCCAAGACTCAGCTTCAGGGATTGGTTGTGGTCATCTTGTGAATGATTAAAACAAGGGACCCAAGAACACAAGCTCAAATGACCACAGAGTCCAGGCAGTAATTTAAGAGTGAAGATGATGGCTAGCTGGAAAGTGCATGCCTTGTGCAAAGAGAAGCAGCCAATACTCAAGAATGTTGATCCACGGTGACCAGATCTAATTTTTTTTAAACAAGAAAAGCTAGGACCCTAGTTTATGTGAAATCCTCCAATGTTTAAATGTTGCCATTTCATATTTTGAATGTTATACACACCAAACAAAACATATTTGTGGGCTTGATTTAGTCGATGGACAATTCATGACTTCTAAGGGAAAGTCACAAAGTTGGAAAAGGATAAGGAATTGATTTTTCTCAGATTGACCCATCCTCAATTTTCCCAACAAATAGCCTTTCCTTTACAGGAATGTGGGAAGGAGGAATTATGCTTTCATTGCTCCCAAAGAGTGATGCATCCTATCCCAGGGTGAGGGCAAGGGGGAAACAGTCACCCACTGACCCTGGGGCCACCTCTTATCCCCCTGTACCTAGGAGTCAGGTCAGTTCCTAAGGTTTGAATATGCATGTCCTCAGGAAACCAACTGTGAGGCACTCAGAGGCATAATAGGAACGACTGTGGAAATCTGAATGCCACACACTTCTATAGGGTCCCACCCTATAGACTGATAGCTCCTTTGATCTGTTTCTACAAACAAAATACTTCCGTCTGCTTCGGTTTTTTTCTTACACCAACAACCAAATCTTCAACTCTCCAGACACCAGCTAGATGTCCCACAATATAATTCAATTCTGACCCTGTCTACCTGGAGATAGTATTGGATCCCACTGGTTAAGGACTCAGTCCCACAAGACTGCCCCTGCTTCATTTAGATACCAGATACACCAGGACTTTGGATGAACTAGCTATGATTTCAGGGAGTTCTCACATACCCTTCTTCAGGTTCAATAATTTTCTGAAACAGTTCACAGAACTCAGGAAAGCACTTTACTTATTTTGCTAAGTAAGTTTATTAAAAAGGATACAGACAGCCAGATGAAGACGTACATAGGGCAAGGTCTGGAAGGGTCCTGAGCACAGGACCATCTGTCCCATGGAGTTGGGGTGTGCCACCCTTCTAGCAACTCTGTTCACTAATACTGAAACTCTCTGAACCCCATAGTTTAGGGGGTTTTAATGGAAGTGTCATTACACAGACATAAATGAACCAAGTCATTGGTTACTGATACTTAACTCAATCACCAGCCCTTCTCCCCTGCCAGAGGTCAGGGGATATAGGTCTGAAAGTCTGGAGCCTCTAATCATGCTTGGTGTTTCTGGCAACCACTTTCTACCTCCCTTCCCGCCCCCTTCCCCCACACTGCCCAGTCCTGAGGCTACCTAGGAGCCCACCTACAAGTCATTTCGTTAGCATACCAAAGGACACTCTTATCTCTCCTGAGATTCCTAAGGTCTTAGAAGCTCTAGTGTCAGGAAGACTAAATACTACAAAAGATGTTCTTATCACTCCGGAAGTTACAAGGGTTTTAGGAGCTCTGTGCTGGGAACTGGGGAGGAAGACTAAATATATATTTCTTATTATACAAGTATTCCCCACTTTTTAAAAGTCCATATTACAACACTTTGCTTTTCACAAAAGACCTACATTGGCATCTGCTTTTGCTAACCCAAAGAAATCCAAAGAAACATTTTTACTTTCATGACAAAAAGCAGAAAGCAAAAATAGCATTCAGTATTTGTTTTGCGGCCAGTTGTTACAGAGGCAACACACGCCCTGAGCGGCTGGAGTGCCAACGCCAAGTCCTTGATCTCATCCCTGGATTGGGGAAGGCTGACTTGATTTTATATCCTGGATTGGGGAAGGCTGTTTTTTCCCTCTTTTCTACCTTCATATAAAACCTTCTTCAGTCTCTTTTTAAACACTGATGTTCTGATTCCCTTCTCCCCTTGGGCAATTTTATCCATTCCCCCAACTTTGTGTAAGGGAAGAAAAACCAAAGAAGTGGAGAAGGACCAGAATCTTGGACCAGCTTCTCTCTCCAACCATACAAAGGCAAGAAGGAAAGGATTACAACCATGCATGATCAGTTTAATGTACAATGAGCTGCTCACCTGTAAACACGACCTGAACTCTGACCAGTCAGATTACTATCCTTCCTTCATCTGGGAAGGAATTAAGGAAGGGAGGTTGGAAGAGAAATGCAAAATAGAACCAGCTAGGCAACATGACCAGAATGCCAGTTTAGCTTAAAAGCAGCCAAGTCGAGGGAGGTGGTATAGAACTGTGGCAGAGATGGCTAGTTGCCAAAAAATACCTCTTCTCTTTTCCTTCGTGAGTGACAGAACCTGATTTTACCTGGTATGGCAATGCTTTCAGAAAAGACTACTTTGCCCCACTTCCCTCGAGGTCACCTGTGACCATAGATTTGGGTTCTGGTCAATGAAATGTTTACGGAAACGCTGGCTGGAGTTCCAGCAAGACCCCTTAAAGGAAACGGTCTCAGCTGGGGGCATCTGCCCATTTGCCCTCCTCCTCTCCCTCCTGCCTGAAATCCAGGCATGATGATGAGAGATCCAGCCGGTGTCTTTGAGCATGAGGTGGCCTTGATGATAAAAAGCCACACACTTTAACAGCTCACATGTACCAGAAAGATACAAGGAACTAAGTCAATAACAAAGAAGCCTCTCTGGACTTGAGTGCTGGCCTCCAGACTTCTTGTACAGGGGAGAGAAATAAACTTCTCCTTTAAATCAGTTTTAATTTTAGTTTCTTGATACAGGGAGCCAAACCTAATCCTAACTGATACAGAAATTATATAAAGTGTATGTTTAAATCAGCTATAAATGTCTCTAAAGGAATTGTATTCCTTTAAGAAATGTATTTCTAAATAAATCTTCCTGGGAGGCTCGTAATATGGGAGCTGAAATCTGCCGCTAAGAAAAACGATCATAGAAATATACAATGTATAAACAATCTCTTCTGTGAATACTAAGTTCGCTGGAAAAGGTGATTGGAGAAGGGGGAAAGGGAGCCGAATAAGGGGGAAAATTCTCATCAGATAGGTAAAAAAAAAGAAGACACAAGGCTGCTGCCAGTTGCAGAGGGGAGGAGATGCTGCCAGCTACACAAGCAGGGGCTCCTTTGTTTTTCTTTCTCCTGCAAGCATTTATCTTGTGGTCTCAGAAAAGAGATGAGAGAAAGAAAGATAGGTATCACAGTGCAAGGATCTGCCTACTGAGCGGGGAAGTTGGAAACAGTGAGAAGGGAAATCTCACCAGTGTGCTCAAAACCATGAACAGCGAGAGGGGGAAAAAAAAAAAAACACCGTAGAAAGGGTGCTGAGGAAGACTCTGAGGGAGGTTTTGGTGACAGTCGTGCCTGTTGTTTGGAAATCTGAGTTAATCCTGGGAGGCCTGACTCCCAAGTTAGGATCCTGTGAATTATAAAGCGGGATCTCTATCAGGACTACTCAGATCAAACAGAGTTCACTGTCATGACTTGGTGGAAATATATCCGGATTATAGAAACAAACCTGGTACAAAGGATTAATGTACAGAGTACATTGTTTTGGTGGGGTTTTGTTTCGTTTTGTTTCCATTTTCTTAAACTGTTCTCAGTGTGCTTGGAGCAATGAGGCAACCAAGTTCTGCTCTTGCCTATCCAGATACCAATGTTCATTTTGTTAAAATCATGTTCATTTCTCTGACATTGATGACATGGTTACAGCTTACAAAGAGCTTTACACACATTATCTTATCCAATTAGCACAGCATACCCATAAAGTGATCAGGGAAGGTTAGAAATCTAAGGTTCAGAGAGGTTAAATGATGAACTAAAATCCTATTACAAAAAGGGTATAACTTACGTTTTTAAGTTTGGGGCATATAACATAGTGCCCATTCCCAATAATTCATTCTGAGTCAGGAATAAATGTGGAAGATTTATGTTTCATTGATTAGGGATCAGTTTTCTTCCAAAATGGTCTATAGGGATGAACCAAGAGAGAGAATAAATCCCATCAAAGGTGACTCTCTTAGGTGTTAAGCATCTGACTCTTGATTTCAGCTCTGGTCATGATCTCAGGGTGGTGAGATCAGTCCCACATCAGGCTCTGTGCTGGGCATGGAACCTGCTTAAGATTCTTACTCTCTCTCTTCCTCTGTCCTTCCCTTCTCCAGAGTGGGAGAAAAAAGGTGACTTTCTTGGGACATCAGGGATAACAAAGCATAAGCTTCATCAGTGATGGGTAGGTGCTGTCTGAGAAAAGTGAATGTAGTATTTCCATCTGCTATCACTAACCACATGTTTACTTCTGGAACATAATAGTAGTTAAATCCTCAGACTAGCTTCTCTTTACCCATTTCGTTTAAGATTATTGTTTTTATAAAAATAAAAAATGTCTTTTCCATCATTGCTCACAGAGAAGCTACTGAAATTTCTACTCATTTCAAAAACACTTTTGTCTACTTGTTGAAACTTCATCCAAGCCAAGTATGTCCAGGACAGCTGGAAGCTAATCTCAGAAAGACTGACCATCAAGATTAGATAGAGATCAAGTTACATATTGCAGCGTCACGGATCCTAAAGCACCTTCATGTGCTCTATGTAACTGGATCCTTACAATAATCCAGCATCCTAGCCATTAATATTATCTTTAATCTGTGTCTAAGAAAACCAAAGTAGGGGCGCCTGGGTGGCTCAGTGGGTTAAGCCGCTGCCTTCAGCTCAGGTCATGATCTCAGGGTCCTGGGATCGAGCCCCGAATCGGGCTCTCTGCTCAGCGGGGAATCTGCTTCCCCTTCTCTCTCTGCCTGCCTCTCTGCCTACTTGTGATCTTTCTCTCTGTCAAATAAATAAATAAAATATTTTTTAAAAAAGAAAGAAAGAAAGAAAGAAAGAAAGAAAGAAAGAAAGAAAGAAAGAAAAGAAAAGAAAGAAGGAAAGAAAGAAAACCAAAGTAGAGAATGTTAAAAGTCTTCCTCAAAACAAAAAGTGGATGGAACTGGAAATTAAATGTAGGGATCTTTTCTTTAATCCCAACTACAAGCATATTCTACAATATCCCACTAACTTAAAATTTCTAACTGGTTTCTATATATATATAAAGTCGGAGGTGCCTCTGACTGATTAACCACAGTAAAAAAGATAAGGAATACTTTTTACTTTGAGTTGTGTTGATCCATGTTTTATAAATTATTTCAGAGGCAAAAATGAATCCTTAAAGGCTAGAATCACCAGGCAATACATAGAATTCCTAGTCTTACCATATAAAAAACTTATAAAAATCATTATGAAGATGTCTGGTATGCCTGACTAGCTCAGTCGGTAAAGCATGCAACTCTTGATCTCAGGGTTGTGAGTTCAAGCCCTATGTTGGGCATGGAGCCTATAATCAATCAATCAATCAATCAATCAAATAATTAAGAAAACATCCTAACTCCATAATGGAAAAAAAAAAAGCAAAGACCATAAATAGGTAATTTATATAAGAAGAAATATAAATAAATACAAATATTCAATGACATGAAAAATCAAAGATATTTTAGGGAGATGTAGTCATTTTTCACTTTTGGAGTCAACTACTGATTAAGTAATTGACCCTTCACAAAGTCAGTAATGGGCAAGGCCTATTAAACCAGTAGATGCTTGGCACAGGAAGGTATAAGTCCTTCTCCCATGAACTCTTTGCAGGAGTGGAAACTGGCACAATCATCTTGGAAATATGGGCTATTCTGGAAATACATTGATAATATGGGTCAAAAGAGTCCAAAATGGGTGCCTCGGTGGCTCAGACAATTGACTCTTGATCTTGATCTCAGCTCAGATCTTGATCTCAGGGTCATGAGTTTGGACCCCATGTTGGGCTCCATGCTGGGTGTGGAGCCTACTTAAGAAAAAAAAAAATCCAAAAACATTCATACCAAGGACTTCTGGATTAAAATTAAGCAGCCCAACCTAAACTTCCCAAGAAAATTTAAAAACTCACAGAACACCTAAACTAGCATTGACAATTAAGTTAATGTCATTACAAGGGAAAACTGACCAGTAAGTCTTAGACCCACAGATATGGATTAAAAATCATAGTTGGTAACCCACTGATCTAAGCTGACAATAGAGATTCTAAGCCTTAGTTGGCAATTACATAAGGAAGTTTGCAAAGGCTGCAAAGAATGCTGACACACATGCATGAGAAGACACAGCCCTGAGTCAGTGGTTATGCTAGGGAAGGGTTACACCTGAAGAACACTTAAAAGACATTTACCATTGGGGCACCTGGGTGGCTCAGTGGGTTAAGCCTCTGCTTTTGGCTCAGGTCATGATCTCAGCGTCCTGGGATCGAGCCCCACATTGGGCTCTCTGCTCTGCAGGGAGCCTGCTTCCTCCTCTCGCTCTCTCTGCCTGCCTTTCTGCCTACTTGTGATCTCTCTCTGTCAAATAAATAAATAAAATATTAAAAAAGAAGACATTTACCATGAATAGTCTAAAAATAGATTACAGTGACTGGAGGTGAAATTCCATTCTTAACAAATTTATACTTGGTCTTTATCTAATGATCATGAATTGTGTCCTATCCAGTTTATCAGATATTTCCCCAAAGATACCGTGATTTCAAAGGCTGTTATCTTTTTTCAAAAGTAACCCCTAATCCTGAAGCTACACACAGGTTTACTTTAGGAAATGTTTTTGCCATAATGTTCATTACATGGTAAGTTTATTCACCCAGAGGTTGCAATGTACATATCAGCATTATAATAAACTCACTGCCTATGACCTCACTGGCTTTATTTGTAACATCACCTGTTTTAAGTGGCTTAATTTGACTTATAAATCAGAAATCATCACGACTTATTGTGTTTGCTTTCTCCTATACACCTAGCTAGAGAGAGTAGGTATGGGGAGAAATCTAAGAGTATTATTTCTAGAAAAGTCAGGTGAATTTAAGGTTTTTCCATGTCTTAGAAGAAATACAGGAAATTTCTGAAGAGGATTTTCTGCAATTGTCAGAAGAAAACTTTGGAAAATATTCAGCAACTTGAAAGTGGTCAGGAAGGAAGGCTGGAGTCACAAGAACACATCAAGGGTAGCCAGGCATGAGGGGGTAGGCTGCCAAAGCACAAGTAATCTGCCAGTGTCTGCAATCGCACACTTAAATTTAATACATGGCATTGCTACCTAAGTTCAAATCATTGTATCATAACTAACGTAGCTTCAGTTACCTTAGGAGACACTCTGGTAACCAAAGAAATAACGCCCTGTTCCAATGGGGAATTTGCTTTGTGGTATCCCAGGTGCTCCTTATCAAATTATCTCACATTTACACGATTACAATTAAAGTCCCTGGTAAATGATGTTGCTCCCCATCGTAACCACAATTTATGGGTTCACATCTGAGCACTTGACGTAACTGTGTCAATTAGGATCTCTCGTCTTGGAAATAAGATTAAGACTCTTCTCTCTGACCACAGTCTTCTAAGTGAGGAGAGTTATTGGCAGTGGTTATTTCCAATCTGATACTTACTATCCATAGCTACAAAATATTAGTCCAAAACTTAGTGAATTAAACAGTAAACGCATTCTCTCACAGTTTCTGGGGATCAAGAATTCAACCTCTCATGAGGTTGTGGTGAGGATGCCAGCTAAGTCTGCAGCATCTGAAGGTTTGGTTGGGGCTAAAGAATCCACTTCCAAATGGCTCCCTCACATGGATTTTGCTAGTAGGCATCAGTTCCTTATCACATGGACCTCTCCACAGGGCTGTGTGAGTGTCCTTATGATACGGCTTCCCCAGAACAAGTGACCCAAGAAAAACAACAGAGAGGAAGCCACAGCACTTTTTTTTTTTTTTTAAAGATTTTATTTATTCATTTGACAGAGATCACAAGTAGGCAGAGAGGCAGGCAAAGAGAGAAGGGGAAGCAGGCTCCCTGCTGAGCAGAGAAGCCCGACGAGGGGCTCAATCCCAGGACCCTGAGATCATGACCTGAGCTGAAGGCAGAGGCTTTAACCCACTGAGCCACCCAGGCGCCCTGCCATAGCACCTTTTATGTCCTGGGTTTAGAAGTCACAAACCATCATGCTACCACATTTTATCCATTAAAAATGAGACACTAAGTCCAGCTCACATGCAATGAGCGGGGAATTGGTCTCCAACTGGAGAAAAAGAATTGCCAAAGAATCTGAGGATATATTTTCAAAACCTCCACAGAGCATATGTAAGAGAGAAACAGAAGTGAGTCAAGAGTCTGCTTGGATTTCCTGAGATGGGCTGCCCCCATGCCCTTGGGTTTTGTAAAACACACTGTATTCTTAAAAACAAGTCTTCTTCCTTAAGCTGTCTTGAGTTGGTTTAATTACTTTTCAACTAACAGAATCTTAATCACTACATGACTTCTGACAATTAAACTCTTTGGCTCCTCTGATGATTCTGCTTCAGCCACTTTGCTCGGAGATTCCGGCACTGATTTTTTACATTAGATAATCCAAAGTCTTTTGTCCTTCCCCCAGATGATCCCACCTGCCACAAAATATTGCAATGATTTTGGATGGTGGCTTACCTCTTTTTCTAGTCTGCCCCTTCCCTGTTCCAGACATTGCTTAGTAGTATCAGAAGAGAGAGAACACAAAACCAAACAAGACACTGAAATGGAAAATACTCCTGAGCACATTTGGTCTGGATAGTAAGTACTTATATAGGATTTCTGAGAAGGATATCTCCCTGAAAGTTTGAGTTCAAAGTCAAGAAAAGGTGACCCTCTGCCAATAAAAAAGCAATGTCCAGCCTCAATGACCTGAGTAATACTTCATAGAATATACTGCCCAGGAGATGAAAGGGTCTCCAAAATCTCCAATCAGAAAAAAAATGTGAGAAAAAAATGGCAGTATGTAATTGATGTAAGAGCAAACCCACCCCTAGTTGCTTACCTGTCGAGAGGTTATGGGTCCTAGAGTGACAGGTGAAGTATATAAGAGGTTAAAGCTTTGTTAGTGTTCGTTTCATATTGCACAAAGCAAAGTGATCTTTCTGGTGGATGCAGGGGTTTGCCTACCAGAAAGGTCTAATATAGGATGGAACATGAATACTATCTCCATACTCTTTCAAAGTCATTGAGAAATATTTCCTAAGCATGATAGAAAGGAAAGGAACTGGTATTTGTAGATGCTCTGGCATGTGGTTGGCTCTATGCTAAGCACTTTTCTAATCCCCCCCACCCCCACCCCTGCAAACCTAGAGTATGCACTTGTAGTGGATCCTGGGAAGAACCACCAGATCCCCTCCTCAAAGCCAGTGCAGCCCAGCTGGGAAAGTAGGCTGCTGGAGGCTCAGAGCTATGCCCCTCATTGAATACTGCCCTCAATTGTGGGGAAACACACTGTCCAATGTTATATACCTTCTAAGGGGATGGCATATGGCCAATGACTGACTGACTTAAGAGTTCAAAAGCTCAGCCTCTCTCTCAATTTTCGAGGAATCTAAAGGGCTGTCCCAGATTGAGTTCCTGTCCAAATTCCAGCCCCATTGGCACTCCACTTACCCTCTGCCCAATCCTACAGTTCTCACTTTCCTCCAAGTGTATCCCAAGGGAAACCTCTGGTTGTAACCCCCCTCCAACTCAGAGTTTGTTTCCGGGCATCCAATCTAAAGCAGTACTATTCTTCAGTCAGATGACAACACTGAGCTTTGGGGAGTTATAGCAACATGCATATGGTCACATAGCAGATGGTGGAGCTCTGATTTGACCCGGAGGCTGTCTTATTCACAAGTCACACTGTTCCCAGGTTAACCCTCCACCAATCATACATTCAATATCTTTTTAATTTTCCAATTACCTTATTGGTTAGAAGCACATCCTAAGGATTAGACCTAAAAATTCTTACCCATTACAATGCTTTACCTGCCCTCATAGTATTAGTACAGATTTGGTTTGTAAATTAGTCGGTGTGTCTAGACAATGTGAGTCTGTGTCTAAAGAGATCCCATCCCAGGGGAATGGATAAAATAGTCTGTCACTTTGAGGTCTTGCCTGAGAATCTGCCTACCACCACTGTAGCTAACCCCAGCCTTCTATATCATTTTGCTTTTCCGGCAGGACCAAAGCAAACCTCTGTTTTGTTCCCCAATTGCAGTAAGTTAACTCTGGGCACCACTAAGATGGAGGACCAGATCTAAAGAGAAGGAGACCTGTGGGGAGGAATGTCCAGCTCCAAATTCTGTGTGCTCAGCTCATCAAGGATGTGGGCAATGGGGATCAAAGCTGAGCGGTGTCTGGGGAGCCATGGACACATTGAGGTTTGCACCTCCAGACTTTGAATTTCTAATGCAGCCACCAGCAGAGTGATTTATTAGACTGAAACTGTGGATCTATATCAGACAAATCTCACCTTCACATTAGGATCAACAATCCCATGGATTGTTCTCATATTAAAGAAAAAATATAGACTTTTTATGGCGGTCTTTGTAAGTCTTATACAACCAGTGATAGAAAAATGGTAAGCTTTCTGGAATAGATAATGGAAAGACATTCTCTGATTTGACTTTCTCCATTTTAAAGTCTATTGATTCTTTTGGTTTAATTTTCTTTTTGTTTTTAAATTACCAAAACAATAATGCCAATAGTAAATTTTTAACAATACAGAAGAATATAAAATAAAAGTTCCCTTTTAATCCCTCCTAAAACCACTCCTCCAAGATATCACCACTGATCACAATTTGAAGTATGGTCTTCTAGCTTCTTCCTTCTGTTTTTTCAAATGGCCATTCACACATACATACAAAAATGGACGCCAATGCCTACACATGCACACACACAGTTGTAGCATAAATATGATTCTGCTATACAAACTGTTCAGCATCCTCTGAGATGCCTGGTGGCTCAGTAGGTTAAGTGTCTGACTTTTGATTTTGGCTCAGGTCATGATCTCAGGGTGGTGAGATCAAGCCCTAGGTGGGGCTGCACTCAGTGGGGAGTCTGCCTGAGACTCTTTCTCCCTCTACCCCTCCTGCTTATGTACTCTCTCTCCCTCTCCCTCTGCTCCTTCCACCCCATGCACATGCTCTCTCTCTCTCTCAAATAAATAAATTTTCAAAAACAACAACAATAGGGTGAACTTTTCTTGTAATCATTGCAACCCAATCCTACATAATTATCAACAACAATAACAATGCTGGTGATGAAGCACAGTATGAGCAGGCACTGTTTTGAGTGCTTTCCACCCCTGTAAAACATTTTGCCTCAAGCTCGGTTTATAGATGAAAAACTTGAGGCCCCCGGAGATGTTATTAAACTTGCCCCAGGGTATAATGTCAGTGAGTGACAGAGCTGGGATGAGAATCCAGGCAGTCTGGTTCCAGAACACTGCTCTTATCATAGGGTGGGGAACATTCTCTGATCAATCCTCTCAGGAAATTATGAGAAGGTGCTCTGGATTCTCCAAAAGTAGGGGAGCGACTCATTGCACAGTCTGTCACCAAATCCTGAGATTCTGAGACGCCCATTTCAGAGAACTGGGAGCCTTAACAGAAACTGGTTTCCTTTAGGTCAAACCGTCATGGCCACTTACCACAAGAGCACTGGTCCCTGAGGCTCAGCCACAGAACTAAAAGCTAAGAAAACGATCCCAGTGTCTCCATTTATTGTCATCTTTGTGAGTTTTTTTTAAAAGATTTTATTTATTTATTTTTTTAAAGTAATCCCTACATCCAACACGGGTCTTGAACTTACAACCCGAAGAAGAAGAGTCTCATGCTCTACTGACTGAGCTGGCCAGGTGCTCCCTATTGTCATCTTTAAAGACAGACACACAAAAATCTGAATGTTACTTTGGATGTTATTGTGATCTGTAGGAGGGACAGAGTAAAATAAATTTTAAAAATTGAAAACACAGTAGGCATTTAGCAGAGGGTGGGGTGGATAATGGATGGATGCACGAATGAGCACATGGACAGAAGAAAGAAACAAAGAGGAGCCAAAGAAGCTGTTTTGGGTCCTAGAAATGAGCCCAAGTCTTAACCCTTGAAAGACTGCTTGTCCCTGGCCCCAGATGCAGGATGGTCTCTACTGTCCCAGCAACACTCACATGCTGACCTCACATACAGAATCATTTTCCTGCCAGCTGGTTTCTTGTTTGACCTCTCTCTTCTTTCCTGCTAGCCTTCTTTCTGGTTTCCTTCTCCTTCAATTTTCTGTTATTATTTTTGTTTGGTTTTCTGGTTTTAATTTAAGATGTAGTGTTTACTCAATATAACCAGTGAAATAATGTGAAGCTGTCTAAAGAAGAACCTCCAAATGCTCTTCTTCCAGTCCTGCCTTTAACTACCACCACCAGCCTGTGTGTGTTTTTCACCTCTTTCTCATGCTCATAGAAACCTATACAAGAATATAATCATCTGTAGAAAAGGTCTTCAGGGTATCGGCTTTTACAAAAATAGAATCATACTATACAACTTTTTTCCTCCCTAAATATATCATGGAGATTCCTCCAGGTCAATAGACCTAAGTATAACTTATGTTTGTTGTTGTTGTGACCTTTCTATTGTTTTTGTTTTTTAATGATTTTATTTATTTATTTGAGAGAGAGACAGAGAAACAGGCATGAATAGGGGGAGAAGCGGAGGGAGAGGGAGAAGCAGACTCCCCACCGAGTGCGGAGCCTGATGTGGGGCTCAATCCCAGGACCCTAAGATCAAAATCTGAGTCAAAGTCAGATGCTTAATGGACTGAGTCACCCAGGCGCCCCTGTGAAGTTTGTTTTCTAAGTAAATTATCACACAGTAAAACTGACCCTTTGGAGTCTATAGTTCTATGAATTTTAGCACATCTCTGCATTCACACAACCACCACCACAATAAGAACATTCCCATCACCTCCAGAAGTTCCCTTGTGCACCTTTGTAACCACATCCACCTCCCATTCTCAACCCCTGGAAACCACTGCTCTGTTTTCCAACATGACAGTTATCTCATTTCAAGAAGATTATATAAATCCCATACTAGGTAGCCTTTTGAGTTAGCCTTCTTTAACTCAGCATAATGCCTTTGAGATATATTCAAGTTGTGATGTGTGTCAATAGTTTGCTCTTTTTTATCACTGAGTAGTATGCCATTGTATGGGTATCCCACAACTTATTCATACTTATTCTTTTTAATAACTGCAATATATTCCACAGCGAGTAGAGGACAATTTACTCAACCAGTCTTATGCTGAGGAACATGTGGGCTGGTTTCCAATTTTTCCCCAAAGACATAAGGTTGTAATAAACATCCATGAACATATATCCTAATATAGAGATGTTTTATTTACATAAAATCATTCTTAAACATAAGGCTGCTAGGTAAAAAATGCATTCTTTTGTTTTTAACAGATATTTAGATTTCTTCCAGTATTACTTGTCAAATTTCATATTCCCACCAGAAAAAGATGAAGGTATTTTTTCCCTCACATTTTTGTCAGCTTCAGATATTCTTGTTTTAGTCCTCCCCTACCCCCCAGTGAGAGGGATAAAAAAAAAACAGGATCTCATTTTAGCTTTAATTTGCATTTCCCTGAGCATCGTTTGGGATCTCCTTTGGCCATGTGGATACTCTCTTTGGTTACGGGCCCACTGATAACACTTGTCCATTTTTTCTACAGAGTGCTTTATCTATTTTTTTCTCAGTTTATAGGAGTTTATTAGGACTATTAATACTCTTACTGTCACATGTGTTACAAAAAAAAAAACAAACTCCTGGCCTATAGTTTGGCCTTTGGTTTGGTTTTGTTCCTTTGCCTTATGTTTGGTATTTTATTTTTTGTTTTTTTACATGTAGTCACATGGGTCTATCTTTTCTTTGTGCATTCTGGGTTAACAGTCTTATTTGATTGGAAAGCCACTCTCTCCCAAAGTATAGAAAAAAAAAATATCTAGGGTGCCTGGGTGGCTCAGTCATTTGAGTGTCCAACTCTGGATTTTGATTTAGGTCATGATCTCAGGGTCATGAGACTGAGGCCCACATTGGGCTCCATGCTCAGTGTGAAGTACGCTTGCCCCTCTCCCTCGCTCCTCCCCCACCACCCCCAACTCTCTCTCAGTCTCTTAAAAAAACCAAAAGACAAAAAATGTTTCAAATATTTTTCTCCCAATATTTATTTTCCTTAATATGTACAAACCCTCTAACTACTATCATTTCCATCCCTCCTTTACAGATGAGGAATCGTGTAACCTTCCCAAAGATGCATATCAGGGAAGGCACAGAGTAGGAATTTGGACTGAAGTGGCCCCACTGAGAGCCCATGGGTTTAGCCACCCAGCTGTACCCCCTCCTTCATCAGTGCCAAGTCACATGTCAAACTGTCTCTGTCCAATGATGTCCTTGATCTCCTACACAGACTGAACAAATAAACAAACAAAAAAATGACAATGCAAAAGAAATGGGAATAAAGGCCCACTGTTGCTCTGAGGTATATCCAGCATCCCCGATGTCTAGACCACAGTTTTGGATAGTCACAGTACAAGGCCAGTAATGAGAAAAGGGGGAGTCACTCACTTTGGGGTTTTATGGAAGCAGACTTTTGAATCAGACAGACCTGAGAGAACGGTAATTCTGTCTTTTACTAGCTGAATGACCTAGGACAGGTTACGTAACCTCTCTTTGCTCTAGCTCTCTGACCTGTAAAATGGCAGAAATAATATCTCTCATTTAGGGGTGTTGCTATGATCTTCAAAAAGATACTTGTCACACTGCCTGGCATATAGTAGCAGATTATAAAGTGTACTTTTTCCTTCCCTCCAATGCACACACACATCAAGCCAAGCCAAAGAGAGGGCAGACGATCTTGCTAACCATGCTTTTTACAAGGTTAAGGAACCACAGTTGTGAATCCAAAAAGCACAGGAAGCGGCAGTCCTTAAAAGACGTATAATTCGGGGCGCCTGGGTGGCTCAGCGGGTTAAGCCTCTGCCTTCGGCTCGGGTCATGGTGTCAGGGTCTTGGGGGATTGAGCCCCGAATCGGGCTCTCTGCTCTCAGCTCAGGAGGAGCTGAGCAGCCTGCTTCTCCCTCTCTCTCTCTCTCTGCCTGCCTCTCTGCCTGCCTCTCTGCCTTCTTGTGATCTCTGTCTCTCTGTCAGATATATAAATTTAAAAAAAAAAAATCTTAAAAAAAAAAGATGTATAATTCTTTGGCATTGTAATAGCTAATATTTACAGTGCTTGTCATGTGTCAGTTACATTGTCAACCCATTTAATCTTTACCACAATCCTATAACCTAGGTACTACTATTAGTCACATTTACAGTTAAAGAAACTGAGTCACAGGGGCGCCTGGGTGGCTCAGTGGGTTAAGCCTCTGCCTTCGGCTCAGATCGTGATCTCAGGGTCCTGGGATCGAGCCTCACATTGGGCTCTCTGCTCAGCAGGGAACCTGCTTCCTCCTCTCTGTCTCTGTCTGCCTCTCTGCATACTTGTGATCTCTATCTGTCAAATAAATTAAAGAAAAAAAAAAGAAATGTCTTTTAAAAAAAAGAAACTGAGTCACAGAGAGATTTAATAACTCCTTTGAGATTGGATAGTCAGTAAATGGCAGAGTTGGGATTTGAACCTGCGAAGTCTGGCTCCTCCATTATATTATACCACACCATATCATATCAAACCACAGCATACCACATCATGTCTATCCAAACACAATACCTTCTGGTATTGTGATTTACTCACAATTAGCTAAAGATGATAAATTGAGGGGCGTCTGGGTGGCTCAGTGTTAAAGCCTCTGCCTTTGGCTTGGGTCATGATCCCAGGGTCCTGGGATCGAGCCCCACATCAGGCTCTCTGCTCAATGGGGAGCCTGCTTCCCCCACTATCTCTGCCTGCCTCTCTGCCTTCTTGTGATCTCTGTCTGTCAAATAAATAAAATAAAATCTTTAAGAAAAAAAAAAAAGATGATAAGTTGAGTAGCTTGGGGGAAATGGGCTAGCTGAAGTATGAGCCAAGAATGAGGGCTGGGTCTTGAGGTCTTCAGCAAACTTGAGCAAAGATCATTCTATGGCCTGATAACCTGCTGAGAGTCTGAAGCATGCCATCTTCATTTCAAGCCATGCAAAAGGCCCCTTCTTCTGACAGCTTCCTATGGAGTAGACCCAGCATCTGTCAGGAAGTTTTGCATGCAAGCTACAGAAATAAGCTCTAGCTAATTTAATAAAAAGGGAATTTACTGGAAGGATTTATGGGGAAGCACAGAAAAATGAAGGAAAAACTGAACAAGCAGAGAGAATGTGAAATGGAACCACTATGGGCAAATGGGTGTCAAGTACCAGTGACGGGTCTCTTCTGGACCCCACCACAGAGGTGAACAGAGTCCAGTCATTTTCTGTCATCTATGTTACTCTCCTCAAGATTCCAGAAAGAAGGCACCTGATTGGACCAGCCTGGGGCTTGTGCCTACCCTGTGGCCAGAGCAGAAAGTGATACTAGGTAAACTGTGGTGAGTAAGTACATGTGGCATATCAGCAACAGCTTCTTAGTATCACTTCCTCTTCCACATCTTGGCCTAGAATCTTGGTAGACAATTGCCGGCACATTAACAGCATCTTGTCTCAAGATCCTGAATCTCTTTCCTACGCTCAAATAGAAATGGAATTTGGCAAATAAATTCCCCACACCCCAGCCTTCAGTGGGATGACTCTATGGCATGTCCCAACTGGTTCTGCAGAGATTCCTCAAGCAGGGTTGGCCCTCATTGCCCACAGTGGTAATCTGTTCATTAGTACATCCTATATTGGGTTATACTTTTTTATTCTCACTTTCCTCACTTTCTAACTTGTGCTATCTAAAATGATATCCTAGGGACACCTGGATGGCTTAGTCAGCTACACATCTGACACTTGTTCTTAGCTCAGGTCTCGATCTCAGGGTTGTGAATTCGGGCCCCATACAGGGCCTCACTCGGGGCATGGAGCCTACTTAAGTAAAAAATAAATCAAATCATCTCCCAAACAAACTACCTGCACTCAAGTCCTTTACCCAGGGTCTGTTTTGGTAGAAACCCAAATTAAGACAAGTACCATATTAGACAGCCCCACCAATGCTGTCTCCAGTGGCAGGGGTCGGGGGGTTCCCAAAGGAAAAAAACAGAGTCCAGAGTCCAGACACCAAAAGAGAAAACATGTTGGACAGAGTAACAAAAGATTTCCATCTCACGCTGGTAGATCTTAGCCTTCTCTATATAGACATCCCACTTTAGAATCATGACCCAAAGTTTTGTCTGCCCAACAAAGTCGGTATGAATCAATTCCTCTTGAAATCCTCAAGGCCGGAGCTGAGACACTCAGACAAAGGAAAGTCTGATGCAGACACTCTAATGCACAACAGGAAGGCCCTGGGGACCTGTAAATCAGGTAGAATTACTGCTGTCATGGAGAGTTAATAGGAATATATCTATCCATCTATCCCCCATGATGAGTGGGCATCGGAGTGCCCTCATCACCATGCGGCCCCTCGGATCATTCTGCAGCATATCCTGGGTACCTAACAGCCTGGAGATTGTCTAGCCTTATGGCCTGCGCTGATGGTCATTCAAAGCACAGAATACACTTAAGAATTCATGACATTAAAAATGGACCATAAAATCAGGACCAAAGGGATTAAACTCTGAAATCCTTAGGAATTCAGCAGGAATCTGCCTTGGCCTCTGTCTAATTATCCAATATGGGAGAGCTAAGGATGCTAAGGAGAATCCTGAAGCCTCAAAAAGTGGACAGAATGTGCACTACTCACCTGGGACACAGAATGCCCTGAGCATGCAGAAATGTTAATGCCCAACCCCAAAGAGCTCATAGACAGACCTATAAACAAATAATTATGGTATAAGCAAAATATACTTACTCAATAGATATTTGTTGAGTTATATTTATGTTGTATTTATATTAATTTCTTGCTCCCACATCTCTGGGTCCACTGGGTTTTAACTAATCAAAGGAGGGTTGGATTCAGGTGTGCTGAATTTGTCTGTCCTTTGCTGGGATGAGTTAAACTATGGTTAGGACATTTGTATCCTACAGTAATGACAGGAATGCATGAGGGTCAGCCCCACTGCATGAGTACATTCTAAGCTTCTGCCCGAGTCATGTTCACTAACATCCCAATGGCCAGAGTAAGATCAAGAGACAGGAAAGTACACTCCATCCACCGTGAGGCCATGACAGATGGGTGAATAATACTAGCAGAAGGGAGATGAGAATATAGGGCCAATAATTCAATGATGAAAAACAGGCAGCCTTAGGAAGATCAAGGAGAAGGAGCTATGTACAGAATCATACACAGGTCACAGAAGAGCTGTAATAAGAGTTAGAGAAACCCAGTCTAGCTTACAGGGCTATGGGAGGGTTTTCACAAAATCTCATAAAGGTTTCTCCTACCTTAATAAAGACCTATTCCCAAACAGACTGAGGCTGAGCTATAGATGTCCAACTGCTGGACAAAGGGACCCACAGGCTAACATTCTCTCAGTTTCTTTTTCTTTATTCTCAGATCACTGTCACACCTAGGATGACACTGGTGGTCATCTAGGGAACAATTTCAAGGAAACAAGAATACAATTTCAAGCCGGTGGTGAAAACAGAAACCAGGTTACAGCAAATTAAAATCATGAGGACACTTTTATTTATTCTGGAATTTATTCCAGAATATACTTGAAATGAGACATTTATTCTGGAATTTACCAGAGATGAGAAGTGAGAAAAAGGAAGAGAAGGTTGAAGAAGGTACCATTCCAACCTCGGGGCATTTGCACAGGCTTTTCCTTCTACCTGAAATATTTTCCACAGATTTCACAAAGTGGACTCCTCCTTAGCATTCAGATGTCAATTCAACTGCCACCTCCTCAGAAAGACTTACACTAACACCCCTCTCCCCATCTAAAGCATCCCTACCCCACCCCACATCACTTTCTAACATACACCACTATCTTCATTGCATTTATTAGTATCTCGCTTTTCCCCCCTTGTTGTTGTTTATTGATTTGCTTATTATCCATCCTCCTCACTAAAGTGGGTTTGGGTACATTTGTTCTGTCTTGTTCACTGTTATCCTGGTAACTTCAAAAGTTTCTGGAACATGGTTGGTGCTCAAAGGAATTGTTGCATAGAGGAATCAATGATGAATCAATGAGTAACTTTAAATAGTGAAGAAGAAAATAAAGTAGCAATGATGAGAGAGAGGAATACAGAAAGAAGAAGTAAGAGTGGTAATACAGGAAAAAAAATGTGGAAAAATTGAGAAAAGCATAGAAAGCAGTTAAGGAAAGAGAAAGAGAACTTCAGAAGGAAATTGCACCAGAAACAAAAGAGTTAAAATCTGCAGCTGCTGCCCTGACACTAGGTGTCTGAAAGGGGTGATCAAGGAAAATAGTGCTTAACAAGGCTCTGGCATCTTATTTGCATCCCTCTATCCATCAAAATCTGACCAAAGAGGCATCAAGTTGGAAATTGCCACACATTTTGCATTCTTCTTTTGTGCTGAAAACTATTACAACAATAGCTCAGAACTAGCCCTGCAGGAATAGGAAGGTCAGAAGACAATCTGTTTCTTGTAAATAAATAATAATAAATTACCATGTTTGAATATCCTCAGGAATCCCACTGTGCTTGGAGTGCCACTTTGGATTAGAATCCCTTGCTGACAGCCTAGGACCTGGGGCTCTGAAGGTCCCTGCTGTTGGCCTAAACACCATCTCCGTTTTAATTCTGGCAAATCACTGCCTCTCTCCCCATTTATTCTTTTTTTCCCCCTTCTGAGACTCCTACTGGAATTCTAATACTTCACTTTACTCTCTTTTCTTCCACCGATTTATCCTTCCCAATTGTTGTCTGGGAGCATTCATTTCACTAATCCTTCAGTTCACTAATTTGTTCTTTAGCTATATTCATTATGTTGGCCAACTTCTCCATGGACAATATAAGTGGCTTTCATTTTTTACAATATACTTTTCATGCCCAAAGAATGTGGCTTTTATTTAATCTCTTTTACAATACATTTTGTATTGTATGCCCCACAGTCACCAAATAGTTCTTCAAACCTTTTTTTTTTTAAGATTTTATTTATTTATTTGACAGAGAGAGACACAGCGAGAGAGGGAACACAAGTGGGGGGAGTGAGAGAGGCAGAAGCAGGCTTCCACTGAGCAGGGAGACGCTTAACGGCTGAGCCACCCAGGCACCCCATCTTCAAAACTTCTTATTCCTATTTTATGTTCTGAGAATCTTTGCTTATTTCTCTCGGGATATTCATTTTCCTTAACTTTTAAAAAGTTCTAATCCATTATTTCTGCTTCCTATGGCATAAATGGGTTAAATCAGTGTCTTGTTATATTTTCCTGTGAACTCATATTCCTTTGGGACTGTTTGATATTTTGGCTGTGATGATAAAGGGTAGCGGGGGAGCAAATGGAGTTGGAGGAAAGATCCTTGATCCAGCTTCATGCTTCTACTGGTAAGTTGTGTCATGAAGACAATCTCCAGGTGTGCTCATAGTCCCTTCCCTTCCTTGTCCCCTCCTCTTCTGGCAATGGGCCAGATTATAGGCTGCAGACAATGCTACTCTCCATGGGCTTCCACCCTCTGCTGGGATTGTCCAAGGGCCCGCTTGCTTGCCTACAGTGCTTGTCACTGCTATCCCCTCCCGCACCCCCCGCCCCCGCCCCAGCCACAGAAGCACAGGGCCGAAGTGCTGTTTCCCTGCTCTGAAAGAGCAAAGCGTTGGGGAGGAGGCAGCTCTCAAGTTCTCACCCTATCTATCTGTCACCTGTGGCACCCAGACCTCTCTTTACCCTGTCATATTGACACTCAATCACTTTCTCCCTCTTTAAATGATGTTCATAGTTTTAGTTAGGCTCTAGGATCCATGAATCTCTCCTCCCTGCTGTAGCAGCTCTGGGATTAGATTCAGGAAAGAGCCAGGAGTCTTTATTAATTCTCCACCTCTGCTAGTCTATTCTTCATGCATAGACTGGCATGTAGGCATGCACACATAGACATACAAGAAAACATAACATTGGGGACCTCATATAAGTGTATTTGCCGGACAAATTTTTCTTGAAATGCTTCAACAGTGGATAAGCCTATCTTAAATTTTGATAGAAATTGTTCAAGTGCCCTTCAAAACAGTGTACCAATTTGCACTGTCAATCTCAGGGCCAATTTCCCTTGAAAAACTGTATACATGGGGTATTACCAAACAATTCAATGTTTATAGCAGAAATGTACAGGAAAAATGACATTGTTCTTTCAATTTGCTATACTTTCGTTATGAGGAAGATTGAATTACTTTTTTTTGCTATACTTTCGTTATGAGGAAGATTGAATTACTTTTTTTTTTGTTTGTGCATTGTACCATTTCCTAAAATAGTTAAAAAGAGGGCTTGATCTGATTGTCTATCATATCCATCATCAAAATGATGTGTGAAATAATTTGTGGAATACGGAGCTTACGGGAAAAAAAACAATGATTAATAAACACAAAGAAAAATGCTCTAACTAGAATTAAAGAAATGTGAGGTAAAACAATATATACAATACCATTATTTTTTAACCTGTATGACTGGCAAAGACTTAAAAATTTAATAACTCCCACGGTTGGCAAAGTCCCAATACTGCTATGGTTAGCACTAATTCAAATAAAAGTGATGACCTATGTCACATTCTCTTGCCCCAAATTCTTTCTTTCCTACTTTCTAATTTCTCAAGCTACTTTAAAGGTAGCATTAAAATCTCTTGCTACTACCTATTTTCTTATTTCCCCTGAACTAGACACTCACTGTCCCTTAACTCTGGGTGAGAAATAAGACAAGGGGCGAGAGAAATCAGCTAAATTTCCACTGGCCAATGTTTGGCCTCCAAACATGTGACACACAAGGGATTCCCTAGTGTCTTAATTTGGGTTTTCCCAAAAGCAATCTCTGAGGACTTGGGTGCAGGGAGTTTATTTGGGATATAATACCTGGAAGCAACAGTAGGGGGCGGTGGGAGTGAGGCAGGGAAGGGGTCACCATCACTGGAGAGCAGTTCTGAGCTAGTTAATGCTGTGGGCAAGTGGAGCTCAACGCCATGGGTGATCCTTCAAGAAACAGTATTGCATCTCAGAACTGCCCCTCTGAAGGACAGGAGGCAGGAATCTTCGTTCACTTCTTCCCATCCCCTCTCCATGGAGGGTTACTTGAGGCTGTTATCTTCCCTGCTTTTCAGGCTGCCCTTCAGAAAAGTACCCTGAAGTGTGAGGGCGGAGGTATGTAGCAGGTACTTGAGGTAGAATGCTGGCAGTGTCCACAAAGACTATCCTCCAGCACTGAAGCTGTTAGAGAGGTAGGCCAAGGGCATGGAGTGGGGCGCACACAGGCATGCACCCAGTCCTTATACTGGCCCTCTTGTCTTGTTGCTGCGATTAAGGAAAAGCCTGTGTTGAGGCAAGTTCCCCTAGTTCTAGTGAGGCCTTCTCTTTTCCAACATAGTAATTCCTTTCTTTTTTTTTTTAAGATTCTATTTATTTATTTGAGAGAGACACAGCAGGAGTAGGAGTAGGGGTAGAGGGAGAAGAAGAAGCAGGCTCCCACCTGAGCAGGGAGGCTGACACAGGGCTCCATCCCAGGACCCCAAGATCATGACCTGAGCAGAAGTCAGACACTTAACTGAATAAGCCACCCAGGAGCCCCGGAATAGTATTTCCTAAGGTCACAGAGAAACTCTTAGATGACTCTAAGAAAAATATAAATATCTCCAACCAAGTGAGGTGGGAATGTCTTGAGCACCTCAAATAGATTTCTTCTCTCCCTAACCCAGGCCCTGAGTCTGAGGGTACTAGTTGAGGTTCTGCTGCTACTATAAATATATGACCCGCACTTGCTAAAACCATATGTAACTACAAAATAAGGATCTGGAACTCAGGTTAAAAGCCCTTGATGTCCATTGTAATAAAGTCTTCCATTTTCCAGAACTTCCTGCCTCTAAGAGCTGACTGTGGCCTTAGGGGCCCCATCAATAACATCTGTTTCCTTGTTCCTTTTCCTCAAGTGCTAGTCCTTGTGTGGGATTTTTAAGACTTCCCAGCCAACCCTCCATGTGTTAAAAATCCGGGGACATCAGTCACATCTTTCTTCCCCATATGGATTCTTAACCAATTTGAGGAAGAGAGGCAAAGAGCCAGAGGAGGATCAAGAGCAGAATTAGTTTTATTTGAACAGCTGGATTGAAGAACATTACAGGGCTGCCCTTACAAATCCACATTTTGCAACCAGCACGATCCAGATTTACCCACCGAGTTATAGGCTGAGAAGCTGAAGCAAACACAGAAGAGCCTGACTGGTCTTAACAAGGAGAAAGGGATGCCAACCATTTTGCACCTGGGAGGAGACAGGTCTCAGAGAGGAAGGGAGAGAGGGGGCAGGGAGCGGAAAGGGAGAGAGGGAAGGAGAAAGTGGGGAAGAGATGCTAGGAGGAAGACCTCAGGCAAAGAGAACAGGAAGGATGTAAGAGAGTAGCTGGTGGTACACCCAGCAAGGAGGTTAAGTCAAGCCTTGCCCAAGTACAAAAGTTCCTTCCCCTCACTTTATTAGAAAGCAGAAGTGTTAACAAAACTACATTCTCTGAGGGCCAAAGGAGGGAGTAAGGAAAATTAGAACAGTACCCACAAACAACCTGCTGCTAATTTGTTAGACCTTGCAACCATACAAAAGGGTACTGCCACCATTCATGGAAGGTTTTGTACATAAAGAACCTATTTGTGTAGAGTTCCAAAAGGCCAAAATCCCAGGTGTGAGGTCCCCGGTAACCTGTCTCCTCATGTATTCTGCACTCATAGAAAATGGTGCAGCTTGCCCTCTTCCAAAATTCCAGGCCTACCTGGACATATCCAGGCATCTGGACCCACCCACCCCAACTCTGAGCACTAAAGACTGCCTCTGAGAAATTATTTACTGCAAGCCTGTTTGTGGGGGAATTTGTCACCGCTGCTAAGACAATTGTATTCTCAGCACACACCCTCGTGCCTTTGGGAAGCCTGACCACAAAATGAGCTGATTTTAACTGTGTCTTGCAGGGAATGCACCTATTTTTAGCAATTATCTTTGGAGTCACTGAAATAAAGGCTTCTGAAAATTAATGATTCTAACCAAGGTGTTGGCTTCTTTATATGCAGAGCTGAACTGCACAAGAGTAAAGAAAAGCCAGGCAGAGGGCATTAAGGCAAGACTGGTTTTTTCAAGAAGAGAATGTAGAAAGTGTGGTGGTGCTGGCTAAAGGAAAGAGCTCTGGACCTG
Organism: Lutra lutra; assembly: GCF_902655055.1. Classification (NCBI taxonomy): domain Eukaryota; kingdom Metazoa; phylum Chordata; class Mammalia; order Carnivora; family Mustelidae; genus Lutra; species Lutra lutra. The sequence continues at coordinate 20,182,270 of NC_062295.1, read as the reverse complement.
GAGTCAGGAAATCAGAGTCAAATTCAGGAATTTGGCGTTAAGTCAGCCAATGCAAGAGGGAAGAAATTCAGAGGAGAGAGGAAAGAATCTCAGGTAGGATAGGGTAGGATAGGGAACCGTGTCAGAAAACAAGAGATGACTAATAAAATATGAGTGGAGGTGATGTTTGTCACTTCCAGGATGAAGCAGTGAAAAGCACATGCAGAATTACCTTCCACCCTCAGAACGGAGAAGGGCTCCATGTTCCCTTTAGAACCTACCAGAAGGCAGAGTACCATTAGCTGGGGCCCTTGAGGAACCATATAGAGCTGAGGATCGCTGGCAACAATGGCAACATGGCAACAACGCAAGTTGTTTGTTATAGCAATATCCTAGTTTCTTGTAGATCTCCTATCCTAGCATAAATCCCCCAAAGAACTTTGAGAAAAACTGGGTTTTCCATTGCATATGGGATTGAGATTGGCACTGGTTCTAGGCCATACCCTTCTCACTCTTCTCTGTTCTGTGCCCAGGGAGGAATAAGCCCCCAGATTGAATCACCAGGTGATTCTGCCCCTTGGATAGAGGCAGCCAATGAGGTGCAACAGCAAGAGCTCAAGGGTAGGAGGGAAGAGGAGGTGGGATACTTAGTTCCTGGCCCTCAGCTGGGCTCTACTCTGGCCCACCCACTATGGCCACTCCTGGCTGCTTGGCTGACCCTCTCCTACTTCTAGGGTTCTTTCAGGCTCTGCTAATACTGCTTCTTCCTTCCTGCCTTTACCTCTTGGTCCTGAGGGTGGTAACAACCCCTCATTGCTTCTGCTCCTGCTTCAACAATCCTTACAGGTCCCCCATCCTGACCACACTGCTATAAAGACAAGATGCCATTTCCTCCTGAGACTCCTGTTTATTTACAAGGCAACCATTAATTTTATTTAAATTCCAAAGGGTGAGATAAACCCAGCCTGCCACAGGTCTTAGGAGCACCCAGGCAGTTGACATCTGAAGTACAAATAATTATTTCAAAAAATTGTTCTGAAGGGGCCTGGGACATAGGAAGCTTGCAACACGTATGGATCTGAATAGGGAGGAAAGCAAGCTTTTGTTTTAATGAGACGTCCTGGGCCTCCACATCTGTCCATTTTACACTTACTTTACTTTAAAGGAGCAGACTGTCCTCGGTTGAATTGGGCCATAAATCAAGGCTACCAAGATACATTTAGAAACAAATCTCTTGTGGATTTTATCCTGGCTCTAACAGGATTTTCAGGATGGGTTGAAGGGAACGTGAGGTGACACTAAACTCCTGGGGACATTCTTTCTACTTTCCTTAGAAGTTTTACCCTGACTGGGTAGGGCAGGTGCCCCTCAGGCCCCTCCCTCTCTGCTGCTAGCAGGAGCCTCACTTCCCCACACTGAATCTGAGAATCTCAGAGCTCTTCTTCCCTTACCTCTATCCCTCTCAGCCATGGAGTCAGGCCTCCACACTAGGAGTTGGCAGCATCCAGTAGGCAAAGCCAAATCACTAGGATTTGATAGAAGCATAAGATTTCCAATCCTGTTTGATGAATAGGAGGGGAAGAGAGGACCTAATCAATATCAAGTTAACCCAGGAAGTGATTCCAGATGGGAAACTGATGCAAATGGGTGAGAATGAGATGCATCCATACCCAAAGCAATGCCAGGGTACGCAGTTCAAGTCCAATGTGAGTGACGGCCCCTTGCCCCCCAACCACCAGGCTGGGCAATGTGGTGCCCTTGTTCATCCAGAGTCCAGAAGTCAGCTCAGCAAAGACGAATCTTTGTTTGTCAGACAACTGTGGCGGCCGCCCTCTGGCCTTTCACAGACTTCCCAGGTTTGCTTTTAAGGCATGGCTCTCTGAGCCAGGCTTGGGATAGGCTGGATTCTGCTATAAGGTTGGAAATTCTAACAGGAGCCACTACAGCTGCTGATGGGTTAACAGGTCAGGACACTTCATGGGGTTTACTTAATCCTGAGTCTCCCGACATGACCAAAAAGAGGGAAAGAGCGAAAGTTACTATCTGCTGAGATTGATAAATATACAACCTAGTGCATTTTTTGACTCAAGATTCAAACTATTAACTAGCTTTTAGCATCAAGAGATAGGAAAACATGGTGTCCAAGAGGCCAAATGCTTAGATCATAATCACGCACCTATCACTGACTAGCTGGTGACCACTCCTTGGACAAAATACTTCACTCCCATGCCTTGGTTTCCCTATGAAGTAGGGATAATATGAGGACCTTCTTCATAAGACTGTTGTGTATAGTAGAGGACTGTATGTTTGGTGCCCAAAATAAGCACATAAGAAGAGCTGTGTAAGTACTTTTAAAGTACAGTACTGTGTAAGTACTGTCTAAATGGCTCACAGGCAACTAACACTCAAATGTTCACAATGGAGCTCACCCTTTCCTTTCCCTCTGAAACACAAAATTTCTGTAGCCACACTGAGTTACTGATCTTGCAAATAACTTCACCATTTCCCCAAGGACTAAAACCCACCTCTTAAGACTTCTCGCTGCCTCCTTCTACATCCAGCAACTGATAACCAAATACAGCTACTTCTGTCTTTGAAACATCTTATATGTGTCCAGTCCTCTCTGTAGCCCCCTGCCATGGCCTCATTCAGACCCTGAACTAGATCCTCTGAAACAGCTTCAGGATTTATGACCCTGTTTTCAGCCTCATCCTGAATCTTCATCCCCATCCCCATCCAACCCTTCACGCTGCTGCCAAAATGATCTAAAACAGATCCAAGTGTGTATGTTAGGCAGGCTACACTGGGCTATGCTACACAGCAAATTCCAAATCTCAGGGGCTTCACACAATGAAGGTGTATTTCTCTTTAAGTAACAATCCAATGTGAGTTGCCTGACTCTTCTCTGAGCTGTGTCTATAGTTGTAGCTATACCATCCACAGGCCATGGCCTAGTATTCTCAACTCTAATCTGAGGATCACCTTATGGTCCTAAAGAAATCAGCTCGTGTGGGTTATGACTAGCTAATTTTGCCACATTAGAAATTAAAATAGGAAATACAAAAAATTGTCCTTTTTTTACTATTTTTTCATTTAAAAATAATAGTAACTCATTACATGGTTATATAAGTACATTTATAAAGAATAAAATAATGAAACAAATAGGTAAATAGAATGTTTTGCTCCAGAACAAAAAATTTAATAAGAGAGGTATTGTGTTATTTTTGCAAACCTTTTTAACATATGACTTTAAAAAAAAAAAGGGCTGGATTCTCTTATCTGCTTCTATTTTCAATCTATTGTGATAAGTGTGTTGGTTGAAGTAGATGAAGAAAATCTAGCCTCCACAGATGTGTAATTGAAAAAAGAAGAATTGAAAAGGGAAAATGTTGTAATAATGTTTTCAGATAATTGTGGATATTCTTTTTTGAAACTATCCCAAAATTTGACAAGTGCTTATTTTCTTAAAGGTTATTTGCGATGTAGAATATGAAATCCTATCAATGAACTTTTCATACTCTGCTACCTTAAAACACACTGGTCCATCATATAGTCTGATGGATGTTTTACTGCATTACTTTGCAATACCATGCACTGATCATTTGGAAAATGATGGTCCACTGACTTATGCAGATCTTCCAAATGTTGGCACATTTCATTATACAACATTTTTTTAAAAATCACATCAATTAATATCACCAATTTCATCAAAATGTCTCTAAGAATTGGAAAGCTGTCAAGCTCATGGTAGCAGATACAAGTTCTTAAAGACCTTCATTCTCTCCTGGGAGATGTACTTTATCCACTGCAACAAATACTGTAAATACTGTCAGTTGCTTTCCTTACAGTGATAGGTTCACTCCATGCACTCTCAAGAAAGCTTCTGCCAAATATGCAAATTTGAATAACCATAGTCAGTCATTCTTTTAAGTAATTTAGATCATTAAAAATAACTTATATTTTCCAAAACAAGAATTTAGTAAGGGGAATGGCATTGTTTTACATTTTAAAAAATCCATTTAATCTTGGGCTTGCAACTCAGTTGCATTTTCTCAAGATAGTCATCATACCTTGGTTTGCAGAAGTGCTTAATGCATACATCCTAATTCATCACACAAATTAATAATAAAAATACTTGTACATAAGGCTCAGGATCTACTAGAATGAATAATTTTTACTACTATGTCAAGGATATTTATAACTGGAGCTGGCATTCTTTTTTTTTTAAGATTTTATTTATTTATCTATTGAGAGAGAGCATGAGCAGGGGGAAGGACAGAGGGAGAGAGAGAGACTCTCAAGCAGACTCTAGGCTCGGCATGGAGCCCTACATGGGGCCTGATCCCACAACTCTGAGATCATGACTTGAGCCAAAATCAAGAGGCAGATGCTTAACCAATTGAGCCACCCAGATGCCCGTGTCATTCTTCTTTTTAATGCAAATGTGTAACAATGAACAATAGAGTGACCAATGGTGTAGTTTTGGTGCCACTGCCCTAATTCATGCTTAAGTGCCAGTTTTATCATGAAGTTGTTTTAGCTTTATTTTGAAACACTTTAGCTTTATTTTGACTTTAGTTTGATTATGAAAATAGTTTTGAACTCACAGATCTCCTTCAAGGTCCCAGGGATTCTCTGGGATTGGTTTTCCACACTTTGAGAACCTACTGGCCTACCCTACTCTTATTAATACAGTATTTTACATCCCAGCTTAATAAGTTTCCCATCACCCAGGGCAGCGCTTTTCAAAGTTGTTCCAGTTGAACTGGTGCCTGTTCACAATCCACAACAATATGAAGAAATTGACAGTGAGCATTTAGAAGTGTTTATAGAGGTGCGCCTTGTGGTCAATTAAGTTGATTAAGCATCTGCCTTCAGTTCAGATCATGATCTCAGGATCCTGGGATCAAACCCCACACTGGGGGCGGGGGAGGGGGGGAGTCCCCGCACAGCAAGGGAGTCTGCTTTTCCCACTCCCTCTGACCTTCCTCCTTGCTTGTGCTCTCTCTGTCTCTAGTAAATAAAATCTTTTAAAAATATATAGAAATTTTATGTCTATGGAAACTGATGATAAAAAAAAATAAGGATTTCTATATGTCTTCGCTTTTTACATTACTTTGTAGATAGACACTTACTCCAATTGTATCGTACAAAATACCCATCTGTGACAAACTGGAATTTTTGGAAAGTTCCTAATTTCCAGATTAGAATTTTTTTTTAAAGTTTCTTTCCTACTGGGAGAAGATATTTGCAAATGACATATCAGATAAAGGGCTAGTATCCAAAATCTCTAAAGAACTTATCAAACTCAACACCCAAAGAACAAATAATCCAATCAAGAAATGGGCAGAAGACATGAACAGATATTTCTGCAAAGAAGACATCCAGATGGCCAACAGACACATGAACAAGTGCTTAACATCACTCGGCATCAGGGAAATACAAATCAAAACCACAATGAAATACCACTGCACACCAGTCAGAATGGCTAAAATTAACAAGTCAGGAAATGACAGATACTGGCGAGGATGCGGAGAAAGGGGAACCCTCCTACATTGGTGGTGAGAATGCAAGCTGGTGCAACCACTCTGGAAAACAGCATGGAGGTTCCTCAAAAAGTTGAAAATAGAGCTTACCCTATGCACCAGCAATCGCATTACTGGGTATTTACCCTAAAGATACAAATGTAGTGATCCAAGGGGCAAGTGTACCCGAATGTGTATAGCAGCAATATCCACAAAGCCAAACTAAGGAAAGAACCTAGATGTCCATCAACAGATGAATGGATAAAGAAGATGTGGTGTATATATATACAATGGAATACTATGCAGCCATCAAAAGAAATGAAATCTTGCCATTTGCGACGACGTGGATGGAACTAGAGAGTATTATGCTGAGAGAAATAAGTCAATCAGAGAAAATCATATGATCTCCCTGATATGAGGAAGTTGAGAGGCAAAGTGGGGGGTTTGGGGGGTAGGGAAGGAAAAGGTGAAACAAAATGGGATCAGGAGGGAGACAAACCATAAGAGACTCTTAATCTCACAAAACAAACTGAGGGTTGCCAGGGGGAGGTGGGTAGGAAGAGGGTGGTTGGGTTATGGACATTGGGGAGGGTATGCACTATGGTGAGTGCTGTGAAGTGTGTAAACCTGGCGATTCACAGACCTGTATCCCTGGGGCTAATAATACATTATATGTTAATAAAAAAATTTTTTTTTAAAGTTTCTTTCCTAACTTAGCCAATACTATACAGTCCTGATTATTGTGGCTATGGTATTGATTATTGTGGTCTTCAAATTGGATAAAGTGATTCTTCCTACTTCAATCTTCTTCAAAATTGTTTTAGTTATTCTAATTCCTTTACACTCATATATAAATTTTATAATAATCTTGTCCATTATCTACAAAATATCTTGCTGGAATTTTTATATAAATTGAGATAAACCTGTCAATTTATGGAAAATTGATGTCCTTACTATGTTGTAAATCTTTAGCATATTCAGGCTTCCAATCAATGAACATGGTTTGTCTCTATGTTTATTTAAATCTTCTTTTATTGGGGTGCCTGGATGGCTCAGTGAGTTAAGAGGCTGACTCTTGATTTTAGTTCAGGTCTTGATCTCAGAGTCATGAAATCAAGTCCTGTGTCGGGCTTCACACTGAACTTGGAGCCTGCTTAAGATTCTCTCTCTCCCTCTGCTACTCCACCCCAACTCATGCATGCATTCTCTAAGAAAATTAAAATAAAATAAAAATTTATAAATCTTTTCTTTCTTTCATCAACATTGTGTGGTTTTCAGCATAGAAGAATATGCTTTATTAGATTTATACCTAAGTATTTTATTTTGAGAAGGTTATAAATGGTATCATAGTTTTAGTGCCCACACATTCACTACTGGTAAACACAAACACAAATTATTTTTATGTTTATTTTTTATCCTGCAACCTTGTCGATTCACTTAATAGTTCCAGGAGTTTTATTTTTTGTATGATTCCTTGGAAATTCCTACATAGACAATCATTGTCATCTTCAAATAGGGACCTATTTGAGTTCTTCTTATCCAACTTGTAGAGCTTTAATTTCCTTTCCTTGCCATTGCACTGGCTAGAATTTTTCAGCATTATGTCAGTTTTTAGTTTGATTCCATTGCAATTGGAGAACATGCTTTGTATTATTTCAGCTCTTTTAAATTTGTTGAGGTTTGCTTTATGGCCAAGGACATGTTCTACCTTAGAATATGTACTATGGGCACTTGAAAAGAATGTGGAGTCTGTTGTTGCTAAAATGAATGTTTTGTAAATGTTGATTAGATCCCACTGACTGATGTTACTGAGTTTTCTACTTCCTAATTGATTTTCTTTCTAGTTGTTCTATCAATTTTTAAGAGAGAAATATTAAAGATGCCAACTATAAATGGGAATTTGTCTATTGTCCCTTTCTTTTCAGTTTTTACTTCACATATTTTGCAGGTTTGGTTTTTTGTTTGTTTGTTTGTTTGGTGCTTACATGTTTAAGACTGTCTTTTTGTGGATTAATTCTTTTGTCATTATATTACAGCCTTCTCTGTCTGTGGTAATTTTCTTTGCTCTGAAGTTTACTTTACCTGGTATTGATATAGTGACTTCTGTTTTCCACTGACTAATATTTGTATTTTTCCATTCTTTTACTCCAACCTGCCTATATTTTTATATTGAAGTGAGGTTCTTACAGGTGGCATATAATTGAGTCATGTTTTTAAATATACTCTGCCAATATCTTTCTTTTAGTTATTCTATTTAGATCACTTACATTTAGTGTAATAATTGATATTTTAGGGCTTAAGGCTCCTTTATTTGTTGTTTCTTGTTTGTTCTCCCAGTTTTTGTTTTTCTCTTTTCTTTTTCTTGCCTCCCTGTATGTTGAGAATTTTAGAATTCCATTTATGTAGGTTTTTTTTTTAAGTGTATATCTCTTTGTATAGCTTTTTAGAGACTGTTCTTATTGTTATGGTACATATACATAACTTACCACAGTCTATTGGTGTCACAATTTTACCACTTTAAGTGAAATGTAGAAACCTTACCTACATTTTGTTTCTTTACTTACTAATAATTTGTAATTGTTTTAAGTAATTTCTATACAGATGTTTTAGAGCCATATCCAACAGTGTTATAATTTTTGCTTCAACTGTCAAACATGATTTAGAAAACTCAAGAGGAAAAGGAAAGTATGTATTCCCCAAATTTTTGCTTACTGGGTTCTTTCTTCCTTCCTGGTGTTCCAAGATTCTTTTATCATGACTTTCTGTTTAGAGAAATCCCTATAGTCATTATTTTGGGGCAAATCTTTTGGACACAAATTCTTTTAGTTTTTCTTCATCTGAAAAATGTCTAATTTCTCCTTCATTCATCAAGATATTTTCACTAGTATAGGATTCTGAATCACCAGCTATTTTATTTCAGTACTTGAAAAATGTTGTGTTACATCTTTCTGATCTCCTGATTAGAAATCTACTGTCATTTAAATCCTTTTCCCCTATAGATAAGTTGTCATTTTTCTCTGGCTGTTTTCAAGATTTTTTCCTATGTCTTCAGTTGTCAGAAGCTTAACTCTGATACATTCTGGCATAGATTTCTTTCAGTTTACCCTTCTGAGAGTTGATTCAGCTTCCTGAATCTGTAAGTTTATGTTTTTTGCCAAATTGAGGAGCTTTCAGCCATTATTTCTTCAAGCACATTTTAAAACTCCATCCTCTTTTTCCTCTCTTTCTGGGCCTTTGATGACATGAATACTAGATCTTGTGCTGTAGTCCTATGGGTCCTTGAGGTTCTGTTCATATTTTCCAGTCCATTATATCTCTGTGATTTCTATTCTATCTTCCAGTTCAGTTATTCTTTTTTCTGTCCCTTCTATTCTACTGCTAGCCCATTCACTGAGCTTTCTATTTCAGTTTCTGTTTTTAAGTTCCATTGTTTCCATTTCATTCTTCTTTAGGTCTTCTGTTTCTTTGATAAGACTTTACGTTTTTTTCACTTGTTTCAAGCATTGTTTACAATTGCTTGTTGAAGCATTTTATCATGGCTACTTCAAAGTATTTGTCAGATACTTCCAACATCTCTATCATTTCAGTGTTGGCATCTATCAATTGTCTCTTTCATTCAGTTTGAGACTTTCCTGGTTCTCGGTTTGAAGAGTGATTTTCAACTGAAAGCTGAACATTTTCATATTATGTTAGGAGTCTTTGAATCTTATTTAAACTTTCCATTTTATGGATTTTTCTGATACCACTCTGAAAGCAAAAGAGGGCATGCCACCTCATTCCTGCCAGATGGAGGCATAAACACAGGTTCCTCACTTTGTCTTCACTGACATTCAAATGGAATGTTCCTCATTACTGCAGGGATGGGAGTTCCTGCTTCATGTGGTCTCCATGGGCACCTTGGTGGGAACTGCCTTGTAACCCCCAAGCAATGGTGATGTTGTGTCTCTACCTAGGCCTCCTGTGGTTCCCTAGAGTGGAGAGGGAGAGGCACTCCATTATCTTGGGTAAGGGTGAAACTACAGACTCTCCACATGGTCTCTGTTGATACACAAGAAGAGGATGGGAGAACTTGTTGGCATAGATAAAGTCCCAACTTCCTAATCAGCATTCTCTGATACTATCCACTGTACCTTGCTAGATTCTCAAAAATTAGAAATCTAGGCTTCCCACTCAGCCTTTGCTGGTGTGGTTGGGAGTGAGGCCAGAGTTTCTGTGGGGCTTAGCCTCAATAGAGCAGTTATGTAAATTTTATCTCTTGTTAGGTTGTTCTTTTCCTGGTGCTTTGACTGGGTGACCAGGCTTTCCTGGGGTGCCTTTGGTTTTTTTTGTGTGTGTGTGTTTTTTAAATCTCTGCTCTACTAGCATTCTGGGTAACTGGCTTCTTCAGCTCCAAGTCCAGAATATGAAGTGAAAATAAAACCAAGTGAGTTCACCAACATAACATGTTCCCTGACCCCTAGCCAGTCTGCCTTCTCTCTGCCTTTCGGAGTCTTATATTTGTTTTATGCACAACAACCAGAAGTTTTAGTTTTACCTAGCAGGAAGAATAGGAGAAAGTACATCTAGTCTGTCTTCTCCAAAGAGAATCTAAAACTAGTTTTTAGGGGGAAAAAAGTTAGTAAAGAAAAAATAGTCACTCTTATCTTCTCTCCTTTTCTACCATCTTTCCTGCTAAATTTACAAGTGTTAACAACCTGGAGTTATCTCCTTCCACTTTTCTCCACACTTATTTAAACAATTACAAACCAAACACACACACACACACACACACACACACACACACACACACACACGCTGAGTTTTTCTCTTGCTTTTTGCCAGAACAAAATGGTGTTATATAAGTTCCTATGCAACTTGAAATTTTCATTAACACATAATAAGGGTCCTTTCAGGTCAATAGTCATAGATCTAACTCACACTTCTTATTAGCTACTTACTATTCCATAATATGGAAGGGCCACACTTAATTAAGTCATTTTTAATGTTATTGCTTCAACAAATAATTTTATTTATGTAGGCTAGATTACTAAAAGTGGGGCAGATCAAAACAAACAATATGTGTATTTTAAAGTTGAATAAAGATGGCATAGCTATGGTCCCAAAATGACTGTGATGATTCATATCTCATCTACCAATGATATATGAGAATACATGTTTCTTCCAGCATCCTTTCCAGCTCTAGGCATTTTCCCTCATTTTTAATTTTTGCCAGTCTTCCGGGGTAAAATAGTATCTTCTTTTGATTAATATATATCTACTGGCCACTTGTATGATCCCATTCATGCCTTTTTCCATTTTTCTGTTGGGTGTTAGTATATTGCTCATCAGTTTGTGACAGCTCATTGTACAGTTTTATCTGTCATATGTATTACAAATATGTTTTCTCTGTCTAACTCCAACCTATTGCCAGAGCATTTTGTGAACATTTTCCTTATCACGCTTACCATGTCGCACTGTCCTTTGCTGACAATTGCTGTCTCTGCAGAGGCTATGTCCCTGAAGCTAAGGATCATTTGCTAAACTCTGTAGCCCCAGTCCCAGGCAGTAATTTGTGCATAGTAGGTGTTCAAAGGGTGCTTAAATTGATTGTGGAATTTCTGTCTCAGTAAAAAGGTCCCTCCATGTTCCCTTTCCTTTGTGCCATCTGAGTGACGCATTAATTACAGATGTTCCATCAAATGTCAAACTAACCTCAACAATTACAACTTGAAGCAAAGAGCCCGGCCAAAATGACAGGACCCTCATCCCCAGGACTGAGCTGTGGACACGAGGAAGGACAAGAAAATTGCACCCATCTGCTTAAATTTAGATAAAAGGACTCGGCTCATACAGGACATTGCATGAGAAGGGAGGGAATGTGCTTATTTGCTATTCCGGGTTATGAAGCCTATTTTCATGTTATGTGTCATTTATGGAACAATCTGATGTTACAGATGGCTTGAAGCTTTTATGCTGCAAGAAGAGGGAGTGAGATAGAAGAGGAAGTCATTTCTCCTCAGTCTTATGGACTGTCCCCCACTCCAGCAAACTGGGGAGGCTCATGGTCAGCCAAAACCACCAAAATAAAATGTGACAGAGTGGGGGCTGCATAGAGGATGAAAGCAGAATGTAGGGGCGTGTGGGGGATAAGAAGTAGAGGAAAGCATAGGGGAAATAGAGGGTAAAAGTGTTTAAGGGACAGAATGGACTGCAGTATCTGGGGAGCCCCCAGAGGTAGAAGAAAGAACTCAGTCCTGGAATTTAAAGCAATGTTAGTTCTAATCTTGCCTGTGTTACTTACCCCCATCCCCTATCCCACGCTGTCCAAACTGACTAGTCACCTTAATGGCACACACAGCTGCAGGCAGCAGCCTCTCCTCCATCCCACCTCTCTGTTGTGTTGCCATCGAAAATCTCCCTGTGCTCCCGTCCACACTGGGTTGCTTTTGTGTGCTTGATGCTATTGCGGAGTTGAAGTTTTCTGCTAACCTGGCCTCTTAGATGCAACAGGATTCATCCCTGGTTCCACAGGTCATCCTAATTTACCTGAGATTAAAAGACTTTTTTTTCCCTGATTCCATTTCCATAGCTGATCCTTGCTTCTGAGACCCTGATGCTAGAGAAGTCCAGAAGTCTACATTATGCTTCCAGTTCCAGAGAGGTCATGCCTGGCCATTCCAGGGCATCTTCCACTGGCCTAATTAAATGCTTTCAGGAAACAGGGTCATGTTGCCCTCATATGGCAGTCCCTACAATACCATGTGACCTGAGTGTGACAGGTGAAGAGGAAATGTGTGTATTAGTTTGTATTAGATTAGCATGAATGTGATTAGTATCTCATTGGAAAGAAAAATGGAAGATTTTCACAATATATACTACCCAGGAAAACTTTTAATTACAAATGTGAAAGAACTATATAATGAAAATACCAAAGGACAGAAAAGAAAACCTAACTAAATTGAAATACATGCCATTCTCCTAATTAGGAAAAGACACTATTTTAATGAGATGACATTCTTCCATGTTATGGAGTGAACATTTGGGCCCCTCACCCTAAATTTGTATGTCAAAGCCTTATTCTTCAATGTGAAGGTATTTGGAGGTGGAGGTCTTCGGGAGGTAATTAGGATTAGGTGATGTCATAAGGATGGGGTCCTCATGATGAAATTAATGCTCTTATGAAGAGAAGAAAAGACATAAGAGCTCTCTCTGTCTCTACACCATGTGAGGAAGAGCAATAAAGTGAACATATACAAGCCAGAAGGGGGTTCTCACCCAACCTGAACTTTTCGGACTTCCAGCCTCCAGAACTACGAAAAAGAGATTTCCATAGTTTAAGCCACCCAAATCTCAGGTATTTTGTTAAAGCAGCTCAAGGTGACTAAGACATTCCCTGAATCCCTATGAAATTGTCTACAATTATAATTGAGTTCCAATACTTTTGGAACTTAGTAACTTGAAAAGAACTGTCTTCTGGGGGAAAGAAACATACGCCTAAGAACAGCTAAGAAAATCTTAAAATAGAAGAATAATGACAAGAGACCATATATCACAACACATTATGGAGCTACAATAATAAAACAGTATGATATTAGTCTGGGAATAGGCCAATGGATTAAGAGAACACAATTTGAATGTCCAGACATAAACAGATCAGAATTCAGTATATGATAAAGATGGAATTTCTCATCGGTGAGAGCAAGAGGGGGTTATTCAATAAATGGTGTTATGGTGAGACTGTCTATTCATTCAGGGAAAAAATAAGTTAAATTCCAACTTTATGCCAGACACAAAAATCAATTGAAATGGAATTTAAAACTAAATGGAAAAAATAAACACTAAAGGTACCATAACACATTTACTTATTACAACGCCCTAAAAGATAGCTATTTGATCCCCATTTTGAAGATGTAGAAACTCAGGCTAAGAGAGATAAGGTGGCTTACTTGAGGTCTCACAAGGTCACACACCAGCAGTTCATAGAGGATCACAGACACTTTGTTCTCCAGATGTCCCTATTAGGTGAATTTACCTTACAGTTTTCTTTCAACCTAGCTCGTCACTCTTAGCAAATGAACTCCACCTCTAGGACAGAGCCCAGGCAAAGAACCTGATGAGCCTTAAGTTAAACAGACCTCCAGTCATGGGGTACCTGGGTGGCTCAGTCAGTTAAGCATCCAACGCTTGAATTCAGCTCAGGTCATGATCTCAGGGTCGTGAGATCAAACCCCGCATGGGGCTACCTGCTTGAGATTCTCTCCCTCTGCTCCTCTCCACCATGCTATCTCTCTCTCTCTCTCTCTAAAATAAGATAAATAAATCTTAAAACAAACAAACAAACAAAATACCCCCAAAACCTTTGGTTTCACAACCTGGGCTGTCCCTATGAGGGTCACACAGTCCCTGAACTGATGCCATGGGGAAGCCCATTGGGGGAAATTCAAATCAGAATTAGTGGTCTTGTGGTGCTTTAACGGCATGGTTTAGTGATTGGGAGAGACTGTTCTGGGGGAAAGATGAGCAGGTACTTCCTGAAGAGACTGGAGAGGCCTGCCTATCAGTTCACCCTTTAGCCAAGAGTTTCTCCCAAGGAGATGGAGGCTCAGTCATTTCACACTCATCCCCCACCAAGTCCCAGTACTGAGAGGAGCTCACAGATGGCAAGGGGAAAGAGACATAGCGTTCAGCTCCCGATGTGTTCAGTGCTGTACTAGGGTCTTCACAGAGCCCTGCAGAAAGCAAAAGGGTGCACAACTGACTCTCCTCAATCCTGACCCTACTGCCTTCCACTTACTCTAGTCATATCCAAATCCCTACATCTCCTGTCTTCTCACAGTCTATAGCATCTCTAAGCCTGTAACTCCCCCAGTTCTTCCAGACCTTCCTATTTCCCCAGTCCTTCCCAATTGTCTGCCTCTTAGACACTCCTAGTCCCAGATTTCCTGTCTGCTCTGTACACACAGTTTGCCCCAAGTGACTCCCATGTGTTCCACACCAAAAACAGTTCCTCCCCATCTCTTCCATCTTCCTAATTCAAGAAGGGAGAACCCCTTTGAGAAGGGCTTAGAAGGATATATAGTCTTATATAGTCTTTCAGGGAGAAGGGCAGGAAATAGAGTCCCAAGCAAAACTGATGTGGGGAGAGGAGGGAGGCATGGGCAGTAATGTTTCAGAGTGGCCTGAGTGAAGTATGCATAGGCATGGAGGCTTGAGGGTGGACACCAACCAAATCTGAAGGATCCAATATTTATGCCAAAAAACAGTTGGGCTTAATCCAATAGGAAATAGATATTCATTAAAAAAAAAAAAAAAAGGTTCTGGAAGGCACAAGCCCTCTTTTCTCCCAGAGTTATAGGTTACAATGGAAATCGATATATGGCCTCTTGTCTTACAAACTCTTATGATGTCAAGAGTCCAAGACCCTCAACTTCAAATTACTTCAAGTGATACTGGTTATGTGAAATGTGTAAGGCTGGCACAATCTAGTCATCTCTATTTTTGTGGTAAATCTGCAGAGCCATAACCGCCAATCAGTACCTTGCCTGATACTTTCTAGATACTCCTGCTGGCTTTAGACTCCTCCTCCAGGCTCCTTCCTAAGGCTAATGAGGGACTCAGATTCTGCCTCTGCCCAGGATGACAAGCACTGATCAATGACAAACACTGCTCTCATATCCTGACACTTTGACCCCGTGAACACTTAAACTCTGATATACATTTGAGAGCTTTGCAAACAATATTCCTCTCTCTCTATCAGCTTTTTTTTTTTTTTTTGTAACATTTTATTTATTTATTTAAGACAGAGAGAGAGAGAGAATACAAGCGCGGGGAGAGGGGCAGAGGGAGAGGAAGAGTAAGAGGCCAACTCCCCACTGAGCAGGGAGTCTGACATGGGGCTCAATCCCAGGACCCCAGGATCATGATCTGAACTAAAGGCAGACACTTAATCAACTGAGCCACCCAGGCGCCCCCACCAACCCCGCCAATCAGGCAATCCCTCTCCCTCTGTTTTTTTCTTTCTCTCTTCACACATGTACATGCAAAAATTTTTACAATTTCCCATAAATAATAAACAAATATAAAGCATTACTATTTCAATTCAATTTGCAATGGGTTGATTTGTAAATTATTGGCATAAATAATAAATGCTAAATAAAACTGAAAAAATTGCTAAAGCTAAAATTGCATAGAACAGACCCTGTTATCGACTATAAATGACAGGAGAATTAACCTTTTTAAATTTATTTGACAGAGAGAGAGAGAATACAAGCAGGGGCTGTGATAGGCAGAGGGAGAGGGAGAAGCTGTCTTCTTGCTGGGACCATGACATAACCAAAGGCAGACGCTTAACCAACTGAACCGTTCAGGTGCCCCAGAATCAAACTTAAAATTTTTTTTTTTTATTTTAGATCTGCAAATTTTGACCCAGAAGAAACAGATGGACTTGATAGAAATGATGACTATTACACAAAGTACAAGCCAGGATCAATAAAATTTGATACAGAAAATACCTAATCAACACATAAATTTTTGTTTTGAATTTTAAATGAAAAAGAGTTGAAAATGGAAGTGATTTCAGTAGAGCTAACATTTTTGAAAATTGTCTAACTGCTCCGGACGAAATCAGTAAGGGATTAAATTGGCTTACTGGAATTCACTCCAGAAAACACTTTCTGGATAGAAAGTCGACCTGAGTTGGTATACTTTTAAATAAAAGCATTGGTTTCAAAATGGTTTCAGGGTCAAAAAAGCAGGAGTGGGACCCCTGGGTGGCTCAGTCGGTTAAGTGTCTGACTCTGGATTTCAGCTCAGGTCATGATCTCCGGTTCCTGGGATCAAGCCCTACATCAGGTCCCATGCTCAGCACCAAGTCTTCTTGAGATTCCCTCTCTCTGCCAACCCCATATGTGTGCACTCTCTCTCTCTCAAATAAATACTAAATCTTTTTTTTTAAGATTTTATTTATTTATTTGATAGATCACAAGTAGGCAGAGAGGCAGGCAGAGGGAGAAGGGGGGAAGCAGGCTCCCTGCTGAGCAAAGAGCCTGATGTGGGGCTCGATCCCAGGACCCTGAGATCATGACCTGAGCTGAAGGCAGAGGCTTAACCCACTGAGCCACCCAGGTGCCCCTAAATACTAAATCTTTAAAAAAAAAAAAAAAGAACCGGAGCAATAATCCTTATAGTCAAAACAGAGGGGTCAACATAGTGAGGTCAAAACATCCAATGGTGTAGCAACAGATTTAAGTAGACACTGTGCTGGGTGACTTCAGCTGGCCATAAAGCAGAGCCTTTGACCTTCTTAAAAAGAATTTTTTTTTAAACTCTAGGATTCTGAAGAAATAAGCCAGTCACACAGAAACATGTGAGTCCCTTAAATACCTGGAATATTTGTAAGAACACAGGGTGAGATGTGAAAAAATGGGAGAACGTTTGTCACTGAGGATAACAGAAGAATGGACTCATAGAGACATGGGGATGAAATGAGACAACCCCCAAAATACATTTAACTCCCCACCTCGTAAGAACACAGCAAATATTATCTCTGTGGTAGCAGTCCCAGCAGTACTAGTAGTATCTAAGAGGCTTAGCAAGAGATTTATGTGTTATAAAACTAGGTTAGATTTAAAGAAACTTCTTATATTTCTTGCTCTCCTCCTCAAAATCATTTCCAACCAGTTCCTACTCCCTGTTTCCTATGCATGTGTGTGTGCGCTCACGCGCGCACACACACACACACACACATTCACACACACTACATGGGAATGTGCAAGTCTCTGCCTTTGTCTTTACCCTGGCCATTCCTCTTCCTGGAATGCCCTCTCTCTCATCCCCACCTGAAAAATATTCACGTGTCCTTCACGACCCAGATCAAATGTCAGTTCTTCTATGAATTTTCTATTGGCTTTTCTGCCATGCTTTTAGAGCCTTTTATTCATATTTTATCACCTCATATTATAAAAGTTTGTTGCTATTTCCCTCTTAACTGGGGTCCTTGAGGATCTTTCTCCTTGAGCTCTCAGCACCTGGCACCCAGTAGACACTCAGTAAATATTTATTCAGGCCAGAGTTACTAATGACATCGAAATTAGGATAAATCCTCCCTCTAAAGAGATTCATTAGTGTAATCGGGCTGGTTTTGCAGAGAGAATTAGATTGTACTGCCTTTGAATAGGAACAATTCTGGTTAGTAAGAGGTGTTCATATGAAATGCCAATTTAATGTTAAGAGAAAGGTCTGGAACATTCCACAGAGCTGTGCAGATGTTTACTTGCAAAGGTTTGCGATTGTTGTGTTTGCAAGTTTCCCAAATCAGCAAAGATTCCCTAACTGACACAGCCAAGGGGATTAGAGGACTACCCCCCACTGTAGCCACAGAAGCCCTGGGGACTTATGCCACACTGACATCCAGAATGGTTTGATGCTGTGAGAGGATTCCTATTTCAGCTTACCATTGTGAAGAGATAATTTATTGAGATATTAACAAGTCAAGATGTATAAGAACAATAGTGTATTTTGTGCTTTGGAATCTGAACATCTCCCTGTAGGAGAAGTTAGCCAGCCCTTCGTTTTCTCTGTCTTCAAATGGTTTTCAGAGCAGACAAAGTTCCTGAAAGGCGGCATCCTTCCCTGACTTTTGTTAAATCCTGAGATCACCAAGAAGATGATTCTAGGCATCCTGGTGGAGGGAGACTGGTGAGTGCCAAAAGCAGGTGAGTAGAAGGAGAAGGCGGAAACACAGAGAGTACAGAGATTCCACTACAAAAACAAAGAAATGGGTCCTCAGTCATAGGAATTATTAACCCATACCCCAACAGAGCCCAGAAGACTTGGCAGGACTTTTGGGGAAATGACTATGTAGTGCATCCAGGAAGGCTGAGTCCCACTCACACCTAAACTTCCAGCCCCAGTGAAAATTTTCATGCCCAGGCACAGGACGGAAGTTGAACTTCCCAATTTCAAGGCACCCTACAGACTTATTACAGGTAAAGAGGATAGACTAAAACCAGAAGGGACCTCCCCAAATATTTAATGCCACCTAAAACCCCCCACACACCTCCATGGTGGGTCAGAAGAGTAGAGTGACTTCCAATAAAGATATTAATAGAGTCTCCCATTGGTTAGGAAGGTAGTTGGTTCCAAGTAGAATTTAAGGTGATAAAGTGAAGTGACATTTCTTGCATAAAGTGGGTGTGGGCTTTGCATTCACTGGCTGCATCCTAAGAATGCCCCGCTGGAGAACACGGGAGCATGTTCTGTCAATGAAACCTGACTGCTTACACAGGGCATGTTCTTCCTGACAAGGCTGTCCCTGCAACTCCTCAAGCACTTGCCATCATGTCTTTGCTTCCTTGTGGTCTGGAAGCTGTTGGGTCAATGTTGAGTTTACCTTGCTGTGTTACAACTGGACGCATTATCAAAATCCTTATGTTTCACAACCAGCATTGAGATCTACTGAACTCACCAGACACTACTAATATTTAAAGTTCCAAAGCTTCTTTTTTTTTCATTTTTCATAAATTTCTCATTTTCATAAAGTAGTTCATTCAGTCAATACACAAGTATTTAATGTTTTCTATGGGTCAGGCACTGTGCTAGGATACACTAGAAAGTAGCTATTCCTAAATAATAACACTTTTTTTTTTAAAGATTTTATTTATTTATTTGACAGAGAGATTATAAGCAGGCAGAGAGGCAGACAGAGAGAGGAGGAAGCAGGCTCCCTGCTGAGCAGAGAGCCCGATGCGGGGCTCGATCCCAGGACTCTGAGATCATGACCTGAACCGAAGGCAGCGGCTTAACCCACTGAGCCACCCAGGCGCCCCAATAATAACACTTTTTATTGTATTCTTATGGGGACTGGATTAACAGCTAGCTCCCTGGAAACTGTATTTCATTATGATTTTTTTCTTTCTTGTTTTTTTTTAATTAACAAATAATCTATTATTAGCCCCAAGGGTATAGATCTGCGAATCGCCAGGTTTACATACTTCACAGCACTCACCATAGCACATACCCTCCCCAATGTCCATAACCCCACCACCCTCTCCCTACCCTCCTCCCCCCGCCCCCCACAACCCTCAGTTTGTTCTGTGAGATTAAGAGTCTCTTGTGGTTTGTCTCCCTCCCGATCCCATCTTGTTTCATTTATTTTTTTCCTACCCCCCAAACCCCCCATGTTGCATCTCCACTTCCTCATATCAGGGAGATCATGGAAACTGTATATCATTATGATTTTATAGCAAGAAAGGAAAAGGAAAGAGGTCCTATCAGTCCAGATGCTTTAAGCGCCTCACATGCCCAGGGCAATGACAGCAAGCTCCTCTGAGGTGGGTGACCTCTGAAACCATGGTAGAGAGTTAGAACACCCATACGTATTTCAGCACCTGACATCATCATCCACCTGGTTCTAGGACTCTCCAGGGTGGTGACATGTGATTAGAAGAATCCTCTGGGGAGCTACAATATCAGTGTCCAAGCCCTACCCCAGACCAATTAATCAGAATCTGGGGATTTCCCAGATTTATAAATATATAAGACAAGTTCCCAAGTGATTCCAAAGACTCACACTTGGATCCCACTCCCAGGGATTCGGATTTAATTCACTTGTATTTGGCTTGATCAGGAGTGTTATAAAAAGCTCTCCTGTTAGACTAAAATGTGGTCTCTGGACCAAAAGTTATCTCCTGGGAAAGTAATTAAAAATGCAAATTCTCAAGCCCCACCCGCAGATATACTGAATCAGAAACTCTGGGGGTGGTGTCTGGCAATCTGTGTCCTCACATGCCTTCAGGGTGATTCTGGAGCATGCTGGAGTTCAAGAATTATTGCTAATTGTTGTCCAAGCCGAAACCTGGGAGTGATCCTTGAGTCTTCCCATTCATTCCCTCCCCAGAATCAGCCAAGCGTGTCTGTTCTATCTCAAAATAAATCTCAAATTCATCTCCATTGCCACTCTCCTCATCCAGAGGTCCATCATCTCTTACCTGAGCTTCTGTGACAACCTTCCAAAGCAGTGGTTCTCAACACTGGTTGCACACTGATGCCTGGGCCCCTCTTTTAAAAAAATACAGAATTATAAATATAAAATTAGATATAAAAGTAAATAAAAAATTATGGGGTATCTGGGTGGCTCAGTAGTTTAAGTGTCCGACTCTCAATTTCAGCTCAGGTCATGATCTCGGGGTTGTGGGATCAAGCCCCACAATGGGCTCCACACTGGATGTGGAGTTGGCTTTAGATTCCTCTCTCCCTCTCCTCTGCCCCTCCTATACTCCCCCTTCTCTCTCTCTAAAGAAAAGTAAATAAAAAATTAAGATACAAAAACACCTGTCAAACTCACAGAATAGTACACCCCCAAAATAGGTTAAGTTAAAAAATAAATTAAAAAAAAAGCAAAAATAAGTGTCTGACACAGAAGTACTTAATAAGTGTTACATTGCATTAATGCTTCCAAAGCAAAATGTAAATATGTATTAAGAATGAATTAAAGGGGCGCCTGGGTGGTTCAGTGGGTTAAAGCCTTTGCCTTCGGCTCAGGTCATGATCTCAGGGTCCTGGGATCAAGCCCCTCATCGGGCTCTCTGCTCAGCAGGGAGCCTGCTTCCCCCTCTCTCTCTGCCTGCCTCTCTGCCTACTTGTGATCTCTGTCTGTCAAATAAATAAATAAAATCTTAAAAAATAAAAGAATGAATTAAAAAAAATCACAGTTATAAATTTTTTAATCTGGAAAAAATATTATAATATTTATATTTCTTTCCCCATGTATTTTGGTATATATTCTGATTGCCTCTTCAATACGATAACAATTTTATAACATGATTTCCAATGGAAAGAAGAGAAAGATAATTCAGTTTTTCCTCACATGGTTAATTAAAAAAAAATTTTTTTTAAGTAGGCTCCATGCCCAGTGTGGAGCCCAACGTGGGGCTTGAACTCATGACCCTGAGATCCAGACCTGAGCTAAAATCAAGAGTCAGAGGTTTAACTGGTGGAGCCACCCAGGTGCCCACCAAAATTTTAAATTAATTATTTCTTTAAGCTTCATAATTTATTATCAGTATGTTGAGAAAATAATTAAAAAAAAAACCTGCCTGATTTTGGAAAACCTCTATTGTTTTCACATGAGAGCTGTAAGATTTGGAAGACTCTCCTGCAGAACTTTGCTTCTCATCCCCTGCCCACAGAATTCTGGTACTAGGTACTGAAGGACCCATTCCAAACATTGACCCAACCCTCGCTCTCCACTGTCATATCATATCACCCCATCAGCTTTTAAAGCAGATAGCAGAAGAACACCTGAAAGTCATTTCTATCATGGGATTGTGAGCAATAATTTAGCCATATGTGCAGGTAACCGTAGACAACATGAAGTTATCTTATTAACCTCAAAGTAAAATGTATCCCCAACTTAGTTATAGAAAATTGCCTGCAGTCCCTCCAAAGCTACTCAACACGAAAGAAATGCAGTGGAGGGGAAGAGAAAGAGTGAACAGAGACATCGGTCTTAATGGATCACACATAAAATATTTTACTTATAAATTTTACAAGGGGGTACATACAAGCACAGGACCTTAAAGCTTCAAGCTTCATTTGCCTCATGGTATAGAAATAAAATAACAAGTTCACAGTCTAATGGAAACAGATACTATTATTTTGTATATCCAGCACCTTCCCCCCCTTCCTTGGACAACAGGACCCCTCTTGCCAGACAGCAAAATAGTCTTCTGAATCAGACACAGGCAGTTCTAATATACCCCACCCCCTTAATGGGTTCAGGAGTGGGCACTTAATATGAAAAAGGCCAATGGGCGTCTTCTCTGGAGTTTGATATATGAATCTGGGAGACTAATATACTTGCCCTCTATGACTGTGGGCTACAAGGCTAATGTAAACTAGAACTAGAACTTCAGCGGTACAAAACGCTAAAAAACAAAAGCAAAAACAGCCTTTTTTTTTTAAGGAAGAAAGGAAGGGAGGAAAGGGAGGAAGGAAGGAAGAAAGAAAAAGACAAAAAAGGGGAGAAAGAAGAAGAGGGAGGAGAGGGGAACAGAGGGAAGAGGAGGTGGCATCAAAGAGGCAAAGGTAAGACGAGAGGACAGAAAAACTTCATGACATAAATTCAGCTTCTATATCCACCATGGCTCTATCCACAAATGCTACACGATCTTCTCAAATACGTGATTCAGGGAATTCCCTTTCTGCTTAAACAAGCTTGACTCGAGTATCTGCCCTTTGCTTGCAGGAGAAAGGATCCTGTCCAATTCAGAGAGTTGTTGCAAAGGGATTTGACCTAATCTACCTATTCTATTGAGCCAGGAGAGCGCACCTCTCAGAAGGCAACCCTTACGGGGCACCTGGGTGGCTCAGTGGGTTAAGCCGCTGCCTTCGGCTCAGGTCATGATCCCAGGTCCTGGGTTCGAGTCCCACATCGGGCTTTCTGCTCAGCAGGGAGCCTGCTTCCTCCTCTCTCTCTCTGCCTGCCTCTCTGCTTACTTGTGATTTCTCTCTGTCAAATAAATAAATAAAATCTTAAAAAAAAAAAAAAAAAGAAGGCCACCCTTACGCTGAGACTAGAAGGGACAGGGAGAGTGGGCAGTAACCTCCAAATCATTTTAATTTCTGAGTAACCCAAAACTGCCTGATTGGCTTCAGAGTAGAGGACAAGATCTTATAGATTTAATGAGATTTTAGCTCCTTTTGAAATGAAGAAAGCCTGTGACAGAGCAGGAATTTTTCCCTCTCCATAAGGAAAGCCCAAAGGAGGAAGTTTCACTAGACTGAGAAGTATCAGAGAGGATTTGCACCCTCCAAAGGTCAGAAATTTGGTTCTACATGGCATCTAACCCTACCTGAGGTTCCAGCCTCCATCCTCAGGAACTGGAAAGTCTTGATCCTGAAGCTGTTATCAGACTGTGCTCCTGCCAAAGACAGAGGATCATGAATTAATGGCCCCTACCACAGAAATAAAAATGACATGTATTTTACAATATCCCTGTGCTATTTGCAGAGAGAGCTCTCCAATAATGTGTTCTCTTATAAACCTAATAGCCTTATAGATAGCTCATGAATTTAATTTGCATATATATATAGCTATGGCATATAGATTTTTTCCCCCAAGAAATTAATGGCCAAGAATTATAGTTCCTTGTCATTTTTCCCATGACATAGTTTGAATTCCTTATCCCCATTTCACTGATAAGAAATTGAAGGCACAGAGAATAACAAAGTTGAAAATATGAGCAAGTCCAATATGAGACAGAGAGGTTATCTGGCCTGCCATGAAAATCGTTCAGAACCTGGGATAATTCTTGGTCACAATCACATTTTACAGAATTATTTTTTTTAAATAAATTTCAGGGATGCCTGGGTGGCTCAGTCAATTAAGCATCTGCCTTTGGCTCAGATCATAATCCTGGGGTCCTGGGATTGAGCCCCACATTGGGCTCCCTGCTCAGCAGAGAGCCTGCTTTTCACTCTTCCTCTGCCTGGTACTCCCCCTGCTTGGGCTCGTGCTCTCTCTCTCTGGCAAATAAATAAATAAAATCTAAATAAACAAGCAAACAAACAAACAAATAAATAAATATTTCAAAAGTGGGAAAGAGTTTGTGGTTCAACATGGCAGCCCAAGTATTCCCAACCCTCCCCCATCCCATTTCTTCCAAGGGGTCTTAGAAGAGAGGACGTACCAAAGAAATCTACTCAATAATGACTTCGTCAAGAGGGTGGAAAAACTGAAAATACAATAAAGGAAATTTTATTTATTTATTTAGCCACAAGAAGCAATCAGAAGCTCCAGACTTAAAAAAATTAAAAGAGGGGCTCCTGGGTGGTTCAGTCCTTTGAGCATCTGCCTTTGGCTCAGGTCCGGATCCCAGGGTCCTAGGATCGGGCCCCACCTCTGGCTCCCTGCTTAGCGGCGAGTCTGCTTCTGCCTCTCCCTCCGAACCTCCCTCCTGCCCATGCTGTCACTCTGTCTCTGTCTCAAATGAATAAAAAAATCTTTAAAAAATTAAAAGAAAGTCATGGTCTAAATAAGGAAGTACTTAAATGTGTCATGATTTTAAGCCACTGATGTAAGAATATAAAAATCTTTTAACCTTGACACTTTGACACTCTTACTTGAATGACCCAAGGGTTGTAGCCTTGTATCAATAGAAAAGAAAACACAATTCTCGCTCGATCCGTGGTCCAGACAGAAAGGATAATCACATCATTGTAATAACGAGGACACTGGTTTGTATTCAACTTTATTGTCAACCTAACGGCAAGGAACAACTTGACTGTGTCTGAAGAACAGAATATAGCTGAAACCATCTTGGCAACGTAAAATAAAAGGTAGTCCTCAGAAAAGGGGAGGTAGAAGGGAAGCCGAGACAAAGGAAACAATGAGACCTAAGGTCCTCATCTTACAAAGAATGTAGAATAATAACATTGAAAAATAAGAAATGGGAAGAGAGGAATAACATTTAAACTATATTATATAAAGATATAAATGTAATTTTTAAAGAACTAAAAACAAACATACCAACTACTGGGAGAGTAAGACAGAAGGAAAAATATTCATGTACCCGAATTAAATCCTCAACTTTTATAGAAAAAAAAAAAAGAAATAAAAATTGCTTGCTGTAATTAAAGCAAAAAAACAGAGATGTGAGTACATTCGACCCTTGAGAACTCAGGTTTGAATGCCAAGGGTCCACTTATATGCAGATTTTTTTTTATAAATACAGAACAGTAGGTGTATTTTTCTCTTCCTTATGATTTTCTTAGTAACATTTTCTTTTCTCTAGCTTACTTTGTTGTTAGAATGTAGTGTAGAATACATATACAACATATGTGTTGACTGACGTTATACGTTGTTGGTAAGGCTACCCGACAACAGTAGGCCATTAATAGTCAAGTATTCGGGGAATCAAAATTATATGCAGATTTTCAACTGCACAAGGGTTCTGTGCTCCTAACTCTCTGCATTGTTCAAGGCAACTGTATTGTTTAGAGTCCAGTGGAAACAAACAGAAATAGTTAAAAATGTCTCTGGAGAGAAGAGTACATGCAGATGAAAGGCTGTCGCATTTTGTCAATAAATGTTTCTGGATTATATTACTTGTTACCATGTGGATCTAGTCCTGTGATAAAAAAAAATTTTTGTTTGAATTTTAATAGATAAAATTCTGGAAATGGATTCTCTGAATCAATGACAATGTTATGACAATATCTTTTGATGGTGTTAAAAAAGAATGGGTCTGATTTCATAGTGCCTTAGGGGGCAATGGTATCCCCCACAATTCAAATCTGCAAACATTTATTGAGTAAATAGATTCTCTGTGACAGGACCTCCGCTAAGCCATAGGGAGGATAAAAAGATGAATCAGACATGGCTCCGGCCTCTGGGAGCTTACAGGAAAGTGAGAGGAAAACATGAACACACAAGATAAGGTAGAATGTACTAAAGGCATATAGTTCCATCAGAACGCAGTTGGGGCTGGGAAGAATGGGTGGCTATGGGATTTAATAAGAGGCAATGAGGAAGCATGGCTCATACTGCCAGTGCCCCACCCATAACTTCTTAGCTCTCTATACCCCAGTAAAAACTGACAGCATCTCATTGAGAACACCTGTAACTCTTCACATCATGGTGAAAAGGACCTACACCGAAATACCATTATTTAGAGTGACCCACTGAAATATCATTATTTAGAGTGACCCACAGCATCTCAGGACCACTGACAAGTTAATAGAGAAGTTTACTGACCACAGGGCTATAGTCTTTTTAAATAAAATACCTCTTGAGTGAAAGTCTTGAACAATGGATAAAATCCGGGCAAGCAAAGATCAAGAAGAAGGACAGTGCAAACAGAAACAGTAGCAGGAGCAGAGAACAGAAACGTAAACACAGATTTGCTTCTCTATGGGATTTCCTGAATTTCTCTTTTGAAGGATTCATCTGGCATTCTTATAATTATTTGGTTCATACCTGTCTTCCACATTTGAGAAAGCTCAAGAAACTAAACATTAGCTTATCTACTAACCACATCCCCAGTAACACTTGACATCTAGATGTTCAACAAGTTGATAGAATAAGAAATCCCAAAACAAGGAGTGGAGAGGGGACAAAGAGGATGATAGCCTCATGTTCAAGCCTACTCTTTGCCCTGAAAAGTGATCACCCTACCTGTAGAAATGGTGACCAACTGACATCTTATAAGAGGCCCCCTCTCCTGTGAACCTTTGCCTGCAGGCATTTCTCCATGCACCACCCCACCCTTGCCCACAACCTCTTTCTGTCTGCCCTGGATCCACTTCTTGCTTTCCACCTATCTCTTCTCATTTGCTACATCAGCCATTCCCTGGCTTCTGGGCTCACCTGTGATCTGCACTCAGATACGTCCATTTGATCAAAAAATGTTAATTGAGTACTTATTGTATGCCAGACACTGGGACATGATGAAGAACTACACGTACATAATTTCTGCCCCCCTCTGAACTTACACTTTCCTGTGGTAAGCAGATAATCGTGCTCAAAAAAATATCACAGACTGTATTTGAGTGATATGAAGGAAATGAAAAAGATGTTATGAGGTAGAATAATAGTCGATCTAAATTAGGCCCGTGTTGTTGGGGGAGGAAAGGAGTTATAAAAGACTTTTCTGGGGAAATGACATTTAAGCTAGTAGGAAATGTTTGAGAGATAAGGCTGGAGAACGTGGACCAAATCATTAAATCATTCAAGGCCTTACAGACTGTATTAAGTTTTGCTGTAGTAATACCAATGGCTTACAATAGCAACCTATTTCTAACTCGTGTGGTATGCCCATTGTGAGTCTTGTCTCCACATTGCCTTCATGCCTGATGGATCAGCCTTTATCAGGGTCAAAGCTACTCTCATAAAAGAGAGAAAAGGGAGAAATGAGGAGCCATATATATGGCTCTTACGCTTCTGGTTGAAAGTAACATACATCATGTTGGCCTCTGTTTCATTAGCTGAAGCAAGTCATGTGGCTACTTTTGTGTTCCACGGGGTAAGACTATACAATCCCCCTACAAGGTACATGACCAAGCCTAATGTCAGGGAGGCAGGGAAGTAGAACCCTTTGCTAGGAAGGGACATCATGTGTTGCGAACACATATCATGTCCTACACAGATTTTATTTTTATCTTCAGAACAATGGAAAGCCTTTGAAGGGTCTTTAGCAGTAATAAGACACATTTTTTAAAAAAATCACTCTGGCTACAGTGTGGAGAAGGCTTGGAGACAGTCAAAAGTAGATGTTAGTTGGGGCATTTGGGTGACTCCAGTTGAGCGCTGGACTTGGTTTCGGCTCAGGTCATGATTTCAGGGACCTAAAAATGAGCCCTAAGTTGGGCTTCACACTCAGCAGGGAGTCTGTTAGAGATTCTTTCTCTTTCTCCCTCTGTCTCTGCCCCTTCTCAACTTGCACACGGGTGTACACACTCTCTCTCTCCCTCTCTCTAAAATGAATGAATGAATGAATGAATGAATTAATAAAAACTTTTTAAAAAGCAGACGTTGGTTGTAACCAGTGGTAAATGTGAGAGAAAATGATGGGTTACACTAGGATGATGGCGATGGAAGAAGACATAAGTAGGTGAGTTAGAGAACATGTTTATAAGATGAAATCTAGGGACACCTGGGTGGCTCAGTTGGTTAAGCAGCTGCCTTTGGCTCAGGTCATGATCCCAGCGTCCTGGGATCGAGTCCCGCATCGGGCTCCTTGCTTGGCAGGGAGCCTGTTTCTCCCTCTGCCTCTGCCTGCCACTCTGTCTGCCTGTGCTCGCTCTCACTCCTCTCTCTCTGACAAATAAATAAAGTCTTTAAAAAAAAAAAAGATGAAATCTGGAAGATTCTGATTATTTGTTGTGTATGGACAGCGAGGAAGAGAAAGAATAAAAATAAGGCCAGATTTGACTCTCTCTATCTTCACATAATAGCCACTCACTCACTCCTAAATACCCTCTTCCTTCACTAAATACTCCATATCCTACTAACCCATTTTCTTCTCCATTCCAAATGCTGCCACCATCCTAAGTGACTTCAGTATGTATTGGAGCAACCCATCTACTACCTACGCCTTTCAAATCTTGTGCCTTTTCAACTCCATGGCCTTCCCCTCTGCTTCCCTTTGTCCATCTTCTTCTATGACCACACCTTAGGCCGTGTCATCATCTAACAAGAAATGCCATGACTCTAAAATCTTAAATCCTACAGTTTTTCTCTGGTAACAGCTGATAATCATATTGGCTTATTTTTGTTTAATTCTTTAACCTTTTTTTTTACTAAGATAATGTCTTTACTAATGTCTGAGTTCTTTACCTACCTGGGAAAATTCCAACCCTGGATCAATCCAACATTGGCCTCCCATGTATCTACACATATCTACACTAAGCTGTGAGTCCTGCTGGATGAGAACGTGTAATCACCAAGAATGAAATCTTTGCAAAATATTCATTGGAAAACTCAATGAGACCCTTCCTGCTGTTCTGAGTATCTTCTAAGCTTCAGATAGTCTCTTGAACTTTCTCAACAACTTCTTCTCTGCACATCCTTGTTTAAGACCTCAACTTCTACTTTCCAGAGAAAGTATAAATGCTATATGACCTCCCCTTCCCAGAGCTCCTCCAAAGGGAAACTACCCCTCACAGTTCCTGTGGTGGGGGTATGGCCAAGACTCAATTCACATGAGTCCATCAACTGTCCAGTCAAACTCAGATCATCTACTGACTAGCCAATGGCCAATAATTGGCAGTTGTAAGCCAATTTGTAAACCTGGCTCAGAAAAGTATCCAATCTCCTGAATCTGGAATTGAGAAACAGAAGCAGCTGAATGAAGGTCAGGTGGGTAGCCAGTATGATTCGTGGGTACACAGAAGTTATTATCAAGTAGAAACTAAATGTAAACATTAGAAGCTGGTCGGCAGAGAAAGGAAAATGAAGCAGAGATACAGGGAGAAGACAGCAATTCCCTGCCATCCATTACAGAGGGAGAATCTTAGTTCTCTATTCTAAGTTCAGTAAGACTGGCTCTCCTTTGGTTCTTTGGGTTCCTAAGATTTTTCATTATTCTGTAGTAGACCTTGCTATTACCCTAACCACATTGCCTTCTCCTTTTGTCCCCCCTGAATAACACAACTCTGATTTTGTTTGGGGGACAATATGCCCAATTAAATGTACTTGCCTCCCCAAACCCCCTTGTAGACAGAGGGTCATGCAACTTGGTCTGACCAATGAAATATAAGAGGTAGTCTATCACTAGTGCCTCTAGGAAAAAATTTTTATTAAAAAAAAAAAAAAAAGAAGCCTCAACTGACATGTACCTTTTACCCTTCCTTCCTGCCTAGAGATCAGGCATGATACCTAAGGAACAGTAAACCTCATGTGGCCAAGAGAGCAAAAGCTACACGCTGAATGTGGTGAATCAGATAGCTAGAGAGAGCGTAAATTCCTTACTGTTTCCTCAAATAGCTGTATCATCCTTGAACTGCCTGTCTCTAGATTCTCAATATTTGAGAAATATGCAACTCCTGTTAGACAAAAATACTTATTCTTGGATTTCTGCATGCAATTCTTGCTGATAAACTCTCTGGCACAAGCTTGAGTAGATCACCATTCCTTGTATCCACAATAGCCACTACTGATAAAACAAAACATCAGACAGAAGTTTCTCCACCTAGCTGCCAACTTATCTACAAAATGTATGTATCCACATCATCCTTTCCTTGCTCAAGAAGGAGGCCCTACTTGCTAACAGGTCCTCACACACTCCAGATCCTGTGTCTTCTCCTCAAGAGTCCCACTCTGTCAGTGCACCTGGGTGGCTCAGTTTGTTAAGAATCTGACTCCTGATTTCAGGTCAGGTCATGATCTCAGGCTTGTGAGATTGAGCCCTGAGACAGGCTCTGCGCTGAGAGTGAAGCCTTCTTAAAATTCTCTCTGTCCTACCTGGGTGGCTCAGTTGGTTAAGCAGCTGCCTTCGGCTCAGGTCATGATCCCAGTGTCCTGGGATCGAGTCCCACATCGGGCTCCTTGCTCGTCGGGGAGCCTGCTTCTCCCTCTGCCTCTGCCTGCCATTCTGTCTGCCTGTGCTCGCTCTCTCTCCCTCTCTCTCTCTGACAAATAAATAAATAAAATCTTTAAAAAAAAAAATTCTCTCTGTCCTTCTCCCTCTGTCCCTCCCTTTTATTCCCTCTCTCTCAAAACAAACAAACAAACAAACAAATAACCAAAAACCAAAAAACAAAAACCTTCCTCTGTCATATACGGCCCCCCCTTCTTACCTTAAATGTCCCTCTTTGCTCTGGCCCCTGCCCTCCAGTATTAAGCCTGGACAACTCTCTCCCATTTAAAATAAATCCTGGTACCCTCAATCCCATCTCTCCTTCTTGCCCACACCCTGTATTTC
This sequence comes from Lutra lutra, assembly GCF_902655055.1. Taxonomy (NCBI): domain Eukaryota; kingdom Metazoa; phylum Chordata; class Mammalia; order Carnivora; family Mustelidae; genus Lutra; species Lutra lutra. The sequence continues at coordinate 20,151,366 of NC_062295.1, read as the reverse complement.
TTGTCTTCTTTAAGGCTCTATCAGGAATTATCTTTGCTCTCAACTCCTGCATCATTCCCTCTCATTCACTTCCCAAAAGTAACTCCATCCCCACCACTTCACTGAAAAACGCTTTTCTAAAAACAGAAGTATAATTGATGTACAAAAAACCTGCACATATTTAACGTATACAGTCTGATGGGTTTGGACATATGTATACACCCACGAAGCCATCACCACAATTGAGGCAATAGACATATTTGTCACCCCCAAGAGCTTCCTTATGTCCCTTTGTTCATTTTTGTCTTTTGTTCTTGTTTTGTGTATGGGGGGGGGGCGGTAAGAAAACTGCACATGAGCTCAACACTCTTAGCAAATTTTTAAGTGCACAATACAGTATTGCTGACTCTAGGCACTATGCAACATAACAGCTCTCTGGAACTAATTCATCTTGCATTTGAAGAAAACTCTTGAGGTCTCCAAGAGCAGAACACATTCTACACTCCAGCCACCTAACTTACTTGCTGTTTACATTGATGTCACGCCATCTCTCATCCCCAGGCCTTGGCACAGACCTTCCTGGGAAGCAATGCTCACTCCATTCCCTGTCTCACCCCACATTTACTGGGCTGTCTTGTATATGACCTTAATGTCTGGACTCAAACATTACATTTTCCTAGAAGCCCTTCCTAAAACACCTTCATCCCTTTGTTCCCAATTATGTTTTCTGTGCCTCAGTTCCCTCAACCATAGAATGGGGATATGAATAGTACTTACCCTAGAGAATGTTGTGAAAATTAAATGAGCTAGTATCTATAAATGTCTAGGACCCTTGGCTTGCACCTAGCAAGCTTTATATGAGTGCTTATTCAATGAGAAAATTGATAACTCACTTGTTGAAATTACTCCTGTTCCACAATTACCACACTGTATGGAAACTGCCTGTTTGTCTTGCCTTTCTAGACCAGTGGTTCCCAAATCTGGCTTTACAAGGGAATCCCTGGGGAAGCTTTAAAAACATTCTGATCCCTGGGCCCCTGGGTGGCTCAGTTGGTTAAGCGACTGCCTTTGGCTCAGGTCCTGATCCTGGAGTCCCAGGATTGAGTCCCGAAACCGGGCCCCCTGCTCAGCAGGGAGTCTGCTTCTCCTTCGACCCTCTCCCCTCTCATGTTCTCTTTCTTTTTTTTTTTTTTTAAGGTTTTATTTATTTATTTGACAGAGAGAGATCACAAGTAGACAGAGAGGCAGGCAGAGAGAGAGAGAGAGGGAAGCAGGCTCCCTGCTGAGCAGAGAGCCCGACGCGGGACTCGATCCCAGGACCCCGAGATCATGACCTGAGCCGAAGGCAGCGGCTTAACCCACTGAGCCACCCAGGCACCCCTCATGTTCTCTTTCTTACTCTCTCTTTCTCAAGTAATTAAATAAACAAATCTTTAAAAACAACAACAATTAAAAAAAAACCATTCTGATCCCTAAACCATATCCAGACCAATTAAGTCTCTGTAAATATGGTGCTAGTCATAAATATAAATATAAATATAAATATATATATATTATTCTATTTATTTATTTATTTATTTTTTTGAGAGAGAGAGAGAGAGAGAGAGAGCATAAGCCAGTGGGGCAGGGTGTGGTACGGGGGAGGAAAGCCAGAGAGAGAGAGAGGAAGAGAATCTTAAGCAGACTCCTAGTGAAGCCCATGCAGAGCTTGATCTCATGATGCTGAGATCATGACCTGGGCTAAAATCAAGACTTGGATGCTTAACTGACTGAGCCACTCAGGTGCCCTGTCATAAGTATTTTTAGGACACACACACACACACACACACACACACACACAACTATTGTGTGACCAAGGGAAACCCACAACTCTAAACCCATGGATTCTAATCCCTAGCTGCACAATAAATCATCTAAAGAGTTTTTAAAAAGTACTGATACTGGGCCCTACTCCAGACCACACTTGGAATTTCTGGAGGTGAGGTCAGACATCAGCATTTAATTATAAAGCCCCTGCATGATACACAATAAGGTATAAGAACCATGGATTGGGGGCGCCTGGGTGGCTTAGTGGGTTAAGCCGCTGCCTTCGGCTCAGGTCATGATCTCAGGGTCCTGGGATCGAGCCCCGCATTGGGCTCTTTGCTCAGCAGGGAGCCTGCTTCCTCCTCTCTCTCTGCCTGCCTCTCTGCCTGCTTGTGATCTCTGTCTGTCAAATAAATAAATAAATAAAATCTTAAAAAAAAAAAAAAAAGAACCATGGATTGGCAAACTGCAGCTCACAGGCCAACTTCTGTCCACCATCTATTTTTATAGAGAAAGATTTATTAAGACACAGCCACACTCACTCATTTACATATGCCTATGGCTGCTTCCATACTACAAAGGCAGAGTTGTACAGAAAGTTGGCCCAGAAGCCCAAAATAGTTGCCCAAGACCTTTGTTTCAACATTATATCCATATTACCAAACTTGGTGTGGTTCAAGTTTTTGAAAAAATGAGTTGTCCATGTTAATATCCACCCCCTTCTCCCCTCTAAACTAACTGTCAAGATTCTTTTTTTTTTTTCTTTTTTTGACTTAGCTTTATGGTTCTACACAGTTCTACACAGTAAATTCAGCAAGTCTTAGAGACAATGCCCTTCGTGGGATGTTTCACTAGCTCTAGGACACTTCATCAAAACAAAGCTCATTTTACTTTTCCACCAGTGAGTGGCTGCAAGCAAAGATTGCTTTCCACTTCTCCAATAAGCAGCAGTCCTCTGGGAGACCTGATATTCTCCATTTAATTACCAGTAACACAGATTATTTCCCCTGGGCGTTACCCCATCGCAGCTGGGAAACCACTCACACTAGCGGAGGGTGGGCTGTCCCTGCTACACTGCTGCCCACGCCCACCCTCAAAAACCGTAGAAATAGAGGGAACTTAACTCTCCAGCCTTCCTCTTAGCTGCTCATATAATTTCATTTTCTCAAAATAAATAAATAAATAAATAAATAAATAAATAAATAAATAAATAAATGTATGTTTCAGCTCGTTTGGCTCCAGGTTACCTCAAAAGCATGAGCCCTTTTTCAGCCTGTGGTTAGATACCAAAGAAACAGCTGCAAATTTATAATAAGGTAGTGTACCTGCTTCAGGTCTTTCTAAACCTTGTCAGGAATGCAAGATCACAGTGAATTTGGGAGGAGATACAGAGCCTCTGGGTCACAGGGAGAGAAATTGGTGAGAATCATGGGTTATAACCTTCCAAGGCCCCATCCCCTCCTTGGAGGTTCAGCTGATGAAAAACAGCCCCTTTCACGGCATGGGGTGATTTTATTTCTATTAATCTCCCTCAGCTGCCAGGGAATGCCACCCCTAGTTCTTGGGATGATCTCAGACCATCATTCAACTACTGACTCACTCTGGCTCCTTAGGAGGATTAGTTGTTACACAGCATAATTTAGTTTCTGCAAAATAGGACAAATTTTCTTTTGTCTGTCTGCGTAGCAGTGATCTGAGGGGGAAATTCAGGGAAACGTAGAAATGGATGATACTGCCAAAGTCTGTCAAATCCAGTTCCCCCTGTCCAGGTTCTATTACTCCAGAATCAGAGGATTTTAGGGCCATTGTTCATTTTCTAAAGGAAGAAACTAAGTGACATAAGTCACTTATGTGACTATATTCCTAACAGTGTATGTGACATCTCCCCTTGGATAGCTAATAGGTTTGTCATATCTAGCATGTCCAGTTTCTCACATTATCCCCACCCTCCTTCCTCTCCACGTAAACAGGCAGCTCCACGTCCACCTACACAGTTGCTCAGGTTGTGCACAACCTGAGGGTCATGCGTGATTTCTCTCTCATCCAAGTCCCACATCCAGCCCATCAGTGAGGGTGGTCACCTCTGCCTCCCTAACCCTCTGCCACTCCCCTAAACCATGCTGCCATCTCCATTCACTTGGAACATTTAATGCTGCTGATACAAAAATCTCAGCTTCTATTCTTGATTCTCCTACAAAGTATTTTCCATTTAGCCGTCATAGTTAATCTTCTGAAATGCAAATCTCATCAAGACATTCCACTGCTTCAAGTCATCTAATGGATTCTCTTTCACTTAGAATAAAATTCAATCTCCTTTCGTTGGCCTCTTAGTCCTGTATGCAGAGATCAGGGTTTCTCAACCATGGACATTTGGGTTGGATAATTCTTTTGGCAGGGGCTGTCCTGTGCCCTGTAGGATGTTTGCCTGCCAGCAGTAACCCCCACCCCAAATGGTGTCTCTACCTCTGGACCCAACTCACCAAACTCATCTGAAGCCACCTGCAACCTCCAATGGTTACCGTATCCTGATTCACCATGCTCTCACCCCAATGTCCCGCTTTCAGGCTTGTTCCCAAATTTACATTTGCTGCTCCTCTGCCTGAAAGGTCCTTCTCCCAGATCTGCACATGACCACCTCCCTCCCATCAACCAGGGCTCAATTCAAGTCTTCACCTCCTCAGAAAGGCCTTCCCAACCATCCTGCCTAAGCAGCCCACCCTCCGCCTGCCAACCTACCCTTTATTCTTTACCATTGCTCAGTTTTATTTCCTTCATAGGACCAATTAGTACCTGAAATTATCCTATTCATTTATTTGTTTCTATCCATGGGCCTTTTCTGGACTATAAACTCTAGGAGACTCATCTACCTGCTCTTTTCTGCTTCTCCAGTACCTACCTAGGGATTACATACAGTAAGGCATTCATTAAGTCATTGTTGAAGGACTCAGTAAGTGGATCAGTATGACTTGTCTGCTATGGCTTTATACAGGAGTCCCACCAAGGCACCAGTACAACTGGATCCATTTTAAGAGAGTGATGACCTATCATGAGAATACAGGCTTTCTGAATTCAAATCCCAGATCTGTGATTCATCAGCTGCATGACTCTGGGCAAGCTGATTCACTCTCTCACCCTCTTTTTTCTTGTCCATAAAATGGGAATAAGAATGGTCACTTCCTCCTAGAATTGTTGCAGAGATTGAGATATAAATGCAAGGCACACAGTGGTATTTTATATTTAAACATAAAAACAGTAAGTTCTAGGTGTTTGGGGTTTGTTGATAGGATATATTGTTTCACTGATCAAGAACTTTTCAGGAAAAGATGACAACCACTGCAAGATGCAAAAGTCCAGTGTCTCCTCATCCATCTACCCTGAGAGGAGAAGCAGTCCCACAGAACTTTCTATCAGGGACTTTTTCTCCTAAAAGCTATTTCCCTCCAGTTCAAATAAATCTGATTTTATCTTGGGCCAAAGCAGCAAACTACGTATGTAGTAGTAACTTTTAATAGCCCAGAACAATATAATTGCCACCTCTTAGCATTCTCTTCTCCAGGGTAAATAATTCTAATGTCTCAAATACCTACTTGTTTTTCTCACTTTTTTCTCTTACATTCATTGTTCTCAATTTGGAAAAAGATCTAAATGAAGAAAAAGGAGAGCTGCTATTGCCATAGCAACTGGAAAGGGACAGACAACCCCGTCAGGATGAAATAAGAAAAGTGGAGTTGTTTATGTTTTGTTTTTTCCATTTTTCTGATTGAAAACATTCCATTGCTTTGAAATGGAGACACGTGGCTGACACTGTCATTCTTATACGGTGCCTCTGGATTCTTCCCTCTCAAACCCCTGATGGAAAGGGGGAACTGTCAGAGTCTGATGAGAGAAGGTGCTTGGTGACATCTCTATTGAAGAGCATCTCCCATTTTATCACTTTTAAGGCTGAGTTTTGTGTTCATCCAACATAGTACACAGCCTCGCTCCCTACTTTCTGTCTTGGTTTGCATTATAGTGGGGCACCTGCCTCCTCCTCAGCTAAACTGAAAAACTCTTAAAAGATCAAGAATAGTGTTTATTGCCTGTATTTTAAAAAAAATTTTTAATCATACAATTAAAAGAGCCTTATACAATAACTCAAACAATCAACATACATCCTCCCTTTGCATCACCGCTAATTCTATAGCATACACGCACATACACATATACATTTTTGTTAACATCAACAGAATTTCACTATCTACACTGTTCTCAGAATTGCTTTATTCACATCACAGTGCAGATATCAATATATTATTGCCCCTACCTCTTCTCATTTTGCCTAGTATTATCTTTTATCAATCCTTTATTTTCAGATTTTATATATATTTTTGCATTCATTTATCACTTACAAATAATATGTAAATAATGTTTTTATTTTTTAATCCTGCTGTGTGGTGGTTTCATAGAATGATTAAAAGAGTTTTGGCGTTAAGCAGCAAAAAAAGCCCGAGTTTGTGTCTAGCTCCTACACTGGAAGCAAATGGCTTCATCTCTCTTAAAACTTCAGTTGTTCATCTCTAAGAAAAGAGTAAACGTAGAACCTACCTTTGCAGGATTTAGTGTTAGCTTTTTTTTTTTTTTAATATTTACTTATTTATTTTAGAAAGACGGTACATGCATGAGTCAGGGGAGGGGCAGAGGAAAAAGGAGAGAGACTACCCACTGAGTACAGAACCTGATGCAGATCACGACCTGAGCAGAAACCAAGAGTTGGATGCTTAACTGATTGAGCCACCCAGGTTTCCCAGTATCAGCTTTTAATAAAAGCAGCTATCTAAAGTCTAAAATATGGTAAATACACACTAGATGGTGGCTATAGGTTCTGCCTTTTAATAGAGAAATTTAACTCATTTACATTTATTCTGAATACTAACACTTGAGTTTATTTTTGCTACCATATTTCAGGTTTTCTATGGTTATCTTTCTTAATTTTTTCCCCTTTCCTTCCTCCAACTTTTGTGGGATTCATGTTTTCTTTGCTCAATTTTTCTAGTTGTTTTGGAGATATATAGATCTGTCTATTTATCTATCTATATGGAAAGGGGGAAAGATATAGATATCTATCTATATATCTCCAAACATATATAAAATACTTAGATAAAAATTTAAATTCTGTTTTTCTCTCCATGGTGGTAGTTAATCAATGTCTATATTCTCCTTCTGTGACTCTTAGCTTTCGCTTCTCTCCCCAGCTGCCCCTCCCACTCCCTGGGTTGAAAGCAGCTGGGGTTTTTATTCTAAACTGTTGCCCTATTTGCATTATGCGTTAAATTCTTTACCCTTAATTATTTGTTGTGCTATTCCTGTGCTTTTTCAAGCCCCAGATCCTCCTTTTTCTTTGAATTTCCATTTTCATTTTTGCTGGAGTACATCCTGAACTAATACTTTCAGAGATGGTCTCTGAATGACACAATTCCTAGATATATGTAGAGATGACAATGTCTTTAATGTCCCCATACTCGACTAAGAGTTTGAATAGAGAGTTTCAAGTGCAACATAATTTTCTGAGAATTTCTAATTCTATTTTTTTCCCTAGGATCCAGTGCTGATGTTGAGAAATCTGATGCTAATCTAATTCTCTTTTATTTCTTGGAAGCTTGTTTCTTCCCTTCTGGAAGTTTCAAGAATGTTCTCTTCATTCTTGGGGTACTATAGTTTACCTAATGTGTCCTGGTTAGTTTTTATTGTTATTATTGATACTGTTCAGCACTCTGTGCTTCCGTCTTCAGCTCTAGGAAATTTTCTTCTATTGCTTCTGTCATCATATTCTCCCTTCCATTCTCTTAACTTTTTTTGGAACATCTATTTGATTAAGTGTGTAACTTAAAGTTCTATCTTCCCTGTCTTTTATGCTTTACACCTCTGGACCCTTTATTCTATATTCTGGAGGAGTCTTCTATTTCTGTCTTCAACCCTCTTGTTGACTTGACTTTTGTCTTACAATCTTACTTTAAATTTCTAGGCCCTCTAATTTCCCATTTTTCATGGTGGCTTTCTATGGTTGTGACAGACTCCTGAATCTCTCTGAGGAATTGATACTAACATCAATCTTGTCGTCCTTCCCTCATTCATTCTTTCTCAGAAGTTATTTTTTGTGTTTGGTGGGTTTGACATCTCTCTTGTGATGTTGGTTTTTCTCAAATATTTAATGATTTTTTTTCCACTTTTATTTTGCAAATGAGGGTTTAGAAGGAAAATATTTGGCAGGTAGACCAGATTTCTCCAGCTCAAGGAAGATCTTTATTTACCTGGCAGCAAATCCAGGTTTTGATCCTAGAAGCTCTTCCACAGGTGATTTTGTAGGTTAGAGGTGGGGTGTGCAGTCACACATGGAGGTGTGGCAGACTTCACAGTCGTTCCCATGATCCCTGCCTCCTGCCATTCGGGTCCTTTTATTACCCCATCCTATTGGGTGTGTGGTGACTGCCTTCTACACAATAGGATATGACAAGGTGATGGGTCCCAGGATCACATTACATAATGTAAGACTCTTTCATGTTAGCAGACTTGAGAGTCTCCCTCCTCTCTCCATTACTGAGTTTGAAGAAAGAAGCTGTCATAAATCCTATAACTATAAGGAAATGAATTCTGGCAACAACCTCAGGAAACCAGGAACAGAACCTTCCACACAGTCAGGCCTCTAATAAGAATAAAGTCATGGCTGACAGCTTGATTGCAGCCTTGTAAGACCCCAAGCAGATGGTCCAGTTGGGCTATGCCCAGAGGATTAACCCACAGAAACTGTGAGAAAATGTGTGTTAGGCTGCTAAGTCTGAGATAGTTTGTTATGCAGCAATAGGTGACTAATAAAATTTTTGGCCTCTGGATGAAGGACTCCCTTCTCTTCTTGGGGATATTTGTTAATTGGGTGAGATATCCCATTTTTCTATCCCCAGTGCCCATTTGGAGAGTTTCCTTCTAGGAAACACACACACACACACACACACACACACACACACACACACACACACAGTAAAGAGGTACATTTTCAGCTCCATCCTGAAGTCAAAGCCTAGAATCAGTAGTTCCAAATCCCTTTTTGCTATAGAAAACAGTAAAACTAAAGCAGAGCGAAATAAAAATGAGTGGCCATTTTCATGGTTGAAAATAGATGCAAAATACCTAGATAAAATATTAGTGAATAGAATTCAACAAGACATAAAAATATAATAAATCATGAGCCAGTAGGATTCATTTCAGAAATGCAAAGACAACTTGGTATTAAGAAGATTTAAGAAATTATTCATCAGAATCATCAGAGAGTTTAGTATATGATAAGGCAACATTTCAATTTAGTGGTAAACTTATAAATTATGAAATAAATGGTATAAAGACTGCTGGCTAGTCTTTTAAGTGAATGATGCTAGATCGTCTTCTCATTTTTTCTATCGTAACAAATCTCAAAAGGACAAAAAAATTTAAGTAAAAAAAATTACTTGAAACAAAGATGGATTTTAAAATAAATTTGGAATGGGAAATCTTTGCAACTGTGGCACAAAATCTAGAAGCCATAAAAGAAAAGATTAAATACAGACAAATAAATTGACCTCATAAAAAATTTTTAATGTCTGCACAGCAAAAAATACAAACTGGTACAGCTGATTATCTGTTTTGTGAGGAAAGAGAAGGGATCTGAGGTTTAAATATATGTAAACCCAGTGAGCCAGGAGAGTGGCCTGGCCTGAATGGAGAGTGACTGATGTATCAGATACAAGGTGGGTGGACATGAGAAAATGCCTAGGGGGTGGATATATTCCTGCCCACTACAGAACATCCACCAGAGACAAACCACTATACACCTTGGGAGGCAAAATGCTACATCACTTGACATCAGTCAATATTTGTCATAAACCACCCCAGTCCTGGCACAGTGGGTACATCAAATAACTGATCTACAGGAGAACAAAAAGCTTCATTCCCCAACTGACGACAACTCTGAAGGGTCACTCATGCTTCAAAACTATCTGTAGGGTCAGCTGAGGTCTCTGCTGAGACTGCATCTTAGCTCAGCTTCTCCCTATGCCCAGTCCTGCCTTCCTCCTTTCCTTCTGGACTTGCTGATTCCAATAACATGCTCTAATAAACCCCCCGCCTGAGTCTCCTTCCTGGGGAACCCAACGTACAGCATGCACAAACAACATTTGAGAGTGCTTATTTCCCACACCCTGGCCAGCAGTGGAATATAAATCACTCTTAAGTCTTTCCAGTTTGATGGGTCAAAAGTATTATCTCTTTGTTGTTTAAATTTGGAGGAACAGAGACACTTCTATATCCCTTACTGTCATTAGCAACATACACTGAAGCAACATTTTTCAGAGGGCAACTTGACAAAAATATAAAAACTGGAAACTAAATGCCCTTTTTAACCTGAGGTGTTTTAAATTTTTTTATATTTATATTTAATTTTTAATTTATATTTTGAGATAATCATAGTTTCACATGAAAGAATACAAAGAGATCCCACGTACTCTTTACCCAGTTTCCCCAGTGATAACATTTTGTAAAACTAGTGTATAATGGGGCGCCGGGTGGCTCAGTGGGTTAAAGCCTCTGCCTTCGACTCAGGTCATGATCTCAGGGTCCTGGGATCGAGCCCCGCATCAGGCTCTCTGCTCAGCGGGGAGTCTGCTTTCTTCTCTCTCTCTCTCTCTCTGCCTGCCTCTCTGCCTACTTGTGATCTCTATCTGTCAAATGAATAAAATCTTTAAATATTATGGAGGGCACGTCTTACATGGAGCACTGGGTGTGGTGCATAAACAATGATTTCTGTTACGCTGAAAAGAAATAAAAAAAACTAGTGTATAATATCACAATTGGGATACTAACATTGATACAATCCATTCATCTTATTGAGATTCCCCATCTTACTTGTATTCATTTGTGTGTGTGTGTGCGTGTGTGTGTGTGTGTGTGTGTGTGTGTGTGTTGTAGTCCTCTAAAATTTCACATTTGGATTCACATATCCCCATCAGGATTCAGCACCACAGTGAAGACACTGAACAGCTCCAAAACCACCAGGATCATTCCTGCTGCCTTTAATGATCAGTCCTACATGCCCCCAACTCTCCACCACCCAACCCTGCCCATCACTAATCTGCCTTCCACTTCTAAAACTCTGTCATTTAAAAATGTTATATATAAAGGGAATTAGAGAGTATGTGACCTTTTAGGATTGGCTTTTTTCACTCAGCATAATTCCATAGATTCTTCCCAATTGTAGTGTGTACCAATAGTCTATTCCTTCTTATCGCTGAGGTGTATTCCATGGTTTGGAATACAAAACAAGCCACAATGTTTCACTATTCCTGTGGTGAAAGATATCTAGGTTGTTTTTAACCTAGCAATTCAAGATCTAAACATTTAACCCTCAAATACAGTGACACAAAGGCAAAGAAGTGTTTACAATAGCAAAAAGAAAAAGAAAAAAACACAAAAGAAAAAAGTAAAGAAAAAAATGAAAGAAAAAAGAATCCAAAGTTCATCAGTAGGGACCTGGTTAAACAAACTGCATTAATTCACCTAATGTATATGTGCCCCTATAGAGATATTCCATATATATAATTGAGTTACAGAAGAGTAAACAGAATATGCTCCATTATGTGGTTTAGGGTTTTTTTTTTTAAGTGTTACTGACAGCCAAGGGAGCAAAGAGAACGATGTTTTCATGTTTCAGTCAATACCATTCTGTAATTCTATATTCCTGCCCAGTATTTATCTTCTTACATTTCCTCATGTTACATTGGGTAGACCCTCACTAGAATTGTAATGATTGGTAGTTAAAGCTAACATCCAATGTGTTTCTTCTTACTTTAATGACAACGTTTCTAAAGATTCACCATTAATTATAATATTTGCTGTATATTAGCATAGGGAATATAGTCAGTGGTATTGTAATAGCATTGGTTGGTGACAGATGGTAGCTACATAGCATAATGTACAGAGTTGTCAAATCACCATGCTGTACACTTGAAATTAATATAACATTGCATGTCAATTACACTTCAATAAAAAAAAATTTGCTGTATATTTATGGTAGATACCCTTTGTATCTATTTCTTGTGTTTTTATTCCTGAAAAGATGCTGCATTTTAGCAAATGTCTTCCCAGTACCCACTGAATTTTTCCCCCTTCAATCCCTAAATACAGTAAGGTACATTGATATTTACATTGATTTCCCAACTTGAATTTCTCAGATAAATTTTACTTGATCAAGATGTATTACTCTTTTGATACATCACTAGATTCAATTATCTGGTATTATTTAGAGTTTGGGCCTCTACATTCATAAGTGAGATTGGCCTATAATTGTAGCTTCTTGCCTTGAAATCAGAAATAAACTAGACTTATAAAGTAAGACTGGTGGGGCCCCATGTTTTCCTACACTCTGAAATGTAAGATGGGAGGGAGCTCTTCTCTGAGATTCCATAGAGCTTGCCTATATAACTGCAAAAGGCTTGTGTCCTGGGTGATAAGGAGGGCAGATTGACAGATGAGTCTTTAACTACTTATTTTTTGTTAAGTATTTTCTATTGGCTTTCTTGGACCAATTTTTGGTGATTTATATTTTCCTTGACATCTTTGTCCATTTTATCTAGGTTTTCAAATGATTTGGTATATAAAGTTATATAGTTGGATCATATCACTCATATATTTATTATGTGAATTCAACTATACATGCTCTATTACATTTTTTAAATCTTTTTAAAGAAAAGAAGAGGGGGGAAAGGGGAGGGTAACAATTCAAACTATGTGGGTAATTCCTTCTGTTATTCCAATTAAAGAAGTTATGTCTCATATGAGCAAGATGTGAATCTGCTATTCACGCAGTCAGCCTGTTTCAATATTAGAGTATCTCACCACTCCAAGTGTAATTCAGTAGTTTAAAGATATGTTTATGGGGCGCCTGGGTGGCTCAGTGGGTTAAGCCTCTGCCTTCGGCTCGGGTCATGATCTCAGGGTCCTGGGATCGAGCCCCGCATCGGGCTCTCTGCTCAGCGGGGAGCCTGCTTCCTCTTCTCTCTCTGCCTGCCTCTCTGCCTGCTTGTGATCTCTCTCTGTCAAATAAATAAATAAAATCTTTAAAAAAAAGAGATATGTTTCATGTAAGTCGGTCATGAATCATAAATATAGTGATGGAATTCAAAGCTGAAGAAAAATCATTAGATTTTTGCAAGAGCATATCTATCTCCAACATTAGCCCAACTTACAAAAGAATTTCACTGGCAATTTTCATTATTTGCAGTTCCTACCTCACCCTCTGACTTCAGCTAAGATGCTACACAAAAAAGTCCTCTAATTTTAAAAATCTCCTCTGCATCCATGCCTCTCTCTTGTCATGCATAACACCATTTGTGTCTTCTCTCTTTGCCTTGATCACCCTTGCCCAGAGTTTGAGTGTTTTTATCATTCTTTCAAACACTCCAGCTTTGGGTTTTATTGATTGTCTCAACTATTGTTTTTTTGTGGTTTGTTTCATTTATCTCTGCTTTTATTTTTATTAACTTGATTCATCTATTTTTTTCAGGTTATTTCATTTTTGTTTTCTTGTCCACTGTTGCTAGAGTGTAGTTTGGGATTTCAAAGGGAAATTCAGCAGTCCTTAAAAAAAAAAAAAAGTACAACCCATTCTGACCCAGCAATTTCACATCTCTGAATCTACACTAGAAAAGGAGTTGCACATTTGTCCAAAGATGCTATATAAACATTTTCTTTTCACTTTATTGTTTATAAAAAAGGGAAAAACCTAAAAGTACATCAATATGAATATCTTATGATCCTATATTTATTTGTACTGAAATAGAATAGTATATAGCAGATAAAAAGAGAAAAGTAGAGCTCCACAAACGCTGCTTTATCTCCTTTTCTCTCCAAGTAGCTATCTAGTTGTCTTTAAGCCATTTACTGAACAGTTTTTCTCCCACCACTTGGATATGCTACCCTTGTAACATACTAAATCCTCATCTGTTCTCGGATCTGTATTTCCACACTTTATTTCACGCCATTGAGCTATCAGTCTACCCCCTCTGTCTACATTCTGCTGTTATAAATTTTGTTGTTTTATAATGTATTTTAATGTATAATGGAGCAGGTTATTTCTCATTATTCTTCTTCTAGAGAATGTTCCTGGTAATTGCTTCAAGTTCTAAGGGGGAAAAAATACTATTGAAATTTTGATTGAAATTGCATTGAATTTATAGATTTATTTAGTGAAAATTGACATCTCTATAATTTTGAGTCTTCCTATTCAAGTGTAAGGCTTGACACTCCATTGATTCAAATCTTCTTTTATGGCCCTCAATAGAGGTTTATAGTTTTATTCATATAGATCCTTCACATTGCTTGTTAAGTTTATCCCTAGATATTTATGACTACTGTCTCACAAGAATGTGGAATTCAGTATTTCCAAAACTGAACTTTGAATCTGTCTCCTCGAATCTGTTCCTTTGCCAGATCCTCCCCAGTGCAATTAGGACACCTATGTTCACCTAGTGCAATCACCAGGAATTTGAGTCATTCCTGAGTTTTCCTTCAACCTCACGTCCAAGTCACATTCAAATCTAACCATACTTTTCCTATAAAATAGATCCCAATCCTTTTCATCTCTACTATCACTCTTCCTCCCTAAGCCAAGCCACCATCTTAACTTACTGCAATAACTTGATAACTACTCTATGTCCTCTTTTCTTCTGTTCTTTACACAGCAACATCTTTTTAAAAATAATTTATTTATTTTAGAAACAAAGGGGGAGAGAGAGAGAGAGAGAGAGAGAGAGAGAGAGAGAGAGAGCGCATAGGGTGGGGGGGGGCAAACAGAGAGAAAGAGAGAATCTCAAGTGGACTCTTTGCTGAGTGTGGAGCCCAACATGGGGCTCAGTCTCACAACCCTGAGATCACAAGATGAGCCAAATCCAAGTCAGGTGTTTAACCAACAGAGCCACCCGGGTACTCAAGTGACATCTTTTTTAAAAGCCAAATTGACCACATCACTCTCATGCTTAAAAGCCTCCAATGGCTTTGCACTGCTTTTAGATGTAATTCAACATCTTTAATAAGGGCAATAAAGTCCTAAATGATCTGTCCCTTATCTATCAGTCACTTCAACCTTATATCCCACCGCTATCCTTCTCATTTATGGCACCCAAGCCCCAGTGGACCTATCACAGTTCTTCAAGTTACTGTGGTTAATTAAATTATTGTTTCTATTTCTTCATTTTCTCCATGTAATAGAATTATACATCTCAGTCTCTGATATTGGACTTGGCTATGTGATTTGCTTTGGCCAATAGAATGTAAGTTAACAGTACAAACAGAGACTGTGAATGGACAGACATGGTTTGGCTTGGATTTCTGCCATCTGGCAGGAGAGCACTCTGATTAGCTGCTGGTCCCAATGGAGAGATGAGTGCAACAGACCTGAGCCTACCCTGTTTGCCAAACCAGCCCTCACCAACAGTGAACACTGTTGAGCAGAACAACAGATATTTATTGTTTTAGGCCACTAAGATTTGGGGATTGTTTGTTACACAGCATTCATCACAGCAATAGCTCATTAATGCACTAGTTCTTTCCTACCTCAGGAACTTTGTTGAATGTATGCATGCTTCTCTAGACTGTGAATTTTATAAGGATTAAATCTGTGCCTGTTCTATGTACCTCTGTATAGCTGGGGCCCAGCATAATACTCATTATATGGCAGTGGCTAAATAAGTATTCATGAGAAAAGTTATTGATATAGTAAATACTACCTTTGATTCTATTGAACTTTGTAACACTGTTCAGGTATATAATTGTTTTTATCTATTCTGTTATCAGTCATTTCACTAAGCTCTTATTGTTCCTAATTATTTTCCAATTCATTCTTTTGGGTTGTCTGTAACTAAAAGCATATTTGTGATGCTAGTCTATTAAACTGTGGTACTGACAAACCATGCCTCTTGGTATTCACACTCTTGTGTAGCCCCTTGCTTGATTCTTCACTGGGCCTCTGACTTGCTTTTTTAATCAACAGACTGCAGTGGGGATAGCACTGTGAGCAAGAATTAAGGAAGCCCAGAAGGTTCTAGTTTTGTGCTTTTGTGGGTCTGGATCTACCCTGTAAGAAGTCTGGCTCCCCTGCTGGTGGGACTACATGGAAAGGCCATATAAAGAGGGAGGAGTGAGTACCACTCTGACTGGCATAATATGAGCAAGTAATAAAATGGTTGTTGTCTTAAGCCAAAGAGCCTTGGGGTAATTTGCTACACATCAATACATAATTGAAACATCTGTAAATAACAAATTTGAACAAAAAAATAAGAGAGAGAGACAAACCAGGAAACAGACTCTTAGCTACAGAGAACAAAGTGATGGTCACCAGAGGGGAGATACTAGGAAGATGGGTGAAAGAGGTGATGGGGATTAAGGAGTACACTTGTCCTGATGAGCACTGGGTGTTATATGGAGGTCCTGAATCATTAAATTATATACCAGAAATGAACATAACACTGTATGTTAACTCAGTGGAATTTAAATAAAAACTTCAAAAAACAGGGGCACCTGGGTGGCTCAGTGGGTTAAAGCCTCTGCTTTTGGCTCAGGTCATGATCCCAAGGTCCTGGGATGGAGCCCCGCATTGGGCTCTCTGCTCAGCAGGGAGCCTGCTTCCCCGCCCCCCCCCCCCGCCTGCCTCTCTGCCCACTTGTGATCTCTCTCTGTCAATTAAATTTAAAAAAAAAAAAAACTTCAAAAAATAAAATGGATTTTAATTTAAAATCAACTTTTGTCCCCAGTTAAAATTGTTATGCTACTTTATACTATTGTCTAAATGTGTGGACTAGGGGGCACCTGTGTGGCTCAGCTGGTTAAACATCTGACTCTTGATTTCAGCTCCAGTCACGGGTTGTGGGATTGAGCCGCACATTGGGGAGTCTGCTTGAGATTCTCTCTCTTCCTCTCCCTCTGGCCCCTCCAATTCTGGGCCCTCTCACTCTCTCTCTCAAATGAATAACTAAATCTTTACTACATAAATAAATAAATTTGATGGCCAATTCTTTGATCTCATTTTGTGATCCATCTGAAAAATAATATATCTTAATTTGCTGAGGAAAGTAAAATTTGGAGAAATGGCATCAAAATATTCATATTGGTTATCTCCTAAGCATTCCATTATATGAGGAGGGACTTCCAACCTCCATTATATTTTTCTGCTATTTCTAAATTTTATATATAGTGTTCATTGCTTATATACTAAAAAATTATTTAGTGGTGAATGTAGGTGTCATTTTATTCCTCAATTCATGTTTTACTGCTCATCAAAATGGGGGTTTTTTGCTGTGTATAAATGTGTGCGAATTTTACATATTTTGCCATGTTAGTTATATGTCTATTTTTGTAATGTAACCAAATGTTTAAAATCAGCATTGGACTTTGAAATTTATTAAATGTGATTTTGCATTTGACTAAATTAAATAGTTTTTTCCCCCTTGATTTATTAACATGGTAATTTACATAACCTAATATTGACTAATCCTTGCATTACTGATTGTTATGGTAAAAGAACATTCCTCTAAATGCAGTAGGGAGTCAGCCACAGGAGGATTCCATGAGGCAGGATTAGGGCTTGAGAGAGAAGCATATCAGTGTCCCCAGTCCCTTCCAGATGGCCCAATAGATAAGAAGTCCCTGTGCCCAGAATGCAATCACCTTCTGCATTATTTTTTTAAAGATGTTATTTACTTATTTGAAAGAGAGAGAACAAGCAGTGGGGAGGGGCAGAGGGAGAGAGAAAGAGAGAAGCAGACTCCTCACTGAGCAGAAGCCCGATGCAGGGCTTGATCCCAGGACCCAGAGATCATGACCTAAACTGAAGGCAGACACTTAACTGAGTCACCTAGGAACCCCACCTTCTGCATTCTTTAAGGAAAACTCAATTGTCCTACATATTCCCACACCAAATCCCCTGTGATCATAATCTTCCATTGCCTGAGCCACAGTGATTTTCACTTGTGCTGAAAGAACCACACTAATCAATCCAGACAATTAAATAGTTGAGGCAAACAGCATGAGAGGTAGGAGGCTGAATATAGGAGGAACTAACACCAAATGAAGTAAAGTTAACAAAAGAATTAGAAGAGAACACTGAAATAACTATAGTTAATGTATGAAAAGATATTTAAGTCAATATCACATTCTTAAATCAAAATCCGGCTGCCAACAATAAAAATAATCAGAATTCTTGGAAATTTAAATAGTGGTTTGTTAAAATTAAAAACCTGGCATAAAAGCTGAATAGCAGGACAAACACATATGAAGACCAATTTAGGAATCTGGAAAATTGAAACAGTTTATTCTCCAGAAAGCAGTCCTAAAGTAAAAGTAAGGGTTTTTCTATACCTGATACTGTCTCCCTCCTTCCAATGCTGCTCTGGAAAATATGGAGGCAATCTGATGACTGAGATGAGAGGAGAAGTCTGAACCAGGAAAAAGAGAAACAGACCCCCACTTTCTCCTTCCCCAATGTGGACTGCCAGCCCAAGCATGCCCTAGGAGCACGAAGACAGAGATTTCACTTTCTTTGTAAAAATCTCTAAATTGAAATCTCTAAACTGAATTTGAAGTATTACATGGGATATATTTGCTAAATTAAGACTTTTCTATGGCTTGAGATGAGTGGAGACCTGATTAACAATGACCTTGAAAGTCATGGGCTTCCCTGGGATTTCTCTCAGGGTTATGTAAAGGATTTGAACAGATAGTGGAAAACAAAAACAAAATCATTACAAAGCTGTGATCACCAAGACAGCATGGTACTGGCACAAAAACAGACACACAGACCAGTGGAACAGAGTAGGGAGCCCAGATATGGACCTGCAACTCTATGGTCAAATAATCTTCAACAAAGCAGGAAAGAATATATTGTGGAAAAAAGACAGTCTCTTCAATAAATGGTGCTGGGAAAATTGAACAGCTATGTATAGAAGAATGAAACTCAAGCATTCTCTTACACCATTCACAAAGATAAACTCGAAATGGATAAAAGACCTCAGCGTGAGGCATGAATCTATCAAAATCCTAGTGGAGAACATGAGTAGTAACCTCTTCGACATAGGCCACAGCAACTTCTTTCAAGACACATCTCCAAAGGCAAAGGAAACAAAAGCAAAAATTAACTTTTGGGACTTCATCAAGATCAAAAGCTTCTGCACAGCAAAGGAAACAGTCAACAAAACAAAGAGGCCACCCACGTAATGGGAGAAGATATTCCCAAATGACACTACAGACAAAGGGCTGATATCCAAGATCAATAAAGAACTCCTCAAACTCAACACATACAAAAGAGATAATCATGTCAAAAAATGGGGGAAAGACATGAACAGACACTTCTCCAAAGAAGACATATAAATGGCTAACAGACACATGAAAAAATGTTCATCATCATTAGCCATCAGGGAAATTCAAATCAAAACCACAATAAGATACCACCTTATACCAGTTAGAATGGCCAAAATTAGCAGGACAGTAAACAACAAGTGTTGGAGGGGATGTGGAGAAAGGGGAATCCTCATACACTGTTGGTGGGAATGCAAGTTGGTGCAGCCACAGTGGAAAACAGTGTGGAGATTCCTTAAGAAACCAAAAACAGAGCTACCCTATAACCCTGCAATTGCAATACTGGGTATTTATCTCAAAGATACAGAGGTAGGGAAAAGAAGGGCCATCTGTACCCCAATGTTCATAGCAGCAATGGCCACAGTTGACAAACTGTGGAAAGAGCCAAGATGCCCTTCAACAGACGAATGGATAAAGAAGATGTGGTCCATATATACAATGGAGTATTATGCCTCCATCAGAAAGGATGAATACCCAACTTTTGTATCAACATGGACGGGACTGGAGGAGATTATGCTGAGTGAAATAAGTCAAGCAGAGAGAGTCAATTATCACATGGTTTCACTTACTTGTGGAGCATAAGGAATAACACGGAGGACTTTGGGTGGAGAAGAGAAGGGAATTGGGGGAAATTGGAGGAGAAGATGAACAATGAGAGACTGTGGACTCTGAGAAACAAACTGAGGGTTTTGGAGGGGAGGGAGGTGGGGTGTTGGGTGGGCCTGGTGGTGGGTATTAAGGAGGGCACATATTGAATGGAGCACTGGGTGTGGTGCATAAACAATGAATCTTGGAACCCTGAAAAAATAAAATTAAATTTTAAAAAAATTAGATTTGGAGGCCCCAAACATCAGAGAGTTGGTCCCTCCCTCAAGGTGGGTGTCCCAGCAATTAGCATTTTAAACAAGGCCCTCCCCAAATGATTCTGATCAAGTTAACCTGCTTGCTACACAAGAATAATACTCTTCAAACCCACTGCTCAGCATACAATTGCTTTTCTCTGTGCCTTAATGTAAGCTTTTCATTTCTTGTAAAAGTCTCTGCCTTTACTTCACCAGCCTCAAGTGCCATTTCTTTGCAAAGTCCTCTTGGATTCACTTCTGAATTCCCATTTTCTTCCCTTCCTTGTAGGAAGGGAGGTACTTGGAGGAGGCACTTGTAGCCTCCCCCCAATTTTAGCATTCTGGTTAAAAGCACAGACTTTGGAGTAAAACAGGGGTGCAGGTCCCAGCTTGACCACTTATTAGCTGTGCAACCTTCACCAAATTGCCTAAACTCCCTAAGCTTCATTTCGCTTACCTATAAAATGAGAATAGTGCAGGTGGAATGATATGGTGTCTAGAATTTCCTTTTTTCATTATCTAGATGGGGAGAGTGAGTGGGGATATGAATAAATCAAGACAATTATCAGTTATAGGTTGTTAATGATTCAAGTTGGGTGATGAGTACCTAGGGGTTCATTATATCATTGTGTCTATTTTGTGCATGCTTGAAATATCCATAATAAAAGAAAAAATAATTTTAAAATATGAATGCCCCATCAGAAAAAAACTATCTAATCAAAAGGAATTGTTGACATCCATGAAAAAAGCTAACAAGTAGGCCAATGATTTTTTTTTTAAAGATTTTACTTATTTATTTGACAGAGAGAAATCACAAGTAGGCAGAGAGGCAGGCAGAGAGAGAGGAGGAAGCAGGCTCCCTGCTGAGCAGAAAGCCCGATGTGGGGCTTGAACCCAGGACCTGAGATCATGACCTGAGCCAAAGGCAGCGTAGGCCAATGATTTTAAATGTTTGGTCTTTCTAATAATTTTTTTAATATAAATGTGGTAAAGATGATCTCTTAAGTGACATTAAATGATAGTAAATAAAATAATGGATATAAAGTACCAATCCCAGTATCTACCACGTAATTTTCAATAATTTATTTAAATCTCCTCTATATATCAAGGCAACTTGTGTATACGTGTTACCTCCCCTCCCTGAGCTACACTGTGAACAACTAAGAGAAGAAAGTGTTCCAGTCTTAAAAGTGCCCATAAGGCCTAGTACATGCACTTGGCCCCAACTAGGTACTCAGTAAATATTTGTGGAATGGGAATTATTTATTTGACAAACATCTGCATGGCACATACTGTGTGATTGGCACTATTATAAGCACTTCACAAATATAAATCTGTTAATCAAGGACTAGCCCAACGAGGCCCTCTCTCTTAAAGATGAGAAGCCAGAAACAGCAAGATGAGTAATGTGTCCAGGATAATACAAGAGGAAGTAGCAGAGCTGAGATCTGAACTTGGACATGCACTTGACAAGCACCAGCCCCCAGGCCTCATAATAGTTGTGTTGTTCTTTATGAATGTCGCCCTCACCCCACTCCCAGCTCCTGCTGCGGGAGCTGCAACCAGCCTGCCTTGTGAGTGAGAACAGTGATTCGGCTTCACCGAGTGGAACCTTTGGGAAAGAGTATCTATCCAAGAATCCCTGAAATGGCAAATGCCAAAGCAGCAGCCAGGTAGGAGGATACAGAGTCCCAAGAGCTAGAAAGAGAACATTACAAACAATAAATCTAAAGGAGTCAGACGTGAGAATTGAGGTCAGGGTTGCAGAACAGGTTAAGAGTTGAAACCAGGGACAAGGAAGGGAGAAGAAAGCAAGTGCTGGGTAAAGAAACCAGAAAAGAAGCAGAGGATGGAGAAGGAGTGGAGAGGGAAGAAGGGCGGGAAGGGGGGGGAGGAGGAGGAGGAGGAGGAAAAGGAGGAGGAGAAGGGAAAGAAGAAGGAGAAGAAGAAGGAGGAGGAGGAGAAGGAGAAGAAGAAGAAGCAGAAGCATCAGCAGTAGCAGCAGCAGGAGAAGGAGAAGAAAATTTAGAAGAAGAAGAAGAACAAAAACAACAACACCAGGAGGAAGGGAGGGAAATCAGCAAGGGCAGGATCATTTTTTTTTTTTCAAGTAGCCTCCAGGCCCAGCATGGAGCCCAATGCAGGGCCTGAACCTATGACTTCAAAATCAAGACCTGAGGTGAGATCAAGAGTTGGACACTTAACCAACTGAGCCTCCCAAGTGCCCCAAGCATATGACCATACACATATGCAGTGTAGAGAGAAGAGCATATGGAGACAGCTCATATGACCCATGGGGGCCACTACACACAACTTCCCCCCAGATCCACCTTCAATGGCATCACACTGGTGGCTTGAACTCAGCTATGGAGAGAATATTTACACCAGGGAAATTGGCAAACACTACAAATTAGAACTTTTTAATTTTTTTAGGAAATACATTTTCCAGCACACCACTGGGTTTAATCCCAGGTGATCGGCTGGTCTTAACCATAAAAATTTTGAGTTGTCTTTTTTGGCAGGCAGGTTCATTGTGTTTCAGTAGAACACATTTGTTCACATGGCCATGAAGAAAGACGAATGAATAAATGCATGCATGAGTGAATCTTCACGAAGGGATTCCCGATAGGAACTCTTAAAGGAGAGCCATTATAAGCAATTTTGGTAATTGCAGCCTTTCAAGTGACAAATGAGAGAGGCATCCCCTACAGACGGCAGTCAAGAACTCAAGCATCATTATTCAATCATAGACCTCTCTCTGTGAAGCACAGTAAACAGACATTTCCAGGGGATTTTGCAACAAGCCAAGTTTTTGCAACATCCTTCCCCTTCCAGCAAGGAGAGTGGGCAGGTTCATGATGTGCATTTCTCTACCAAAAGAAACTCGTGAACAAACGCCGATGGAACCACCCCAGCAGACCAAGGCTGTCCTGTTGCTCCAGGATCCCATATACAAGCAGGACACTGGCATATCTCACACCTTGGTGTCTCCCCACCAAAACAATCTCAGCTGGCTCAATCAAGGCATGTGTTACTAATCTTTAATATCTTTAACAGGAAGTGGTAGTTTGGTACACATCTACACCAAGGTAGGATTACAAATCAGCTATGAGAGCTAATAACATACTTTCTGACTCTTAAATGGTGTACAACCATGTTGTCAGTCCAGGAGTGTTGAAAAATGTAAACTGGAGAAAATCTAGGATATCCTTTAAAAAAAAAAAAAAGCCAAGCAACCTGCATCGATTCTTCAACTCATTTTGAACTTTGCAGATCTGTACTTAGAGAAGTCAATGTATAACCTAGCTAAATATTTTTAATACGTACTTTAGAAAGCTTGAGAAAATGTGACTGTTCCTTTAAGAGGATCTATTATCAGAGCAGCAAGGTAATAAAACAGCTGCAGCTAGAACCCGCAGTTGCAAGTTGAACGTGCAAGTTGCCCAAGTCCTGGCACCTCACAGGGGCTTGGTAAACACTTGGTGTTGAATAAAGGCAGTGGAGTTATAAGAAGAAAGGCACGAAGCTTACAGGAACATGCCATTTTTCTTTTTCCAGCTTATGCCAAGCTGCTGAAAAAGAAAACTTGATTAGTGAGGAATCAGATGTCCTCCTTTCTTGGAACGAAGTCTCAAAGAAGGCAAAGCAAGCAGGATGCTAGAGGCACTAATAGTAATTAAAAAATTAGGAAGCAAAAGAATCCCTTCTCACCAATGAATGAAAGCAGGGCCTCAGGGGCTTCTCAGGAAAGAGGAAGACATTCTTCTGTAAGGACTGTTGACGTTATAGATGCTCTGAAGTTCAAACCACAGGAGCTGAGCATGATCTTGCATGATTTCAGGTTTTGAAACTTATCCTCCTTTTGAGTCCTAGCAGTACAATGAGGATTCAATGAAATTTTATGATGAGCAGCTGAACTGTAGAAAGAAAAATGCTAAATCATAAAAAGGTGTTCCTGTTACTTAAAATTTTGCTTTCGGGGCACCTGGGTGGCTCAGTGGGTTAAAGCCTCTGCCTTCGGCTCGGGTCATGATCCCAGGGTCCTGGGATCGAGCCCCGAGTCAGGCTCTCTGCTCAGCAGGGAGCCTGCTTCCCCCTCTCTCTCTGCCTGCCTCTCTGCCTACTTGTGATCTCTCTCTCTGTCAAATAAATAAATAAAATCTTTAAAAAAAATTTTTTTGCTTTCAAAAATATTTTAAGTGTTCATGCTTAGGTCATTATTATGCATTTTACTTAGCATTTTTCTAGCAAATTGACCAGGTAGAGTTTGAGGTAGAGACCTAAGAGCTCCTGACCTACCCTCTTCTCTGACAATTACTTTTTCCCTCTGGACTTCAGTCCGAGTGACTTCCCTAAGTGGCCCTGGTTCGCAGTACAGCTGACTGGATCAGCGAAAATGCAGGCTCAGGCTGGAACAAATCTTTCTCTCTCTGGGGAATTTGGAGCTGGGATGCTAGGGATAGAGGTTAGGGAATATGGAAAGTTGTTTGAATGCTGGACATGTAACTTGGGAGTTCAGGGTCATCCAAGGATTATAAAAGCAGGCAGAGCCAGTCTCTTGAAAAAGTCCAAGGCACATATACCGACCGGAAAATAGAGGTGGGAATATGCGACCTGAGAACAAGACAAGAACTAGTTTTGTGGGTTCTCAGTGACTTGACAGATTCTGCTCATGGCCTTCCCAAGTTCTGTTCACTTCTTTCTTATGTAAGATAGCCCAGTGTCCCTTCTAGTAAATTTTTAACTTAAGCCCTTTGAAAGTGGATTTTTGTCTCGGGCCACCTAGAGGAGCTAAAGTGAAGTATTCTTTGACACAGTATTGGCTCCAGGGGTAAGCCTCATTTGGTCCAACAGGATCCTCCTTCATCTGATGCCACTGGGTAGGTATAAAACCAGTTTGTCCCAGGGCGAGACAACTGCAAGATCCCAGTCTCAGATCTGCCACAATCTGGCATGTGAGTAGGAGCACATTATATAACTCAGAGTGCCGTGGTTTCCTTCTACAGTAGTGCTTACCCCAAGGCCACCTCTCTACGAGTTTGAGACATGCTGTGTGGACCCTCAGTAGATAATGGTTTCTTTCCATTAAAGAGACAGTTCCTTCCACCTAGAAAACATGGATATCTGGCTCCTGGATTGACCCGGTTCTTACTTAAGAACTCCAAACTCTAAAAATAAAGAACTTAAAAAAAAAAAATACCTGGAGTATTTCATTTCATCCAGTGTCCATTCCAAAAGATGGAGCAAGATTGGCTGGTGGCACTGGGTCTGCTGGCTATCTTGCTGTGAGACAGGACAACTGGAGCAAATAACATGAAGGGACATGAGCTGGGGAGTGGATGATCTTTGTAAGCCTTACCAAGGGTAATCCTTATAAATAATCATATTCCCATTCTATAGATGAGGAAGCTGAGTCCAAGGTATCTTAGTCACTTCCCCAGGCCCCACAGGTGACAACTGGGAGGGCTGGAATAGTACCAGATCTGCCTGACATAAAGCCCTTCTCTTAACAGCTACACCCGCCTACAGTGAGAACACTCCTTTCTACCTTGACTTGCATAGACGTTGTCTCAGAGAATTAACAAGGTACCACCCAGAATAGGCAGGATATACTGCCCATCTTTGACCTTTGTGGAAGTTCAGTTGCCCAGACCTATTTTCTGTAGTGTTTATGTGGCTGGGAAAAGAGTTACTTCCTGTTATCCAGGTATGAAGTGCTGCTGGACCCTAACTGCCTGGTTCAATCCCATCTCCATCCCTTGCTGGGTGTGGGACCTTGGACAAATCGCTTAACCTCTCCATGATCAGTTTCCTCCTCTGTAAAATAGGTTTTGAAACAGCATCAACAGCAGAGGAGCACTAAACAACACAATCCATGAGATACACTTAGTGTAATGCTTGGCAGATATCGAGTACTCAAAAAATGTTCCTTATTAAGAGTAGCATCTGCTTATCAGCCTCCCCCTGGCATACGTGGCATTCTTCATTTCCAATTAGATTCATACCTTTATTCATTTATTTCCTCACCTCATAAACACTTACAATGATAGTGCTATGAGGGCCTGAGATACACCTAAATCAACCTTTGGGTAAGGGAAGATCCTGATGAAGAGGTGACTTCAGAGAAATGAAGAAGTGAGGAGGAGTGTTGTCTGAAGAAAGAACAATGTAGATTATAGCCAGGATGGAGGATGAGCTACGACACATGCTAGGGAACAAGGAGTTCATTTTTAAGACATAAATGCAGGGCACACTGTTCTTAGGATCAGAATAACTCAGTGGTTTTTCCAAGTCCCTCAGGATAACAAAGTAGCTACAATGAATGGTCTACAAGGCCCTACATGATCTGCCTCAACTCATTCCTCCTTCCTTTCCCTCTCTGCTCCAGCGATACTAGCCTTCTTACTGACCCCTGATAACACCCCAGGGCCCTTGCACCTACTGTCCCTTCTAGATGTCCACATGGCTTCCTCCCTCACCTCCTTCAAGTCTAGGTTCATATATCACCTCCTCAATGAGGTATTCCTTGAAGGCCCTCCCCTATCACTCTCTATTCCTGTCTTGCTTTTCTCCATTATAGTTTCTGCCTCACAATCCCCAATTAGAATGGAGCTCCATGAGGTCAAGGATTTTGTTTCTGTTCACTGCTATATTCCTAGTGCCAAGAAAGGACATGGCTGGGCACTTGATAAATGTCTGTTGAATGAATGAATGTGGTCACTCCCAAAATGGCTAAAACAAAAGGGAGGTTGTCAAGAATCAGATCACGTGGAGTCCTGTGTGCTAAGATAAGGCTACTGAACCTAGGCCTAAATCCTGTGGAGAGTCATGAAGGATGTCAGCAGGGCAGGGTCTGACCAGATTCATATTTAAGAATAATCTGACTGAAATGTGGAATTGAGAATAAGGGGGCCCAGAAAGAGTAGCAAGACCACTTCAGAGACTAAAGCTGTGACCCCCATGAGAATTTATGAAGGCCTACTGAAGACTGTGACTGGGAGGTTGAAACAAAAGAAACAAAGTAACGACCCTCCAAAGTAAAAACCTATAGGACACATTGACTGGTTGACAATATCAAATAACTAAGAGAGGATATATGTCTTAAATTACTCCTTGGTTTCCATTCTGAACAACTGGACCAATAGCTGTACTATCAAGTTAGGGAATATGAGTGATGGTTTGGGAAGAAAGGATTGAGTTCAGTTTTGTATACATGGAATATTACAAGCCAGTGAAGATGCCCACAAGTATCAAGACAAAGATGTAACATTCAATGAAGATCTGGGCTAGACCACACTTGATCTTAGCCAAAAGGCCGAGAAGCGATTAGATCTGGGCTAGACCAAAGAGTCTCATCACATAAATGGTAGTTGCAGGGGACCCAGCTGAAATCGTAGGTCATGGACTTTTTTTTTTTTTAAAGATTTTATTTGTTTATTTGACAGAGAGAGATCACAAGTAGACAGAGAGGCAGGCAGAGAGAGAGAGAGAGAGAGAGGGAAGCAGGCTCCCTGCTGAGCAGAGAGCCCGATGCGGGACTCGATCCCAGGACCCTGAGATCATAACCTGAGCCGAAGGCAGCGGCCTAACCACTGAGCCACCCAGGCGCCGCAGGTCATGGACTTTTAATGGAAGCCTTACTGTGGCATCCTGCAGCTGGGGGTGAGAGATAGTAGGGAGTACTCCCATTGATAGGCATGTAGGCTAGAAAAATATTTTACTCTCTTGCCAGGTAGAAATTTGAATGAATCATCTCAAGATAATCCCATGTGGTGACTGATCCTGTAGAATAATTAGGGATAGCAATATTGCTCACCTACATGATGGGTGAATTTGGTCTTGTGGGCTAGCCTAGCAACCTAACCATCTCCTGTTGTTTCCCTGGTAAAATGTATACCCCATTTTCAAGCAGAGGGCTGCTGACATTATAAGCTGTGAAACCTTATCATTTCAGTTGTACATCATGAATTTGTCCACCTAAAAGACAACTGTTTCTGAAAATGTGAGTCAAGTATGTTTCTGACTCCCAAGAAGGTTGTTGGTGCTGAGGAGCGTAGGTCACCTACCAAATTTCAAGGTCTGAGAGAGATGGAATCCTTGAGGGGAAGAGTATGGAGAAAAGAGGGGAAATCCCAAGATATCATAACAGAACTTGGGGGAAACAAACATCTGAGAACACACTATAATACTTGGCAAATACGTTACACACTGTCCATGGAATTCAGAGGGCAGGAATTTCGATTAAATGACTGGCTATATCAGTCAGGATTCTTTGAGCTGCAGTTAACAGACATTCAAACTAACTTAAATGAAAATAAAAATAATAATAAATTCATTAATCAATTCTGAAAAATTTTAAGGAGGGAGTGCTATTGGCTCAAATGTGTGTAAAGTCAAGGGGTAGCAACTAAAACTTCAGGCACAACTAGCTCCAGGGGCTCAGGTGATGGCTATCTGATTCAGTTTCATTTCCTCCCACCTTGTGACTCTGCTTTCCTGTATGCTAGCAGCTTTATCAAGCAAGTTGACCCTTCATCAAAGCAAGATGGTTGATATTAGTTTCGGATATGGGTTTTATCCTCCCAACAACCGTAATGGAAAGAGCATGCTCTCTTTCAATTACTCCAACAAAAGGAGTGATCACAACTGACTGGATGAGCGTGGGTCACGTGTCATCCCTAAACTAACACGACAGCCAGAGTGACTGTAACCCCGATTAGCCACAGCTGGGTCACAGACTACCTGGAACACAATCGGGCCTTTAGTGTAGGAGAACAGAGTGATTCTCCAGGGAAAATAATGCATTCTGTCACCAGAAGGAGGAATAAATGCTGGCAGTGAGAAGAGCAGATGTCTCAGGGGAACCTGGTTGGAAAAACCTTCCTTAGGGCCTTCTTTTCCTCAGAAGATTCCTTTCAGAGCTGATACAAGAAAATTTACAGCCCTGGTGAGCTGGAGAGGTGAAAAAGATTGTGCATAAAGTGTAGAGAGGATGAATGTTGACTGAGGACGTATCTCACACCTGTGAATGCATCAGCTGAGACCTCTCTGTTCCACCTACCTTCTTCTGCTACAGAACCCAACAAGCAGATTTTAATATACAGCCTTCCCCAGCATCCGGGGTCATCTGATCTCAGCTACTATTCAGCAGAATGATTGAGGAAGAGAAAAGGAAATTAAGTTCAGCAACTCTTGAGACTGCGGTGAGGACAGAAGCAAAACGTACTTCTGAACCCTTTGGGGTTGCTTCTATGTAGACTCTGCCCTGCACCTGCCCCTTACTGCAGCGTTTCATAATGGGTGTGGCCGTAGAGAACTGCCCTTGGGTCACATTTCTAAGAGAAGAGAAATTATTATTCTACTGCAGGGAGGTTGAATGACAGGATTTGCCAGATCCCCTCTTACATATGTCAGGGAAAAGGGTGATGTGTTGGAGGAAAAAAAGGCCTGGGGTGGACACAGCTCAGACACCAGCCAGGGAACCAGTACCAGCAAGTTGGCTGAATAAAGCAAGTACTGGAGCAGCAGTCCAACTGGAGCTGCATAGGTCACAGGACAGGTGCAAGATGAGAGAGATAAAGTCCTAACTAAGGACTAGGATATCAACAGAAGGTAAATTGGAAGCCTAAATCCACCGCATACAGCAACAGCGGCCCCAGGGTCCACAATCCAGTTTCTTTAACAGCAGACCTAAGGGGCAGGGAAAGTGTGAGAGCCATTTTCTAGAGATAATTCAAGTTCAAAGACAACAGGAATTAAAAGAGGAGAGAAAGTACAGTAAAAGCCAAGTAGGTACACAGTTGGTCTGAAGGATTCATTTAGATAAAACATGGGACTCTGGAGTACGTCCAAGGTCATGATGCTTGGACATTGCTCTATAAATCTTAAAGAAGTAGCCTTCCAAGTTCAACATTTGTTATCAACCAATAATATGTTCAAAAACCTGAAGTCCTACTCTTCTGGGGCCACCTTTAGCCTGATGTTGAAATAGTGTTTTTCAATGAATTCTTTATTAAACTTGTTACTTGACTTATGACCTGTCAACAAAGTGGGTTGTTGCTCCTAAAATATGGATCCAGCTTTTCTAAGACTCACACCTTGGCTGGGCACTCCTTTAGGAAAGGTTTCTCTTTCGATGGATATTTTTGTGCCAACATAGATCTTCAGGTCTTTCAGTCTGTGTTCTTGTCATCCCTGAAGCATTTATGCCTTACTTTGTCCTTTCATTATAATCAGCTGCCCTTAGCTTGCTACTCCCTGCAAGGGCTCTGCCTCAATCACATATGCATTAGAACAATTGCCCTTTTAGCTGTGGATCAAGTTATCTTTGGGGTGCCCTATGTAAATGAGAACACTTCAAAATGCTAATTCATAATGAGCCAAAAGTTGACTGACAGAGTAATAATAATACTACTATGAGTAGACTGTTGAGAAGGCCAAACGGATGGACCAAGAAAGAACATGGCTGGGAAAAGAAGTGAGCTGACCAGAAGCATGGATGGAAAAGAAAAGGAACAAAGAGAAACACAGGCAGGTAATGACTCCCAGTGGAGGCTGGGAGTGATATTGGCTGGACGTGAAAGGAAAAAAGACTAATTATTTTGTTACCGTCATGACAGCTGCATAACAGAAAAGCATATAAGATTTGGAAGTCTCTAGGAGAAAAAGAAAAGTGAATCTGATAGAGTAACTGATAGGATTAAGCACTTGAAAAAAAAAGTGTATACGAGAAAGGCAAATGCAAAGGGGAAAAAAAGGAGGGGGGGAGACTGGGTAGCTCAGTTGGTTAAGCATCTGATTCTTAGTTTCAGCTCAGATCATGATCTTGGGGTCATGATCACAGGGTTCTGAGATCAAGCCCCAAGATGAGCCTCAGGTTAGGCTCCCCCGAATGGGGTTTCCCCTTGCTGTTGTCGGGCTCCCTGCTCGAGCCTGAGTCTGCTTCAGATTCTCCCCTCCCCCTACACCCCTCCCCCTGCTCACACTCAAGCCTTTAAAATAAACAAATCTTGGGGCACCTGGGTGGCTCAGTGGTTTAAGCCTCTGCCTTCGGCTCGGGTCATGATCTCGGGGTCCTGGGATCGAGCCCTACATCAGGCTCTCTGCTCAGTGGGGAGCCTGCTTCCTCCTCTCTCTCTCTCTGCCTGCCTCTCTGCCTACTTGTGATCTCTGTGTGTCAAATAAATCAAATCTTTAAAAAAATAAATAAATAAAATAAACAAATCTTTTAAAAGAAAAAAGAAGGACAATAAGAAGATTTTTCAATTACAGAAATATAATCAGAGCATACCTTTTGGCTCTTTGGTGAGCAATATTTGCAAGTGATATAAACAGTGATACCATTACACCAGAAGGATGAAAGATAGGGAGTAAAAGAGAGCTAAATCCTCAACCATTATTTCAGGATGTAAATAAGATAATATCTAAAGTTGATACATCGAGGAATAGGTAAAGGAGCTTATTATTTAGAAAATAGCTGAAAAAGTTAAAAATGGTTGCCTCCAGAGAACAGGAAAGGAAGGTGGAGCTGGAGACTGTAGCTTCTCATTGCAAGCCCTTCAGTGCTACTTAATTATTTTTAGGTAGCATGAGACTCAGTGTCAGAAGTTTTCCTGAGCACCTGCCCAGTGCTAAGGATTTTATACAAATTCAAACCTCATTCATTTTTAGTATATGTGCTGCTGAAGCGAGCACTCAAACCTCATTCAAACCTCACAACAAGAACAAACACTTCTCCGGTGCTTACTCTGTGCTTTACATTTATTAACGAATTCAATCTTTGCAACAATTTTATGAAGTGGTTAATCTTATTTTCCTCCTTCAGCAGAGGAGGAAATTGATGCACAGAGGCCAAGAAACTTGCCGGTAATCACACAGCTGGGGAGTGGTGGCGGCGCTGGGATCTGAGCCCAGGGAACCTAGCCCCTAACCTCTGCATCCTGTGTACCCTCTAACAAAGCCAAGGCACAGATAACTCAACTTTGGAGATGAGGGAATGTGGGGAAGACAAGGCCACTTTTCTGAGATCATGCAGACAGTATGTCATGGGACCTGGTTTGACTATGAGTTAGATTAACCTTAATACCTATACTTGGTCTCTCTTTGGTGTCGTGCAAACCTGTATTTGAACAAATGAGCTAATCAGGAACAAGGCTGTTGTTCACCACTGCAATTCAACAAAGTGCTGGAAGTTCTAGCCAGTACGAGAAGGTAACAAAAGAAAACTTAAAATATCTAGTCAAATAAGAAATAAAATGGCCTATATTTGCAGATGACATGCTGCTCCACACAGAAAATCCCAAGGAATAAACACCCACCCACACACACACACACACACAACAACTAGAACTAATAAATTAGTTCAGTAAGGTCAGAGGGTACAAGACAAACATACAAAAATCAATTGTATTTCTAGGTACTCTTAATGAACACATGGAAACCAAAATTTAAAATATAACACCATTTACAATTGCTCAAAAAATGAAATAGGTATAAATCCAAATCTAAAAATAGTATGTATAAAAATTATATGCTGAAAACCATGAAATAAAAGACCTAAATAAACAGAGGGACACATCATGTACATGAATTAGAAGACTCAGATAAAACAAAGATGTCAGGGGGTGCCTGGGTGGCTCAGTGGGTTAAAGCCTCTGCTTTCGGCTCGGGTCATGATCTCAGGGTCCTGGGATCGAGCCCCGCACCGGGCTCTCTGCTCGGTAGGGCGCCTGCTTCCTCCTCTCTCTCTGCCTGCTTCTCTGCCTACTTGTGATCTCTGTCTGTCAAATAAATAAATAAAATCTTAAAAAAAAAAAAAAAAAACAAAGATGTCAGTTCTGCCCCCCAAGTAATGCTAAAGTTTGACATAATTCCTGTTTGGTCTTTTGTGTTTTCTGTTTTGCTAAATCTGGCAACACAACCACGGTGCCTGCCCTCATGGGGTTTATAATCTAGCTGAAGGAGAAGACAAAAACTCTTCAAGCAACAAAATAATAAATAAAGGAAAAATGTTCTATAATAAAGAATATAGGAGACCGACTCTAGACAGGGACAGTCAGAGAATGCGTCTCTGGCACAGTGACATGCAGAGACGTGAAGTATAAGGAGTCTATAAAGTCAGAATGATCAAAGGAAAAGAACATACAGATCAAGGGCTCGAATGTGCGGGTTGAGTTTGGGCTTTTCCAAGAATTAGAAGAAGGGCAGTGCAGCTGGAACAAAGTGAACAAGACAGAAGAATGGCCAAAGGAAGAAGTCCGGAGAGAAAAGTAGGAGTCAAATCTCACCAGACCCTGAAGAGACACAATAAGGTACTTGACACTTGGGAAACAATTGAGGGGGAATAAAATAACATTTTTGAAAGATCACTCTGCGGAGAATGCTTTGGAGGAGCAAGGATGAAAGCGAAAAGCAAACAAACAAAAACATGAAAAACTGGGTTGGAGACCACTGTAGGAAATTATCCAGGGAAGAACAAATGGTGGTGGCTTTGGCTAGGGTGATGGCAATTAAAGGGAAAGTTATGGATGGGTTTTGGAAGTAAAGTCAGCAGGACCTACTGATGGACTGAAGGGGAAAAAAAGGAAGAAAAGGGAAAGTGGGGGAATCAATGGCTTGACCAAGTTGGTCAAGTTGGGAGAATAATTATTCTCCAAGTTGGGAGAATAATGATGCCGTTTGCTGAGATGGTGAGATCACAGGAGACATGAGTAAGCAGAGGAGAGGAGGTGGGAAATCAAGCTTTCAATGCTGGACATATTGAGACTGAAATTGCTGATAGAAAACCAAATAAAAATGTCGAGGAAGCTCTCTGCCCAAAGGAGAGGTGTGGGATAAGGGTTGAAAAGGGGCATCTTCAGTATATAAATCAGTAGTTCTCGACCCTGGCTACTCAATAATTTGCCCACAGAGCTTTTTAAATGTCCTGCTGTCCACACCCTACCACCAGATGTATATCTCACTTTACACCCAACTGATTAGTTACATTAGTATACTTTTATGTATAACAAAAGAAAATTACAAGCACTGAAAAGATATGGGAGACACAACCCTCAGACATCACTTGTGGGAGCTGAAGTTCTGTTCAATGAATCCAGAAAGCAAGGCAATGGCATCTAGAAATCTTTAAAAAATGTTCATGACCCATAACCCAGGAATTTCACTGCTAGGTATAATCCATAGAGAAACTTCTCTTGCTTGTGTACAAGGAGACATATACAAGGATATCTCCCTTTGGTAACAGGAAAAAAAAGTGGGGTGGACTATTTAAATGTCTATTATCAGGGAATGGATAAAGTAAAAATGGTATAATCATACTATAGAATACTCCAGCAATTAAAATCAATAAACTAGATCAACATATCCTACTGTAAATAGATCTCAAATATACAGAGTCAACTGAAAAAAGGCAAATCTGCACAATGATACATAAAGTATGAGGCTACTGACTGAGAGACATGATTTTTAGAAGTGTGGATTCTGGAACTAGTACAGAAAGGAGAGAGGATATATTTGGGACCAGAGCAATCTTTGATTTTTGTTCAAACTCAACATTTTGTTTAAACTCTCCCTACTTCTTCTTTCTGACACCATTCTTACCACTACCTTCCTATTTTTCTCTTCCAATGCCTTCTCTCTCCCTCCCTCTCTCCTAAAATTCCCTAATCTAGGTTCAATGAGTGGGTTTCAGAGAAACTATAAATCCCCTGACATTCTAAGTAAAATTTTGCATTTATGAGTATTTTTCCTGGGGAATGGGTCCATAGCTTTCATCCAATTCTCAGAGAGGTCAGTGTCCCGTAAGTTGAAAATTCAAGAGAAAAAAATTTTCATAGAATATGTGTAGCTCCAATACAGTTTCCTTGGTCTATCTGGCCCTGAGAGTAAGAGTTATTTCTCATCAGAAGGAAAAAAATAAAAGAGAGAAAATGTGAAGTGATTTGTTCTGACCCTGTTTCTGCTAGCCCTGTGCCCTGGGAGAAAGTGCCCTGCCTTTGGGAACATAAACATCTCTATCCTTCCCGGCATGCCAGACTTCCCATCCATCACTCCAGTCAGGCTCTGGCCAGCAGTGGCCAGCATCCTTTTCTGCCATTCATGACCCTCTCCATCGGATGTCAGGGTCTGGCTCGGGCCAGTTTATTGACAACCTATGGAGATTTTTCTAACCCGTCAAACAGCCACTGCGCCATTGGAGCTCTCCAGAGCTGGAGAAACTACAAGAGACCAGGAGGAGACAACCAGTTTTGTAGAGGATGCTCCCACAGAGCGCCCAAACCCACAGGTCCAGGCATAGCTACAGGGGTTCCGCAAGGCCTGGAGACCCTGGGATCTAAGTGGGCTCCTCTGTAACCCAGCATCGTGGAACCCCATAGTTCTATGTTCTAAACTCATAAAGCAACAGGGGAAACCAGTGAGATGGGAACAATTGACACACACACCTGGGGTCAACAGAGGGGCAGCGGGGCAGCTCTGCGGATCTTGGCTGGGCTTGCTCACATGTCCAGGTGTCAGCTGGCTGTCAGCTGATCTGAACTGCCTCTAACGGGTGAATGGGCTGATTTAGCTCTGCGCCAAGTTTCTCTCACTCAGCAGCACACTAGCCTGGGCATGGCAATGAGAAAGGTACAAGAGACAGCAAGCGCTGAGCCGATTTGATGCCTCTGCTTACATCATATCTGCACATACCCCATTGGCTAAATCAAGTCACAGGGATGAGGGCAGAGTCAAAGACAGCACTGATCACCTTCCTCACAGTCGGCAAGCACTGCAAGCCCGGTGAGAGCCTCTACTTAGAGGTCAGGCTCTGCCTTTTACCAGGGATGTCTTTTAAATTCTCTGAGCAAGTAATACACTGCTTTCTCACCTATCTGGTTAATGAAATCTTTTTTTTTTTTCTGTTAATGTGGTAATACAGAGTCCACAACGAGTTGGAGAAATAGGTACCTTAACACACTGTTGGTGGGATAGTACCTTTTCAAAAGACAATTGAATCATATTTTTCTTGAGAGACTGCAAAAAATGGCCTGAAATTCTTCTTCTCCCCTTCTGGATGTGACTCCACAACTCCTCCCCCCAAGAATGTAGGTTTGTCATGTGACTTGCTTAGACCAAAGGAATGATAGCAAATGTGACACATGGCAGTCTTAATAGCACCTGTATATTGGGAATTGCCAACTCCACTGTGCTTGGAAGCCACTATGTGATGAGCCCAAGCCAGCCAGCTTGCTATGGGATGAGAGGTCATGTGGAGGAAATTCAAGGTGCCTCAGTGGATTTGTGTGAACAGACACATGCCCACCTGAGATTAGCCACACCTGCCCTAGAACAGAAAAACCACCCAGCAGAGTCTGGCCCCAACTGTCAAATCCCAGAATTCCAGAAGGAGCGGATAAAAGATGTTAACTCATTTCATCATATTCTCCTAAGGGTGCCTTTCAGAAGTAGAGTGACCATGAAGCTTCATTCAACAAATATCTATCACACCCCTGCTATCACGTATAGGATTGTTCTAAGCACTGGCGACGTACGAATGAAAAAAAAAAAAGATGAAAATTGTTCCTACCTCATGAAGCTTGCATTCTAAGGTTAAGACAAATTTTAATTACAACCAAGTACAACATATTGTCTGAGCAAGAGTAATAAGCACTCCTGGGAGCAATAATAATAATAATAATAACCATGAGCCAGGCACTATTTAAATGAGGGGAGGGGGAACTGAGCAGGGATGCGATTATTACAGGAGAAAGCCAGAGAAGTTGACATTTGAATAACAGTCTGAAGGAGGTGAGGGAATGAGCCTCCTTGATATCTAGGGGAAAAATCCTCTGGGGAGGGAACAGCAAGGGCGAAGGTGGACTTGGAAGCAGGGCTGAGGGCAGGATTCGAGGTCAGAGATGTGAAAGGTGGGAGGTGGGGGTGGGCTGTGTAGGCTTGATAGGTGCTATCAGGAGTCTTGTGTAAACACTTCTAATACACTTTTAATTTTTTTTTAACAAAGTGTGTGAATGTTCCCTACAAAACAATAATTTGAAAGAAGTATATAGAACAAAAACAAATAGCGATCCCGTGCTGCACTCCCAGATTCCAATTTTAGTGGACCCTACCTGCATTTTATCATAATCCTTGGCCATGCCTACTTAGAACTCGGGGGAGCCGGCAGGAGAGTCTTGTCATTTTTGGGCACAGGCTGCCCTCTGCTGTTAGCTACTGGATTGCCATCCACAAGACACACCGGAAAGGATCAGGATCACGGTCCCAGTTGGCTTTGGGGGGGGGGGGGGGAGGTTCACAGAAGCTCCCAGCTTCCTGCCAGTAAGCTTGACTATGTCAGAAAACCCTTGAAAGACAGGACAGGAGAACACATCTCCCAATCTTTACACATTCATTTTTCCATCCATATATTTCAGTTCTTAAAGGACTCCAAATTTACCCACTTCTTCACTGAATTCTCTATAAACCCCTGTGGGGCAAGTTGTGTTTCTTCAGAGGAGAGAATGGAGGCTGGGAGGCTGTGAAACGTGCCCTCCATCTCATTAGCCAGCGCATGATAAAACCAGGCTAAAAGTGAGGCCTCCCAACATCCCTCCAGACTGGCTGAAACCCAACACAGGGTGGTGGCCTGCTCAAAGTCACAAAGATGAAGCAGATGGGCGCCTGGGTTGAGCATCTGCCTCTTGGTTTCAGCTCAGGTCATGATGTCAGGGTGGTGAGATGGAGCCCCACACCGGACTCCGTGCTCAGCAGGGAAGTGTGCTTAAGATTCTCTCTCACTCTCCCTCTGGCCTACCCCCTCACTCATGCACGCTCTCTCAAATAAGTAAATAAATCTTTGAAAAAAACAAACCAACCAAAAAACAAATGTGAAGCAGCAAATCCAGGACAAAAAGCTATGAGTTGTTATCACCACAACCAAGACTCCCTCTTGTGGTCCCTCCTGCCCTGCTCTGCACCCCCATCTGTTTCTCTCCCAGCCTCTACCTCCAGTCAGGAAGGATCTATGGATAGCTGAGGGATGGATGGTGGACTCGAGGCCAGGGATGACACAAAGGAAACAGGGAACAGATAAACATGAGCCATCTTTGTGGATGCCAGATGCGACAGATGAAAGTGGGTGGGTTCACTAATACTGAGGAACTGTGTTAAGCCCTCGTGGAACACAGACACCAGTGGGAGAAAGAAAATGAGGAAGTGACTGAGAATAATTGGAACTGACTGAGAAGAGCTGGAATTAAAAGAATTTAGTTCAAATTGACTAAGATTACATTCCCACCTTCCGCACTGTGGGACTCAGAATAGAAACCAAGCTGGGGTATCAAAATCGAAGGAGGTGACGTGTTTGCACACTGGAGGGCTGTAGCCTGAGAAATGTGTGCCCACTAAAGACAAGAGAAACAGCACTAAAGGTGAACTCAAAAGACCTGCATTCCAGCCCTGCCTTTCCCACTGAGATGGAGGTGGTTTAACAGACAAATCCCTTAACCTTGCAGTTTTGGCTTCTTTGATATTCCTGATATCTCTCGAGGGGCCCTGCTGAGGGTCCAGGAAGGGCTCTGTTAAGGATCCATGAAGCAGGGAATGTAATCCTGCCTAGAAACACAAAACACTGTGACAAGCCACCAAATGGCAAATGCGACCCCTCTTAAAAAAGAAAAAAAAATCGTAGACCCCACTCTAAAGCCGGTGGTAAGCAAAGGACTTTTTTTTTTTTTTCTTTTACTAAAAACAAGCTATTTTTAATCCTCCAAACTTGTCTCTGGCAAATGTGAAGGCAGTGGTGATAAATGGCTGTGGTTTTGTGATACAAAAGCTAGGAGGGATCTAACCTGTCAGATCTGAGATAGAGGAAGAAAGGACAATTCTCAAGGAAGGTGAGGGAGAGGGGGTGGCTGGAGCATGATGCTCTGGAAGCTTAGGCCAAGGAGAAACAGGTAAGGAGACAAGTTGTGGAAAGCATTTTTTGAAGTTGTGTGCTGTATGAAGTGTCATGCAGAACTCTCTGTTGTGTCCCTACGAAATCTTCAGTAAGATCTACATTGCTTACTAATGCTTAGGGAAGCGTGATTTCTTTTTCAAGGGATGTAAAGAAACCCCAAGTCCTGCTTTAACTGTATCACAAGGTGAAAACTGAAGTGATCCATAAGGAGAAGGCAGTATACAGACTGTGGGGACATCCTTGGCCTCAGGAAGTTCAAAACTACAGAGAATGGGACATTTTTATTACAGAAATCATTAAAATTTAATATGACAAATATGCTAAAGGCTATTCTAGAAATACACACGAAGTATTGTATTACACACTGGAGCGAGTAACTAGCTCTACCTGAGAAATCGAGGAACATTTCACAAGGGAAAATGTTAGTTGGACAGATGGAGAAGTAAAGAGGAAATCATTCTGTGAGAGCTAATAGAATCTGCCTTGAAATAATCATGTCTCTCTTGACTGCTGTGGATAACACAGGAAAAGAGGGCAGAATCTTACAAAAAGCATATTGGCTGAGATGAGTGAACAGGCAATAAATTAGAGCACTAAAAAAGAAAATATAGATGAGAAAAGAAATCATGATCCACATCATAACCGTGAGATGAGATTAACAACATGAAGGAAATTTTAAAGCAGAGAGGTTTACGTTGATGATGACAAAGTTACAACCCACACAAAGCTCTAACCATCATAAACGTTTATATACTGGGGGCATCTGGATGGCACAGTTGGGTGAGCATCCGACTCTTAACTTCAGCTCAGGTCATGATGTCAGGGTCATGAGAGTGAGCCTTCTGTCAGACTGCGCTCAGTGGGGCATGTGCTTGAGATTCTCTCTCTCCGTCTCTGTCCTTCCCTTCCAAAATAAATTAAAAAAATTTTTTAAAAGAAGCTTTGGGGCGCCTGGGTGGCTCAGTTGGTTAAGCGACTGCTTTCAACTCAGGTCATGATCCTGCAGTGCCGGGGTCAAGTCCTGCATCTGGCTCCCTGCTCAGCAGGGTGTCCGCTTCTCCCTCTAACCGTCTCCCCTCTCATGTTCTCTCTCTCACTCTCTAAGTAAATAAATAAAATCTTTAAAAAAAAGAAGAAGAAGAAGAAGAAGAAGCTTTGATTCCTTTGATTGGGAGAATGGTATTTAGACAATGCTAGGTATGTTCACTGTTATGATATATTATGATATTTAGAGAGTGCTAGGTATGTTCACTGTTAGTTACTGGGGGTGTCATTACTTCTAGCCCAGTTCAGAGATAGAGAGACAGACAGAGAGAGAGACATATACACAATCCATCTATTTCTGGCATTTATCTACCAATATTAAAATCATGACTTCACACTCATAGATCCAATTCCAATCCAACACCACTGGGTTTATTCTAGCCTTTCCTTTTTCTACATTTTCCCTTTTTCTAATAGTGAGAAACTTATCTCTCATTATCCACAATGCATTTCCTTATTAAGATATACATAAAATAGTTTCATAATTACTAATCTTTTAAAAACCAGATATTTGGGGTGCCTGGGTGGCTCAGTCAGTTAAGGGTCTGACTCTTGATTTCAGTTCAGGTCATAATCTCAGGGTTGTGAGATAGAGCCCCACATGGGGTTCTGTGCTGGGTGTGGAGCCTGTTTAAGATTCTTTCTCTCTGTCTCCTTCTTCCCCTCCTCCCCAGTTCACGTGCTCACTCACTGGACGCTCTCTAAAATAAATAAATAAATAAATAATTTTTTTAAAAAACAGGTATTTTGAGGAGTTCTGTTTCTGAAACATAAAAAGATTGGTCTTTTTGATTTAATAAAAAGAGAGGAGGGCGCCTGGGTGGCTCAGTGGGTTAAGCCGCTGCCTTCAGCTCATGTCATGATCTCAGGGTCCTGGGATCGAGGCCCACATCGGGCTCTCTGCTCAGCGGGGAGCCTGCTTCCCTCTCTCTC
Source organism: Lutra lutra (assembly GCF_902655055.1). Taxonomy (NCBI): domain Eukaryota; kingdom Metazoa; phylum Chordata; class Mammalia; order Carnivora; family Mustelidae; genus Lutra; species Lutra lutra. The sequence goes on along the minus strand of NC_062295.1, from coordinate 20,110,422 downwards.
TCTCTCTCTGCCTGCCTCTCCGTCTACTTGTGATCTCTCTCTGTCAAATAAATAAATAAAATCTTAAAAAAAAAAAAAAGAGAGAGGAAAAGGGGAGCCCAAAATACACACTGAAGAAAGGTCCCACAGGTATAAAAACAGATTTTCCAGCAGACGGACAAGAAACCCCAAGTTCACAGATGAGAACTCTCATTCCCATTCAAGCCAAAAGAGAACCTCACATTCAAATGCTGGTTTAGCAGATCCTAAAATTTTCCATTCAAAATTACTTTGGCTCACGAATTTGAAACTACTGATCACACTATCTTCCAGGAGCTTCCAGATTTATCCTTCCTACCTCCTAACTTTTCTCTCATAATTTCTTTTCTCTCCTTTTTGTTGTCTTTTTATGCTGCATGCTGGGGCAAATCATCACAGATGTTATGTTCAATGGTGTCTTTTCAATGATTTAATGTATCTTGAGTTTTTTAGAGCAGTGTGCTCTTTTTAAGATCTTTAATGGTTGCTTCTCATGTCAGCCTATAAAATGTTTTTTGAATAATATTTCTTGTCTAATGACTATTAAAATATGAGTTTAGCTTACTTTAAGGTCTTTCTTTTCCATATTTCTTATTTTCCCATTTCCTTGTGTCTTGATTTTTTAGTTTACTCAAATTGCTACCAACTTCTTAATAATGTTATTTCCCAAATATCTGGTGATTCCTGAAGGTGTGTTTATCTTTCAGTTGACAAAAAGAATAACCTAGGAGCTCCAAGAAATTCTAAGAAATAAAAAATGGAAAATCAGTTACCCATAAAAGAAAAAAAAATCATATCATCAGACTTTTTAACATTGACTATCAGAAGGCAGAAAAGCAATACCTGTGAACTTCCAAAAGAAAATGTAGAATCCAGACTTCAAGCTCTAGTCTAACCTAAGAAGAACACCAGTGGCATGAAAGAAAAAGCACCAATTCCATGAAAGGGGCGAGGGGGTGGGGAACACCTAAAAAAAGTAGCTGAAGAAACAAAGGAAGACATTAAAATCGTAAAATTGGTAGTTTCAGAAATATTCTATAAGACGGGAACCTGTGTGGCTCAGTTGGTTAAATGACCAACTCTTGAGTTTGTCTGGGGGGGTGTGATCACAGCATAGTGAGATGGAGCCCCGAATCTGGCTCTGCGCTCAGCAGGGAGTCTGCCTAAGATTTTCTCCTTCTGCCACTCTCTTTCTTTCTCAAATAATAAATAAATCTTTAAGAAATATATGCTCAATAAGAAATCACTTACGTTAAAAAGTCATGTTAAGAAAAAATAAGTACTTTAATTACTTAGAAATTTTAAAAACCAGGATACCTGGCTGGCTCAGTCAGAAGAACATGGAGCTCTTGATCTTGGGGTCATGAGTTCAAGCCCCATATTGGGTGTAAACAGGACTTAAAAATAAATTAATTAACTTAAAAAAAAAGAAATTTTTAAAAACATGCCTGCTATCATTTAGGATATCTCAATATAAGGACAGCATGGCGTAATGGAGTAAAGTCTGAATTTACGATCTCAGAGATGAAGCTGAGAGACTCCCAGAATGAATCACAAAAGGACCACAAGATTGAAAGTCTGAGGTAAACCTAGTTCAGAGAAATAGAGAATAAATATAGAGATTCCACCATTGGTCTATCAGTAGCTCAAGAAGGAAGGAACAGAGAGAATAGAGGGGATAAAATAAGAAAGGAAATAATATAAGAAAATGTTCTGCCAGGTGGAAAAATATAAATCTATGAATAGCCAAACTATGCACAAAATGTAAAAAGTTATTTTTTCAGACATTTAAGAATTCAGAAAACTGACCTCTTATAAAGCAAGGGTGTGGGGGAATGGCAGTGGGGCGGGTAGAGGGAAAGAGAGAGAGAATCTCAAGCCGACTCCATGTGAGTGCAGAGCCCAACATAGGGCTCGATCTCGCGACCCTGAGATTGCGAACTGGGCAGAAATCAAGAGTCAGACACTTAACCAACTGAGCCACACAGGTGCCCCCTCATACCCTCATTCTTAAAAAACAGTGAATGGGCTCTAAGATAGAAGGGAACTAACCTAAGAGTACAAGAAGGGGAGACTCCTGACCATTTCTGCAGTGTGTAGTTTATAGCCAAGCTGGGCATCCTAGGGGTTCTGGGGCAGATGTCTTTATATATAAAGAAGGTGGAATTAGGAATCTCAGTTGGAAATACAATCAATCTTAGGGAAGTCACAAAGACGTGTTTCTCGGGTTCTGGGCAGGGGAGGGAGTAGGAAAGGAAATTAGAAATTCTACGACAAAAAAAAAAAGTCATATAAGAAAGTTAGGATCAAATATGAAATCAACTAAAATGTGGAGCGATTCTGAGCATCTGATTCTATGGATTCGAAGCATCTGTTTCACCCTGATACCCTGGAACACTAATCAACGGGCTTGCGGTTTCACAACATAAGATCGTGTTTTCTTTTCATTTGTCCTATCATACTACTTGGCTATGCAATGAAAGATATTTATATTATCATAACATTATAAGTGGTGTTTATTCATTTTCAATTTCTATGCTAAACCTATTAGCAAAATGTAAGTGTTATCAACCTTGCGATGCAGAGAAGTTGGGAGGCAAACGGAAGTAAAAAAATATAAGAGCACTAATTTCCGCAGCTTGGATAGTACCAAGAGATACTGCCTAAAGATAACAGAACAAGAAATTAAATTTTAAAGATCATATTTACTTTACAGGAGTGATCGCTATAAGAACTACAAATAAAAAGACGGCTAGTTAGATTTCGGGGTGGGATTTTAAATCAGATCATTCCTTAACTTTCTAAATCAACCCTCAGTAAATACTGCCTGTGTATGATAAATAAAAAAGTGAAAGTATAAAAATACGACTTAAGTTAAGAAAGCAACAACCAGAATACCCAAAAAGCGAAAGGGTTAAAAAATAGATTATTCTGGGGAGTGGAATGACAGGCAAAAGTGAAAGACTCTCTTTTCATATTATGCCTTTCTGTACTGCTCAACTTTTTTTTCATATTTGTGTTCTAATTTAGTAATGATTTTTTAATGTGTTAAAATATTAGGGCAACCACTGAAAAATAGAGTAAGATCTATAATTTCCAAAACCCAATGTGGAAAAATGAACCAAAGAAACTCAATCAATGCAACAAATGCAGCAGAATGGGGGGGGGGGCGAGGGGGGCAGTAGGCAAAGAACAAGGAATTACAATAAACAGAAAATATAAAATAGGGTGGCAAAAAGGAAGCAAAACTCCTAAAATGCAAATTGATCAAAAGGTAAATCGATTGCACTAAAGGAGAGAAATATATTAATTTAAGAAATAAATTTACGAAGGGTTTGGATATATTAAGTATGCCATGTTAATAGCAATAAAATTAAATTGGGAATTCAGGGAGGTCCTTAGGAGAATAAGAGGGAACAGAGGGTTGTCTATTCTTGGGACCACAGCACAGGAGTGAGGTGAGCAGGATCATAGCTGAGTCTAGTCAGGTACAACAGGGAGTCCAGCTGTGACTGAACAGGGCCAGCCCAGGTCCAACCACTCTATTAGAGAGAGTTACAGGCTGAACTGTGTCCTCTTCCAAACCACGTGTTCAAGTCCTAATGCCCAGGACCTCAGAATGCGACTGCATTTGGAGATGGGGGCCTTTAAACAGGTGAACAGGTTAAAATGAGGTCATCAAGGTAACCCTAATCCAATATGGCTGGTGTCTTTCTAAGAAAATGAAGGCCATGTAACGATGCAGGGAGAAGATGGCCCTCCCAAGTCAGGGAGACAGGACTCAGAAGAAACCAGCTCTACCAGCGCCTTGATTTTAGACTCCAGAACTGTTGAAAACATAAATATCTGTTGTTTCGTCCCCTCGGTCTATGGTAGTTTGTTAGGGCAGCCCTAGCAAACTGATACAGAGGATCTCCTCTTCTTATTAATGATACTACAGTTAGGGAATTCAAATGCCAATGAAGTGGACAGAATAAACACGTGATTATAGGCAGAACTAAAAATGGGTCTAGCAGGTTCCACTTTGTTGGTTTTTGTGCTGTTGGGAAAGGATAGGAGTGGGAGATGAGCTCGGAATTGAGCTGAAGCTATAGCCCTGTTTATCTTTCACTGACATGGTCATAACTTAGGTAGAAAATGTTGGTGAAGCCGGGTTGCCTAATCCTGTTATCTGACAGCCACTGATTGGTGGCAGGCAAAACCAGCACAAGTAAAAATCCGGGCTCAGTCTTCTGATGGGTTTGTGAATTAGCTTTCTAGCAGTCAGACAGTTCTCTTGTTTGCTTTTCTTATCCCTTGCTGTTACCAGGAAAGACTGGGCCTGATTTTAAAATTCAGACAATAGAAGGGAGTCAACAAACTACATCAGTAATCTCCAATTAAAAGACAGACTCAAACTAAGGAGAGGCTAATCAATGGACCAGAATAGAGTCCAGCAAGACCTACACATATGCAATCCACTCATTTTCAACAGAAGTACCAAGTCAAAGCAAAAGAAAGAGAAAAATTTTTAACAAATGATGCTGGAATAAATGAATATCCATACAGGAAAAAAATATAAAAGAATCTCCACCTCTGCCTCACTGTATATGCAAAAATGAGTTTGAAATGGACCATACACCAAAATGCAAAAGACACAAAGCCCCATTTTTTAAAAGAGTGAAATACTTGAACAGAAACTTCACTTGCCCATATGCACATGGAAAGTGCTCATTGTCATTAGGGACAAGGAAAAGATAGAGACTCTTTGTTTTTAAGTCCTGTTACCCAGCTATGGGCTGTCCATTCCCAAAACAAAAATATCTTCCTCAAGAAATTGGGGGAAATAAAAGAGATAGAAAGCAAGCATGTTCATTCATCATTAAGAATGCTAATTGGCAGTTTTTTGGAGAGCAATTAGGCAGAATTTAACATCATTTTACCTGAAAGTAAAATGCATGCTTTGACCAGTGCTATTGATTGCAGGGATAATCTAAAGAAAATTCCTCCCCCATCACCAACACAAAGACGCATGTACAAAAGTGTTTGCTGTAGATCTATATGGGAGAGTGAAAATCTGGAAACTCCCTAAAATGTCCACTAGTATGGGGACCGGTTAAGTAACTTATGGTGCTTCCTCTACTCATATGATGGATGCAATCGTTAAAATCACAAGATAGACCTGTATTTACTGACATGGGGAGATCTCAGAGATATATAGACCTATTGTTAAGTGAAAAAAGGGAGTCACCAAACAATGCAAATGTTCTATTTACATCATTAGAGACTTACAGGAAGGTGAACGTTTTTGTAAGTAAAGGCAAAGGTAAATTTCCAGAAGGAAACACATGGGAACCTAAGAGTGTTTGCCTCTGTGTACATAAGGGGTAAGGATACTCACCATCACTTTTTACTCAATATGAATTGTTTATAACTGGGATGAGTTTACTCGTTCTCCATGTAATTAAAAAAATAATAAAAACTGCTTTTTAAAGTACCGAATATTAATTATCAATGAAACTAACATGGATAGGGTTTTGCCCCACACTCTGCTAAAAGCCTTACATAATCTCACTGAAACCCGCAAAATGGACACCTATGTTCATTACATAAAAAAGTGGAAGCTTAGAAGATTTTAGGGGTGCTCAGTGGCACCTTAAAATCATCTGAGGAATGTGTTGTTGTTTTTTTTTTAATTCTGATGGTTGGACCTCATCTAGAATCCACAGGTCCAGAATCTCCATAGGTGGGGCCCAAGCATCTGCAGTTTGCAGAAGCTCCGAGAGGTGATTCTAACGTGCAGCCAGCATGGAGAGCCAACGGTTGACATCATTCTCACTGCTAGGTCACATTGCTAGCAAAAATACAGCATGGCGGAGAAAGGAGAACCCTCCTACAATGTTGGTGGGAAGGCAAGCTGGTGCAACCACTCTGGAAAACAGCATGGAGATTCCTCAAAAAGTTGAAAATAGAGCTACCTTATGACCCAGCAATCGCACTACTGGGTATTTACCCTAAAGATACAAACGTAGTGATCCGAAGGGGCACGTGCACTCGAATGTGTATAGCAGCAATGTCCACAATAGCCAAACTATGGAAAGAACCTAGATGTCCCTCAACAGATGAATGGATAAAGAAGATGTGGTATATATATACAATGGAGTATTATGCAGCCATCAAAATAAATGAAATCTTGCCATTTGCAACAATGTGGATGGAACTAGAGGGTATTATGCTTAGTGAAATAAGTCAATCGGAGAAAGACAACTATCATATGATCTCCCTGATATGAGGAAGTGGAGATGCAACGTGGGGGGCTTGGGGAGTAGGAAAAGAATAAATGAAACAAGATGGGATCGGGAGTGAGACAAACCATAAGAGACTCTTAATGTCACAAAACAAACTGAGGGGGGCCAGGGGGAGGGGGGTAGGGAGAGGGTGGTGGGGTTATGGACATTGGGGAGGGTATGTGCTATGGTGAGTGCTGTGAAGTGTGTAAACCTGGCGATTCACAGACCTGTACCCCTGGGGCTAATAATACATTATATGTTAATAAAAATTTTTTTAAAAATACAGCATGGCTACACTGCCCCTTCAAACACAGAAAATTATAGTTACAGATAGAGGTAGATGTAGATGGTATAGACATAGCTATACCATAGGCACAGGTCTAGCCGTAGGTATAGATACATAGATGATTAGATGTAGGCATACATACACATATTGAATATATCTATTTTTTCAATTATGGATGAAGAGCACCTCAAGTAGAAAATGGACCGTGCATTGTTCTCCCTTTCTGCTCCTTCCAGTACGCCCATTCTCCGTGTCTGCCTTCTGGAGTGGTCACCGAAACTCCTGAGGATTGATACATGAAATATTTAAGAATCAGATAGCACACGTACTGACTCCATCAGAATGGACCCTGGACTTAGCCCTAGAGCAAGATTCAGGCTTTAACCTTTTGGTCACTGACTCCTGAAGAGGTGAAAGCTTTCCCCAGGGAAAGCAGCAGTGAAACGCCACTTGGCGGGCTCAAGACAGTAGCTGTTTACTAGCCGGTATGGAAATAGTTCCCTATTTCAACAACCACTCCAGCAGTGCCATGTCTACTCATGCCCAGACCGAGGTCTGAATGGTGGTGGTGGTGGTGAGTGTTTTTCAAAGGTTGTTCTGAGATGGTCTTCCTGCCATGCAACTATTTCATTTCAGCTACTTCCACCGAAAGACTTGCTTCTTGAGTGTTGGGAAGAAAAGAGTGAGGCTGGCAAGTAGTCTGCGATCCACACCGGGCTGCCCCCACCAGCTGCCATGTGCCCGGCAGCCCCCCCCTCCCAGCCCCGCTCATTCCCAGCTCTGAGGGGGTTTGTCACTTTGCTGATTACTGCCACGTTTCCCTCCTGAAGTGGCAGCTCCAGTTGTGCTTCCTAGATAATTTCCAAGATGCTAATTGCCACCTGCTGATTTCCTGTAAACACTGTACTTTACACATGTGATTAATCAGAAAGCTGTGGACTGTTCTGAAGGAACGTGTGTGCCTGCGTGTGTGTGTGCACCCATTTCATTACTGTGGTGAATTTAAATCACAGGCGATGTTTGCTCACAAAGCCGTATTAGTGAAACGGCAGGGAAAACAAAATTACAAAACACCATAAACTGCAAGTTCACAGACTGTATAAACAACAATTCGAGTCAGTCCGACAACTCGCTGAGTCAATCCTGGAACGGAGCAGCAGGCACGGAGCATCTCCAAAGGAGACTTGGAATCATAGGTGCTTGTGTTTCTTGGAGAAACCAAAACTGAAAATCTTTTCAAGGGTTTCTGGTAAAGAACGTTCTCTTTGGTTTCAAGATCAGCCTTGTACCAAATCCTCAGTCTTCCACTGATTACCCATAAGATCTCTACAAAGTACCTGAATCTTCAAGCTGCCCTTTCGTCATCTGTCAAATGGAGATAATTTCCAAGTCATCTGAGATAACATGTAAAATACTTATTTTGCATATTAGTCAGAGTTGCTTGGGGTGTTAGTAACAGAAATTTAATTTAAAACGGCTTAAGCAAAGCAAGAAATAGAGTGGCTCAAAAAATAAAGACCAGGGGCTCTGACTTCAGGTGCTGTTGGATCTAGATGCTCAAATAATGATTGTGAAACTCTAGGACATGCTCCCCCATTTGGGGGCCCTGCTTTCCTCTGTGTGGGCCTCTTTCTCAAGCAGACTCTATTTATGGCCAGCTGCTACACTCACCAAGAGCCTCACACATACATCGTACCTTCCCAGCAACTGCAGAGAACTGGTATGGACAGCACCTCCCTTGGGAAATGACCCACTAGCCCACTCTCAGATCACATAGTTCAGGTGTGGTCAGGGCGTACTTACTTAGACCCTACTCAAACTCCAGAGACAGGCACAGAACCAGACACGTACATGAAGATGCAGCTGGATCTCTGGCCTCAAAACAAAACAAGACAGTTTGAAGGACAGACAGCCCTACCTGACAGTATTTGAAAGGGAAAAATCAAGGGTTCCGACATCAGGATCTGAGTTCCAGGATTGACACTCAGTCTTCCATATAAGCAGGTATACTGGGTGATGAGAGAGAGAGAGAAGTTTGCTTAACTCTGAGAGAGGAGTTGGTCATTCCTACAGATACTCACAGAGGATGAGTCCATTTCAGTCCTAGGCCAACAGGGTAAAGTGGGCAGTCCACGGACCCAAAGCCAGATACATTTGGCTAAGGTAACAGTTTGCCATTCTCTGTTTTTAAGCCTCTCTGAAGGCTTATAGCACTTCCTACAAGAAATTCTCATAATACCCCCACCAGCAGTTCTGGTCTTCAAAGTATAGGACTCATTACTCATTATCCTACGTAATCACTTAGCCTTTTTATCCTGCTCTATCCACCAGTGGGGCAAGATGGGATCCTCTGCCCCTTTATTTCCACTGTCCCTCTTCTTTGATTTCTCCTCTGATAGGAAGAGGGTCCTTTAGTGTGATAATACATCAGGTATCCTATGAGAGTTGATCCATATGAGCCATACCGGTTTGATGTTTTTAGGTGCCTTGCTCTAAAAAATGGAAGAATTCAAAGGAAATGGGTCTGATCAGGACAGATGAAGGGAGCAGGTGCGAAAGAACGCTAGCAGCTCTTGTTGGGAAAGGATGGAAGGATAGATATCAAGATAAAGGGGACTTGCTGGTGCCCATGAAATGCAAACTTAGCCTACCTGGAAGGTAATGCACTTAAAACAGAAAGGAAGTGTTGGTAGCAGCCTTTGGACTCTGAATCTCTTCCTGACCGGCTGGAGGAGCATTAAAGTCCTTTCTATAACGAACTGAGCTTATTCATCTTTCCAGTCACTGTGGGTGAAAGGAACAGAGCTAGACACAGCACAGAGTGATGAGGAAGAGCATGGACTCTGGATTCAGACCATCTGGATTTGAATCTAGGATCCTACACTCTGTAAATAGGACACCCTGGGCATGCTATTTAACTTCTCTGAGCCTCCGTGTCCTTGTTGGTGAATAAATATAATAATGGTATCTACCTCCCAAGGTTGGCATGAGAAGGAATTTAGTTAATATGTGCATAAATTATTTAAAACAGAACCTGGCTCATGATAAATACTGAATTTACATATTAGCTTTATACAGACAGCAACCTGGACTCCCTTCCTTCAGGGAACCCCCTTGTTTGCATGTACATGGTTGATTGGGTGAATACCCCAGGACAAGTGTTGAGTCTCTCTACAGATTCACAGAGACAAAGTGGGGGTTCCCAAGAGGGGTGTGGTTGGCACCTAAGGAACTTTGATTTGTTCACAAACTGTTACTTGCTTTTGCTGTACTTGATTTTGATGAGAAGGTCTTTTCTTCTGTTTGGCAGTGTTGGAGCAAGCTCTTCCATAGGCTTACTCTGAAAATAAGAAAAGGTCTGCAGTGAAATTTTCTTGCTCTAGGCTGAAAAGACTCCGCATAATCAATTACAAGGGTGAGCTAGGTTGGTCACAGGAGGACTTAAGTGACATCAGCCTTTGCTAACAACTGGGAAGCAGCATCACAGGCAGGCACTGGGGCCAATAACAGGTGTTCCCAAAACTCCAGATGCAAAGGCTGGTTAGAACCCTGAAGGGTTATTACCCGGGTGTCAGAGAATCAGAGATGAGAGTAGAGATTGCACTACAGGCAGGCTCCAGCATGTTTTTCCTCGTGTGCTTGCAGCCATGGTAGCCCATTGTATCTTGTCAAGGTCTTTATATTCTTTAATCTTTATATTCTGGCATCCCTGATCTCCCTCTCCCTCCTTCCCCTTTCAGCAGTTACCCACTCAAGTCATTTTGCATTACTGCATGTATTCTATTCCCACTCGTCTCTAGAATACCTTTTCCTTACCAACCCAATTCCTGCTCGCTCCTCAAGATAACTGAATTTCACTCCTCCTTTAAGGTTTGCTTTGACCACTTCCAAACCCTCTGAACTGATACTCATTACCTGATACAATCATGTGGAATTCTATTCTACCTTATGACACCTCTTCAACGATGGCCTTGTAGGATAGTAAACATCCATTAGTTTTACCTGTATAGCATCCTTCATTCCTTCTGCTGGTAGTAACACCTACCCAATTTTTCTTTGGGGGAATAAAAAAAGCCCTTCCAAATTCTTGGTCCCTGGGACTCAAAAGGCTCAGCCTCAGGGATGCATGTGTGACTAAGACCTGACCAATCATATATTCCATCCCCCTGGTCACATTGACTGGATCAGGGATGGGCACATGACCCAAACCAACCCCAGGAGTTTCGGCTCCAGGAATTTTGCTGAAACCACTGAAAGAAAGAGGAGGGAGGACTCTCTCACAAAAGACCAGCAGCCTTTTGGAGAGAAACCTCCTGAAAATTAGACCACTTAAGAAAAAAGCAGAGCTGATGAAAGGAGGGAATAAGGTGCTAAGTCATGATCTGGATCCCTGGGCATGGCTATATCTAAACCTAAACATATCCTAGACCTTTCAGTTACATGAGACAATAAAATCCTTAATTCATTCATTCACTCACTCATTCATTCATTTGAAAAATATTAACAAAAGGCCTACTATGTGCTGGACACTGCTCTATACACTAGAATACACGAGATTTTTTTTTTTTTTTTTTTTTTTTTTTTTTTTTTTTTTTTACTTAATACAATATAAGCTAGATTTCTTTGCTTGCAACTGAAATCACCCTGGTCAATGAAGTCTTCGTGTTGCTTCAGTCATGCAATGTTACATAACCTCCTTCATGTGAATGCCTTTTTCCCAAGTAGATCATACATTCACTGAGAATAGAAACCACACATCATATTTCTCTATATTATCAACTGTGTTATGTACAGTAAATAATTAGCGAATTAGTTGTTAAGTCCATAAAAAAGGCTACCTTTATTGGGAACTACCACTGGTGGTATTGATTCAAATAGCACAATTCAGAAGACATGTCTAAAGAGATTTGCCAGTGAGTTCTGATTAGACCCTGGCAGCCAAAAGATATCTGTGCTCCATGAGCACACACATGGCATGATGATGGGATCAATATTAATCCACAAAAAAGGAATATATCAGAGGACTGACTTATGATGTCAGAACATATGCCAGTACCTATCTCTGCTCCTAGTCCAAATTCCCTGAAATGACCCAAGAAAAGATGTTGTTAAATAATAAATATATAACAATGATGAAGATCAGGAAAAGATACACAATGGACCATAAGTTCTGAACAGAAGAAGAAATGAAAACATGTGCAAGAGGGGACTGGTTGTGAAGATGGGAGTGGTTCTAGGGGAAGTCCAAACTCAGAATAGCAAGCAGTGGGCAGTGAACGGTAAAGTACCTTGAGAACTGAGTTCAGAGCAACTGAATGGTCAACTCAGCCGCTGACACCGTTTGGCCACGGGGGAGGAGGCAGCAACTACCTTTTCCTACAGAATAAAGCAGTGACTACGGACACAAAGAAGGAAGGCACAGGACACTGCCACAAGCATCTTGCAATTCCTAGGAAAGAGTCAAACCAGAAGAAAAGCTATCAGCTCACTCTAACTGGCAGCACACACACTCCCTTCTAGCAGCTGAATATAATCAAAATCACAAAGAGGTAAATATCTGTCTCAAATATTAAAAGTGGGAGGAACAGGAATCCCTAAATACATTGCAAAATCTAATCAAATGGTCCTTTCTTTATTCTCCTCTTTTTAAAGGATCTATTTAATTTAGAGATAGAGCAAGGGTGGGGAGGGACAGGGAGAGAGGGAGAGAATCTCGAGCAGACTCTCCACTGAGCACTGAGCCCAATGTGGGGCTTGATCTCACGACCCTGAGATCATGAACTGAGCAGAAATCAAAGGTCTAACACCTAATTGAGCCACCCAGGTGCCCTATTCTCCTCTTATTTAATCTCTTAACAGCCTTTAATAAAAATGACTACTCCCCCCTTCTTGCAACACTTGCTTTCCTTGGCTGCCATGAGATCACATTCTAGTGGTCTATCCCTTTACACCCTCATTATCTCTATTCAGTCTTCTATGTGTTTTCTAGAGCTGCCATAACAAAACACCACAAACTGAGTGGCTTAACAGAAGTTTATCATTTCACAGCTCTGGAAGCCAAAAGCCTGAAATCAAGCTGCCAGCAGGTCCATGCTCCTTCTGAAGGCTTTAGGAAAGGATCTCTCCTAGCTTCTGTAGTTCCTTGGCTTGTGATAGCATAACTCCTATCTTTACATGGAGTTTTCCCTATGTGCATGTGTCTATTTCCAAATTTCCCCTTTTTATAAGGACAGAAATCATACTGAATTAGGTGTTCTGCTCCAGTATGGCCTCATCTTAACTAACTACATTTGCAAAGAGCACATTTCCAAATAAGGTCTGACGTACTGAGGGTTAACACTTCATTATATGAATGGGGGGGCACAATTCAATCTAAAACAATTCTCTTCCTTTACTGTCTACTCAACAATGGGGTAGTGTTCTTGGGGCATGGGCCTTCCTTCTCCTCCCTTCTATATCTGTGCTCCTTCCCTATGTTTTCATCAAATCTGATGGCTTTAAATATATGCTAACAACTTCCAGATTTATATTTCACTTCTGACTTCTTCCTTGAGGTATACTCAACTGTCCATTTGACTCTTACGTATCTAACAGAGACCTCAACATTATGGAATCCAAAACAGAATTAATAATTTTCACCACTTCTCCACTCCAACAGACAGGACCCCACTAGATCTCCCCATATCAAAAACTGTAGTGCCATCAACCAAGATGCTCATATACAAAACTGAGGATCCTCCCTTTCTCTTGAGCTCCATAACCATGCTATGACAAGTCCTAACAGTTCTGCATTCAAAATACGTAGAATGCATCCATTTCTCTCCACCTCTGTTGTCATACCCAAGTCCAAGCCATTACTAACCTTTTGCCAAAAGTAAATCCACAGGCCTATATCTGGCCACTCATCTTTACTCTTAACCCCCTCCAACCCACCCTCAATATCAGTGTGATTTTGATAAAGTATACATTCGATCATGTCACTCAGTAGTTTTAAACCCCTAAATGCCAATATTTTAGAATCAATCACATACTCCTTACCATAGCCCGTAAGGCTCTTTGAACATTGTCTGGCCCTTGCCTACCTTTATCCTTACTCTGGACCCTTCCCTCCTCTTGCTTATTATGCTGCAGCCACATTGGTCCCCTTTTGGTTTGTAGAATACTTCATGCTATTTCCCACCTCCAGGCCCTTCCATACTCTTGCTGTTCCCCTTTCCAGGAAGGCTCTTCCATATACTCTGCACATATATGGATCTTTCTCATGCTTGAGACTCCAGCTCAAGTATCAAACATTAGAATCTCTTCCCTGATCAAATTTCCTAAGGTAACCCCTGCCTCGTTACTGTCTGCTCTATTACCCTATTCATTTTACTTCTAGTATTTCCAACGATCTAATATTATCCTGTTTATTTATATGTGTACTTGTGTATTATTTGTCTTCTTCTCTAATCTCCACTAGAATGTAAGCTTCTTAAGGGCAGGAATCAAGCCTATCCTTTACCACTGTGTCTTCAGTACTTAATACTTCACCTGAAACATAATTAACATCTATATACATATTTAACAGATGGGTGCATGAATTTAAAAAAAAAAAAAAACAGACCTAGAAACCCTCTTACTCAAATCCCTGTATGCTGAGTGTTCTCTTAGCACACTATTTCCAGGAGTCTACATGAGAGAGAATTCTTTTTCCTAGAGACAGAGAGATGCCTCCACTTTCTTGTAGCAATGTTTTGTTTGCATTGCATTTTCTTTGCACTGCCTTCATCATAAAGTCCAAATTCCTTCTATACAGGAATAGTTGTATAAGCCTATACAACTTCATCTTCCACTACTTCCTTCCCTTATAATAAGGTCATGGGCCACTCAACTTCATATCATTACATAAAAACACCACTCAAGCTTATGTTACCTCTCTTTGGAATGCCTTTCTTGCCCCTCCTGCTAAACATGCTTCAAGATTGACTCCAAGAAGCTTTTCCTGGTAGCCAAAGAGGCTATTACTCTGTCATGTCAGAGGCCTTCATACATACCTCTACCACATTGACTCTAATATATGACAACCCAACACCTCAACATAGTGAAGCTTACAAATTACAAAGATAAAATCCTGAAAGCAGCTTGGGACAACTGGTCCTTAACCTACAGACACATAAGCCTGGCAGCAGACCTGTCCACAGAGATGTGGCAGGCCAGAAAGGACTGGCATGATATATTTTACATGGGAAAAATATGCAGCCAAGAATGCTTCATCCAAGAAAGTTGTCTTTCTCTAAGATAAACAAAAATTAAGGGAACTTGTAAACACTAAACTAGCCCTGCAAGAAATATTAAAGGGGGCCCTTTGAACAGAGAGAGAGAGACCAAAAGTAACAAAGACCAGAAAGGGACAGAAAAAATCTACAGGAAGAGTGACTTTACAGGTAATACAATGGCACTAATTTCATATCTTTCTGTAATTACTCTGAATGTAAATGGACTAAATGCTCCAGTCAAAAGACACAGGGTATCAGAATGGATAAAAAACAAGACCCATCAATATGCTGTTTATAAGACTCATTTTAGACCCAAAGACAACTCCAGATTGAAAGTGAAGAGGTAGAGAATCATTTATCATGTTAATGAACATTAAAAGAAAGCTGGAGTAGCCATCCTTGTATCAAACTAGATTTTCTTTTTATTCTATTTTTTTTTAGAGATTTTATTTATTTATTTGAGAGACAGAAAGAGAGAAAACACTATAGGGGGGAGGGGCAGAGGGACAAGCAGACTTCCTGCTGAGCAGGGAGCCTGATGTGGGGCTCAATCCCAGGACCCTGAGTCATGACCTGAGTCAAAAGCAGAAGCTTAACAGACTGAGCTACCCAGGCATCCCAGATAAACTAGATTTTAAACCAAAGACTGTAATAAGAGTTGAAGGGCACTAGATCTAATACATGACAATTCTGTAATTGATTTTCCCCATTTTACTCTTAATGCTTTGAGTAAAAGGGTTATGTCTTATACTTCTCCCACTAGTACCTAGCATGGTGCCTCATAGATATACAGAAAAAAAAAAATTGTTGACTACTATATATGCATATATAGTTGAAATTTTTCATTATTGTTTTGCTCAGTGGAGTGAAAGGAACTGGAACATTTTAACAGTTGTTATTTTGTCAGCTATTTGACCATCATTAATGAACCAGTGGGAGAGGTGATTTTAATTTGTGAAAATGAAAACTATTTCAACTAATTATGGCTTGGTTAATAAATCATATTTGATAATATCGTATCTAAAATAGGCACACCAATATACAGACTCAGCCTTTTCATGTCCACTTTTCAATTTTTAAAGAAATGGATAAAAAAAATTCAGGGCACTAAAGAAATGAGAGGTAACTGGCATTACTAGGAAATTCTCTAGGTCGGATTTTTTAAAGAAACTTAGCGTAAGCATAGATAGCACTTCTTAAATCTATTTAATGTATAGTTAATGTTTACTTTTGTGGTAACCTTACTTTTGGCGAATGGGATTTAAAGCAAGGTATAACCCCTACGGTTGCCAGCCAAAGGGTTTGTGGATCAGCACCTTGGACAGAGGAATGGTCTGTAAAAGGTCACTCTAAAACGGTTTATACAAGGACAGCTGCAATGTCAGATATACTATTAAGAAAAGACTGGTGTGAACATTCCTCTAGGGATCATTTGAAGACAGTGGTCCTGGATGTGGGTCAACTCAGGGGACAAAGTCTTATGAAAACAACCACTCTTCTTTACTTGTCCTCAAGTAGTATGATCTGCTTCATACTTCAGATTTATTGACCTATATTGATTCACTATTTTTTCAACAATCTGATCTTCTCAAGTCACCAACATTTTCACTCGAAAGTAAATGTAAACACCTAATTAGAAAACATGGAGGACATCTGTTCTTTTTACCCATCCAGCATCTATGACCCCTTTTTCTTTGTAAACCAACTTTCAAAAAAATAACTGTTTTTAAAAGATGGTATTAAGGAATTCTTGATGTTAACAGGAAGCATTTGATGGTACTGAAGTTATGTTTAAACTAAGAGTCCCTATCTTTTAGCGATACATTCTGATAGTTACCAATGAATAATGTAATGTCTGGGATTTGCTTCAAATTATCCAGGATTGGGGTGGGTGGGTAGAGACATAGGGAGGAAAAAATTGGCCATGAGTTGCTAATTGTTAAAACTGGAAGATGAGAATATGAGTGTAAATTCTACGTTTTTATATTTGATGGGGCACCTGGGTTGCTTAGTAGGTTAAGCCTCAGACTCTTGATCTCAGCTCAGACTTTCTTTATCTCATGGTGGTGAATTTAAGCCTCATGCTGGGTTCCACACTAAGCATGGAACCTACTTAAAAAAAAAAAAAAATACTGGTGTGTGTTATTGAGAGGCCACCAAACCAAACCAAACAAAAAAGACAACAAACTACTCCTAAAGATCTTATGATCCTACATCTGCGAGATAATGAACAAGGCCCAGTATCCTCTGCTCTAAGAGGAAAGTGAGGAGGTTAGGCTTTAACTTTCCCAGTTAATCATCCGCAGATCAGATTTTGTCTTTTGGAAGTCCATGTTATGGAATAGAAAGTTCAGATGTCTGCAGATGATCACTTTCTTGAGGAGCAAGATGTTTCAGGAAAGCAGTTTCTAAGAAATGAAACTGTTCATGCACCACCCCTGACAAGAAGCAGCTGGGTGGCCTAGAATTGCAGGACCTGAGGCTGAGTGTGGGAGGTGGTTGTGATGGCGGGCTGAAGGTCAATGCACTAAAATTCTAAGTCAGAACAAAAACAAAACAAAAAACACTGTTTAAATATAAAATGGGCTAAATAAGTAGAGGGAACTAAGATACAATGCCAAGTGCATTAGGATGGAGAGGAGCTAAAATATGAAGAGTGTGGAGAGGTACAAAAGGAAGACATACCTAAATATTTGGCGGCGGGGGGGGGGGGGGCATTACGGAGCCAAAAGAGAGGGTGGGTGATAAAATGAGAAAAGGAATGTAAAAGTGCTTCAAAATGTGTGAAAGTGTGCACACATGGCAAGAACTACTCAGAAGCTATGGGCAGCAGATGAGGTCAAGTGCCTACTCTGTGAAGCACTGCTCTAAGCACCTGGCACATCCGGCTTAAAAAAAAAAAAAAGTCCTGCTTCGTCAAGCTAACATCCTGGTGGGGAGAAACACATAAATGTATTTGCTAAGTGTGTGGATCCCACCTGGCTGTTGCATTTAGGCAGAAAATGTGGCCTCCAGCTTGCCGCGGTCCCCACCATTCCCCACTGTCTTATTTTGTGCCTACTTCGCTCATTAATGTTACCTGCCTGAGCTCTGCAGGCTTGAGTTTGTGACCCGTGCTCTCCGATGTCCCTGAGCTGCTTGTGATGCTCGCCTCCCCTAAAACCACCAAATGGCCCAATGAGTACATAAAGGACCATTTTCTTATCTGAATCTGAATCCTGAGTTGCCACTAACCTGAAGTTACCTTGGGTGGTTACATCACCACGCTGAGATCTCAGTGTTCTCAACTGTAAGGTGGAGGCATGTATCTGCCTTATAGGGCTTTATGAGGACTAGACATTGCCTAACCAGCCCTTACTCCTCCTTGGGATCTCATCCTTAGCAATACTTCTTAAAGAAACTTACCCAGACCTCCTGACTATGTCAAATCCCTCTAATATACCTCTAATATACATAGATCCTTCCACCATGTTCCTCTTCTGGGTAGTACCTGTTGCAGTTACAATTGTACCTTAGTTTATTTGATTATTTGATTAATGCGGGCGTTCCCAACAGACTTGGAAGTGCAACAGTGGCATGGATTCTGCTTTTGCTCACCCCCTTCATCATGCCTGGCACAAAATAGATGCTCAAAAAGTACGAAGAGAAAGAAAGAAAAGTAAACTGTGCCAAGACAACCCCTGGCATATACTAGGTGTCCCATAGATTCTCTCTGACCCGCCCTCACCTAATGCCCGTCACATAAACGCTACTCCTAGCTTCTGGGCTGCTGGAATTTGTAGACTGAGTTTTAACTAAGACTTCTGCTAAGAAAGGAAAGTCACTAAGCTTTCTCTTCTAATAGGCCACCTACTCCTAGAACGGGGATTTTTGTTTTGCCCACTGATGTATGCTAAGTGCCTACAACACTGCCTGGCACCTCATCAATAAAGGGATGGATGGGTGGGCGGGCAGGCATCGCTCTGAGTTTCACAGAAGTTGGGAGGCGAAGACAGCTCCTCTTAGCAACCGCAGTGCCCGGCGGGGAGGGAGGAGCGGGGACTCTGGGCCAAGACCCCCCTCTGTTCACATTCAGCTACATCAACTCCCCCAGAGCTAGGGCAGTAGGACCCCCATACAACGGGGCGTCCCCACGCCCGCCCAGGAGTACCGGGATGGAGCCAACACAAGTGCTCCCGCGGAGGAGGGCGGGGAACAGATGGGGGGCCCTTGCACTGCCTCTGGGGATCTGGGTGGGGCCGCCCCAGGTGTTCCCACATTGGGGGACAGACGGGGCGCCCCCGCGCCGCCCCTGGGGGACGGAACGAGGCCACCCAGATCCTCTCGCAGCGGGGGACAGATGGGGCGTCCTCGCGCCGCCCTTGGGGGCCTGGGTGGCACCGCCCCAAACGATCCCCACGGGGAACCAACACGGAACCCCCACGCCGCCTCAGGTGCTCTCCCCTGGGGGACGGTTGGGGTGGCCCCGCACCGCCCCTAGGGGACGGGACTGGGTCGCTAAGGTGCTCCTGCGGGGGCGCACCAGGGACCGAGCGCCTTAGCGAGGGCAGCAGTCCGCGAGAGTCGCCGCCCTCAGAGGATGCTTCAAGCATGTGTGAGCCCTCTGCGACAGACCCCTCCGCCAAGCAAAGGAGTCCCCTCTCCTTCTCCCTCTTCCGCTGCAGAAAGGCCTTTGCGCCGCATCCCCAATAGTGTCCTTCACCTCAGAGACGTCTCCCCGCCTCCCAGACTTCACGGCTGAGGGAAGCCTCCCACTCTCCTTTTCCACACTGTTCCATCTTCTCCCGCAAAATGTCTGTTCGGCCACCGACTGTGTCCCTCCGCCCCGCGAAGCTTCTCCACGCCCCTCCTCATTCTTAAAGTCCCTCAGCGGCGAGGCGCTACGCCGCGCGCTCTCGCGAGAGTCCACCACGCAGCCCTCTCCCTCAGCCCCTCGCCCGCAAGGAAGCCTCCCCGGACCCCGCCGCGCGCGGTCGCGGGCGGCGCATGCGTGGCCACGGCTCCCAGCGCCCCCCGCGCAGTCCGCGGGCGGAGCGGACCAGGCCGCGCACGGGGCAGACGGCCGTCCCCTCTGGGGTCTCTCTGGGTCCCGCGGTTTCTTTCCCCTTAGGGGCAGAACCGCCTTGCGGCCTTTCCTTGGCGTGCGGAGGGTTCCTGAGGACTGTCGGGACCGCCTTGGGCCCTAAAGAGCCCGGCGCTGCCCTCGGACACGGCCGGCCCCACAGGCCACCCGCAGCGGCCTGGGCGCGCCGCGCGGGCCGAGCCTCGCTCCTCGAACCCCGAAGCCCCGGCCGGGCGGGGCCTGCACATCCGGCCCCACCCACCCGGGGCCTCGCCTCCCCGGAGCCCAGCCCCCTCCTGGCCTGCCGTCCGCCCCCGCCCACCCCTCTTTCTGTCCCCCTGATTTTCTCCCGGTTCCCTGGCCTTGCTCTTTCGGACATTGCACTAAAAGAGATGCATCCTGGAAAACCACATCTTGTTTGGAGAAGAGGCCGGGTTTGGGACCTTAGGGTACACATTCTCCTTTTCAAGCGTCTAGGATGGATTTGATTAATGAACCCGGAGTACCCTGTTGCGGCTGACTGCCGTTTTTTCACTTCCTTACCGTCCCACTTTCAAAATCGTTAAGCAGAGAACTCTCGGAGGTTTATGAGTCTACTTTGAGCTAGATGTGAGGTTGACCACCTGGTTGGAGCATGGCTGCATCCCTGGACCCTCAGATCGATGCTCCCTTGGAGGTTGAGGGATGCTTAATAATGAAGGTGGAAAAGGACTCCGAGTGGGCAGCGGAACCCGCTCTGGAAGGATCGGAGGGCTCTGAGGCCGAGACCTTTCGCAAATGCTTCAGGCAGTTCTGTTACGAGGATGTGACTGGACCCCATGAAGCTTTCAGTAAACTCTGGGAACTTTGCTGCCGGTGGCTGAAGCCCGAAATGCGTTCCAAGGAGCAGATCCTTGAGCTGCTGGTGATTGAACAATTTCTCACCATTTTACCCAAGAAGATTCAGGCGTGGGCGCAGAAGCAGTGTCCGGAAAGCGGAGAGGAGGCGGTGGCCCTGGTAATACATTTGGAGAAAGAGACTGGAAGACTAAGACAGCAGGTGAGAGAGGATTTTCCAAATACTTGTATTTAGAAGGAGATGGGTAAGTGCAGGGGGGTGGGGAGGCAGGGATGCCTTGCAGATAGGGCTTATGGAGGGAGAAATGGTACTAATGAGAGACCTTTAAAGTGAATCAAAAGAGGATCGGAATTTCATATTAAATCGGGAGGAGGAAAAAAAAAAAACCTTGCTTGAAATAGTGTTTTGCAAATGAAGTTAAACATTATGCATCTAAGTGTTTGTTCACGTCTTTGGTGTAATGTTTCCCAAAAATTATTTGAGAGAACAATATATTATGCTTTGCAAGGTTGGACTTTTGCAGCCTGATTTTCAAGAGGGCTGTTTTTGCAAAGAAAGCAAGCACAAACTTCATCAGTTATCCCAGGGTCCTCTCTAGTCCTTTAATATTCCAATGCGTGTCTTCTGAGGTGCCCTTGATGCCATCATCCTTGTCACTCTTCTCTAGTTTAACCAGCAGATCTTCGTTTGTCAGTGGTATTTCACGGTCTTCTAGTTGTTTTCAACAGCCCTTTCATTAACCTCATGAAATCCTGCAAGATTTGCAGTTTCACCTTGCTCAGGATTTGCATTCGTATAAAGACCTACCAGCAGGCTGCTGTGTTGGTCAGGGATATACACTACATGTGGAAATTAATTTTATATTTTCAGTTCACTAGTGAATTTATTTCGCTGCTCTGTGAACCTAATAGATGCAAGGACTTAGTATCTATTCTAATAATAAGGAGGCTGTGTATTTTACTCTTGATAGATTTTTTCCCCCTCTGTATACCAATAAAGAGCACTCTCCTGTTGCCTTATCCCTAGACTTCTGGACAGTACTGTTCACCTAATGCCCTTGGACACTCCATTGGGAATGGAGTGAAATTTTCATTCCTTCTAACATCTTCTATCTTTCTTTGATATCTTTCTGGGGGAAGTTTGGCCCTCTCTGGCCCTGTTTTTCTCCCTCTTTCCATTATGGCATTGGCTTTATTTCCCAGGTTAGCAGTCCTGTGCACTCGGAGAAGCAGGTCCCACTGGGAGCAGCATGGGAGGTAACAGACTTTCAGCCAGAGCAGGTGGAGACCCAACCCAGAGTGGTGTCTCTGGAGGAAGCTAGAAGCCTCCACTCAGGACACGAAGAACAGCTGAACCGAAAGAGAGAGCATCGGCCCTTACCCAAGAATGGTAAGAAGAACTCAGAGCATTCCCAGTGCAGAGACTATGGCAGTTGTATATTATAACCCTAACACCATGACTTGCTTAGAGTAGGATCCCCTTAATATGTATTTGAAAATAAAATGAATATTTGGGGAGCAAGGGTTCATTCACTTCAAGAGTTGGTAATATGTACAGCATAAGTAAGAGGCATCTTAAAGATGGACTCTGGGAAAACTTTCCCAGACTGGCCTCAGGGTCTTGCTGTGAAATTTAAGAATCTCCATTCCATAACCAGCTTGTGTTTTTCAGTCCTGCTGTGTATATGTGTCTGTCTTTTTGGCTGACTATAAACAACTTTAAAAACTGTTTGGAAAGGGAAACAAGGTATTTTTTTTTTTAAGATTTTATTTATTTACTTGGGAGAGGGAGAGGGAGAAGCAGACTCCCTGCTGAGTGAGGAGCCCAATGCGGGGCTCCATCCCAGGACCTTGAGATCATGACCTGAGCCAAAGGTAGGCACTTAACCGACTGAGCCACCCAGGTGCCCCAAAATATTTACTTTAAAAAATTGACTCCCAAGTGAGACACCACAGAAGTAGCATATGAGAGCAGTAAACAATAAGATTTCATAGAGGAGGGAGCACAGGCTTCCTTGCCGCCCTGGACATTAATAAGTCATGTAGGAGGAAATTGAACACCTGGGGCACTGTGATCTCTATGACCCCAGTCTCATGTCAGGCTGAGAGAGAGGGATGGGAAGATCACTGAACCTACAGTGGAAGGCTTGGGTTCATATCTTTTTGTCTCTGTATCTCTGCCTATCTGTCCTTGGGCAAGTAATAGGGAAAGGAGCATTAACGCACAGAGATTAAGTGATTAGGCAGACAACCAGGACACAAAACTTAGCTCCGCCATCCATTTTCTCTGTGGCCTTGGTCAGGTTACTTCTCAAACTTCCTGTTCTGTCATTTGTAAACGGAAATTGTAAAAGGAAAATAATAAGAGTGTTAATGTAGGTTAAAAGAAGTGCGTAAAGAGACCAGTACATATAGTGTCAATAAATGTTAGTCCCCTTTCTCCCATAATGGCACAATTATTTTTAAACTTCAAATCTCAAACATTTTACACACCCCTCACCAAGTGGCAGGATTTACTGCTGTGTACTCAACCTCCTTATCTTTCCTGAAATTCATATTGTGATAGAAATCATTACAAAGATTAAATCCAGATGTTTTCTGGATTCCAGAGTTCCCCTGGATTACATGCTCTCAGTTACTTTAGCTGATAAGCTTAGTCCAATAAATGTATGGTGTTTCTGGATTTCGCCATCCCAGGGTGATAAGGCATTCACAATGTGGAAAAGTGTGTTCTGTTGAGGTGCTTAGCGGGACAGGGCCACTGTAGCCGTGCCGCTCCCCCGTCTCCGTAACAGCTCACTAAGAAGCAGACACTAAATAGTATCTGCGCTTTTTACTTTTTTTTTTTTTTTTTTTTGCAAACGTGAAAATCCTTTTTTGGATTTCTTTTAGTTAGCAAATATAGTTACTAATGTATGCCTTTTATAAAAACAAAGTGGCATAACAGGAACTTTCGAAAAGCAGGGGATATCTGTAATACACTTCCAGGGAAGTGATTCAATTTGCTTCTTTAGAAAGTAGTAGAGCAAGCTCTTGAGTTCTTGATCACAGTAATATTCATTCTGGAAGTTTTCCCTAGATTGCGAGTTCCAGAGTAGAAGTTAGACCGCAGACTGTGCTATATGTATGTGTATATATCTTCCTCCTACCTTTTGAGGGAGTGTACTGTGTATTTGCTTGTGTGTCCAGGACTATGTATCTATGTGTGTTAACTTCTTCAGCATATTAAAGAATTGATCAACTCATACTAGGGATTGCAAACGGATAACTCACATGTCAAGTCAGACTTGTTGTGTTTTACCTACAGAGGGTTTTTGTTTGGGGTTTTATCATTTGTTCGTTTGGAGTTCTCAGGGTTTAAAATTTTTGAGATTTTATACAAAAGTCCAGATTTCTGGCTTCTCCTGAAAATATGAGAAGCTCTAACAATAGCAGGCCCACTGTTTCCCAATGAAGCATTAAGTGGAAGTGGGCATTGGCTATATACCCTTTCAGTGGTGTATGTGCTCTCCAGTTCCCGCATTCCTTACCTGGCCCCCTTCATAATGAACTTTGTCTACTAACTCCCTAAAAGCATTCACACATGTGAGCTCTGCTTCAGGGTACCATGGTTCAGGCATTGTTCTGAACTCATTGATGAAATGATCAATTTATACTTGTTGGGTTTTTTTTTATGCATCTTCATTTCTTAAAAGGAGAGGCTGCGTGAATTAAAGGTCCAGAGCCCAGAACCCTGATTGTTTCTTTCTCTTCTTACAGCTCGGCCTTCTCCCTGGGTTCTTGCTCCTGCTAATGAATGGAACAACATGGATCAGGAAGTAACAACCACACGACTACCTGTTGTGTCTCAGGTACATTACAAATCTTCTCTCTGCCTTCCTAGGGTATTCAGTCCCAACGATTTCCTGTGCCTTCACTGTCTTCAAACTTTTATACTCCTCCAAGAGCCTATTCCCCCTTGACTCCTTTTACAGAGAAGACTGGGACCCAGACTTCTGATTAATGAGACTCCTTGCTGGATATGATTCTTTATAATATCTTCTGCTTCATTTGGCACATCATACACACTTGGTTTCCTGATTTTAATTCTTCTTTGGGGCCCTTCTTTGTTTTCTCCATGATCATTCATCCTTTGAAGACCCGTATGGTTATCTTGGTAGTCATTGCTGTTAGTGTTGTTACAGGGACCAGTGAAAGATGTCCACATGGCGAGAGGTTTTTCCTACAAAAAGAGCATACATCAGATTCCCGCTCACAGAGACCTGTACCGGGATATTAGGAAAGAGAGTGTTGGGAACATGGTCTCCCTGGGTAAGGATTCTTTCCGTTTTCACATAAAAAATTTGGGGATTTTGATATCTTTATTTCTACTGGTGATACAATAGT
Source organism: Lutra lutra (assembly GCF_902655055.1). Lineage (NCBI taxonomy): Eukaryota > Metazoa > Chordata > Mammalia > Carnivora > Mustelidae > Lutra > Lutra lutra. The sequence goes on along the minus strand of NC_062295.1, from coordinate 20,085,309 downwards.
TATAACTGTCAACACCTAAAGGACCTCAGTGGATTGTCTAGGCATTTCTGTGGCCAGCTCACCAGACCTAGTAATCACTTGTCTATGCTCTCTTCCTCATTCCTTCCTTTCTTCCAGTTTAAAATACATATGTATTCTCCTAACTTAGGGATGAAAACATTGGCGAGGTGTTATATACAACTTTCACGTTCGTACTAAAATATAAGCTTACACATACCCATTAGACTAAAAGCTCTATAAAGTCACAAGGTCTTTGATGATATGCCCTTGTTTAACTGCAGAAACCCAACACTTTGCATACAGCTAGATGCATGGGTGGAGGGCCAGCAAATAATTGTTGAATGGATAGAAATATTACAGATGGAAGGAAAAAGATAATTTCAATACAGTAATCTTGGTAGTGTGTTGTGAATAATTTAAATAGCCCAAAATCACAGCACACATAACCACTGTTGTATCACTTTACAGGCAAACTTCTGAAGGATTTGTCACTGCATTAGTAGTGGACATAAGTATAGTTCATTCATACGTAAGCTAAAAGTTGAAGACTGCTTATTAATAAAATTACAGGCCTAGGGGCGCCTGGGTGGCTCAGTGGGTTAAGCCTCTGCCTTCGGCTCATGTCATGATCCCAGGGTCCTGGGATCGAGCCCCACATCGGGCTCTCTGCTCAGTGGAGAGCCTGTTTCCCCCTCTTTCTCTCTGCCTGCCTCTCTGCCTCCTTATGATCTCTGTCAAATAAATAAATAAAATCTTAAAAAAAAAGAAAGAAAAGAAAATTACAGGCCTAAAATGTGTACTAACCCACACTAGAGAGGCTATAGACATGTGCTAATAGGGTAGCCACTAGCCACACAGGGCAATTTAATTTTATACAATTAATTAAAATTAAATAAGTTAAAAATTCAGTTCCTCAGTGGCTGTAGCCACCGTCAGGATATTTGAGAGCTGTATTGAACAGCACAATTACAGAACATTGCTGTCATCCCAGAAAGTTCTGTTGGACAACACTACGTGTAGATACTAAAGTATAGAGATTATAAAACAGGCTGTGCCAACTCAGCAAATAAAGGATTATTTATAATTAGAAAGCAATTAAGACAACTAAAAACAATGACCAACGTAGGGTGGCACTGATGACACAGTGGTAGCAAGGCAGCCATCCCAGAGCAGCAGGCATCCCAGCCGTCTGCCTGGGTTGCACACACGGGCGCTTCCTAGCGTGACCTCAGTTTACACGGCACCCAGACCTAGCAGCGTGCTGCATGAGAGTCCTGAATCAAGTGTGAGATCCCTCTCGTGGGATGGGGATCATCCTCGGAGGATTCAGATATAGCCCAGCACCTTCACATGTACAGTCTTGAACAAGACGGTCTGAGCCGCGTAGGTCCATTTCTACATGGATTTTTTTTTTCCAGTAAATACGTATAGAACTGTGAATATATTTTCTTTCCCTTATGACTTTTTTAATAACGTTTTCTTTTCTCTAATTTGCTTTATTATTGGAATATAGTATGTAATTATATGTAATACACAAAATACATGTTAGTGGACTATGTTGTCAGTAAGGCTTCCAGTCAATACTAGGCTATTAGTAGTTAAGTTTTGGGGGAGTCAGAAGTTGTACACGGATTTTTGACTGCATAGGCTTGGTTCCCTAGCCCCGCCTCTGTTCAAGGGTCAACTGTGATGACATGTAGAAAGACCCAGACCAGAGATACCTGCCCCAATCCTTTATCATAGGTTGTAAACTAATGGCTTATGGGATTAGTCTAGCCTATACACATATTTTGGCCTTGCACAGCATTTTAATTTGCTCTTAGTTTGTAGATCTGGATATCCTGTATCTCTTGAAAAATCAAATGTCAGACACCATGGGCCCGCCTTCTCACTGTCTGCCTGGACTTTATAGATATTCAAGCTTTCATTAATCCTACACTTACCTCTCTCATATAAAAATAAACAGCAAATCTCCATCCCCAGGGTTCTTTCAGAAAGGATTTTTTTTGATGTGATGCTGCTTCTCTCGACAGTTCTGTGAAGTTTCTGTTTGTGTTATCTAGAAGAAAACCAAATTTTATTACATACCTGTTGGGCGTTAGATACTTTACAGACCATCGTTTATTTAATATTCCCAGCATTTCTGGGAATAGGGGCCAGCATTCCCTAGGCAACCAAAGCTCAGAGATTAAGAAACTTCCCTCTGGTCCAAAAGTAAAGCAGGGTTTACTGGGGTCAGGGTTCACATTTAAGACATGTTGATCTCCACAGCACCATGAGGCAAGGCAACAAGCTATCTGTGTGCTTTCTTCTCCTTCCATCTCTTTCCTATTAACCTTGCCACACAAATTCTTGATGTATCTCTCCTAGCCCCAGTGTGTGTGTGTGTGTGTGTGTGTGTGTGTGTGTGTGCGTGCGCACGCACACGCATATGTTGGGTTGGGGGTGGGAGTATGTGGGGACCAGTATGAGCACACTTGGTTCCAGGAGTAACAAATACTGGTTATAGCAGATGCTGAACCCTGCACAATGTTAGACACTGAGAGGGAATCAAAGGTAATAGAATGTATGTTTCTTACCCTTAAAGGTTTTCCCTTAAGAACTAGCCAGAGAAAGAAATGGTATATGTATGAGAAGTAACCTGATAATGTAAGTTAGTAGATGATTGTGCCAAAGAAGAGAGGTGTAAGGGTAACTATAACTATACGATAGGTAGTAAGAATGACCGTGCTGTGCTCTGTCATGGTTGAGGAAGTCTCTAGAAGAGAGGGGACAAAACGTTTCGAGGATAGGCGTGGACAAGTGTCCAGGAGGGCCTGCTAGAGCCACAGATGAGGGCACGCAGCTCTGACCTCTGGTTTAGCATGAAATGTGTTTCTCTTGTAGGAAGTACTGTGTCTGTGTCTAACAAGATTGCCCAGATGGAGCAAAGAAAGGAGCCATGGACCCTGGGTCTGCACCCTTCTAACAAAAGGAATATTATTCTACGGAGCAACCACATCAAGGAGAAGCCAGTTCACACGGCTCAGATCCCTGCGCGCAGTGCGGGGAGAATGTGGGGCGAACAGCAGCACTGGGGTTTAGAAGATGAGAAGATAGCAGGCGTGCATTGGAGCTATGAGGAAACAAAGACTTTCCTTGCCATTCTCAAGGAGTCTCGCTTTTATGAGACGCTGCAGGCTTGTCCCCGAAACAGCCAAGTGTACGGGGCTGTGGCTGAGTGGCTCCGTGAGTGCGGCTTCCTCCGAACGCCAGAACAGTGTCGCACCAAGTTCAAAAGCCTCCAGAAGAGCTATCGGAAGGTGAGAAATGGCCACGTGCTGGAACCCTGTGCCTTCTTTGAGGACATGGACGCTCTGTTGAACCCTGCAGCCCATGCTTCGTCTGCTGATAAGCCAAAGGAGATTCTCTCTCTCCCCAGACTAAAGAGAGTTGCTATCGGTGCTAAAGAACGGATCAGTTTGGTGGAGGAGGAAGATGCCGCAGAAGAATCTGATGGTGATGAAATGGGCGTTGAATTTATCCGGAAGCCTGAGACTCGTGGTGCCCCTGTCTTGTTTCAGAACCTGAGTGGTAAGAGTTGTGCTCTTTCCTTTGGTGTGAAAATGGATTATATGGGCTTGTAGTAAATAGAGTAAGTAGACCAGAGGCAGCCAGATTTGGGGAGTGCTGCCATAAGCACCTTGCCGCTAATCACTGAACGTACTCTCAGGTGTTTGCTGCCGCCCCTGGTGCGGTCTGAGCAGTGGCTGTGACAGTTCTTTCGTGGGCTAGAGCATAGCATGGATTTGAGTATTGGAGCCTGTGGAAGGAAGATAGATAAAGTCAAAGGACTCTGGAGAGGCCTCATCTGAGGATGGGTAGAAACCAGCCAGGTGTGTTGAATTATAATAAGGCAAAGATACATTGTTATACTACCTAGGATGACCAGTAAAAGACTGTATAGCTGAAGAAAGTAAAAAATTGTAATTGTAGAAGTCAAGAAAGGAGAGAAAAAGGAACACAAAGTAGATGAGTCTAATGGAAAACACAGTAAGATGGTAGACATATATCCAAATACGTCCTTAGTTACAAACTTAAAAGACCATCAATCATTAAAAAAATGAAATATTGCTTATAAGAGATATGTGTGAAGTATAAGACACAGAGACCTTGAAATTAAAAGATGGAAAAAGATATACCACATACAATATGAACAAAAGCTTATGTCAAAATTGGGGACATGCAGAACTAACCCAGCAGTTAACAACTGGGTGACAGTAGACACATCCTGTAAGTACTCTGAAGTTCAGTTTTCTCATCAGTAAAACGTGACAGGATTCCAGGATCATTAGTGTTAAATGAAGTAATAGATAAAAATTGAGGAAAGCATTCTGCAGATGTTAAACACAGACATCTCAGTTCTTTGTGATATGCATGAAAAAAAGGATAGGCAGAGGCAAAATGAGAAAGAGAGACTTTATTCTGGTGAAATTCAATGAGACATAGCCAGGTGTCACTATTATTAGGAAAGTTTCTCCACTCTACCTTGGGAAAAGATGGTAAGTTCTAGGGGCTTCTGGGTGGCTCAGTCAATTAAGTGTCCGCCTTCTGCTCAGGTGATGATCCCAGGGTCCTGGGATCAAGCCCCACATTGGGCTCCTGCTCAGCAGGGAGTCTGCTTCTTCCACTCCCTCTGGCCCCCACTCATGCTCTCTCTATTTCTCTCTCTAATAATAATAAATAATAAATTTATTGTTATGAATTTTATATTAATATGATATATAATTTATAATTAATTATAATATATTATAAATATAATTGTTTATATATTATATGTAATATATAAGATATATATTACATGTATGTGTACATATATACATTATATATATGATATATATTACATATAATATAATTTTATATGTAGTTGTATATAAATATAATTATATAATATAATTTATAAGTTATTATATCTAATAAATAATCTTTATATATATATTTATATTTTATATATTATTTATGTATTATGTAAATTATATATATAATATATATTTATATATTACATATATATGTACATATATACATTATATATAAGATATATATTACATACAATAATATAATTTTATATGTAATGTATATAAATATAATTATATAATAATATAATTTATATTATTATAAGTTATTATATCTAATAATAAATAATAATCTTTTTAAAAAGATGGTAAGTTCTTAGAGTGGAAAAATAAATCAGCTAGGAGAGCTGGGGTTCCACTCATGACTGTATCTATTCAAAAGAAATAGATCAGGAAAACACAGGGAAGATAACATCGTGCATGGACAGGTGCTCCCCAGTCTGGAAATCCATAGACAGGAGGGTGGTCCCAAGCTAGGCCTGGAAGAGAGCACAGGGTAAGACTGAGGATAGAAGTGACTTCTTCCTACTTACAAAACAGACAAAAAGCATGGTTTAACAAACTACTCAGACATGTCCTGAAAAGTTTGATTCTGCCATAGACGCAGAACATCTGCTTGTCTTGCAAGTCATTTCATCTCTTACAGTAGAGGACTCAGTGACATCAAAAATGACTCTAGATGTAGTTCTGCTCTTCAAGGAAGACTGTTAAAAAAATCTGTTAGTTTTAACCATTTAGAAAAGACCTATGTATCCTTGGCTAATCGCCATAGCAGTGGCAGATCTGAGGGACTACGTTCTTACTCTACCAAATAAACTTTGAGATTAGGTTAAAAATTTCAATTTAAAAATCCTATTGGGATGTTGACTTTATAGATTCATTTGAGAACTGAATCTGTACTACTTGAGTCTTCCTATCCAGAAACATATTGTCTCTCCATTTTTTCTAGTTAATTTATGTCTTTCAGTAAATTACAGATTTTTTTATATAGACCCTCTCATTTTTTGCACATCTTCTCCCCCGACAGGTCATGGTTCCTGTTGCCACCACGAAGGGGATCTGTTTTCTTTTACCCCTATGTTTCGAGGCTGCTTATGTCTTATGTCTTTGCACTTTTTCTTTCCATGGCAGGTGTGCACTGGGGGTATGAGGAAACCAAAACTTTTCTAGATATCCTCCGTGAGACTCGGTTTTATGAAGCCCTCCAAGCCTGTCATCGGAAGAGCAAGCTGTATGGCGCCGTGGCAGAACAACTGCGGGAGTGTGGCTTCCTCCGGACGCCGGAACAGTGCCGGACCAAGTTCAAAAGCCTCCAGAAAAGCTACCGCAAGGTGAAAAACGGTCACGTGCTGGAGTCCTGTGCGTTCTACAAGGAGATGGATGCCCTGATTAACGCTCGGGCCCCTGCCCCTTCCGCCAGCACTCCAGAAGAAATCCCGTCACCCTCAGGGCAAGAAGGAGAGGATACTGAAATTGAACCCCAGGAACCTACAGGCTGGGAACCTGAGGAGACCTCACAAGAGGCGATGGTAGAAGATTCTGGCAGTGAGAGAATGAGTGAAGAGGACATTGTGCAAGAGTCGGAGTTCCAGGGGCCTCCAGGTCTACTGCAAAGCCCAAATGGTAAGGACCATCGAGGGGGAAGGGTGATTTACTGAAGAATCGGTAACTCTCTGCATATCGCCCATGAGTATTTATTCCTTAAACAGGTGTTTGAGGAGCCTGTGCTGTGTGAGGAATGGGGGATCTAGCAGTGAATAAAACAAAGTGTCTTTCTCATGGTGCTTCTATTCAAGGAAGTTGCTGACGTTCTAGTGATTCAGTCCTTGGGATCTCAGCCTTGATTTTTGTCTGTATGGGTCAATGTTTCATATCATCTGAAAAAGTCAGAGGCAAAATGAGAGAGAGACTTGACTGCACGTTTCCAACAGACTGCTGGTGCCCTCGTGGGCATCTGTCCCCACAGCAGCCCAGACTTAAAATTTCACAACTAAAATCACGGTCTTCCTTCCTGTACCTTGGCTCTTCCCTGTGTCCTCCCACATCCAGACTTAAAACTTTAGGGACGTTTTTGATGCTTTCTCTCTGATTATTTACATCCAAGCAGAGAACACATCAACTGTTGTAGAGCTTCCATCTGTCCCCTCCTTAGTCACCACAGCCACTACCTGTGGTGAGAGAGGTATAGCCTTTCTCTTTCTCTTGTCTAGACTTTTGTAAAAGTCTCCAAACCAGGTTTCCCCATCTTGGTCTGAATTCATCTTATCTTTCTGTCCTTACCTGTAACGGTTTCCTTCTGCACTGTCTGCTCACTCAAAACAAACGCTAGAGAAGGAGCCTACATGTGCTTTCTGCTAGTGTTCATATGAGAAGTTGTGGTTTGAAGGCTGAAATCATTAAGTCCTGTATAACCCAGGTTTTGACTCCTGGAAACAAAGTCTTTTGGTACCATCCCTTGTGAGTCTCATTTTATAAATCAAGCTGCAGACCTGTCACTAAATTGTCAGACTCTATCTGAGCCAACCACAAGGCTGTGACTTCCTTCAAATCCCAGGACAATGTTGGACCCAAAGAGAACTCTTCAAAAGAACTGCTAAATGAAAGATGGCATTGTTGGGACTTTTTTTTTTTTTTAAAGATTTTATTTATTTATTTGTCATAGAGAGAGAAGCGAGAGTGAGCACAGGCAGAGTGGCAGGCAGAGGCAGAGGGAGAAGCAGGCTCCCTGCCAAGCATGGAGCCCAATGTGGGACTCGATCCCAGGACGCTGGGATCATGACCTGAGCCAAAGGCAGCTGCTTAACCAACTGAGCCACCCAGGCGTCCCTTTTGTTGGGACTTTCATTTAACTTAATGGACTGATTGATGGCTGCCCTCCTCTCCCCAGCCCACACCACAGCCGCCCTACTTGGGTTGGGAGGGCGGAGGGATATCAGCAATTTCAACTCAGTGTATGCAAGGACAGGAATGTTAAAACTAGCAAGTAGAAACAAGGCAGTGTAGGGGGCCACCTGGGGTGGCTCAGTGGGTTGGAGCCTCTGCCTTCGGCTCAGGTCATGATCCCAGAGTCCTGGGATCGAGCCCCACATTGGGCTCTCTGCTCTCTGCTTCTTCCTCTCTCTCTGCCTTTTTCTCTGCCTACTTGTGATCTTTGTCTGTCAAATAAATAAGTAAAAAATCTTAAAAAAAAAAAAAAAAAAGAACAGGGTTTGGGGATCAAACAGACCTGGATGAAATAATACAATGTTGAGAACTTCATTCAAAATAATCTGGGTAGAGGGAGCAGAAAGTGGGTGGGAATAGAGATGAGACTATATTGGCCACGAAGAGATCATCACTAAAGCGGGGTGAGTGGTTCGTGGAAATTCATTTTACACACTATAGTCTCAGCTTTTCTGTATGTTTGAATTTTACATAATAAAAAGTTTATACAAAACCACAGTTAATAAGTGACCAGGATGGAATCAGAACCAGAGCTCTGTGGTTCCAAAGCCTGTCAGTCTAGAAGACCTCCTGGAAAAGCTGGCATCCAGTATGCACTTTGCAGTAAGCATGGGACATAGATGAGAGTGAGGGGAGGGTAATTCCAGTGTGGGGAATGGTGAGGGTTAAGTTGAATCCAGGTCTGTGTGTGAGACAGCTGGATAAAACAGGGCCAAGAACATGTGAGGAGAAGGAGGAAATAGCCTTGGGTAGGATGTGATCAGATATTGATGAACTTAGAAGTCATTGAGGAATTGGAACCTGATCACTAGAATCTGCTATGAACACCGGGACAGTGTATTGTAGCACAGATGTGAAATTTTGAAAGCGGGGTGAGTGGGAGAAGAACTTCAGCGAGAGAGCTAAGTTGGCCCCCTGTTACTCAGGGTCTGGATGGGGAATAACAGCTTGGATTTTAGTTCCATTCTGAAGGCCTACTGTATACGAAGTGTTACTGGCTGTTCGTGGCACTGAATGAAAAGAAGGGACAATGAATCAGAGAATGGTAACAGGACCCGAGAGGCCAGAGAAGTACACAGGCATCCCAACACACAAAGCCTTGTTGGCTATGTTGTTTATGTTGATACAGGACTGGTCTGGAATTTTTATCATCTTTTTTTTTTTTTTTTTTGCAGATTTTGAAATTGGAGGAAGTATCAAGGAGGATACAACACAGGTAATATATAAGGACATGAAGCAGCATAGGGCATTAATAGAAAAGTCTAAAAGGGTCGTTTCCCAGAACACTGATCCAGGTAAATACCGTAAAAGAGAATGCATCTCAGGAAGACAATGGGAAACCCTCCAAGGCATCAGACAGGGAAAGCTGACGTCTCAATCAAGAGATTTAGGGAAAGCTGTAGGGCATCTGAGGCCTTTCATGGGGAAGAGACCCTACCGGCTGCTCAAATACGGAGAAAGCTTTGGAAGGAATGCTCGTCTGATGTGCCGGATGTCCCACCAGAAGGAAAATCCTTATAAATGCAGTGTCTGTGGGAAGTGCTTTGGTAGAAGCAGGAGCCTGATCAGACATCAAAGAATCCACACTGGAGAAAAACCTTTTAAATGTCTTGACTGTGGGAAAAACTTTAATGACTCCTCCAACTTCGGTGCCCACCAGAGAATCCATACTGGGGAGAAACCCTACAGGTGTGGGGAATGTGGAAAATGCTTTAGTCAGAGCTCAAGTCTTATCATACATCAGAGAACCCACACTGGAGAGAAGCCCTATCAGTGTGGGGAGTGTGGGAAGAGCTTTACCAACAGCTCCCATTTCAGCGCCCACCGCAGGGTCCACACGGGCGAGAACCCCTATAAATGTGTGGATTGCGAGAAAAGTTTCAATAACTGTACAAGATTTCGAGAGCATCGGAGGACACACACTGGAGAGAAGCCCTATGGCTGTGCCCAGTGTGGCAAACGTTTCAGTAAGAGTTCTGTCCTCATCAAACATCGGGAAGTTCATTCCAGAGAAAAGCTTCTGCTGCACCCACCGTCCACATATTCCCCAGAGAACCTGCCTAAGGGAAAGACTGATGAATTCAGGAAAACTTTTTGACGTTGACCTCTTCTCCTACGTGCCCCATTAGCCATTTTACCCCAGCCTCATCCTTGGAAGCAGTCTTTTCCTAGCTATGAAGTATAATTCCCAAGACAAGCTTGAGAATACAAATAAACTAGGAGCCCGCCTCGTATTCTCACCTCCGCCTCTAACTTGACCAGTCTGTTCCTCTCAACTTCTCCCTTAGCAAGGTGGAGAAGACATCCTGTCTGGGTTCAGAATGACAGTCCCTTTGGTATGTCAAGGCCTCTGCCATAAGACTGCCAAGTCCAGCAACATTCAAGGTCCCTCCACGTAGCTGAAAGTTGTTTTCAAGCAGACCCAACATGCTGAAAGTTTCCTGTTGTCCACCACATGGGAACCCGGATGCAGCTCAATCCCAGATTTCTTGTGGGGGTAGAACTTTCAGGGTCTGATCAGGACGACACCACATGCATCTTGGCTTTGAAGATACAAGGGATAATGAGATTTTACAGCTTCCTTGAGAAGTCTGTTGCACGATACACTTTTGTGTCAAGTTGATTCCCACAGCTAGGGTGGAGTTCCTATATTGTCACTGAAACCAAATGTGGTTTGCCTGGCCCTCCATAGAGATGAGAAGCAACTGACTACCCATCGTGCTGACCTTCTCTGGACCGAAACCTTCTTGGCTGCTACTTCTCCAACCCCTAAATAATTCAATTCTTACCATTTCTCGTAAGTCCTACACTTACCTCTTAGGTGTTTTGGGTGTTCTCATCTGACTCTCCTGAACTACCAGGCCCTCTCCAGATTAAATAGGATGCCTGCCCATGGTGTGTCTCATTAAAATAAAGTAGAGTCAACTCAAACACGTTCTACCCTACCGCTCTTCTGGTTCTTCCCTAGAACATGACTGGCATGTTGGCATATTTTATGCCTTCCTACCCAACATTTAGTATAATGTTCCATAATAATAGTTTTCTCCAACTTTAAGGAAGTAGGGAAGAAGTGCGGTAGAAACCAGACACCTACACTGTTTCTAAGACCAGTCAGACTCCTTAGGCCTGCTCTAGATCAGATAGCCCCCTCATTCAGACCACCACCTCCGGGGCTGTTTGTTAAATACATCCTCCTTCTCCGAGCCTTGTAGTTAGTCCCCGTTCATAGGATCATCAACCTGATTGTAGAGCCCAAAGTAATTTATATAACTCTATAGCTTACTTAGCTTACTGAGTGAAAATGGATTTACAGAAACTTCCAATCTAGAACACTTGTCGTTTTCCTCATTTACCTATTTGTCTAAAAATCTCTTCGATAATCCCCTAGCACTAACCCAACAGGTATTGAAGGAAGAGTCAAAATGAGGAGGGGAAAAGCAGGGAGGTAATTAATTCATTTCTGGAAGTTACATATAAAATCACAGAATCTGGTTTTCCAAGGCTGATTGCTCCAGGACGAGGCCAGTGACATTTATACCATTACTACATAGGTAACCTGGAGCAGCTTTGCTTTGGGGAGGGGAAGTCCTGAGTTTGGTGGAAGGACAGCCAGAGTCAGGGCTGTGTGAAGATTCTTCTGATCTGACCTCTCTCCTCCTTTGTCAGATGTTCTCTTATTTGAAACCTTCTGGAGATCATATTTTTCCTTTGAGTACCTTTGAATCTTTCGAAGCCTGTTCCGCAGAGTTCCGAGGAGGGTAGGCGGTGTAGAAAGAAATCCAATTCATGGTGCCAGAATAGGGTGTGGCCTGCTGGAAGGCAGGTGACTCAGGTACACATTGATACACGTTTGTGATTTATATTTGTTGATGTTATGACTGTTCACACCTCAGTAGGTTGTGTTCCTGCGTGTGGTCTGAATTCTAGACTTCTAATGGTTAAATGCAGTGTTATGTCGTTAGTGCGCCTAGCACAGTGAGATGCGTGTGGTGCCCATGGGCGTGTGCTTGTATCGTGTAGATGTTCTGAAAGTCCAGCCCTAGAGAAGATGCCCATGAATAGAAATCACCATGTAGTAATACATACACAGGATTGATAATTATATGGAAGCATGATTCAGGAAAGTAGATGATTTATTCCTAAGTATTAAGTACTGTATTGTGTAAGGCCGTGTTCCAGGCACAGTAAGGGGATGCGAACATAGAGACATGGTGCCCGTGCTCAAGGACCTGGCAGTACGACAGAGGAGGCATTGCAGCAAAGGTAATTAGTGCCAGTTACCTTCGTGCCACTTGCAAAATGTCGGTGACTCCACTGTGAGAAAATCACTATCACCTACAAAAGCATTTTTCTGAATTGCCTTGAATTGTATACCTCTGCGTCCCCAATGTCCCTAATGGCAGAAACAGTGCAGGACCCATTCCATCTCAAGTGGGGCAGACCGAGTCTGTGTGAGCTTCATTTGTCTGGGACTGCACAGAGGTAGAACCCAAGTCCCCCTGCCGATGTTTCTAGACGTGGGTTAAGTTGCCTTCACGAACTCTGTCTCTGTGCCGAAGAAATAGAAGGTCCTGCCCACCAGCTTAGACCAAGACGACTTGCATCTTGTCTTTTCTCAACTGGAGCATGAAAGTCAAAATGAATAATGTATCTTTTATATAACATAGCATTGCCTTTATGAAGATCCATAGGAAAAGGTTTTTTTTTTTTTTTCTGGGTCTCGGTAGCAGGGAAAGCTCTGACCCTAAACAGGGAAAAAAAAAAAAAAACGGATTTACAAACACTGTGATTTTTATAACTTACTGCTTTTTTCTCTTTGTTCTGGCTGCTGGAAAGCTCAAGAAAACATACAAGCCACCTCAACCAACTACCTAAAACCTCTGTTTGTTTAATCCCATCTGATTTCTTTGAAAATTACCCCAAATCCTAATTTTTAAAAGCAGTATGAACAACTGGACATTTTATTCTCTGACATCTTATCCAAGGCATTTGGAGACTGGCTTGTATTCCTTGCCTGCACTCACTTTGTTACCCCCACAAATACCTCCAGTTCCTACCAGTGATTTTATTACACATACAACCTTACTTGTCCATAAATCTTTAAAGAAGGAAACTTCACACATATATTTAAACCGCTCTGGGCAGCCTGCCCTAGGGGAGTGAGCATTAGACCAGAAACCGAAAAGGATGCATTTCGGTCTCGTCGCTCTCACTTACCGAGCATTGTTTGACAAACCTCAGCCTCTCTGGACTGGTGTTCCTTATCTGGAGAGATGCTGAACTTGATTGCCAAGACTGCTCTGGCTCTAATGTTTAGTGAGGCTGCAGGTTGTAAGACCAGGTAGCCAGCCTGGTCCGCCGTGGCAGGCGGCATCCAGGCCATACTGAACCCACTTCATACTTTAGGAAGAGGGAGGCCGTGAGCAGCCCAGGAGCTTGCACAGTGAGGAGAAAGGACACATCACTCCTCTTCACCCACAGGCAGCCCCTGGAGCTCCTTGGTAGCCGATGGCAAGCAGCTGGAGGGAAGAAAACCCATATGCGAGATCCGGTGCCCAGTGACGGACGAGACTCCGCTAGGAAGGAGCTGGGGAAGCCCCAAATGCAAGGCGTGTGTGAGCAGCTTGTGCAGCTGTTAGCTTTGGCCTCTGAGTGCATTCCACGTATAAATGTATGTCTCTTCATTGTCTCGTACTCACGTTCACTTAGATGTCCACTTGAAAACTTGTCTGTGAAATAAACATCAAAAATAAATGACTCCCGTGGTTTTTGTCATAACTTGAAGGAGGCTTTCCATTAAAGGAAAAGAGAACTTATCCAAGAGGTCACACAAGCAGATCCCAGTAGCTTTGTAAAGAGAGTCTCCGTGTGATCCCAGCTCCCTGCTCTCCCCACATCTCCCAGGACCCTTTGTGAGTCCCCAGCTGTCCGCGTGCAGCAGCCCTCGGAGGGATGCCTCCGCCACTGTCCCCAGCAGCAGCTCTGATTCTAGTGTGGAGTTCACCCTGGATGCACGGAGCTCGTGGGTTCTGGGGGAGGCCCCCACCCACAGCCTTTCCTGGTGCTTTTAAACCAGTCTCAAAATTTCCGCAAAGAAAGCATGGCTTTGGGTTTACTGTTTTTGTTCAAAGAGTCCCAGTGGCTTCCATTTCCTTGTTCCCCTAACAATGTCAGCTCCACAGGCCAGAGAAGCAAGCAGAGCGTCAGCCACTTGCTGAGGGTGTATTTCCAGCTAAACTGGCAGGCACCTAAGAAGAACCACCAGATGGGTTTGGAGAGCCATTCACCTGAAGCTGGGGAAGATCGCATGTGTCTCTCTCGCCTGGGCTTTCCAAGCCTCTGCTCCACGCACCCAGCCACAACAGAACGCAGCATCCTCAAGAATCACAACTGCTCAGAGTCCATGTTGAAGAGTCACTGGAAGTGTTCTAGGCTTTCCATGGGTAAATCGCCACAGCTTTTTGGGAGGAAGTGAAGATCATGGCCCAGACCCTCAGGTGCGGTGTTCTGTCAGTGTCGTCCCAGATGACCTGGGCTCCGTTCTTCCTAGACATTTAGGTCTGTGAACTGACTCACATTTGGGAATTGGATGAGAGACGTTAAAATCTCTAAGGGAAAAACAAATGTTTAAGGGCTACAGATTTTCAATTCCTATAAACCAGTTACATCAATTAGACTTTAAGGGAGGAGAATGAATGTTTTTGTGTTTAAGAACTAAAAAGAATGCAGGGAATGTGAAACATCACCTCTTGGTCCTCCGTCTGTTCCTCTGGAAGGTGAGAAGGGTCAAAGTACCTGTCCGTGTTACTTTCCTGGGGCCGCTGCACAAATTACCCCAAACTGGGTGACTTCAAACAACCGAAATTTAATCTCCCACGGTTCTGAGGCCACAAGTCAGAAATCAGGGCATCAGCATGACCAAGCTCCTTCCAGGGCTGTAGGGGAAACCCTTCCTTGCCCCTAGCTCTTGGGGACTCCTGATCCTGGCATGTGGCACCATGACTCCAGTCTCTGGGCCATTCTTCTTCCACATGTCTTCTCAGTATCTCTCTGTGTCCTTCTCTGTCTCTTCTAAGGACTCCCATTGGATTTTGGGCCCGCCCTAACCCAGCATGATCTTACCTTGATTGCTTCTTACCTTAATTCCATTGCCAAGACCTCATTTCCGCATACAGTCACGTTCTGAGGTTCCCTCATTTCCGCCTACAGTCACATTCTGAGGTTCCCGGTGAACGTGGATGTTGGGGGGACACTATTCAACCCACTGTGCTGTCTCAGAGGGTCGTTGTGGGGGTAAATGAGATAATGCACATAAAGCAGTCTGCATAGTGCCAAGTACATAACAAATAATCTATGTTAGCTGTACATATGTGTGCACCCGTGTGTCTGTATTTGTGCATGCAGGTGTATATATGTGCGTGCGTGCGTGTGTGTGTATATAACCATTTTGTTATTTACTAGATTGACCAAAGCCTTATTTCATTACTTATTTAGCCAAATGAAACAGTAACTTTTAATATTTTTCACTCTTTATAAGTGTTCTAATTTGTTTTTCTGGTTTTTGTTTTCCCATTATTTCCTCCCTTTGTCTTTTTCTTCTTTCTTTTCTTTTTTAGGTTTATTGCTGTTACTATTGTTTGTTACTTCTTTTCCTCCAAAAACTGCTCTGGCTGTTTGGGCGTGTAGCATGTCCGTTTTCTCACCAGGCAGCCTCAAAGCATGCTGGTGATTTTCTCCAGTGAGCATTTTCTTCTTTATTTCCTGTTATTATTCATGATATTCATAGCTCATCCAAAGACCACTGTCTCTCCAGACCTATGTTATGTTACATTATTGATTTCTTCAGGAGAAACTTGCCGCTCTGGCCTGCCCCCATCCCCTCACTCACCCCCCAGCAGAGCGCCCTGAGTGGACTGGTCCATGTCCTAGGTAGTACTGGGCACTAACCCAGACCCTGGACTCTGTGTTGGGCATTTCAGCAGGACCCTACAGTCTGTTATCAGAGGCTGACTCTGAGTTCCTGGCAGAGCTCCGAGAGGGATCTGGCTGAGTAAGAGACGGGCTCTGGGGTGGCCTGCATCCTAAGTACCTACCTTGGCAGTGGACTCTAAGCCAGACCCCTGATAACTAGACTCTAGATGGCTAAGGCCCAACCCAGACTTCTGCTTTCTCTCCAGCAGTGCTCATTTCTGAAATGAAAAAGCAAGTCCACACCAACGGAAATACTAGACTATTTATTGCAAAGCTAGACTGGCAGCTCAGGGAGCAAGGAAACAGAGCACAGCAGGCCCTTCTGTAACAGAGGAGTCGGGGACCAGGAAAAGGAGAAAGAAAGGGGGAGGGAGAAAGGAACTCATAATGTAAACAGCCACGGCTTCCAACTGCTCTTCTGCTCCTGGGAGTTTCCCGATCAAGAAAAACCCCTCAAGCCCCTCTGATTTGCGGTGCTGGGCAGGGCTGGCAACACGCTCCCCAGGCTGGGGTCTCTGATGAGCACGAAGGTATTCAGAGAACCTAGAGCATCCTCAGAACTTGGCATCTGAGAGGCCAGGCACACGTATGGGGAAGGAGGTGGGCAGCTCCTTGGGCTTCTGTCCCAGCAGGAAATGCAGGAGGTGGCCTGTCTGTAACCCAGAGGCCACCTGGGCCGCAGGAACATCACCAGCTTGGAGTCACTGTCCCTTTAGTATTAGGCGGGTCTTCCCATCTCCAATGAAGAGCCTACAGAAAAATGGCCCAGTGAGATCTCCAGTCCTCTGAGGGGAGAGACCCAGCCCTTCGCCAAAGGTCTCCAGGCCCAGAATTCTCCAGAGAGATGCTTTCCTTTCTAGCCTCAATAGTCAATTCCCCTTGGGGAAAGGGAGAAACTCCTTCCTGTGTTCCAGCTCTTTCCCTGAAGATTCTCATCTCTGCCACTCCAAAAGCAATAGACAGACAATTATTAGGCTTAGCCAGGACTGCAGATGGGCAGTGATGGCAGACACCCTACACCAGCCCAGCAACTGTGCTCTCTCAGACTGTGGGAGGAAGGTCCAGCTTGTATCAGATCCAGACCCTAGTCCCCACATGACGTGGAGCAGAAACAACAGGACCTACAGACTTTGGAGGGTCACAAAAGGAGAGTTCAGGGAGAAGCAGTCGAGCAGATATGATCCTTCTGCTAATACCAAACTCATCACCCACCACATGATGCTATGGAGCACTGTTTATTTATACTGTAGGTCATGTGAATGGTACCTACTAGCAGGCATGCTCTTGGAGGCACCGTGTACATGGTTTTCTCTGTGGATGGGGCTCCCTGGAGCTGTACGACAGCCCTGTGAGGAACCACTCCTCCCCCTCTCTTGGTGCACAGGCTTGTGCAGGGAAGGCTGATCTCGTCCTGACTCCAGACATAGCCAATAAGCGTGACTGACCCTCCCCATCATGGCTCCAGTGATGGATTCAGAGGTGGACATGACCCAAGCTGGGCCAGTCCAAACCAGTGAACACCAGACCCTGGACTTTTGCTAGAGGCTTCGTTCTAGTGGAACTAGAACGAAGTTCTAGTCATTAAGTTGCTGGGATATAAGCCTAGAGTTCCTGGTGAGCATCTCAGCTTCTCCTGGAGAGCCTCTCAGAGCATGAGCCCTGCTCAGAGGAGAGGAGAGCCCATGGGAAAGAACAAGGCCTAAAGACATGGCTTGAGCACCCACCTAAAGCAAGAGCTACCTGTGAACTTTTCAGTTCTGTGAGCCAGTCAATTCCCACTTGTGACATAAACTGTGTGGAGAGGGATTTCTGTCTCTTACAACCAAAAGTCCCAGAGCCAAAATCTTTGCTTCTGAAGAAGCCTCCCTCTTCCCTTCTTTAACCCCAAGTGAGATTCTAGCCCTGGACACTCTGGGAATCACCACCAGGAGCCCATCAGAGGGGCTGGTGACCCAGGGTCACACTCCTACCTGATGAGCACTCCTACGAGCAGACTGGCCAGGAGCGGGCCCAGCCAGTAGATCCAGTGGAAGTCCCAGTGATTGGCCACCACGGCAGGTCCAAAGGCACGGGCAGGATTCATGCAGGCTCCAGATACGGCTCCCCTGCAAACACCCAGCCACTCGGTCACCAGGATCCCAGCCAGACCCCAACTTACATCAAGTTCATTACCATAAATAGGCCTACGTCACAGAGCACCCAGAAACCCTCTTGAAGCCAGCATATTGTGGGGCTCTGGAGGGATCCCCAAAAAGGCACAGGTGAAGAGACTATTAGCACCAGGAAGTGAAAAGCTTGTCTGTCACTCCTCACACACCCTTCTAGAACTATGGCCAGCAGAGGGTGTTCAGAGATGACAGGCAGAGAGGATGGATCTAGGTCCTTGCAATGTTGAAAAAGCAGCCGTCAGCATGTGAAATTTGGAGTCAAGCTGACCAGGATTCAAAACCCAGCCCAGCTATTTCTATCTGTGTGGCCTTTACTGAACCCCTCTGTGTTTCCGTTGAGGTAAAAGGACCCACCTCATAGGCTGTCACCAGGAGTGAATGAGGCATGCCTTTACGACCTGTGACTCACGTGTAATTCGTGTACAAGTGTTTCATCTGGCTAACCCAGTTGAGACCCTTGTTATGCTACAAGCTTGGGGCCCAGAGTCTCCTATGAGGAGCCAGGCTGTTCTCCAGGAACTCCTCTCCAGTTCTGGTGTCTGTATCCTTGCCCCATTCAATCCCCGCCCAGCCGCTGAAGTCGAAAGGGCGAGTCAGTTGGCTTAAAATGAACCAATGGCCACTAGGAGGCAGCAAAGCACCGCTGTAGCTTCACACATAGCTTGCGCCCTTCTCCCCCAACCCCCAAACCCACCCCGTTCCCCAGACTCCGCCTCCCAACCAAAGGATGGCAGAAGGGTGTGCGGCAGAGCCAGGAAAGGCTAGACTGTTCTGCGTCCAAGAGGAAGGAAGGAGGTGGACATTGGGAAGGGGCTCCCTTATCCCCTTTACCCGGAGATTTGGGCGCTTGTCCCACATCTGTCCCTTAATTTGCCACTGTCCACGTGTCCTCTCTGAGCTCCTCATATATAAAATGGGAGAAATAATCCCTGACCCAAGCTTGTTTGCTCAGCCCCTTCCCGGGTCCCCCTGAGGGGCTATGCCTAAAGGAGTTGAAGGGTGTGGAAGCTCTGTGTGAGTCTGAGGCAAAAGCCTGGCTGCCCATTGGCTGAACAAACAAGAAGGCAGGCTTCCGACTTCCCTGGAATGATGTTGGAAGGGTCCCCGGAGACCCACATTCCCTCACAGCAACTACTAGAGGTGAACAGTGGTGCCTCCTTCAATATCCCAGGCCTCACCACTCCCTGTTGTCTGCCAATGCCTGCCCACTTCCTCTTGTTTGCATCACCTCCGTGGCCCCTGTTAGCAACCCAGTCTGTGACCCTCAGGTAAGCGCTGCAGACCTGACCTCCTCCAGGGCCAAAGGTTGGCCCATAACTCACCCTGCCAGGATGTCCACAGTGACGGCAAAGCCGATGGAGAATGGAGCCAGAGGGCCCTGTGTCCTCTCGTTGATGGCGCCCATGCATACGGCCAGGGCCAGCAGTGTCGTCAGGATGAGCTCTGCCACCACTGCCCCCACCACCTGCCCCGACTCCTGGACTGTCACAAAGGCCGCCCCAGATGCGTTCCAGAATCTTTCTTCAGGACTCACCACCTATGGAGAGCAGGAGCTGACTCAGTGTGGACAGGGAGCAGGCTGGGAGCTGAGGGGAGGGGGCTCGAAGCGCATGCCCCCAACCCTCAGAGCAGTGACGGGGTCTGTCCAATCCGCTCCAGTTTTTACTGTGTGGCTCAGTGAGGGTCACTGGACTTCTCTGAGCTTCCTTTTGCACATCTGCAAAATGGGATCACCCAGCAGTAGCTGCAGGCATATGGGCCCGAAGCTTAAGTAACTAGATGACACTCTTTGAGAAAAAGAATACAAAAATGACTTACTCAGCAAACTTTGAAAACATTTCCGGCCAGATGAACCCACTGCCGGTGCCCCCGTCAGGCCCCTTGGAAGGGATGAGGGAACCCTGATGCCAAAGCCCGCATGAGCTTCACAGGAAATGAGCCTCAGGGGGTCATCCTGGCCCTTGGAGAGGGAAGATGGCAAAGCAAGCTTTTGGACCCTGGACCTAAATCTGGACTCCACTGCTCACCAGTGTGGCTGAACTTGGGCCAACGACACGCTACCCAGTGCCTGCGTTTTCTTCCCCATCAAGTGGGGGCACTGATATTCAGAGCTCCCAGCGCCAGCAGCAGACAGTGGGTGCTCTCTAAGAACTGACTGCAGCTTCCTGGGACATCACCGGGAGATTTACCAAGACAAGATGTGCAAACCGATTCACAGGAAGGGAGTGCTCACTGCCCTGCACTGCTCACTATTGTGTGGGGCACGTTTGCAAGTGGCCCAGCCTGAGTGAGGCCTGGGAGATGGGTCTCCCTGGAGGATCAGAGCGGGAAGGTCCAGGCCCCATTCTGCACATGGGGCTGGGGGTGGGGGGTGTCTCAGAGGGAGACATGGAGAGACCAGGGCAGGGAGATAGCAAACTGGGACTAGAGACCAAAGTTTGCAATGGGCCAGTGCTTAGAGCTACAGACCAAACCCCAGCCAGGCTGACAGGAACCCCTTCTCCCCCCATCCCACGCCCCCTAAAATACATGCCCACAAGGGCTACATTTTGAAGGGGCCCTGGTTGGATGGAGACTTAGCAGCAACAGGGAAGAAAGAAAGAAAAAGGAAGGAGGGAGGAAAGAAGCGAAGGACAGAGGAAAGGAGTCCATCCATGGAGGAATGTTTGGAGCTGCAAAACTTCTGTGGCAGGGAGGAGAAGCCAGCTGTCCTAGTGGGAGAGAAGGTTCCAGACATAAACTGAATGCCATCTCCCATCACAGGTGGAGGAACTCTGTTTAAAGGTAGGCAACCTGGAGAACAGCCAGAGAAGTTAGTCCAGGAGTTTCTGAAGGAGAGTAACCCTCAGTCTGTAGAATGAATGAACCGGAGAATGAATGAATGAATGAATGAATGAATGAATGAAAGAAAATACACTAGAAACATTATCCAAAGCCAGTCCAAAGCCAGAAATGGTCTCAGGAAGAGAAACCTCATGCCCCAAATTCTTTTTCCTGGTCTGTCCAGGGAAGGGCTATGTCCAGAGATGAATAGAACAGGGTGTGTTTGGAGAGAACCCAAGTCCCCCTTCCTGGGAGAAAAGGACTCACCCAATCCCGCTGGAGGAAAATCCCATGGGAAAAGAGCTGGGCACCTCCCACTCCCCACCCCCTCCCCACACTCCACCAGCCCAGCCCCCATGCAAATCACCCACCTTGGCCAAGGCAGCCCCGATCAGCCCCCCACATAGCTGGGAGATCCAATAGGGAAGGAGCATCACCAGGTTGAGGCCTCCGATCAGCGTGGCTGCCAGGGACACCGCAGGATTGAAGTGTCCACCACTGTCACCCGCAAAAGCAGAAGGGAGCCTTGAGACCAAGGTCTGGGCTGGCTCCCCCAAGAGAATGTGTCCCAGCTGGCACCCCAGGCTGGCCTTGCAGTGCGGGAGTGAGTCCAGGACCTCGCCTGAGTGGAAAACAGGCACCAGATCCCACCCATTTTCCCTGAGGTTCCAGGTGGTGTGGCAAGGGATGTGGGTGAGGGCCAGGGAGGAGAGGGCAGCCCCCTTCCTGCCCTACAGCCAGGCCCCATGGTGCCCAGAGGAAGAGCATGGTGGTTGACCATCCCTCTACTCCAGATTAGTGGACACAAAGAGGTATCCTGGCCTCCCCTTAAAAAAAACTCCCAAGTGGCTAAACTCTGATTGTCCCCAGGCCGGAGTAAAACCCTTCCCCAATGTCGACCACACAGTGACCAAGCACTTGGTATGGGCTAAGCTCTTTCTGTCATGTAATTCCCATACCACCCCGCTGGGCCTTGCCACCCACCTCTTCCACATACTGACCACAGAACCTTGGGCAAGTCACATTGCCTTTCATAGTTACACCAGTAAAATGGGAATAGTAATAGAAACTACCCCCAAGGGGTTGTTGTGAGAATTCACTGAGTTCTGTGACTGGCCCTTGGCTGCATTGACTACGTGTGGGCTTGAGAAAAAATAATGTAAAAAAAAAATCCTCTCTTCTTCCCTAACTTGGGGTTTGGAGGGGGACTTACCCAAAGCCACAGAGTTCATAGGCTGCAGAGATAGGATTTGAACTCGGGCAGTCTGACTCCCCACTGCATACTCCTATCTACACTGCTCTTAGAACCCTGGGTACATGCCCAGGGTCCCTGCCTACAGCCTTGCTCCCCCCGCCCCCGGGCTGCCCAGGTTAGCCCAGACTGATGGCTTGGAGCTGGTCTCACCTGATATTCCCCAGTGTGGCGATGAGGAGACCCAGGGCCAGCCCGTGCGCCAGGGCCGGCTGCAGCAGCCCTGTGTCTGTCCCGTTCTCGATGACCGACAGGCAGCCGATGAAGATGAAGAGGGCAGAGCCCAGCAGTTCCACCAGACAGGGCTGCAGGAACCACTCATACCAGGACCCACGACACCTGCCTCCCATGCTTAGCTTCTTCGCCTTGCCACTGCCAAATTCACGGTCACACATAGACACAGCTGCCTGTGGTAGGAAAAAGGGAGTGGGCACAGGTGGGAGGAGAGCCCAAAAAGAAGCCGCCAGCACCCCAGCCTTGAATCGAGTCTCAGCTCCCTCTTGCACGGTCACGTGGCAGGGGCAGCAGCCGGCAGTGGCTCACCTCTGCAGACATCAGCGCCAAAGTGGCCTGGAACCTGCTCGTGCCCGAGCTGCCTGGGGAACCTGCACCTGCTCTTCTGGACACTCTTATCTCCGGGACCGGGCTGCTGATCTTGCTTCAGACTCTGTCTCTTTTAAAGGGCTGCAGAGTCTCCCCGAGGGTGCCAAGAAAGCAATAAAGCACTGTGGGAGGTGGCCCTGGGGCCCAGAAGAGGATTTTTTTTTTTTTTTATCTTAACTGGGCAGGGCCAGGGATGGTCAAGGATTGCTGAGGTTTCTGCCAATGAGGGGAAAAGGCACATTACCTGGAGAGAACTCTAGGCCATCCCCAGCAGGTGATGGAGGGCCCAGTGCCCCCAGCCCCCTCTGGTCACCATCAGGGTCCTCCAGCATGTGGGCAGGAGGAGGACCCCAGTGGGTTGGGGTTGTGCATGGGGAACACTGGCGAGATCGTCTTCAGTGATTTTTTTTCCATGGGTTCCCTCAGACACCTCCTCATATCTCAACCCCTACACTCACTTACCCTCAAAACCTCATCCAGGACTGAACGTGTGGACGGATGACGTCCCCTGATGGTCAGAGGCAACTGAGGTGACACCATGTGCCACAGGATAGCCTGCGGGCTTTGGAAACAGGTGCCTGGATTGCAGTCCCAATTCTGCCATCAGGTGGTCGTGAAACCTTTCTGCTGTGGTTGGTGTAGCAGTATGAGCAGCAGGGGATTGTTGTGTGGTTTGAATGAGTTAACATAAAAAAGAGCTTACGACAGTGCCAGACACATGAGCAACACAATAACAGCATCTACTAATTAAGAATATAGATTTATGGGGGAGCCTGGGTGGCTCAGTGGATTAAAGCCTCTGCCTTCAGCTCAGGTCACGATCCCAGGGTCCTGGGATTGAGCCCTGCATTGGGCTCTCTGCTCAGCAGGGAGCCTGCTTCTCTTTCCCTCTCTCTCTCTCTCTGCCTGCCTCTCTGCCTACTTGTGATCTCTGTCTGCAAATAAATAAATAAAATCTTTTAAAAAATATAGATTTATGTTTATATATTTCTATCTATTGAGCAATTTCTACATGCTTTCTACCTATGTAGTATCTCATTTAAACCTCACAGCAACCCTGTGAGGTGGGTATATTATTATAGCTTGTTATACACGGGGAAGTGGAAATTCAGGAAAGTTAGTTTCCCAGGGTCACGTTGGTTTTGTGATTGCAAAACTGGTGGGTTAAGTCACAAAAGACAAATACTGCATGATTCCACTCATATGAGGTCCCTGGAGCAGTAAGATTCATAGAGATAGAAAGTAGGTGGTGCCTACTTGCCAGGGGTTAGGAATTGGGGAGCTGTTTAATGGGTACAGAGTTGCAATTTGGGAAGATGAAAAATTTCTAGAGATGGATGATTGCACAATATGAATATAGTTAATGCCACTGAACTATATACTTAAAAGTGATTGAAATGGTAAATTTTATGTTGTGTGTATTTTACCACAATTGGGGGTGGAAAAAACCTTGAGGGTTAAGCCACTGCAGTCTACTGCCTTTCTAAGATGAATGGGTGCACGTATGGATGGGTGGATGGTTCACTGGATAATAGATGAAAAGAAAGAGGGAAGGAAGCAAGGAGAGACGGAAGAAAGGGAGGGAGGGACAGTGGGAGGAATGGGGGGAGGGACAGTGGAAGAAAAGGAGAGAGATGGATTTCTTTATTCATCACTCAGTAAACATTTAAATTCCTACTGTGAACTAGTTCTAAGAGTTAACTGGAAAAGTAGCTATGACTAAGGCAAAGATTCTTTCAGTAACTATTATCTCAGTGCTTTTCTGTTCAGATAGAGATGCATGGAGAAACAGGTCAGCGATAAAAGAATTTAATGAAAATGTCTGCTGTCTATTGACTGCACGCTGTGCTAAGCGCCCCCCCCCCCTGCATCTATTCACAACAACCCTGTGATTTCTTATCCCTATCTTCAGATGATAAAATCAAGGCACGGAGAAGTTGAAGAAATTGCCCAAGGCTGTATAGATAAAAAGTATCTGTTTCAGGACACCGAAGACTCATCAAGGGCGTGACAGTTTGCTGAAAGCTCTTTTCAGCTGGAGGCTCCAGAATGGAGCCCCTCTTTTGAATATCTGCACATCTCGGATAGTTTAGGTTGATCACCATCCCTCCTCTGTACCCACAGCACACCGTCCGAGATGTCTCTTAGCCCCTTCCTCCTGTGTCCCTGCAAATGGCAACAGGACACAACAGTGCAACCTTCGACTTCCCCCATCTTCTTCACGCTTTGTCCCAGTCCCGCCAAGAGCTGCTTCGAGAACATCTCTCTCCTGGTTTCACCCAGGCCTCCATCCGTTCTTGCTTAGGCTCTTGAAAAAAAAAAAAATCAAATGGTCATGACACAGCTGCCAGGGTCTAGGCCCCACACTGCCCCCCCCACCATGCAGTCCATTGCTTAACATTTACAGTCATCTCAGGAGGCGGGAACTCCCAGCTGGGCCTGCTGTAACCCCTCATCTGGACCCCTAGGTTCACCCATTTTAATCCGTTCCTCTTGTACTGGGAGCCAGAAGGGCACAGTTGGGCACGTGGGTCCAGGTGGGGGGGGTCAGCCCTCTCTGCCTTCGCCTGCTGGCTTCTCCTTCAGCCTCAGCATTTTCTTCTGGAAAAGTGGGCTAATGGTGCTCCCCAACCCCACAAGATAGTTGTGTAGATTAAATGAGATCGTGCCCCGAGCACAGCACCCAATTCAGAGCAGGTGTCCCATCAATAATCCCTATTATTACGTTTTGTCGGAGTACCTTTTCGTCAGAGTAGGCTCGTCCATGCAACAAAGAGCCCAGCGTTTTGATGGCTTTACATAATGCATATTGATTCCCTGTTGACAGAATAGTTCATAGCAGGCCCTTTATGACATGGTGACTTGGAGATCTAAGCCACTGCCACCATGGGGACCCACCATCTAGGTCACCAGCCAGCAGATGGGGAAAGGGAAGATGTAGAGGGGGTTGTGCAGGACGCTTTTATGAGCTAGGCCTAAAGTGGCAAATAGAACTTTCATGGATATTGGATTGACTAGAACTCAGTCCTGTGGCTTCGCCTGACCACAAAAGAGTCTGCGAAATGTAGTCTAACCATGTGCCCAGGAGGAAAAGAGAAAGGTGTTTCGTGAGCACTGGAAATTTTTGCCCCATGACAGCTCCCCAGACTGTCCACCTAATCACGTCCTTCCCTGCATTGAAACCTTTCAGCCCTTCCTGTGGCTTCCAGGACAAAACTAAACTCCCAGAGCCAGCCACAGAGGCTGTGAGTCCTGATGTGGGAAACAAAGGCAGAAGAGAAATTATTAAATTTCCCGACTACCTACAGCCCACCGACAAGTCCTCAAAACAGGCAGAGTGACATTCCTCTAGGGACTCAGCTGCCTCGATGTTGATTGCTGAGAGCAAAAGGCAATCTTAGTCCAACCCCCATGGACCTGTGAGTCTATTTTAACATACAAAAATTCCTTTGGAAACTTCCTTTATCTCTACCGCCCAAGATACATGCTGGCAATCATCTCCCAAGCATATGACCCTCTGATACAAATCTGAAGGGTCTCATGATGGAGTTTTTGTTAAACAGTAATAAATGACCTTTTCCCAACCATAGTTAGCCCCCTCAGGATCCTGGAAACCTTGTTTCCAGAATACCTGGGAGACTTGCACTATCCCTAACCCCCTATCAACTTGAAAGTATATAATGGGTCATTCCTCATGACCCCAGTGCTGCTCTTTCTGCCCACGGGTCCTGTCCTCATGCTTTTTTTTAATTTTATTTTTTAAAAAAGATTTTCTTTATTTATTTGACAGAGAGAGAGAGAGAGCACAAGCAGGGGGAGTGGCAGACAGAGGGAGAAGCAGGCTCCTTGTGGTGCAGAGAGCCCAATGCGGGGCTCGATCCCAGGACTCTGGGATCATGACCTGAGCCAAAGGCAGAGGCTTTAACCCACTGAGCCACCCAGGCACCCCCCCCACGTCCTTGTGCTTTAATAAAACCGCCTTTTTGCACCAAAGACATCTCAAGAATTCTTTCTTGGCCATTGGCTTCGAACCCTAACATATTTCCTACATCAAGTCCTACCCCTGGCTCATCTCCTGCCACATGAGCCCTAAACAATGTGTCAGATGAGCCAGGTGCCCGCACCCCTCCCTGTGCATGCTGTTCCCCCTATTTGGAGTCCTGTTTTGCCCCGTGGGCCAGCTTCTACTGCACACTTAAATCTCAGATCAGGCATCCAACTTTTCAGTCTTCCAATCCCAGGTCTGGTTGACATGACCAAGGCCTCTCAATTTGATTCCTGCTTAGTTCAAGAAGTCTCTGCAACTGAGGCACCAGTCTGCCATCTACCACCAGGTCCAGATGTAGTATAAAAGCAGGTCTGTTTTATCCCATTGCACTGTCCTTCTTTCCTTTCTCATTTTGATAGCTCCTCTGTGGTGCAAGAATGTGATGCTGGCGCCATGGCAGCTATCTTGAGACCATGAGGTACAACTTGCCAGAAGGGCAGATCTTTGATGATATCACCAAGCCCCCAGACTAACCCCAAGATCAACTACTTCTGGCTTTCTTGTTAAATAAACCTGTACTTCCCAGATTGTGTACCAGGGCACCCCAGAGAGCTGCACTGAACTCACAGAGGGACTACAGGGTATTATAAAATTTCAAAGGAAATATAATGATGCTCAATATCTGCCAGACAGCACGTGAATGACTAGCTCAAGGTTGTTCGAAGTTGTAATATTAAATGGCCCTACATTCCTTCCAATAACATCATGTCTTTGCAAAGCTGGTTTTATGTTTTTTTGCCATAGTAAAAAGTAAGTACCACATAAAAATCAATGTGGAAGAGGAAAGATAGGTGGTAGTGTCCAATCTGATTTCAAGGGTATTGTGCAGTGCCTAAAGGTACACACATCCCACCTGCAGTATGTAAGAATGAAAGTTATTTATGAACTCAATTCAACTGAGTTATTTACAGTCATTTGAGAATGAAATAAAAATATAAGTAAAATGTTTTTCCTTTCAATATATGTGTATTATTTTTTTCAAAAGGCTACTAAGTTGTTTGGACATGAATACTTATACTACGTTTTTGGGACCTGTTCATTTAATAAATAGGACTACTAGGTCTTCCCTTCGGCCCAGGAACGGCATAAACCAAGAAAGTTTGGGAGCCTCTGAAATAAAATGTCCTGTTTTGAGAACTGGGAGTTGAGTTTCCTATCACTGGTAGCAGAGAACGTTTCCAACTGATACACTCCCTCCCAAAATCCTGACCAAACTAGGTTTTCAACTTAATTTCTTCTTGAAACCAGCCGCTATTTTTTTAAAGATTTTATTTATTTATTTGACAGACAGAGATCACAAGTAGGCAGAGAAGCAGGCAGAGAGAGGGGAAGAGAAGCAGACTCCCTGCTGAGCAGAGACCCCGATGTGGGGCTCGGTCCCAGGACCCTGGGATCATGACCCAAGCTGAAGGCAGAGGCTTTAACCCACTGAGCCACCCAGGCGTCCCCAGCCGCTATTTTTAATGCAGATGCTTGACGATTCAGACTGATCCTGAGACGGGCAGTCAATGTAACTTACTGTGGAACCTCTCAGACTCTTTGAAGCAGTGGCTTTTTTTCCTATTGAAATCAACGAGCTGCCGTTTTCAGTGTACAGTTACTTGCAGCTCAGGGCAACATACTTATTGGAAAGTAGTCTAGTCTGTGCCCTTTCTCTCTGCTGAGTGGCGGGTTTTGTTTGAACCTGAGCCTGTTCTTTTCTTATAGTAACCACCAGCACCCTGTTTTCTCCCTGACAGGGTCAAGTTCAAATATTATTGTCTTTTTAAAAGATTTTTTTTATTTATTTGAGAGACAGGGAGCAAACAGGGGGACAGAGAGGGAGAAGCAGACTCCCCGGGAAGCAGGGAGCCTGACTCAGGACTGGTTCCCATGACCCTGAGATCATGTCCTGAGTGAAAACCAAGAGTTGAGTCTTAACTGACTGAACCACCCAGGTACCCCCAGACGTTGATGTCTTTTGAGTCACTGGTAACCAGACATCGGACATGTTGGTTATTTAGAGCCTTTTATAGCAGGAAGGCATTGAACTAAGCACCCTACGAAGTCTCATCGGTAAGTATTCATTTGTCACCATCTGTTTATGCCCAACAATAATTAAAATGGTCGAGTAATGGCCACCATTTACTAAGGACCTCCTGTGAACTGGGACCTCGAGCTTAACCCACATGCACGATCTTGTCTTTTTTTTTTTTTGCTTCTACTGTTATCCTTTTGTCTACTCTCCAAATTAAATATCTCTATAAGAAAGGAAAGCCAAATCACCAGCAAACATGAAAAGACACTCAATCTCTCTAATAGCCAGAAAAAAAAAAAAAAACAATTCTACTGAAAGCAAAAGAATAGGAATTTTAAAAAACTGATTAATATCCAAAGCTGACAGCCGGGAAAATCGGCCAGCTCTTGCATTGCTGGTGGAAATGTGAATGGCTACAGTATTTTGTAACACAATCTTGTAATATTTATCAAATATTTAAATTCACAGACCCAGCAAGCCTCATATTTGAAAGTCGATTCTATAAAAGAAAAGCTCCAGTACGTAGGGGTATATGTACAGGAATATTGATTTCATCTTTGTTTATTATAGAAAACTCTGGGGATTCCCTGAAGGATCACAGTCATGAAAACAGCTGAACTAAGTAGGAAATATCTGCTCCAGAATGCATGTCACCTTTCAGGGTCTGGAACATTCCATAATTCTACACACCCTCAAGCCTTTGGACGGTCTGTTTCCTTTACCCACAACTGCTCCCTAAATCTGGCAAAATCTTACTCATCCTTCAAGTCTGAACAAAGAGATGATAATTGTTTGTAAAGGGAGTAAGGAAGTCTTATGAAAAATGTAAATCATGTGGGCCGGCTAACAATTAGATGAGTGTCACAGAGTGGAAGAAACCAGACCCAAAAAAGCACACGTTGTACAATGTGAAGTTCAAAAATAAGCAAAGGACAGGGCACATAGAGATTTCCAGGGTGCTGCCACCTCCTGTCTCTTGATCTGGATGCTACCAATGGGATGAACTCACCTTAGGAAATTCACGAGCTGTTACAGGATGTGTGCTTTTCTGTGTGTATATGCTACTTCAACAAAAAGTTAAAAACAAAACCCGTTTGTGTTTAGGAAGTTACCTTCTGGACAAAACCAGGAGGAAATCTGCAGGTCAATCTGTGGTCCCTAGAAGACAGCATGGAATTCAATCTCTTGGTCATGGGCTGTCACATTTTATGCCTATAAAATATAAAAATATGCCCATTTAGAAATTGCTTTTCAAAAAAAAAAAAGATCAGAAGGCTTCACGACCCCCTTTATTATTCCAGTCATTGAAATTGTTCTCAATAACAACAAAGGTTAAGGGGTCAAGGAGCCCTATCCCAGATGTTATAGGGAGCACTTCACAGACATGACCCTGCTAACTCCTCACTCTTCACGGCAATCTTGTGAGGCCTGGACTGTCCTCATTTGGTGGATGAGGAAACCAAAGTTCAAAGACCTGGCAATTCACTGAAGGTCATAAGTAACTGAGTTCAGAATCAGTTTGGTAACTGGAGAGCCTACATTTTTCATCTCTACAAGAGGTAAATTATCTCAGGGTGCCTGGGTGGTTCTGTTGGTTAAGCATCCGCCTTCAGCTCAGGGTCCTCATTTTAGGGTCCTGGGATCAAGCCCCCCATCAGACTCCCTGCTCAGTGGGGAGCTTGCTTCTCCCTCTCCCTCTCCCTCTCTGGTTTGTGCTCTCTCTTGACCATTCTATCTCAAATAAAGAAATGAAATCTTTTTTAAAAAGAAGTAAGCTATCTCAAAACAGAAACCAGAAGTATCTTTTGGATTTTAAAAACTATTTCTTGGGGCGCCTGGGTGGCTCAGTGGGTTAAGCTGCTGCCTTCGGCTCAGGTCATGATCTCAGGGTCCTGGGATCGAGTCCCACATCGGGCTCTCTGCTCAGCAAGAAGCCTGCTTCCCTCTCTCTCTCTCTCTGCCTTCCTCTCCGTCTACTTGTGATCTCTCTCTGTCAAATAAATAAATAAAATCTTTAAAAAAAAAACAACATTCGTTCCCCGGCATCTCCACCAAAAAGAAAAAAAAAAAAAAAAAACAACAACAACAACAACAAAAAACTATTTCTTACACAGCTTTACTAAAGTATAGTAATTTATAGACAATAAATTATACACATTTAAATGTATTACATAAATTAAATTACACACATTTAAAGTAAACAGTTGTTTTGACGTATGTATCCACCCATGAGACCATCATCATAAAAACATATGTATCATCCCCAAAAGTTCCCTCGTGACCCTGTTCTTGTCTGTAGGCAATCACAAATCCGTTTTCTGCCTCTATAAATGAGTCCAAGAAAAAAAAAATGAGTCCGAGTTTTCCAGAATTTTCCGTAAGTGAAATCAACCAGTATGTGCTCTTTTTTATCTGGCTTCTTTCCCTGGCTGTATCTATGTTAGATTTTTCACATATCCAGCATGTGCAACCTCTTACCCACTTACCTGTGGATGGACTTGGTCCCAGTTTTGAGATGCTGCCAACAAAACTGCTACAAACATTTCTGTCACAAGTCTTTTGGTGACGTGTGCTTTCATTTCTCTTGAGGGACTACTAAGAGCAGAATGGTGGGTGTGAATTTAACTTTTAAGAAACGGCCACGCTGTTTTCCAGAATGGATGTACATTCCCACCTGCAGTGTCTGAGCCTTCTGGTCCCTCCTTATTCTCACCAACAGTGGGAATGACCAGTCTCTTGGAATTTAGACATTCTATTTTGAACCAATTATGACTCATTTTGTTGAACATTTTCTTTTTTCATGAGCCTACTACCACCAGCATGTCTTCTTTGCTGAAATGCCCATTCGAATCTTGAAAGCCCATATTTTAAAATTTTGGTTCTTAAAAAAAAAAAATTGGTTCTTCATTTTCTTATTATTGAGTTTTGGGAATACTCTGGATATAAGTTCTTTTTCAATTTTATGTGTGGCAATATTTTCTCCTAGTCTGAGGCTTGTCTTTAGCATTGAAAATTTGCCATTTTAACCATCTGCAAGTGTACATTTCAGTGGTATTCAGTGCATTTGCATTACTGTGCAGCCATCATGACTGGCCATCTATGGGATTTTTTCATCTTCTCAGACCAGCTCTTTACCCATTAAATAGTAACTCTCCATCCTCCCTGCTCCTGACAACTGGCATTCTCCCTTCTGTCTCTATGAATGGGACTACCCCAGGTACCTAACAGAAGTGGAATCCTACAGTATCTGCCTTTTTATGTCTGACTTATCTCACTTAGCATGAAGTCCTTGAGGTGCATCCATGTTGCAGCAGGTGTCAGAAGCTCCTTCCTTTTAAAGACTGTTTCATATCCCATTGTATGGATAGGACACATTTTGTTTATCCTAATTCATCCATGGATGAATTGTTTCCACCTTAGGGTTATTGTGAACAACGCTACTATCGATAGGGATGTAATAATGCTTTCTTGATTGCTAACCAAAAAAAAAAAAAAAAAAGGAATTTTTCCTTAAATTTATAGAAGTTCCCTTTTTCCTCTGTGTCACTTGTTGCCTTCCTTATTATCTCTGTCTCTCTCTGTCTCACCTGCTCTGTCCCTGTAATGGATATCTGGCACTAGTGTCTGCTTAAGAGCTAATTCCTCTTTCTTTGGGTGACAGCCTCTTGATTTTCCTGGGGGAAAACACAGATCTTCTACTGGCTCTCGGTTTATACAATCTGGCTAGAGCTGGCAGCCTCCCCCAATCATTCGGCTTCCCCGCCTGTCTTCCCAGCCTGTCCTCCCCACCCCTTCGAGGGCTGGACATTGACCTGGGTCCAGCCAAGCAGACACTCCAACCCCCAGGCCATCTTGACTGGCTCAGGGGTGAGATTATGGTCCATGTGACCACGAACATGAAATTCTGGGGATTTTTTTCTGGATATTTTTGGGAATGAGACACGCTCTTCAGAGTTGCTGGGCTGGGGTGGGGTGGTGGTAAGACACCAGAATCCACCAACAGCCCTCTTTGCCACTGGGAGGGATGAGCCCAAAGAGAATGGGAAGCACACAGAGGAAAAGAGAGTGAACCGGGAGTACAAGGGGGATGATATCTTTATTATGCCCCTTGCTACCCCCCTCACCCCCGAAACCAGCCATAGCTAGACTTTCCCTGGCTTTTCAGGTCTTTTTTCTTCCTCAGCCCTGTTTGAGCTGGGGTTCTTTCCCTTGCAAAAAAAAAAAAAAAAAGAAAGAAAGAAAGAAAGAAAAACAGAATCTGCTGAACACACTCTATTTTCCTCCATAGCTTTCATTTCAGAATCCTAAAATCTAAGCAAGCAAAGCTTTCCTTTGTGTTT
The DNA here is from genome assembly GCF_902655055.1 of Lutra lutra. Classification (NCBI taxonomy): domain Eukaryota; kingdom Metazoa; phylum Chordata; class Mammalia; order Carnivora; family Mustelidae; genus Lutra; species Lutra lutra. Next base: position 20,052,252 of record NC_062295.1, on the reverse strand, counting down.
CAAGACCACAGACAATTGCTGGTGGGGGGTGGGGTGCAGGGCAACTCCTTAGTCTCAGGCTGGCCACCTTTCCACCCAGAGTAAAGGTGATTAAGAGGTAATCTCTCATGAACTCTACAGACAAATCAGGGAGATGTGTCAGACACATAAATAACTGTTACATAAGGCAAACGTGAGAGCAAAAGTCACCTTCAGAAAAATGACCCTGGTGTTTATGACTGCCACCATGATGACTGGCCCCTGGACTGTCAGACACCTTGTGCCCTCTGTCACAATGCCAGAAATTCTGACAGTAATAGTAAACATTTCCATTCCCAATCATCCTCTCTAGGAATGCAAATACCTCAGTGTGAGTTAAGTATCCTCAAGGGAAAGGGAAAGGTGGCAGGACCAAGTGGGACGCCAGCCAGCAGCCCAATGGAGAGGGCTCAAAGGACATGGTGACCTCTGGTTGGAGTTACAGGGTCGCGCCCACGGCTGGGCCAGGACTTTCTGAGCTGGGGAGAGAATGGAAGTCAAGTGGTGCTGGACTGTAATGGGCACAGGACCCCCCACTGGGGTAGGGGTGCACAGGAAGAAAGCCAAGGTCAAGGACTCAGCTAAGTCAAGTACTCTGCAGTCAGGCACTGACTTGCTCAATAAAAAACCAGAAATCAGAGGTGTCAGTGAGATGGGGAGGGAGTTTAAGTTAAGACCACAGGTGTGAGGGCCCTCAGATAGCAATAGTTAATCCCAGGCACAGCAGATCCTGCCTTCTTCCTCGAGTCCCACCAACAACAGTGTGAGGCAGGTGCTCTAATTATTAGCCCATTTTACAGAAGAGAGAGCTGAGGCCCACAGAGGGGAAGGGCTGTGCTCAGGGCTGCACACCTGTGTAGCTGGAATTCAGTCAAGACTGCATCTGAGTTGGTGCCTTTTTTATTCTTTAAACTTGGTGAGATGTCATCTGAGTATCTTTTTTTTTTTTTAACTCTTTAGGTTTCGTGATTCATTATGCAAATTATGTTGTCGTAATCGTGGTCACATGTACATACAGAGAAAGTACAAATGCAAAGCAATGATATAGTTAACATTTCTCAGTTCCAAATAACTGTGTCCTTCTGCTCAGGGGAAACAAAAACAATCCTATCAACTCAAATAATAAGAATTTTATCTTTGATATGCAGATTGTTATCCATTAAAACTTCCAGTTAAAGATAAAGCATACCTTGTTTTTCACAGAATTTTTCACTTAAGGCCTGGAATGAATAAATTGTTAGACTCAAAATACTCAGTTCCTTGTTACCTTGTTTTTTTTTTTTTAATGATTCCTTTTAGGTTCAACTTATACATGGAAATTTATACTGGGTTTCAAAATCATGGATTAGGGGCACCTGAGTGGCTCAGTGGGCTAAGCCTCTGCCTTTGGCTCAGGTCATGATCTCAGGGTCCTGGGATCGAGTCCCGCATCGGGTTCTCTGCTCAGCGGGGAGTCTGCTTCCTCCTCTCTCTCTGACTGCCTCTCTGCCTACTTGTGATTTCTCTCTGTCAAATAAATAAATAAAATCTTAAAAAAAAAAAAAATGGATTAAAGATGTTTAGATAGTATTAGGAAAACTGGCTAGCCTTATTCAAAAAATAAATAAATAAATAAAGTTTCAATCTCTGCTTCATTTTGTATCTGAAAACAGATTCTAAATAAACCCAAGGTTAAAATGTAAAAGACAGATCATAAAAAAAGCACTAAAATAAAACACAGGCAAATGCTTTTACAATCATAAAAGGGGAGAGGCATGGCTTACATACTAGACACATTTTAATATATAGTAAAAGGGTCTATCAACCTAACCAGATCAAATATGGGGCTTCTAAAACAGAAAGGAAAAATGATTACCAGGAATAAGAAAAATGAAAAACCGGGGGAAAATATTGCACATAATTATCAAGTGTTCCTCTCCCTACTACGTAAAGAGTTCTTACGAATCAGTGTGAAGAAAATCACAGAGAAAAATGGGCAAAAAGCACAAACAGAGAATTTGTAAGTAACAAATTCATAATAATATGTGAAAAGACAGTCATAGTAAGTATAAGAACATCAGTGAGATATCATTTTTTTCAACTTATTGGACTGACAAATTAGAAGTTTGATAACACCCAGTGTTGATAAGTACATGTTAAAACAGCCTCTCTAGTACATAATTGATGAGGATGTAAATAAAAATGAGAATATTTTGACAATAGAGATCACCAAGTAAAATATATGCTCCAACCTATCAATTCTATTTCTTGGAATTTACCCTTTGGGAGTAAATAGGTAAGTATGAAAGGATTTACACATATTGTTGACTGCCACAGTATCTATCACAGCAAATCAATATGGAAGCCATACAAATGTACATTAATAGAAGACTACTTAAGTAAGTAGTTATTTTAATGGTGATATGTACTTGAGGCTGGCATCCTATAGCCTATAGGCCAGTCCTGGCTGGTTGCCTGTTATTTTATTGACTAAATGCTAAGAAGTTTTTATATTTTAAATGGTTACTAAGGACCTCTGTAATATTCTCTTGACCCACAAAGTCAAAAATATTAACTATCTGGCCCTTAAAAAAAGTTGTCAGCTTCTGTATATAGATCTCTATGTAGTGCTGTAGAAATTTTGGATGGTATAAAAGATGTTTTAAAACTCTACCCATGGCCATAAAAGAGGGCCTAATGATATAGAAAGACATCGTGTTCCATATTGTAATGATATTAATTCTCTTTGAGTTATTAATTTAATGCCACCCTAAGTAAGACAACAGGAGTTTGGGAGAACTCGGTAAGGTGATATTAAATATGTACTTGTAACACTAGCTGCTGTGACACATAAACCTTTCATTTCAGTGGCTAAACACGTTAAATTATGTGGTAGGTGTTGTTGCTGTTGTTATCATCCCTGAGTGTTCAGCAGGGGGCCATGTCTGCAATGAGTCACAGACCAGTGGCTTCCATCCTGTGTCCCCATGATTATAAATTTTTAGCTTCCAAGGTGGTCAGAAAAGGAGAATAGGAAAGGTAGAAAGGAGACCCACTTCTCAGCCATGTCAAGGTCAACAAGACCCGTATCATTTCCCTCACATCCCATTGGCGAGAACTCGTCACATATCCACATCTTAGAGGCAAGGGGGGCTGGGAAGTGTAGTCTGAGGCTAGCTGGCTACTTTTCCACCCCCATCTTCCCAACACTAAAGAGGAAATGAATATTTGGGGGATAGGTAACTGAACTTGCCAAGTGAATTTCCTAAGGAAATTCACGTGAGACTATCCAGGAGAGAAAAAGGAAAAGGAGACGGAACTGGCTCTACCAGGTACCAAATAACAATAATCAAAATAGATTAAATAGTTTGGAAGTAGAAAAGAAACAGACAAGCCACTGGAACTGAAGGAAGAGCCTAGGAATAGTGACAAATATTTTTAGGAATTTATGATAAAAGTGAAGTTTCAAATTGGTGGGAGTACAAGGAGAGTGGAGACTAAACAAGGAGAGTGAGGTAAACTTTTGGGAAGTAAAAGAAGTCTAGATCATTATTTCTTTCCTACAAAAAAATAACTTTCAGAAAGAGCAAAAATTTTGATATAAAAAATATAAGAGAATGTGGATTAATTCATTTTTACTATTGAAAGGGGGATGACCTTTCTGAGCAGGACACAAAACAGGTACCACATACAGAAAATGACTGACAGTTTGACAGGGTTGCACAAGCAGTCCAAAAAAAAAAAGCCTTTCCAACAAATTATGGTGAAGTAACTGGACATCCACAGGCAAAATAAATAAATAAAAATTTAAAAAAGACTTCAACCAAAGTCTCACGTCTCATAAACAATGAATTCAAAATGGATCACAGACTCATATGTAAATTCTAAAACTATAAAACTATAAAACTTCTAGGAAAAAAAATAGGAGGATATCTTTAGGACCTAGGGTGAGGCAAGACAAAGACTTCTTAGATTTGATACCAACAGTATGATCCATAAAAGTAAAAATTAATAAATTGGACTTCATCTAAAAAAATTTTTTTTTTTTTTTTTTTTTTTTTTTTTTTTTTTGTTCTTCAAAAAATTCTGTTAAGGGGCACCTGGGTGACTCAGTGGGTTGAGTCTCAGCCTTCGGCTCAGGTCATGATCTTAGGGTCCTGGGATCAAGGCCCACATTGGGCTCTCTGCTCAGCAGGGAGCCTGCTTCCCCCCCTCTCTGCCTGCCTCTCTGCCTACTTGTGATTTCTCTCTCTGTTGAGTAGATAAATAAAATCTTTAAAAAAAATTGTTAAGATATGACATGACCAGCTTTAGACTGAGAGAAAATATTTTCAAACCACAAATCTGACAAAGGACCAGCGTCTATACCACATAAAAAACCCTCAAAACTCAATAGTAAAAAAAAAAAAAAAAAAAAAAAAAAAAATCAAAACCAACCCCCCCCCAAACCCTCAAACCAAAATCCAGTTAGACGATAGGCAAGGACATGGGAGAAATAATTCACCCAAGAGGATACCCAAATGGCAAATAAGCCCAAGAAAAGATGCTGAACAGTATTAGACATTAGGGAAATGCAAATCCAAACCACGACAAGATCTCCCCACATAGCTACCAGGATGGCTAAACTTTAAGAAAAACATGTGACAACCCCGAATGCTGACAGGAGCATGGAGACACTGGATCACTCATACAATCACTGGTCAGAATGGGCAGCACATTGTCGCACCGCAAGGAAAACAGTTTTGAAAACCTACCCATGACAAAAGTAAAATAAAGTCCTATTGTTTTATAAAGCAAAGTATGGAATTAAATATCCATGAATCCATACTGATGTAAAAGATAAATAAATAAACAAATAAATGAGGGAGAAGAAATCTCTCATGCAGAATTATTCCAGGTGATTTCTATAGAAACCCTAATCCTCAAGGAGGTGAATCATGACTGAGCATGGTGACTTCCTTCCAAAGAGGACAGTATGGAAAGGTGGTAAGAAAGAGTAATTTACAGTGGAAAATCTTTCTCTCAATAAATAAGTAAATAAGTTTTAATCGAGCTGACAATGCTATCATACCCTCTTCCATTTTGTTAGAAGCGAAGAATCCTCCTCATACCTATGAAAGGACTTGCTCAAGATCCTTGTCATTGTTCACTTTTTCAATGCCCACACCAGTTTTTCTAAATGTTCCTTCCTCCCAGGTTTGACTTCCCAGGGCAGACAGACACCAGGCAGGACTTGGGGTGAGAGGGACACTCTTCTGTGAGCTAGGAGAACAATGGAGAAAGGGAACCAGTCACACAAGGTGAGGATCTGGAAACGAAGTCCCTCAAACAGTTTCTCAACCTTTCTTCATTGTCCCCCCGCAATGGAGATTTTTCAAGATTGGTTTTCTTCCTAATTACCCCCCTATTAGGTTTAATACCACGGATACACTACTTATACTTATGTTCTCTGGCTCCTCGGAAATGGACTCCTTGCATTGTATCTGTGGGGCCCCCCGAGAGTGTTCCACAACTCCGGAGGAAATGTGTGCCACTTTGAAGCACGTTGCTCCTGCCAAGTGGCCATGTTCTCTCCTCAACCATCCAGACTCTTTTCTGGCCAGGAAGTCTCTTCCCGCCCTCTCCTTCACTACCTCTACTCCAGATCCCACACACTTCCGTCCCCAACACCTCCCACAGCACCTTCTGGCCTTACAACAAGGTATCGAAAGTTCCTCGTGCCACAGGGGGATGGTGCTCTGTGAGTGCACAGAGCCAACATTAATGAAAGAATCGATTGACTGAGGCTTGCCTTCTTCCCTGCAACCCTCCCCCTCCCCACACACACCTGTCTTGCTTAGCTACTGAGGGGTAACAAACTGTCCCCAAACATACAGACTTGAAACAATAACCATTCATTTAGCTCACAATTCTCTAAGTTGGCAGGGCAGTTCTGGTCAGGGCTGGCTTGGTGACTCTCACCTGACTCTCCTGAACATCTGTGAGCACCTGGAGTGTTGGCTGGGGCCTGAGTCTAGGGAGGGCCTTGTCTGGGACAGCTCAGGTCTGCTCCATGTGGTCTTCCCATCCCACAGGCAAGCTGGCTTATTCACACCTTGGTCACCACAGGGTTCCCCTGCAGCAAGAGAAGGAGAAGCCCAGTGTGCGAGAACCTTCAAGTTGCTGTTCGTATCTTGTTTCTTATGGCCCCATAGGCCAAAGCGAATCGCCTGGCTACTCTCGATTCAGGTTGTAGAGAGAGACTTGGGAAGACTGGACGACCCTCCTCTGGGATCAGCTACTTCACACCAGCAGCACCAAAGCAAGGGCTGCTGCCCTTTGTGACTTTGTCCTTTACTTGGTTTCCCCCAATGTTCCTTCTAGCATGATTTCGGCAGGATGTTCCAAAAGCCCCATTCCGCTTCTCAGTCCTCAAGGACCAGTCCCACCTCTCAGTCCCTCAGTGGGTCCCATCTCCTTGCTATCTCTAAATTCTCTCCCCTGTGCCCTCTGGAAGCCAGGATCCACCCTTTTGGGTTTAGACTTCTAGCACTCAAACTCACCCACAAATTGGGAAACAATGGTGGGTAAAACTGAACAATGAGCCTTACCCGAGTTCCCAGAGCTCTCCCAGGTCATTGTATTACTCAAAGGCTGAGTTTATAACACGTTCTCTGTTTGCAGAGCAAGGCGATTTCTCCTGCATTGAGCTTAGCCAGGTTTTGGATCTTGTTTCCTGCTTTTCTCCAGGGATTCAACAGCCATTTGGGGTCTGGCCTGGAGCGATGCCTCACATAAGCAGTACCGCATTAGCATTACCGCAGGAGCTGTTGCTCCTGGGGGCGTCTCCCCCACCCCTCCCCCACCACTCCTCAGGTGGCTCTTTAAGCTAACAAACGTTAAGTAAGAACCTACCAACTGTCACCATATTCATAACCTACTGAGGTGGCCATCACTCAGGAGAATGCCTGAGGTCCCCCCATCTGAATCCCAAGCATGTTTATCTAGAGTAGCTATAAATCAAACACCTTGGTAATGTAGGATTGCGTCATCCTTCACACCAGGACTACTGAGTCATCAGAGCACTCAATTAGCACAGTAATTATATTGGCTTATTTATATGTTCATCGGCTTCACTCTCAGTGCCTGATACATAGAAGGTGTTCGATAAATACTTGTGGAATGCAGAAGAATGACGACAAGCTCGGGGAAGGGCCACGAAGACAAAGAAGGTGCTGAGTTCCAGTAACAGAACATTTACACAGGGCAATGGGGGGAGAGGTTTTTCCAGGGAGGTGATGTTCCCACTAAGCTTTTAAGGGGGAAGGCTGAGTCGGGAAAGGGAACAACAGAGGCAGAGTGTGGGCAGGTTAAGGGAAAGAAAGAAGGCAAGGCTAGGAGTGTTGTGGGCAGGAGGAAGGTAGCATGGGATGAGGTAGGAAAGGGGAGGAGGGGCCAGACCACACAGGATCTTGGGTCTTGTGGGCCAGGGGAAGGAGTTGGATTTCATACCAAGGGGAAGAAGGGTCCTTGGGGGTTTTCAGGGGTAGGGTGTGGTTGTGAAATGGTCCGTTTTATATTTGAGGCAACTACCTTGGAATGAAGCTCTGCACCTTGTACAGGCTCTTACACTTTCTTATGAAGCCCTTAACCCCTCCACCTGTATGGCTCTGAAAAGCATTTGGATCTGGACCACTCGGTCAATTTGACCTCCAGGTGTTCGCTGGGGGTTCTGACCTCAAACTCACTGGTGGGGAATCTTGTCTAAAATGTCCAGTGTTCAGGAACAATTTTTAGGCACATCAGTTCTGCAGGCTTCTCTCACTGTCCCCAGATTGTCGAACTTCTACTCTTGAATTGATCTGGTGCCCCAGAGATATAGAACTAGACTGCACCATTTTGGCCCCACTGAACTTCGTATTCAGGCACAGGCTCATGTCAAAGGGTCCTGGGGCAGCAGCTGCACACCCAGGCCCCCAAGCATTCACAGCGATTTCACTGAGGATGCTCTGGAGAAGCTTCTTGGGTCTCCATGGAGGAGGAATTGTGCCTCTCTTGAGCATGGAGGCTGGCTGTGATTTTATGGAAACTGAAGCGTGTTTCCATCCCTGTGAGTACTCAGGGGAGTCAGATTTACAGCCCACTTTGTGTGAACAATAAAATATGTACAACTCAGGGTCTTTTATAATTTTTTGAGCTCATGTTTCACTCCCTGAAGTATGTATTTTTGCCTTTTGTGTTGATGTAGTTCTGTCAACCCTCTCAATCCCTTTCATGGAACAAGGAGGGACACAAAAAGAAAAAAAAATACTTGGCCCATGGCAGGCATTTTATTCATAATCATCTATACCTTCCCCCCTTCCAAAAGAAAGTAAAACAACTCTAAAATTAAAATATAGTTTGATTCTGCTTTGAACTTTGTAGATTTTCTGACATTATGTAAACATATTCTCTGTGCAGTACAGCAAATGACCTAAAAGCTTTCCATTCTCCAGAATTCTCTCTTGCCCATCTTGGATTACAAAAGCCAGAAATCCAGATATTCTGTTTGCCAGCCCCTCTTGCAAGTAGACCAAGTTCCAGGGTGGCCAGATTTAGCAAATAAAAATAAGGGACACCCAGGTAAATCTGAATTTCAAATAAGTAACATATAACCTTTTCTGTTAAGTATGTCCCATATAACGTTACTCATATTTTAAAAATTCTGTGGTCTGGGCGCCTGGGTGGCTCGGTGGGTTAAAGCCTCTGCCTTCGGCTCAGGTCATGGTCCCAGGGTCCTGGGATCGAGCCCCACATCGGGCTCTCTGCTCAGCAGGGAGCCTGCTTCCCCTCTTTCTCTGCCTCTCTACCTACTTGTGATCTCTCTGTGTCAAATAAATAAATAAAATCTTTAAAAAAAAATCAACAGAGCAAAAGAAACAGGAAAAAAAAAAAAGCACAAGATCTAGAGCAAAACTGCCTGGCTTCAAATCTACTTCCATCATTTATTAGGCTATATGACTTTGGACAAATTACCAAATCTCCATGTACCCTTATTTCTTCATCTAAAATGAGGATGAAAACAGAATGTTGCATAGACATGTTATAAGGACAAGATGAGTTAATACAGTAAAGCAATTAGAAACACAAATACATAATCTGTTAGTGATCCCCACTGGCATGCTGGCATGCTCCCTCATACGCTGCTGATCATCTAGCCAAGGCGCTGTTCCCTCACCTCTTTGTGTCATACTTCCTCAGGAAAGCTTCCTTGACCCGCTGCAATGGCTAGGCTACTTCAGTTACGTGAATCCGTGGCTGTCTCACATGTTTGCCATGTGGGATGGCAAGTCATGTTTGTTTGTGTTTTTTTTTTAAGATTTTTATTTATTTATTTGACAGACAGAGATCACAAGTAGGCAGAGAGGCAGGCAGAGAGAGAGGAGGAAGCAGGCTTCCCATTGAGCAGAGAGCCCGATGCGGGGCTCGATCCCAGGACTCTGGGATCACGACCTGAGCTGAGGGAAGAGGCTTTAACCCACTAAGCTACCCAGGTGCCCCTGGCAAGTCATGTTTAACTGTGTCTTCTCCAAAACGTATGAAAGACTCAAGTTAAGACCTAAAACTATACAAATGGCTAACAAGTATTTGAAAAGATGTCCAAGGTCACCAACCATTAGGGAACCACAAAACAAAATTACCTTGAGATTCTTCTTCACACCCATTAGAATACCAATTTGCAAAACAAACTGACCCAGAAAATAACAGGTATTGTGAGGTTGTGGAGAAAGTGCAACCTTTACCTTAACTGATGAGAATGGAAAACAGTATGGAGGCTCCTCAAAAAATTAAAAACAGAATTGTCATATAAACTCAAAATTCCACTTTGGGGATATAGACTAAACAGAGTTGAAAGCAGGAACTCAAACAGGTGTTTGTATGCCAATGTTCACAGCAGCATTATTCATGGGACTAAGAATTAGAAACACCCGAATGTCCTTTGATAGATGAATGGATAACTAAAATGTGGGAAGAGGGAGGTAGAGGGAGGAAGAAGCCTATGGTGACTCATGAACACCAAATCCTGGGCTTCCAGGAAGAGGAAGCACTGGGCACAAAGAGGAGGAAAAAGTACCGATGGGTCAATGGAAGGGTGTCTAGGAGGTCAAGGGAGGGGCAGTGAGATCACCCCTCAAGGAGAGAGCTGGTCACCCATGTCAGAAGTTGCGAAGAAGTTGAGACAGTCAAGCACTGAGAAGCGGTCACTGAGTATGATGGTTTTGATGTCACTGATGTCCTTTCTGAGTTAAGTTGTGTGTGTAGAAATGACAAGAGGTTTTAGAAGAGGCGGTGAGTAGCAAGAACTCCTGCCGAAAGTGAGGTTCGAGTTCCAACCCAAAAAGCCGAAACACGTTTCTGAAAGCTGTCTCAGTCGGAGATCTGGAAAAGGGTGGCAGGGACAGGGCATGAAGGCCGACTCCCAGGGAAGGGGGGACCCTCTGTCCCTGGCAGCCCTCTGCACTCCCGTGAGAAACTGCGAGATGCTGGAGCCACCTCTCCCCCATGTCGTGCTTCCCAACTTCAGCATTTCCAATATATCTCCTCTGTGATATCTGCAGCATCCCCGGACTGCATCTGCTAGTATTTCCCTAGTAACTGTCTTTAAATGGACTCCCCATAAAAATGAAATGGGCAGGTACTTTAAGGGACATCTCATAACACAACTGTCAACAGGAATGGTGTATCATTTGCCTTGAACAGAAGGTAATCCACAAAAAGAAATACTAGGGAAAAAAGAAATATAATGGAAGCAAAGCAAGGTGTTTTCAATTCTAGCCAGATTCTGCTGCTGCCTCAGTTAGTGAAGTTCGAACACTCCAACCTTAACCTCTGATGAAAACCAAAACCAAAACATCAGGAACAATCTAACATGGTATATATCTACATACATAAAAATGAAATAAGTATTAAAAAGCAATACTCACCTTTCCTACTAGTTATGTGCTAAAATATTTTCTATTCTATATTTTTCTAAAATAGTGGATTTGATCCACTAAATGGATTCACCATCCACTAATGGCTTGATCCCACGGTTTCAAAACCACTGGATCAGTGAATGTTACAGAAGTGTTAAAGGCCTACCAGTACCAGCCTGAGAGCCTCTCCTTGAACTTCTTAATACTTGAAAGATCTCTGAGGGACGCCTGGGTAGCTCAGTTGGTTAAGCAGCTGCCTTCAGCTCGGGTCATGATCCCAGCGTCCTGGGATCGAGTCCCACATCGGGGCTCCTTGCTTGGCGGGGAGCCTGCTTCTCCCTCTGCCTCTGCCTGCCATTCTGTCTGCCTGTGCTTGCTCTCTCTCCCTCTCTCTCTGACCAAAAAAAAAAAAAAAAAAAGAAAGATCTCTGAAAAGGAAGTAACTTTTTCACGGGGCAATTCATTGTTATTTCATGCAGTATCAGTCAACCCCACCAACAGGCACTATGTCCCACTCTTTAGAACACGGACCGAGGATTCTGCTTGCTGGGAGAAGGGGCTGTCCTCTCTTTGGGAGGGGAGAGGGCCAGGGGGCATCCTCACTGCCATCCCACACAGGCAGGATCAGGTACACAGCCCTACCCAACAACCAGAAGGGTCATCGGGGTGGATGGGCCTTACGTTTCAGAATTGCAGGATAAGCGTCCTGGGCCCCATGCATCTGTCCAACTCCATTAGTATCCTGTGACTCCTGTAACAGATCAGCACAAACCTTTTGGCTTAAAACACTAACGTTCTCTTATGGTTCAAGAGGCCAGAAACTTGGAATCCATTTCAGTGGGCTTAAGTGTTTGGTAATGCTGGTTCCCTCTGGAGGCCCCAAGAGTCTGTTCTCTAGCTCTTCCCAGCATCCGGTGGCCACCGACATGGCTGGTTTGGCCCCTTTGCCATTTCCAACATGCACTGTTCCTCTCTAAGTCCATCAGCACACCTCCTTCTCCTCCTCCCCCCGCCTCTCCTTGTAAGGACCCTGTGATTGCACCGGGCCTACTGGATACCCCGGGATAATCTCCCCATCTCAAGGTCCTTAGCTTAATCACACCTGCAGACCCCCTTCGCCACATGAGGTGACACATTCAAAGGTTTGAGGGACAGGAGTGGACATTTTAGGAGTCATCATTCAGCCAGCTGCAATAAACCAAGAAGGACTTGGTCCTGGCCAGGGCAGGTCCCGGCCAGGGCAGAGACAGGAGCCGAGAAGAGCTCTGGCCTTGGGTGGAGGCCTGGGTCAAGGTAAACCCTCACGTGGACACTAGGGCTTGAGCTCAGGCTGACTCATAGGGAGCAAGTGAAGGCTGGAGGAAGATTTGGGATCTTTGGTATCAGCTGATGTGGAGGTAAACCAGAGCCCACCCAGGGCAGTGGGGAGCGGTGGAGGACCAACGCGTGGGTGATTAGCAACAAATGAGATTTATTTCAACCATAAGTCAATGGGCACAGAAGGTGGTGCGACAGCCCTAGGAACTGAGGCTTCTCGGGGTGTGGGATGAGGCTGAAGGGCCAGGTCTGGCCACCACCCAGGAAATGCAGCGCAGCAACTCTGGGAAGGTCAGTTTCTTCAGCTGCCAGCTCAGCATGGGCCTCCAACAGATCAGTAAGTGATTTCCTTCAAACCTGAGGGAAGGAAACACACAGACACTGTTAAGAGATGCACACCAGAGAGCAGCGCAAGCAGACAGAGGTAGGAGAATGAGGCCCTGCTGGATACCTCCTCACCGCAGCTCTGCTCTCCCGAGTGGTAAGAGGAGATCATCCCCAAGGAAGCAAGAAGTTGGACGAGGCTATGTTTACAGGGATTTTGAAGGGATTCAGAAAGCACTGTCATGGTTCATGGACTCTGCAGTTAAGGCTGGAAGTCTACCCACTCCGCAATGAACCCTGAGCAAATGCAGAGACAGGACGATCCTCACGTTGCACGTACAGCTGTCACAAAGCAGCCCCCGACATAAAAATGTTCTGGGTGTTGTTAATTTATAAAAACTAGAATCAGCTTAATAGTATTATAAACAAACTACATTTCCAGAAGTGTGGCAAAGTTGAGTCGATTCGGGCATAGTGTCATGACAGAAGCTCTGTAAAGCTATGAAAATTATTCTCACTAGGAGTTTCTCACAGCGAGGGGAAAAGGCTGTTATGATACCAAATGGGAAAAATCAGGACTCCAAATACATAAGTGCAGAAATTCAATTCTGCTAAAAATGAAAAATTGCTAGAAAAAGAGTGGAAGGAAAAGTTATCAGAGGTCATCTCTGAGTGACATGCAGCTGATTTTTTTTTCTTCACTGGACTTTTTAGATGTTTCCAAAGTCTCTATTAAGAATGACATTTTGGGGGGCACCTGGGTGGCTCAGTGGGTTAAGCCTCTGCCTTCGGCTCAGGTCATGATCCCAGGGTCCTGGGATCGAGCCCCGCATCGGGCTCTCTGCTCAGCAGGGAGCCTGCTTCCCCTTCTCTCTCTGCCTACTTGTGATCTTTCTCTCTGTCAAATAAATAAATAAAATCTTAAAAAAAAAAAGAAAAAAAATGACATTTTGGGGCACCTGGGTGGCTCAGTCATTAAGCGTCTGCTTTCAGCTCAGGTCATGATCCCAGAGTCCTGGGATCGAGCCCCGCATGGGGCTCCCTCCTTGGCAAGAAGCCTGCTTCTCCCTCTCCCACTTCCCCTGCTTGTGTTCCCTCTCTCGCTGTGTCTCTCTGTCAAATAAAATCTTAAAAAAAGAAAAAAAAGAATGACGTTTTAAAAACTGGATGGGGGGGGGCGCCTGGGTGGCTCAGTGGGTTAAGGCCTCTGCCTTCGGCTCAGGTCATGATCCCGGGGTCCTGGGATCGAGCCCCGCATCGGGCTCTCTGCTCGGCGGGGAGCCTGCTTCCTCCTCTCTCTGCCTGTCTCTCTGCCTACTTGTGATCTCTGTCAAATAAATAAATAAAATCTTTAAAAAAAAAAAAAAAACAAAACTGGATGGGGGCAGACAACAGTATAAAACCCCACTAATAAATTCTTTCAAATAAAAAGACAAATTTAAAAGGATTTTGTGGGCTGAACTGCTGGGTAAATTTATAAACTACTGGAACGCTAAGCCCCAGGGGGGTAATTAACAGCCTCGTGTCAGCATGGAATGTTCGCAAGGAGGCCGCCCCTGCTGTGTCATGTTCTGTGTTTTGTCTGGGCTCCCTGCCTAAGGCTGTATATCTTTGGACGAGTCTGCAGGACACTGCCCACGGGACACCTGAAGGGGGGCTACTCCAGTTGAGGCTACACTGGGATCTGAAATGGTCTCCACGGGGCCGGGAAAATGCCCAAGAGAGGACCCCGGAGGAAGCAAGACCCACGTGGGGGAACTGGAAAGGAGGAACTGGGTCAAGACTGAGGAAACGAGTAACACTGAACAAGGATCCATGCTCACGCCACAGCCTCCCTCTGCCAGGCGAGGGGACTTCACCTTCATCACAGAAGGTAAGGGGAGAAATTCGACCCGCAGTTACACGGGTTTGCTGGAGACATGCAGGACAATATGCGTGCCTGACCTCTAGTAAACCTGGTTATAAGGTGAATCAAAAGACAAACATTGGTTACTTTTATTAAGATTATTGCTCTAAGCTCTGAAGGTGTTTTCCCTTCCGGCAGAGGAAATGTCAGAGAACACCTCTAAAGGGCTATGGATTTGTCTATGGAATTGTCTGAACAATTCGCCTGGTTTCTGTGCCATACAAATAGAGGCTAGGACAGCTCGTTTTCCACCTACTGCTCATGGACACATGCGTCTGATACGCCAGATCTTTCCAGGTATGTCTTATGGTGCTTTGGAGTCAAAAGGTCCCCATTTCTAGGGCAAATCAACAGAAGTAAAATCATGTACCGAGTTCATGTCCTCCTCTGGTTGCCCAACAAAGGCAGTAATGCTGCATGAGCTGTTCGAGAAGCTCCATTTCATCCAGGAATTCAAGTGACTCTATTCTGTCGGGAGAACAAAAGTAGGGCAACATCAAGTTCTACAATTAAAAATGAAGATGACGAGCCGAAGTTTATGGATATGGAAAGGTGTTCATATTATACTAAGAGGAAAGAAGCATGGTGCAATACAGTACCTATGATGCGATCTTTATTTAAAAAAAAATACCATAAATAAAGTCAAAAGACAAATGACAAACTAGAAAAAAGAATTGCAACACAAATGACAAAGGGTAGATTTCCTTTCTCTGTAAAGAGTTGTTAAACTTCATGAGAAAAACTTTTTAAAAACTCAGGTTTAAAAGACAGGAAAAAGACATATTCACCAGAAAAGAAAAACAAGATGCTCTCAATCTCATTAAAATATGAGATACTTTTTCAACTATCAGATTGATGAAGATCAAAAGAAGGCTGATACGCACTTTAACAAGGACATGGGGGGAAAGATACTCGCTGTCCTGTGTTTACCAGTCAGATTACAAAATGGTACAACCTCTCTGCCCAGCAACTGGATCTCCTCTATTGATGCTGAAAATGCACATCCTCTTACCAAGCAATTCTGACTTTTTAATTTTTTTTATAGATTTTTAAAAATTTATTTATCAGATAGAGATCACAAGTAGGCAGAGAGGCAGGCAGAGAGAGAGAGGGGGAAGCAGGCTCCCCGCTGAGCAGAGAGCCCAATGCGGGGCTCGATCCCAGGACCCTGGGATAGTGACCCGAGCCGAAGGCAGAGGCTTAACCCACTGAGCCACCCAGGCGCCCCCAGCAATTCTGCCATTTAAAAATATATTTTTGTTTATTTATTTGACAGAGAGAGACACAGCAAGAGAGGGAATACAAGCAAAGGGAGTAGGAGAGGGAGAAGCAGGCTTCCTGTTGAGCAGGGAGCCTGATTAGGGGCTCAATCTCAGGACCCTGGGATCATGACCTAACCTTCAGGAAGACACTTAACAACTGAACCACCCAGGTGTCCCACTCAGCAATTCTGCCTTTAAGATTTTGCCCCATGAGGGGTGCCTGGGTGGCTCTGTTGGTTAAGTGTCTGCCTGCAGCTCAGGTCATGATCCTGGGGTCCTGAGATCAAGCCCCGCATGGGCTCTGGCTCCCTGCTCAGCGGGGAGTCTGCTTCTTCCTCTTCTTTTGCCTCTCCCCTGCTCTTTCTCTCTCTCAAATAAATAAATAAAATCTAAAAAAAAATTTTTTTTACCCTTATGAGTACAAAGATGTATATTCCAGAATATTCACTGCAGCAACATAGCATCAAACCTTAAACTAGAAGAGCTGGGGTTAAATAAATTAAAGCACATTCACACAATAGGATATGTAGCTATCCAAAAGAATGGGAAAGTCTATATGTATTGACACAGAACAGCCTCTACCGCTCATCATGGAGTTCAAAATGGAAGTTGTATAGTAAATAATGTGCAGGGCACACTATTATCGATGAAAGAGACAGTGGGGGATACACATGCTTGTATACACATAACTCTCCTCTGTAAAAACACAGTAGAAACTGGTAATGGTGCTTGTCTCTTGAGAGAATGTAGTAGACCGGGAGGGAGGGGAAACAGGAGTGGAGGGTTGGTTTTTGTTTTTACTCTACCTTACTTTATTCTGTACATTTTCTTTTATAATGTGCTGGTATGATTTTTTTTTTTTCAAAAAAGCATTTAAAAATATAAGCTTGAAAACATACACACATTCAAATATGCAAAACATGTAAAATAGCTTAATGCATTTGTTTCTGTTAAAATATGGGCACACTGTGGGAAATTCCAGGCATTTCCACAAAGTATTAAGAAGAAAATTTAAAATGATCTATATGCCCACCATTCACAACAGTGATTGCTAACATTCAGGTACTGCCATTAGTGCAGGCTGGGGGTGGGGAGAAGTGCTTATGTATGTGCATTTGCTACATGTGTTTCTGTGTTTGTGTTTTTGTTCCTGTCTTGGTAGGCAGGCCTAAGGGTCCCATCTGAACTGAGAGTGACTAAGCATAACGTACTTGGCTTGCTTCCTACCTCCTCTTATCAGAATTCACACAAGGCAGATTTGCCTAACACCAAGTTCTACAAAACACCAACACCATAATGAAGGCTCCAGGATGTTTAGCACCAAGTTCAGTTCTTAGGACACTAGATTGTGAAGCCGTTCTCTCGACCGTGAACTCCAAGACAGACATATCTTTTGGTCTGTTTTGATCTCTGTTGTATGCCTTGTGCTTAGGAAAGTACATGGTGCATAGCTGGCACTCTGTATTTGTTAAAGAAACAGGCTTGCCTTAGACTTCTTTTTTATACGTAGTATCCAGCAGAAGCCCTTGGCAAATGTAGACACAAACTACCAGGTATTCCGAGACTTGGGAGGGCTCTGTGGCCTTGGGCAGACAGACCAAAGCCCATCCCATCTCTGTCAGGGATACACAGTGCTAGCTATACAAGGCCAGGGAAACATGAGACAAATGATGGCCTAGAAAAAATTTGCTCCTGTGATGGCTACTGCCATTAAAGACTCCTCCCGGGGCATCTAGACGAGCTGCCAGAGCATTTCCATTTTAGATGCCTGACCAGGGCTATTCAAAATAGTCACCTTGAAAACCAGCTTGTGAGCAAGGAAAATTCTGGAAGATTTCAGAAAACAGAGACCTGATCACATGGAGACATCTCTTTTTTTTTAAGATTCCATTTATTTATTTGACAGAGATCACAAGTAGGCAGAGAAGCAGGCAGAGAGAGAGGTGGAAGCAGGCTCCCTGCTGAGCAGAGAGCCCGACGCAGGGCTCGATCCCAGGCCCCTGAGATCATGACCTGAGCCGAAGGCAGAGGCTTTAACCCACTGAGCCACCCAGGCACCTGCCCCCACATGGAGACATCTCTTTCACAAACCTTCAAGGTCTTGATGTAAATATTTGGAAAAAGTAGTGATCCTTCTAAAAATTAATAACAACTTCTGTGGAGAAGCAAGGTTTAAAATTCTAATTATCCTGTAAGAGACCTACACCTGTAGGTTCCCACAGGCAAGAGGAAACACAAACCAGGGAGCATAAAGTAACAACAAAACAAGAACTTAATTAAAGCTGGCACTAACAGTGCTCAGAGATAAATACAGTGTGGTTTATAGCAGGGAAATTAAAGCACAACAAAAATAAACAATAAGGCACAACTAAATGCCCAGCTCTAGATGCAACTTTTGAACTACTATAAAATTATTATCACTAATCACTCCATCCACATATCAATATAAATACTAAGCATCATTGAACAGGACCTGGAAACCTTCTTTATGTGGGTATATATTGGTATGTGAAGAGAAATAAAATCAATTGTTAAGTTTCTAAAAGAGGAGGGTGATTTATAGACCAATGCATGTAATATGAATCTACTGATTCAAAAACCAGGAACCTATATATCAATAAATAGTCACCTTTTTTTACACACAGAAAGACACACGCCAACTTATTAACGACAGCAATCTCTGGAGGGGCAGCTGCAGAATGCGGCTTTCCCATTTCATGCATGTCCTACGCAGCTTAAAAAGTGTTTTCACTTTTTGTATAAAATGTCCCTTTATTTTACAATTAAATTAAAATTTCGAACAATTTATTTTATAATGAGGGAAGAAGTCTGCTTAAAAATCTGTGAGCAAGGGGCACCTGGGTGGCTCGGTGGGGTAAGCCTCTGCCTTTGGCTCAGGTCATGATCTCAGGGTCCTGGGATTGAGCCCCGCATGGGGCTCTCTGCTTAGTGGGGAGCCTGCTTCCCCTTCCCCCTGCCTGCCTTTCTGCCTGCTTATGATCTCCCTCTCTGTCAAATAAATAAATAAATCTTAAAAAAAAAAAAAAAATCTGCGAGCAGACCCTTTGGAAGCCCTTGGACAACATCATTCTGCTCCTGCTCCAAAACACAGGGATTGTGCAAAATTTCCACTTCCAGAGGGTGCTCTGGGAATGTTACAGGTGCGATTGCTTATTCTGACTAAAATAATCTGTGTTGTCATGGACCCTATCTCAGCAAGTGGCTAATGAGTTACTCTCAAGGTGCTATCAATGTTTAGTCTGCAATAGCAGATTAACTTGTTTCAAAGTAAGTCTAGTTAGGGTTTGAGGATTTGTTGTTGCTGTTTTTTTACATTAAAGAGAGTTATGCCTTTAATTCATAATTGTTTGCCGTGAGGCTAACTACTGCCGATCCCGCACCTGCTCACTTCAGCTTGAGGCAATTTGCTGTACAGTTCCATCATGTCGACTGCTGACGCCGTTTCCCACCCATTCGACAGGAGCCGTTCTTTCTAGAATGTGTGGTGGAGAGAAATGGAGAAGGTACAAGGCACTGGCGTACAAATCCAAGACACTCTTCAAGCACGTGAAAATTTCTCTTCGATGACTCCTCTTTTGAAAGCCTATCCTGGCCCCTACCTTCCTTCTTTTTACTTTGCAATTTTCTACACCAAACATGCACTGTTACAATGGGAGAGAGGTCCCCTAGGTATATTTAAAGAGAAGTACAGAAACTTCTCCAGGAGCAACAGTTTTGAAAGCATTTGAGTGGTAATATGACGAAGACCTGTAAAATCTAACCTATTTTATGGAAGCAGAAAAAAAGAAGATATTTAGAAAAATCTATCAGAGTCCGGCGGGGTGCCTCGGTGGCGGACTCAGTTAAGTGTCTGACCCTTGGTTCCAGCTCAGGCCATGATCTCAGGGTTCTGGGACTGAGCCCCGAGTCAGATTCCATGCAAGTGTGGAGTCTGCTTGAGATTCTCTCTCCGCCCCCCACCTTTCCTGCTCGTGCTGTCTCTGTCTCTCTCTCAAATAAATCTTTAACAAAAAGGTTTATTAGATTCTGAGAAACTTAAGGGGATGTCAAGTACAACGTTTGGACCACGTTTGGATACTGTTTCAAACACACCAACTATAGAATTTTTTTTTTTTTTAACAATTTAGGAGATCTGAACACATACTGGGTAGTGGGTGCTACGAAGGAGTTCTGGTTGATTTGTGAGGTGTGGCAAGGGTATGATCCCATGGGTAAGAAAGTCCTTACTGCCATGAAATTCATACTGAAATGTTTATGGGTGGAATGATATACTACCTGGGATTTGCCTTAAAATATTCCAATGACAACACCAACACAAACTGGGGATAAATAAAATAATTTGGACAAAATGTGAATTACGAAGCAGGCTGATGGGAAAAAGGGTGTTCCTTTTACCATTCCCTGTACTTTCATGCTGTTTGAAAATCTGTATGATGAAAGTTTTAAATGCTGGGGTATAGAAAATGTCCACATATATTTTCCACATTGAGGGCTTGGCCTTCCCTAGCATGATGAACTAGTGGCCCCCGTGTAGCCCCAGCTTCTCAGATGTGCGAAGGGAAGATGCCCTTCCCTGGGTGGCTCAGGGCAACAGAGTCCCCACTCTCTGACCTGTGACTCTAACGACTTGCAAGTCTGCACTCCTGCCAGGTCACATTGTCGCCTCCGTAGGTTCTCGATCATGATCTGTCCAAACCGGTCATCCATGTTCACCTGGGAAGGGAAAGAGGAGGGTGGACACAGCCAGAAGGGTTTCTCTGCTTCTCGAATATGCAAACTAAGACATCAGCACCCTATTTCTAACCAGTCAAGGCCGACATCTGTTGATACCCAGGGCAGGTCACAGAATTGGGTGCAGGCACAGCATGCAGAGGTGAGAAGGGCGTACACTGTGACAGCCTCCAGAAGGGCAACTGGATGGGTGGCGCTCGGCCTGGGAGGCGGCCACACCACTGCCAGCACGCTGTTCTGTGGGTTTACTCATGTGTGCTCGCAAGGGTGTGAGAATGTTTACGGCAGCATTACGCGTAACAGGAAGGACCTGGGAAGGATTTAAATGCCCCTCACCGGGGGTCATGGAAATTCTAGCATGGTCATTTAATGGAATATTGCATTGCCATGAAAACAGAAAAAAAAGAGGAGGTACGTGTAGATATAGACACAGACAGAGACATGGAATGATTTCTTAGGTAACAAACTCTTGAAAGAGGAATGTGTAGAATATGCTCCTATCCACTTTTAAGAAAAAAAAGACAACCTTTGTCTACATTTATATATGCACAAAATAATTCTGGAATCTGGCCATGTCGCTTCCCACATTAGAGGGCAAAAGTCCAGAGTAGGAGAGAGGCCTGCCCTTCCCTGTCCATCCTTTCATACTATTTGATTTTTTAAAAAATTTTGCACGTAGTGTTACTTCTTCAGAACCGTTTTAAACCAGTTTAAAAGACTATTAAAGTGTATATACACACAAATGCTACAAAACAGAATACAGTGTACATTATCATAAGGTATATGCTATTACCCTGTCACAAATAAAGCATCTAAACTTCATTATTTTAATATATAGAATGATTCCCAGAGTTCTGTGACAACGTTGCCAGACAAGAACCAGTATTACTCTCTTTTGGTGAATGTGTGAGGGTTATGGGGCACTAATGGTCACACTGCCCACTATTTTTTCAGGATCGAAGGGTGTCTGTGAGCACACGCTTCATCCTTTCACTCCCTGGGTTGGAATCCTGGCCTGACACTTTCTAGCTGTGAGGCTGGGTGGCTGTGGGCAAGCTAATTCTCTGTGCTTTGGCCCCCTTACCCACAAAACCTGGGGGGCTATTGTGATAATCAAGTAAGTTAACACATGCAAAACTTGTGGGATGTGCCTGCTATCTAGTCAGCAAATTCTACAAAGTTGCTATCTTCTTGTATCAGTATTGACAGGCTCATCATTTATGCGGTTTTTGTCATTTTAAACTACTGATCAGAAAACCATGGAGGGCATGGGAATATTTAATACACATGAGTATGCCGATGATTTCTTATTTGTTAGAAAATTAAGTTAAATGTTTATTATTCACAAAATGAGGATGGGAGGTGGGAACCGCGTCAGTTTAGGGATGGCTTGGACAATGGAGTGAAACCTGGCACCTCCCCAGGCCTGCCCAAAGTGACAGGGTCTGTGGTCAAATTTCACATTCATACCCTGTTGAATAAGAGAAAACACGAGTGAGGGGCACCTGGGTGGCTCAGTGGGTTAAAGCCTCTGCCTTCGGCTCAGGTCATGATCCTAGGGTCTTGGGTTCGAGCCCCGCATAGGGCTCTCTGCTGAGCAGAGAGCCTGCTTCCTCCTCTTCCCTGCCTGCCTCTCTGCCTACTTGTGATCTCTGTCAAATAAATAAATAAAATCTTTTAAAAAGAGAGAGAGAGAAAACATGAATGAAACAAGGTGGACAAACCCAGGTGAACACTCACAATGTGTGTCAACAGAAAGCAGAATTCATTTTCCCCAGGCATAGTATCCTGTAAGCAAAGACAGATTCCCAGAATCTACAGAAAAGACAAATGAGGCTGGCTACCATTATACCCATTCACCAGGACTGCAGACTGAGTCTGAGGAGTGCCCCCAATTAAAAAGAGGGAAGGAAGAAAACTCAACCAAGAAATACCTATATAAGAACCTGGCACAGGATGGCAAAAAAGTCAACCGGGTCTAGCCTTAGATCTGTCCGTAGGTATGTTGTAGTGGGCAAGGCCTTTACTGCTCTTGTCTGTAATAAAATTTAAAAACAAAATGAGACTAAAAAAAAAAAAAAAAAAAAGTAAAATCAGTAAAAGCAAAATAAAAGAAGCAATAAAAATAGCTACTGTGCGTGGGGGCACCTGTGTGGCTCAATGGGTTAAAGCCTCTGCCTTCGCCTCAGGTCATGATCCCAGGATCCTGGGATCGAGCCCCGCATCAGGCTCTCTGCTGAGCGGGGAGCCTGCTTCCTCCTCTCTCTCTGCCTGCCTCTCTGCCTACTTGTGATCTGTCTGTCAAATAAATAAATAAAATCTTAAAAAAAAATAATAGCTACCATGTATTCAGTGCTTGTCATATGCCCACTGCTACACATCATCTCATGAGTTCCCTTAATAATCCAGAGTTTTCCCTTTAAAAACAAGGCCCTGGGGGATGCCCGAGTGGCCAAGTTGGTTAAGCTGCTGCCTTCAGCTCAGGTCATGATCCCAGGGTCCTGGGATTGAGTCCCACATTGGGCACCTTGCTCAGCAGGGAGCCTGCTTCTCTCTCTGCCTCTGCCTACCACAATGCCTGCTTGTGCTCTCTCTCTCTCTCTCTCTCTCTCTCTCTGACAAATAAATAAATAAATAAAATCTTTAAAACAACAACAACAAGGACCTGAGGCTCCAAGAGATCCAAAGAACAGCTGAGGCCTGCCTGACAGCCCGACAGTGCCATAAATGCCCCTGTTCAAATTAACTCACTTACTCTTCACTACAACCCTATGAAGTCAGGACTGTTATTATTCCCATTTTTCAGATTAGGAGACAGGCACAGAGAGATTATTGAACTTGTCCAGGTCACACAGCTAAGCAGTCGACCTCCAGAGCATGGACTCCCAACCACCATGCAATTCTGCTGAAGGTCACGGAGCCAGGCATAAGAGCGAGAGCCAGGATTCAGACTCAAGCTGAGTAATTTTAAACCTCGAAAGCATAACCCTTTCCACTAGGTCAGAAGAGAAAAACAGGCAGCCAGTGGTCCAAACTCAGCGATCTCAGAAATCAGGAAATTTTATTTTCAAATAAAACCAAAACTGTTCTCGGACCAAGATCCTGAAAAATTGGGAGTTCTCAACTCTAACTCACACACCTACACAGTAACAAGCAACTGGCACGGAGCGGGGGACCATCCCATCAGATGGGACGTGGACACTCGGGTTCACCATAGTCCTCACCACTCCTGCCTGCCTTACACTGGCCAACTTGATCCATTTGCATCACTCCTGCCTCTGAAGGAATCAGAGTTGGCTACCCCTCCACCCATAGGACAGCCAAAATTCCCTTCACCAAGGTCTGACTCTACAGTAAATACAATGATAAAAGAAGAACTCAAAAAACTTCGATTAAGGCCAAGATAGAAGTTTCAAAGTCTCTGGCCATAAGTTTGCCGGAAATCAAGAAATCAGGGATGCTGGGGATTGCCAGAATCAATGAAAAAGGAGGTATGTGAGTGGCCAGAGGCAGAAGGAAAAGAGTAAGTGGGAAAACATACTGAAGTTGCTCAGAGAGTGTTGAGCCACCACGGAAATAGAGGCAGAAAGCAAATGTCTCATGCTCCCATTTACCTGTTCATAGTTTATGAACATGGCGGTGTCAAAACTGCTGGCTGCCCACTTGAGAAGGTTGGCCGACTGCTCCGGAGTCATATAAACCAGCACACATTCGGTGATCAGGAGTGTTGGCAATCTTAAGAGAAGAAAAAAGGCACATCCACATGTATTCATCAAATGGACTCTCTAGGGATGACTGGGTGGCTCAGTTGGGTAAGCACCCGGCTCAGGTCATGATCTCGGGGTAGTGAGATCAAGCCCACATCAGTCTCCCCACTCAGTGGGGAGTCTGCTGGAAATTCTCCCCCTCCCACTCCCTATACTCCTCCCCCTGCACACCTGCTCTCTCTCTCTCCCCCCTCTCAAATAAATAAATAAAGTTGTCAAGTATACATTAAAAAAAGTGGGACTCTCTAATGGCACGCATGTGGCAGTATTGGTGGGGCAGTAAAACCCTGTTTTTCACACCCCAGGAAAACAAGATGCACTGAACAAGCACATCAACAACCAATGTAGTAACAGACGTACAACACCATCGTGACCCAAAGTTTTAGACTAAAAAAAGGTGAGCAATGAGCAAGGATTTGTCTCGCTTGTGAAACAGTGTTAAAGGCACGTGATGCTGTGTAGACATAGCTACAAATTCTCCCCTTCCCCTACCCCAGATAGCCCAAAATGGTGGAGGAGTAGGAGACCTTGGTTTTGTCTGGTCCCAGGAATTCAGCTGGACAGCTATCACGTCATTCTGAACACCCACAAACTCAACCGGAGATCGAAGAACAGCTGCTACTCTACAAATAGAAAAGGGACCACTTTCTGCAAGGTAGGAGGTGCAGAGAAGTGAATCCGAGGCAATATACCGGAAGATAAACCACGGGGGTTGGGGGAGCCTCCGTAAACCGGCACCAGAAAGTGATAGAGCAGCAGAGCACAAAATCGGAACTTTCAGACGTCTGTCCTGGCTCACCAGGATGTCCCTGCCTGAAAGGTGCTCAGGTGGTGAAGCAGGGCAGAATCCTGGGTGGGAGAGTGTAGGTCTCAGGATCCCAGGGTCCCAGAAAGACCGGGGGTGCCTGAGTGTGGCAGAGCTCCTGGGCGTTGGAGCAGGGAAGCCAGCTGCAATCAGAGAGCCCAGGAGAGGGGGTTCTCAGCTTGGGGTTGCTATAAACTGTGAACCAAGGCATGGCCAGGTGACTGCTCCTGGACTAGGGGCCTAGTAAGCAGCAGAACCACCACAAGAATCCCCTTCCTCCCCTGGGAGGCACCGCACAGGTGCACACTGCAGGATTCGGCACCATTTGCAGACTTGAAAGGGATCACGTGCCTGAGACAGAAATGCTCGGTCACAGGCTGGATGAGGATGGAGTGTGGCTGGAGACCAGGGAGACAGGAGTGATTGACTGCTTTCCTCTGAGGGCTCACTGATATTAGATTGGATAAAAAGCAAGACCATTGAGGGGCGCCTGGGTGGCTCAGTGGGTTAAAGCCTCTGCCTTCGACTCAGGTCATGATCCCAGGGTCCTGGGATCGAGCCCCGCATCGGGCTCTCTGCTCAGCAGAGAGCCTGCTTCCTCCTCTCTCTCTGCCTGCCTCTCTGCCTGTGATCTCTGTCTGTCAAATAAATAAATAAAATCTTTAAAAAAAAAGAAAAAGCAAGACCACTGATATGCTGTCTGCAAGAGACTCATCTTAGACTCAAAGTCACCTCCAGATTCAAAGTGAGGGGGTGGAAAACCATTTACCATGCTAACAGACATCAAAAGAAAGCTAGGATAGCAATCCCTATATCAGACCAATAGATTTGAAACCAAACACTAATAATAGATGATGAAGGACACTATATCATAAAGGGTCTATCCAACAAGAAGATCTAATGATCGTAAATATTTATGCCCCTCACATGGGATCAGCCAATTATAAAAACCAGTTAATAACAAAATTAAAGAAACACATTGGTGATAATACAATAATCATCAGGGACTTTAACACCCCCTCACTGCAAAGGACAGATCATCTAAGCAGAAGATCAACAAGGAAACAAGGGCTCTGGATGACACACTGGACCAGATGGACTTCACAGATATAGTCAGAGCATTCCACCCTAAAGCAATAGAATACACATTCTTCTTGAGTGCACATGGAACATTCTCCAGAACAGAACACCTACTGGGACACAAATCAGGTCCCAACTGGTACCAAAAGATTGGGATCTTTCCCTGCATATTTTCAGACCACAGTGATTAGAAACTAGAACTCAATCACAAGAGGAAAGTTGGAAAGAACTCAAATACATGGAGGCTAAAGAAGAATTTTAAAATTCAGGGAAACCAATGAAAATGAAAGCATAACTGTTCAAAATTTGGGGGATACAACAAAGAGAGGGAAGTATATAGTAATACAAGCCTTTCTCAAGAAACAAGATAGATCTCAAATACACAACCAAACCTTACCCCTAAAGAAACTGGAGAAAGAACAGCAAATAAAGCCTATACTACAGATGAGAGCAGAAATCAATAAAATAAAACCAAAAGGACAGTAGAACAGATCAATGAAACTAGGAGCTCGTTCCTTGAAAAAATTAATAAGATCGATAATCCCCTGGCCAGATTTATCAAAAAGAGAAGAGAAAGGACCTAAATAAATAAAATCATGAATGAAAGAGGAGACATCACAACCACACCAAAGAAATACAAACAACTGTAAGGACATATTACGAGCAACTATATGCCAACAAATTAGGCAATCCAGAAGAAACAGATACATTCCTGAGATATATACACTACCAAAACTGAAACAGGAAGAAATAGAAAACCTAAACAGACCCATAACCAGCAAAGAAATTGAAGCAGTAATCAAAAATCTCCCAACAAACAAAAGTCCAGGGCCAGATGTCTTCCCAGGGGAATTCTACCAAACAGCTCAAGAAGAATTAATACCTAATCTTCTGAAGCTGCTTAAAAAACCAGAAATGGAAGGAAAACTTCCAAACTCTTTCTATGAGGCCAGCATTACCTTGATCCCCAAACCAGACAAAGACCTCACCAAAAAGGAGAATTACAGACCAATATCCCTGATGAACATGGATGCAAAAATTCTCACCAAAATACTAGCTAATAGGATCCAACAGTACATGAAAACGATTATTCACCACAACCAGTGGAATTTAATTCCTGGGATGCAAGGGTGGTTCAATATCCACAAATCAATCAATAATGATAGACTACATAGATGAAGGAAAGGACAAAAACCATATGATCCTTTCAAAAGAGGCAGAAAAAGCATATGACAAACTATAGCATCCTTTCTTGATCAAAATTTCACAGTGTAGGGAGAGAGGGAATGTACCTCAATATCATAAAAGCCATATATGAAAAGCCCACAGTGAATGTCATTCTCAATGGGGAAAAGAGAGCCTTTCGCTTTTCCCCAAGGTCAGGAACACAACATGGATGTCCACTATCACCACTGCTATTCAACATAGTACTAGAAGCCCTAGCCTCAGCAATCAGACAACACAAAGAAATAAAAGGCAGGGGTGCCTGCATGGCTCAGTTGGTTAAGTGTCTGCCTTCAACTCAGGGTCCTGGGATCGAGTCCTGATGATGTTCTTTGCTCAGCAGGGAACCTGCTTCTCCCTCTCCCTCTGTCTGATGCTCTGCCTACTTGTGATTTCTCTGTCAAATAAACAAATAAAATCTTTAAAAAAAATAAGTAAGAAAGAAATAAAAGGCATCCAAATCAGCAAAGAAGAAGTCAAACTCTCACTCTTTGGAGAGGACATGATACTCTATGTGGAAAACCCAAAAGACTCCACCCCAGAATTGCTAGAACTCATACAGGAATTCAGCAAAGTAGCAGGATATAAAATCAATGCACAGAAATCAGTTGCATTTCTATACACTAACAAGGAGACAGAAAAAAGAGAAATTAAGGAGTCGATCCCATTTGCAATTGCACCCAAAACCATAAGATACCTAGGAATAAACCTAACCAAAGAGGTAAAGAATCTGTACTCCAAAAACTACAGAACACTTATGAAGGAAACTGAGGAAGACACGAAGAAATGGAAAAATGTTCCATGCTCATGGATTGGAAGAACAAATATTGTTAAAATGTTTACGCTACCTAGAGCAATCTACATAGTCAATGCAATCCCTATCAAAATACGATCAATTTTTTTTCACAGAGATAGAACAAATAATCCCAAAACTTGTATGGAACCAGAAAGGACCCCAAACAGCCAAAGGAGTGTTGAAAAAGAACACCAAAGCTGGTGGCATCACAATCCCAAACTTAAGCTCTATTACAAAGCTGTCATCATTAAGAGAGTACTGGCACAAAAACAGACAAATGGATCAATGAAACAGAATATAGAATCTGGAAATAGACCCTCAACTCTATGGTCAACTAACCTTTGACCAAGCAGGAAAGAATATCCAATGGAAAAAAGACAGTCTCTTCAACAAATGGTATTGGGAATATTGGACAGCTACATGCAGAAGAATGAAACTATACTATTTCCTTACACCATACACAAAAATAGACTCAAAATGGATGAAAGACCTCCACGAGACAGGAATCCATCAAAATTGTAGAGAACACAGGCAGCAAGTGCTGTGACCTCAGCTGCAGCAACTTCTTGTTAGACACGTCCCCCAAGCCAAGGGAACTAAAGGCAAAAATGAACTATTGGGACTTCATCAAGATAAAAAGATTTTGCACAGCAAAGGGAATAGTCGACAAAACCAAAAGACAACTGGCAGAATGGGAGAAGATATTTGCAAAAGACGTGTCAGATAAAGGGTTAGTATCCAAAATCTATAGAGAACTTACCAAACTCAACACCCAAAGAATAATCCGATCAAGAAATAGGCAGAAGACATGAACAGACGTTTCTGCAAAGAAGACATTCATATGGCCAACAGACACATGAAAAAATGCTCCATATCACTCGGCATCAGGGAAATAAAAAGCAAAACCACAAAGAGATACCACCTCACACTGGTCAGAAAGGCTAAAATTAACCACCCAGGAAACGACAGATGTTGGCAAGGATCTAGAGAAAGGGGACCCTCCTACGCTGTCAGTGGGAATGCAAGCTGGTGCAGGCACTCTGGAAAACAGTATGGAGGTTCTCAGAAAGTTGAAAGTAGAGCTACGCTACAACCCAGGAATTTACCCCAGAGATACAAATGTAGTGATCAACTGGGCACCTGCACCCCAATGTTGATAGCAGCAATGTCCACAATAGCCAAACTACGGAAAGAGCTCAGATGTACACCAACAGATGAATGGATAAAGATGATGTCATGTATACATACACAGACACACACACAGACACAGACACAGACACACAGACACACACACATTACTCAGCCATCAAAAAAATGAAATCTTGCTATTTGCAATAATGTGGTTGGAACTAGAAGGTTATTTTTAAAAATAGTTTATTTATTTATTTGAGAGGGAGAGAAAATAGAAGCAGGGGACAGAGAGGCAGAGGAGAAGCAGACTCCCACTGAGCAGGGATTCCCAAGGCAGGGCTGAAGGCAGATACTGAACAGACTATGCCATCCAGGTGGTATTATGCTAAGCGAACTACATCAATCAGAGAAAGACAATTACCATATGATCTCACTCATATGTGGAATTTAAGAAACAAAGGATCATACAGGAAGAGAGGAAAAAAGGATCATGAGGATCATAGAGGAAGAGAGGAAAACATAAAGTAAGATGAAACCAGAGAGAGACAAACTCTAAGAGACTCTTAATCATAGGAAACAAACTGAGGGTTGCTGGAGGGGATGGAGGTGGGGCGAGGGGGTAAATGGGGAATGGACATCAAGGAGGGCATGGGATGTAATAAGCACTGGGTGTTATAGAAGACTGATGAATCACTGACCTCTATCTCTGAAACTAGTAACATATTATATGTTAATTAACTTAATTTAAATAAAAATAAAATTCTCCCCTGCCACACTTGCACATGGTGACAAGGTGACACAGCAGACTCTCCCACTCCAGATGCAGAGACTCTTCCTTCCCCTGGTATCGGGGTTAGTTGTAGAACTCACTTTAGCCAAGGGAACAGTAGCAAATGCAATGCAAGCAGAAGCTTGAAAATCACTTGCACATGGGCCCTCGCTCTCTTGCCTGGAAATCTAAACCATCATGGGAATGAACCCAAGCTAGCTTGCAACTGCAGGGAGGCCCTGTGCAATAAAATGAGGCATCCTATCTGCCTGCTGTCCACATATAGTGAACCTGAGGGGATATCAGCTATACCTGGCCCCAGCAGACGTACCAACCAGCTAAGCCCAAACTCTCCACTCACAGAATCTAGAGCAACTTGTGTATCTAGATTGTGAGCTGTTCTAAAGTGGAAGTTTTCTAAAGCACTGAGTTGGAGAGACTGTTACACATTAAAAACTGACTGACAAATGCAGAAATAGTGATACTCGTTTAACCAAATCCAATTCTTATATGTTTTTACCATTAAGAATTGACAAGAACACGAACAATCTTCAGGAAATTACATTGGTTAGTATGCACTCTTGATTCAACAGACCCGAAGTAATGAACAAATTATGAAATAAGAAAAGCAATAAACTCCTAGAAAAATCTCTAAAACCCTTAATTCTTAAAAGGGAACACAGCCCCAAATTATGTGAGCTTTGCTGGTTTATTCCTGGATCCTTTACTGCTCCTTCTCTCACTCCTTTACTGTATCCACTTTCTTTCTCTGCCCCTAAATATGGCTATTCCTCATGGCTGGTTGCTATTTTTCTCATAAAGCAAGTGGGTTACTTTAAAAGAAAAATTTTTTTTAAGATTTTATTTATTTACTTGACAGAGAGAGATCACAAGTAGGCAGAGAGGCAGGCAGCAGCAGGCGGGGGAGGGGGGAGGTGGCAGGCTCCGGGTTGAGCAGAGTCCGCCACCCTCCCCCATGTGGGGCTTGATCCCAAGACCCTGGGATCATGACCTGAGCTGAAGGCAAAGGCTTTAACCCACTGAGCCACCCAGGCTCTCCTAAAAAAATTTTTTTTAAGATTTATTTATTTATTTTAGAGAGAAAGCATGTGCACAGGGGATGGGGGAGGGACAGAGGGAGAAGGAGAGAGAACATCTCAAGTAGGCTCCTGCTGAGTTATAGAGCCCACCATGGGGCTTGTTCCTATGACCCTGAGATCATGACTTGAGCCATAATCAAGAGTCAGATGCTCGGGGTGCCTGGGTGGCTCAATCGTTGGGCGTCTGCCTTCAGCTCAGGTCATGATTCCAGGTCTCCGGGATCATGCCCCACATTGGGCTCCCTGCTCCATGGGAAGCCTGCTTCTCCCTCTCCCACTCCCCCTGCTTGTGTTCCCTCTGTCACTGTCTCTCTCTCTGTCAAATCAATAAATAAAATCTTAAAAAAAAAAAAAAAGAGTCAGGGGGCACCTGGGTGGCTCAGTGGGTTAAGCCGCTGCCTTCGGCTCGGGTCATGATCTCAGAGTCCTGGGATCGAGCCCCGCATCGGGCTCTCTGCTCAGCAGGGAGCCTGCTTCCTCCCCTCTCTCTGCCTGCCTCTCTACCTGCTTGTGATCTCTCTCTGTCAAATAAATAAATAAAATCTTAAAAAAAAAAAAAAGAGTCAGATGCTCAACCAACTGAGCCACCCAGGCATGCCGCAGGTGGGTTATATTTGTCTATTTTTACTGGTGGGGGTTCTCAAAACAAATAAATTGTCTGAACTCGAATACCCAAGAAAGCAGTTGAAAAGCACATGGTATATATTACTGTCAGAATAGAAGCTGTACACCTGGGCTCAGGGTGTAGACTCTTTATTACTAGAAAGGCTCCCCACCAAAAAAGTGCAGGCTCTGACCTAATCACAGTACCAACTATCCATCATTACTGTTCATGGGTTTCCTTCTTTCATTTTTTTTTGACCATGAAAATGGTATATAATTCAAGTTATTTGAGAATATATATCCAAATGCTCTCTGTACCCAACTGGATCACAGTATATAGAAACTGAGGGGGACACCTGGGTGGCTCAGTGGGTTAAAGCCTCTGCCTTTGGCTCAGGTCATGATCCCAGGGTCCTGGGATCGAGCTCCACATCGGGCTCTCTGCTCAGCAGGGAGCCTGTCCCCCCCCCCCCCCCGCCTACTTGTGATCTCTCTTCTTCTCTCTCTCTCTGTCAAATAAATAAAAAATATCTTAAAAAAAAAAAAAAGAAACTGAGGGCACTAAATCCAGAGGAAAGTCAATGACGTCTGAGTTGCAAACAATGTTGAAAATCAGAAAGAAAAATATTAAAAATAATTTTTTAAAATTAGCAATAACCTACGTTTTAAAACCCCAGATTATATCAACAGAAATGATCAGAAAAAGCGAATGAGTGTGGAGAAAGTTCTAAGACTCCAATTCACAGGTTGATAATTAGAGAACTACAGCTCCAATAACCTTTTTAATGCAAAAGTGTCCTTAAGACACTACCACAGGGGGAAGCCACGTAAAGAAGGCTATATGGGAATTTTCTGTATGATTTTTGCAACTTTTTTGTAGATTTGAATTATTTGAAAATGGAAAGTTTAACATTTTTCAGTGTAGTTTTAGGACGTAGCCATTGGCAATATTAAAAATTGGATTAATACTTTTCAAAATACAAGTGAAAGCAAAACAAAGACAGTCGTAAAGGAAAATACGGAGCACAAACAAAGCCCTGGAGAATTATATACGTAATTCTAATACTTGTCACAGCAACCGCTCTTCATCCATTTTGTAGATGTCCAAAGGTGAGGCAAACTTCCCTTTCAAGAGCTAGCATGATTTGTAACTGATTATTTCCTGATCTTTTAGCAGATTTGCTCCAACGGTGGCTTACTACAGTGGCAGTAGGTGGCAGCTGGTTACCATGGTGGCCGCAGTAACCTACAGGAGACTGTAGTCTATTTGTCAATTCTGTTCAACCACTTTCACAGCTGACTTAATTTAATCTTCTGGACCATCTTGTGGAGTTGTTTTTACCCCAGCTGACAAATGAAATTAAGGCTCAAAGAGGCTTTTGTGGGGGGGGGTGTTTGTTTAAGAAAAAAACGGCCCCTACTAAATACTTATAAGCAGGAGCGGTCACTTGGAGCCCAGGGTGAGATTCCGATACTCGGGATTGCCTCATTCTGAGAGGGCTCCAGGTTGAGCACCGTCAGCTTGAAACAACCTACTGATCTCTCATTAATATGCCCCCAAGAAAACCACTGGTGTCCTTGAACACTGAGACTTCCCTTTTGCTGAAAGAAGAACACTCTGCTCGCGACCATCTGGGAACCATCTAAAGGGTTCCACAAAGGAAAAAAGAGGCATGGGGCGCCTGGGTGGCTCAGTGGGTTAAGCCTCTGCCTTCGGCTCAGGTCATGATCTCAGGGTCCTGGGATCGAGCCCCGCATCGGGCTCTCTGCTCAGCAGGGAGCCTGCTTCCCCCACCCTCTCTCTGCCTGCTACTCTGCCTGCTTGTGATCTCTGTCTGTCAAATAAATAAATAAAATCTTAAAAAAAAAAAGAGGCATATTATGTACAGTGCATTGACCCTGCTCTCTGAACACTCAGTGAGACAGACAATGAGACAATAAGCAGTAGGTGTGTGAGTGCCATTCCCAACATCTGCAAATGTGGATACACACATCTTGACAATGACAATCTGGTTTACGATTCTAGGCTAAACATGTAAACAAGAATTTCAAAGCCCAGAGGTGACAGCCATTACCACTTTAACAAAAGATGTACCCGGAAGGTCAAGCTTCAACTCCCTACAACTTCCTCCCCTGCATCAGCCCAAACTCACCTGTATTTGCACCTGTCCTCACCCGCCTTCCTCTCTTCTCGGAAGAAGGACAGCTTTCCCTTCCCTCCAAGGCTCTTGTCCTCTGTCCACTCTACAGCCTCTTCTCTACCAGCGATTTCCCTAACAGCTACTCTCTTTGATCACTGGCCACTGATTCTTTGCCTTCAATTTATTTTTTAATGAACTATCTATTTCTCCTACCTTCCCCACTGGCCACTGATTCTTTACCTTCAATTTATTTTTTAAATAACTGTTTTTCCTACCTTTCCCTCAAACCTCTCTCTTGAGTTACTTACCTCTAATATTGTTGAAAGTGTCATCTTCACTAACAGTAAGCGTTCTAGACATGACTTTACCCTCCACTACTGTTAAATTCCAATCTCATTTTGACCAGTATCAGTGTGCTAAAACCACCTATCTCATCCTCCTCCACTGTTCCCAAAATATACCTGCTCCCAAGAATTTGATGTGAACCCTTCCGGCCCATTTTTAAAATACTTTTGTGATACATAGAGGTAATCATGGAAGTACTGAGGGTTTGATTTTTTTTGAGAGTTTGATTTTACACACTTGGTATCATCACACTGTACATATTATTCTGCAACTTGACTTTTTTATTTTAATGCAACATTATGTTTTTGAGCTCTCTCCATGCTGATCTATGTCATGCCTTTTACATACTGCTCACTCACTCTTCTCCTGATAGATAGTTAGAATGGTTCCAATTTTCTGCTACTGAAAACAGTGCCCATGATGAACATCCTCCTTGCACAGACAGACCTTTGCGAGGCGCACACAACCAAAAGTGGAATGAACTACTACATCACATGGCACACAAGCTTGCAATTTTAGTAGATACTTCCAGACTCTTCCTCATAATGACTGTCCCAAATTCACTTGCATCAGTTGTGCAGGACCATTCTTGTTCTCATATAACCTTGCCAGCACCTGATAATGTCAGACTTTTATATTTTTGCTGACGTGGCTGGAGTAAAATAGAGTTCCATCTGATTACTACTGAGGTTCAATAACTTTTCATGTAATATTCAATTCCTTCTTTGAGGTACCTTGTCATCTGTCTTTTGCTTGTTTTCCTATGGGATTTACTTTTTTAAATAGTAGCTTTTCTTTATATATTCTGCATTCTAATCCTTTGCATATTGCAATTACACGTTTCTATGCATATAATTATCTTCTCTCAAACTTTATGATGTTAGGCATCAGTATGTTACAAAAGCAATGCATATTATTCTGATGTGAAAACGGGCTTGATTGAGAACTCTGCTTCTAAAAATACTTCAGAAAACCATTCTCAGTAGCAATGAGATAATATCTCAGAATAAAAAATGGACAGAGGTATCATGCTGCAATTTCAACTGGCCTTATGGCATATGAGCAAGAAGTCACAAATACATTAAGAGGTTAAAAAAAAATCTCACTGTGGATTCATGTTACATTTCTTTAGTTTCTCTTCCAGTTCAGGTAAATCTCGGAGATCTGCTCCAATAACAGCATATCTCTTTGAATCCAACAGGTGTCCATCTGCAAATCCAAGAAGAGATGATCATTTCAACAAAAATTCATCAAGAAATTATAATTTCAATGGATATAATTTTTTTCAAAATTAAAGTAAATTTATTGTTTTTCTCCATTATAAAAATACATGCTCCATTGTGGGGGGAAAAATCAGGAATGAAGAGGGTAGAAATGAACTAAAACCACATCTTCCAGAGATAACTATTAGTACTTTTGTGTAGAACATCCTGGTCCTTTTTCCTATGTGCCTAAACTCATATATACAACATAAACACATTCTCATACAAACACACCTCACACAGAAAAAAACCAAACAGGGCTAATTCTTCTTTTGAAAACGCTTTCCTTATTTAATGGTAATATCAATGATATCATTCTCTGTAATGATTTCCTAGCATTCCAGAGTGGATAAAACAACTTACTCAAACAATCTCTCACTATCGGACATATGGTATTTCCAAGTTTTCTCCGTCTGAGGCACTGCAGTGAACATCTTTATATAGACATTATGAAGCAACTGTCAAGTAGGTCTCTATGAGTAGAATTAGGAGGTCAAAGGATAAGCCTATGTAAACATTGGTACCAATTGGCTGGCTGCTTCTAAACGTTGTGCCAATCTGTGAGATATTGTGATTAAAGGAATAGTGTTTCCATACCGAAGTAAAATAAAATGATAACATTTGCTTAAAAATACTCCAACAGAGATCGGATGAAATGGTCTATATAGTGGTTCTCAAGCTTTGGCAGCCATCAGTATCACCCAGAGGGCTTGTTAGAACAGACTGATGGGCTCTAGCCCCCTGAGTTTCTGATTCAGCAGTTCATTCAAAAGTAGAAATTTTTTCAAATTCTTTCAAAAGTTAGAAACCTGTATCTCGGGGCGCCTGGGTGGCTCAGTGGGTTAAAGCCTCTGCCTTCAGCTCGGGTTGTGATCCCGGGGTCTTGGGATCGAGCCCCGCATCATACTCCCTGCTCGGCAGGGAGCCTGCTTCCTCCTCTCTCTCTGCCTACTTGTGATCTCTGTCAAATAAATAAACAAAATCTTAAAAAAAAAAAAAAAAAGAAACCTGTATCTCTGACAAGTGCTCAGGCAGTGTTGATGCCTCTAGTTTAGGACTACACTTTTAGAACCACTGGTACAGGAAGTTGGTCATAGTTAAAGTTAGGTGTTGCATACATAGAGATTCACAGGTTTATTTATTTTTTTTTTATTTTTTTTTAAAGATTTTATTTATTTATTTGACAGAGAGAAATCACAAGTAAGCAGAGAGGCAGGCAGAGAGAGAGGAGGAAGCAGGCTCCCTGCTGAGCAGAAAGCCCGATGCGGGGCTCGAACCCAGGACCTGGGATCATGACCTGAGCCGAAGGCAGCGGCTTAACCCACTGAGCCACCCAGGCGCCCCTCACAGGTTTATTTTTATGTACACCTAAAAACATCATCAATTAAAAGTTTTAAAATGGGGGCGCCTGGGTGGCTCAGCGGGTTAAGCTGCTGCCTTCGGCTCAGGTCATGATCTCAGGGTCCTGGGATCGAGCCCCACATCGGGCTCTCTGCTCAGCGGAGAACCTGCTTCCTCCTCTCTCTCTGCCTGCCTCTCTGCCTGCTTGTGATCTCTCTCTGTCAAATAAATAAATAAAAAATCTTTAAAAAAAAAAAAGTTTTAAAATGGATTGTAATTAAAAAAAAAAAAAAGAAGAAAGAAAACTGCTTGGTGGTATACGCGAAGCACTGCTTGCTCAACTCCCTCAAGGGTATAAACCATGGAAGGAACTGGAATATCCAACAGCCATCCTATATTGTTGCCAATAGCTCAGGTTCTCTCGGCTCTGAGCAGTCGCAGTAGAAAAAGGGAAAGAGGCTAAACCACAGTGTGTCTGAACACCCTCATGATGCTGATAACCCCATTTAGCTGACTCAAATACACTGAGCTACACACCACGAGCTAAAAGACATACCTCCTAGGAGCCTGCTAGGTATCAGGGAAGCAGGGAAACCCAAAGTCAGAGCTCCAGGTGCCACAATCCCCAAGCGAGAAAAGGAATATAAAGACTATTAAGGCACATCTGCCTTATTATGAGATCAAATAATGATTCCCAAACACCTGTGTACCTTCTTGCAAATAATGTACATGTTGCTAAAAAGTGTGCATGGAGTAAGTTATTCCCTCTCTCATTCGAAAAAAGAAAAAGAGTTGAGATGTACTACAAAAATACCAACACATTCGTTCGTTTGGCCATTCAGGTGTGTATTTATTCAATCAACAATCTCTGCATGCCAGGCACTATTCTAGGTGCTGGGGACACAGTGATGAACAGGAGACAGGTCACTACTTCTCATGAGGCTTACCTGCCCCAGAGAAGGGAGAGAGACAATGAATCATTAAAGAAGGGAAGAATTAAGAGAATATCAAGAGTATTAAGTGCTATGAAGCAAATAAATGGTGATGAAAAAAAAAAGAGTAGGAAGGACAGGGTTCAGTCTTTCACCTGGTGGTCATGGAGAGCTTCTCAGAGGGGGCAGCAGCTAAGCTAAGACAGAGGTGATCAAAAGGAGACTGGCAAGCAAAATTAGGGGAAAAGAGTTCCAGGCCATGGTAGAAGGAAGCGGAAGATCTGAAGGTGACAGTAAGCGTGGCATGTTCAGGCTGCAGCACGACAATGTGGCCAGCTCAGAATTACTGTAGTCAAAAGTAAAATCAGGAGGCAGACAGAGACCTGCTTAACCATATGGATCCCAACCAGCAGGAGGATTTAAGGAGCAGAGTAAGAGAACCTGATTTACTCCCTCTGATTTTTCACTGTGTGCCTATTTATATACTTGGAATTTTCCACTCCATGCGTAATTCAGCTTAACAATTCCAAGATGCATATTTTTTCTACTTCAACATTCCCGAAATCAGGATGCATCGAACAGTCAAGCACATGCCAGTTTACCAACACTCTGCCTTTCCTAATCATAAAGAAATACTGGTCAATCTTACAATCAGAGCCTCAGAGGTTAGATGATGCAGGGTAGTAGTTCGATGACATTTGTGCCAGCTTTATGATCACCTATGATTTTTCTCAGGTCTTCACTCAGGTCTTCACACATATTTATATTTCCCTTATTTTATTTTATTTTTTTTTAAGATTTTATTTATTTATTTGACAGACAGAGATCACAGTAGGTGGAGAGGCAGGCAGAGAGAAAGAGGAGGAAGCAGGCTCCCTGCTGAGCAGAGAGCCCGATGCGGGGCTCGATCCCAGGACTCTGGGATCATGACCTGAGCCGAAGGCAGAGGCTTTAACCCACTGAGCCACTCAGGCGCCCCTATTTCCCTTATTTTTATTCGAATTCTCCTTTCTCCGTATGGTGGCAAGATAAAAAACCACAAAGCAAAGGGCAAGAAAATGTGTCTACCTGAGACACAAACACACAGTTCAAAAGCAAGCACAAGACTAAGAAAAAAATCTGCCCAAAAAAAGGCTGATGAGGGACTTTTTTTTTTTTAATTTTTTTATTTTTTTCAGCATAACAGTATTCATTATTTTTGCACCACACCCAGTGCTCCATGCAATCCGTGCCCTCTACAATACCCACCACCTGGTGCCCCCAACCTCCCACCCCCCACCCCTTCAAAATTCTCAGATCGTTTTTCAGAGTCCATAGTCTCTCATGGTTCACCTTGATGAGGGACTTTGATCAAAGAACATATCTTTGGGGCGCCTGGGTGACTCAGTGGGTTAAAGCCTTTGCCTTCAGCTCAGGTCATGATCCCAGGGTCCTGGAACCAAGCCCTGCATCCAGCTCTCTGCTTCAGCACGGAACCTGATTCCCCCGCCCCAATCCTCTCTCTGCCTGCCTCTCTGCCTAATTGTGATCTCTGTCTGTCAAATAAGTAAATAAAATCTTAAAAAAAAAAAAAGAATATATCCTTATGTTCTAAAGGATTTCCAGAAATTGAAAAGAAAATGAAACTGCAACATTCCCAATGGACATTTACAAAGAAATCCAGCAGGCCAGTACAAGGAAGGAAGGATACTTATTCTCATTAGCACAAAGTTCTTTAAAATTTTTGAAATTAATAGGTTTGACAGTTTGCCATAATTTTTTAAATGGTAACAGCCAGTGTTAGGGTGTATGGAAAGAGAACCCTCATCTTCTCTCAGTGAAAATACAAATCAGTAAAGAGGGTCTCGAAGAACGGTTTGGCAGTAGCTATTAGAATTCACAAGGGACAATTCCTTGAACATATGCACATGTACATGTGCTTTCTACAGCACTGCTTAAGAGAACACCATAAAACACGTAGCTGTCTAAAGGACCATCGGTACTGAATACATTAAGGAAAATGGAATTTCCACACTGAGGAGAACTAGAAAGCCATCAGAAATGAGGAGGCAGACCTATAGATGATGACACGAAGATAGTCACAGGTCTCTAGGTTGCAGAAAGAGCGAGCTAGCTACAAAGCAGGACATATAAATGATTCACTTTATTAAAAGGACACCTGAATTTACTGATGTTGAGAAATACAGATTCACCCATTCAACAGATATATACTGAACTACAACCTATGTATTTATTCATTCAACAGATATATACTGAACTACAACCTATGTATTTATTCCGTGTGTATATATGGTCTCTCAACAAAAATGTATGGGACCCTCTATGTGCCAGGCACTGGATTATCTTTCTGTGTGTGTTTTCTCATGTGTGATATTTACCCATCTCTAGGTGTGCTGTTCATCCACAGGAGGAAACACCTTGAATCCTGCTTTTCTTGGTGTTGGTGGGGGGAGAGATTATGGAGCATGTTTACTTTCTACTTCATACATTCCTGCAGTGATGGATCAAAGCTAATGCAAAGTGGTAGCTCTTTCATTATCAGTAATCATCCTGACCCAAGTAGTCACCCAATATGCAAAGAATTGTGACAGCTACAGTGGAGAAAACAGCTAGGCCAGGAAACGGCAAAGCCTGAAGAGGATCTACTTACAATTTGTAGGAGGGAAACAAGGGATGGGGGAGATGTTCTTTTCTGGAGAAGTTTCTTCACTAGGAGCATGAGTATGGCACTATGATTGCGTAGAGGCCTGTCTGGTTGTCTGATGTCTTCTGTGTCATCTGTGTCCACCAACCACAAAGGCCATCCTCTCTGGGCATGTCTCCTGACAGCAATTATTAAGAAGTCCTTTGAACTACTCCGTCAGACACAGACTAAAAACGATGGAACATTCTGGAAGAGGTTTCCCTGGGTTCAAAAGGCTTAGAGGTGAGCAGAGTGTTGCTGTAAACACTCGTAATTAAAACGTGAGGGCGAAAACCCGAGCAGAAGGGCCAAGGAGGAGACATCATCAGCAGAGCAGGTCAGGTACAGACAGCGGGGAGCAGTGGGGGTGGGACTGAGGGTCTGATGCTGCCGGAATGGATGCTCCCAAGGAAAACTGGAAATGGAGATCTTCAGAAAAAATCTGTTTTTGCCTCTTTTGCAAATCACTGAGAAACATTCTGTAAAGATTGAAGAACAGGGACCTATGCACATCTGTTTTAAATTCCTTCACTGTAAATTCGATGCAGTGTAGATGTATCACAGAAGTATACACCTGTGTCATCATGGGCGCACACATGCAGGCTCAGACTCAGACACACACACACACACACACACACACACACACACACACACACACCCTTTTAAAAGGAAAAGGGGGAAAAAAGCAAAGAGAGTTCTATAGCCCATACTGCAACACGTAGGTGAAGGGTACTTGCCGATTTGAAGCGGGTCCTCTGAATGTAATTCTATGATGGGTTGTAATAAGAACGGCTTGACTCTGTGGGAAGATGGGAAAGACAGAAATGAGGCAAGGAGCTCAGATTCAGCAAAACCGCAAACACCATCTCCAGAAACGGCAAACACATCCTGCTCCTGTTCAAAGCAAGGGCCGCTCACTGCACAGGGCCTTCTGCTCTGTGACATCTGGCCCGGGGCACATGCAGTCACACTTCGGCAGATCAGGACTCAGGGGATGTCACTATGCAGGACACTCAGAATCGGATGTCCACTCTCAATCTCATCAGGAAATATTGAACACTCAAAAATCACTCGAGAGAGGTCAGCAAGAATTTGCCCGATGTTCCAGTGTTTTCGAAGTTGTCTCTAGTTTCCTGCCTGTTCTCCAACAAAATTTATAACCAAGTGCTTACTGCTCACAGTTATCTGGAAAACGGACTCCTATACAGACCTGAAGTCAGTAACATTTATGTGATGAATCCTCTCCTCCAGGATATGCCAAAAATCAGACCTGAGAGACCTGAATCCTCTATCACAACAACCACACACAAAGGTCAATGCCTTTTCCAGCCTAGAAGCCACCTCTGGGCTTAAGTGAGAGCCCACGTACTCTTATTTCACGCGGGGTTCAACTAAGCCGGATCCTCCTCTGCAGATACACAGTCTCAGATGCCAGGAGGCAACTAAAAAGCATATTTACTGTAACAGAATCTTGTATTTGGAAAGAGTGAAAACCTTGTTTCATAGGATAAACTAAAACAGTCTCATACTTGAAAAATATTTCCAAATGATGAGAACTAGACATCTTCGAAGGACAAGCTGAAACTTTTAGGTTCATTAAAAAATTTTTTTAAATATAAGACTTGAGGGGCACCTGGGTGGCTCAGTAGGTTAAGCCTCTGCCTTTGGCCAGGGTTATGATCTCAGGGTCCTGGGATCGGGCCCCACATCGGGCTCTCTGCTCAGCAAGAAGCCTGCTTCCCCCTCTCTCTCTGCCTGCCTCTCTGCCTACTTGTGATCTCTCTCTCTGTCAAATAAATAAATAAAATATTTAAAAAAAAATATATAAGACTTGGCATTTTATTTAAATCACTTAGAAAGAAGGAAGGGAGCACAAGTTAAAACCACCAGGAAGCCCTGACCTTGGCTTGAGGCCAGGGTTTAAATCTCAGCTCCACCCCTTCCTCCACGGGTGCCCTGAGGGAAATTCACTTCACTGCTTTGAGCTTCGGTTTCTCCACTGTGATTCACGAGTCTGCTCTGAGCACTGACCGGTCCCATTCAGTGACCCCTCGATCCCATTTTGCACGGTGCCACAAAAGCGCCCAGCACAGACAACTGGGTGACTCAGTTCATTAAGTGACTGACTTCGACTCAGGTCATGATCCCGGGGTCCTGGGAATGAGTCCTGCATTGGGCTCCTGCTCAGCAGGGAGCCTGCTTCTCCCTCTTCCACGCTCCCTGCTCTTCTGCTCTGTCAAATAAATAAAATATTAAAAAGAAAAAAAAAACCTCCCACAAGAGAATCACAGACTCGTCCTCAACAGCTCTGCAAACTTCTTAAATCTGACCTCAGGGTGGCACCCAGAATATCTCACATGCAGAAATGCCTAAGTTTAGCCTTCTCATCACTCACTCAAACAATATCTACTACACATGCCTCTGGGCCGGGCACCTCTCTGTGCCCTGGAGATAACAAAGAAGACAAAACACACAGAATAATTCAGATGATCAAACCACTGTAGGTCATTTCTTTTCAAGGTTCAGACAAATGACGCTCACGGACAGAACTGTCACAACGGAGGGTGTACTGCATTTAGAAGACTGCTCCACAGGTTGGAATGAGGATGCCGGGGCCAGCAAGAAAATGGGGAGGGGGTCCAAGAGAAGAGCCCCCTAAAATGAGGTCCCCAGCATGCAGACCAGCCCCCTACTGACCGCTGCCTCTGAATCTACCCGGCTCTGTTGTCTGGTCCAAGCCACACTTACTTGATGCTGTGCAGCTTTCTCGTGACTATGACCGGAAAGTCAACTTCAAAATATTTTCTTGGGAGAAGATCTTCATCCTGAGGAAAAATACAGAGTAAGTTTCCTAATTCTATATCCCCTCGTACATTTACTGACCATCTTCATGTACCGAGTACTAAGCCGCACACAGCAACAGAGTATTTCAGGGTCTAAATCAGGAACGATATGGTGAAAAATGCATGTTTCAGGTGACTTCGGTCTCCGTGTGGAGAACGGATGGAGGATGAAAGTTAGGAGGTGCTCACAGCCATCCAGGAAGAAGGCCCAGGGAGGAAGTCATGGGGAGCTGGAACTGGGGGAGCAGCCACTGGGATGGAGACAGGGAGGCACTGAGAGGCCCTGGGGAAGTAGGGCCTAACAGACTTTGCCAAAAAGCAGACTGAGACAGATTAGGGAGGGTCAGGAAGCCGATGTGGGGTGGGGGCAGCATGTGGGGGATCAAATAGGATACAACAGCAAATATCACAAAGCACCTGCCAAGGTGAGGGCAAGCACTGTCTTGTGCTACATTTACTTTTTCCTGTGAGAGGAGAGTGTGGTGGGGGGAAAGGGCAGGCACTCTGGAGCCAGGGAATGGGGTTCAGATCCCAGCTCAGTCACTTGTCTGCTACGAGGTGCTGGGAAGTCACTCAACTCCCTGGGCCAAGCTTTCCCCATCCACACAGTAGAGAAGGGACAGCACCTTATAGGGCTGTGAGGATTCCTGTAGAAAGAAATACTCCAGCGACACTCACAGCAGGACCTGCCAGAGTAAGCGGCATGGGTGGGCTTTTATGACGTA
Source organism: Lutra lutra (assembly GCF_902655055.1). Taxonomy (NCBI): domain Eukaryota; kingdom Metazoa; phylum Chordata; class Mammalia; order Carnivora; family Mustelidae; genus Lutra; species Lutra lutra. Next base: position 20,008,213 of record NC_062295.1, on the reverse strand, counting down.
CTGACACACGTACACAATGTGAGGCCTGGCCTGGGCTGTACGTTTATTTCTACTGTGGGCTGCAGTAAAGAAAGTGTGAAAGCCACACACACAAACGGAAACACACAAACACATACACTGAGTCAAAGAAACACATCTACACAGACCCACACACAGGGACATGCAGAGACACACAGACCCAAATCAGGGTCTGATCTGCTAGGATACCCCACAACACATAGAGACACACAGAGACAAAGACGCTAGGATACACATGCAAAGACACACACCCACACAGAGACACAGACACACACACTCACGGCCCCGCTCCCCCATCTGTGTCCCAGCCTGGTCACGCCCTGGCCATCTTAGCACATTCTCTCCATGTCTGCTATGTCCAGTCACTCAGCCCTGATGACTATTCTTTTTTTTTTTTTTAAAGATTTTATTTATTTATTTGACAGACAGAGATCACAACTAGGCAGAGAGGCAGGCAGAGAGAGAGGGGGAAACACGCTCCCCGCTGAGCAGAGAGACTGATGTGGGGCTCGATCCCAGGACCCTGGGATCATGACCTGAGCCGAAGGCAGAGGCTTTAACCCACTGAGCCACCCAGGCGCCCCCCCTGATGACTATTCTTGAACGCATTCTCTCCTCAACCCCCAGCTGCAGAGACACCCCTTTCTGGCCTCTTCCAACCACACACTATGGTCGCCTGCAGCAGCTCCTCACGACCCTACGACCTAGCAAGAAACAAGGTGCTCCGTACCTGCTGACTTGTTCGGCATCCCCCCCGACCCCATGCATTCTTTGAACACCCGTGTCCACCCGTACTTCTATTCCAGAAATACAGAACCAGTTTGTTCAAGGGGAAAAGACAAAAGAAAAGACAGGTGCTGGTATCCAGAATCTGGTCGTGGTGTCACTATTACAGGCTGGGATGACACCCCTGTTTCTGACGTGAGCAACTGCACAGGCAAGAGCACTGTGTATGCAGACAGTCACCCGCGATGGGAAGCAGAGACTGGGGGGTTGCCCATCCCGAGGTCACAGAAATCACAAGCAAGCGTTTCCTAATAGGAGGGGACCCCGAAGGGTGAGTGTCAGAACTGTAGGTCCAGCTACCGCCCACCCTTGTGGAAAATCTCAGGGGGTCTGGTTTGCGGGAGAGGCAGGGAGAGAGGGAGACAGGAGGACAGGGAAAAAGACAGCTTCCTGGGATATCAGAAGACACAGCCTTAGCCATCCCAACCGTTCACACTCACAGCTGCCACGCATGCCTGGTTTTGTGCAGAACGAGGCGATGGACGAGCCGGCTGAAGCTACTGGGAGGAAATGTTTAGGGAAGATGAGGACATAACTTCTGCTAGGATACCCCACAACACCCTTCCAGAATGTTACTCCCACAATAGGAAAGGTTAAGGAGAGTCTGAAATTCCAAGACAAGGGTGCCTGGGTGGCTCAGTGGATGAAGCCTCTCTGCCTTCTGCTCAGGTCGTGGTCTCAGGGTCCTGGGATCGAGCCCCATGTCGGGCTCTCTGCTCAGCGGGGAGTCTGCTTCCCACTCTCTCTCGGCCTGCCTCTTTGCCTACTTGTGATCTCTTTCTATGTCAAATAAATAAATAAGATCTTTACAAAATAAAATAAAATAAAATTCCAAGACAAATAAGAATGATTGAAAGCAAATGAGAGACAGCATACACTCCTATGCCTTGTGTTGGACTTCTTACTTTATTATAAGGAGCTTTCCCTTGGGGTGTCTGGGTGGCTCAGTGGAGCAAGTGGCCAACTCTTGATTTCAGTTCAGGTCATAATCTCAGGGTCATGGGATCGAGTCATGTATCAGGTCCCCAGGTATCAGATACTTGACCCTCAGAAGAATTCTGAGTAAGGGGTCACTGTGGAGGGAAAGCTATCCAGAGGCACACCTGGAGCCTCTAAGAAACAGACATCTTCTTTCTGGGCTTGGGGAAAGGAACAAAATGGCTGTGGCACAGGACACTTCCAGTTTTGGTTCTGGGATTCCCTAAGTGCATCTGACTCCTATTTGTCAGGAGCTGGCATGTCACAGGAGGTGTGGAGGACACCCAGGATGGGGCCTCGGTCCCAGACAGCTCCAGGGACAGCCATGAGGAAGGACAGCCCTTGGATTCAAAGGGGATCCCACAGGGCCGACCGCAGCACAGGCTGCCCAAGGTGACACCCATCCCCTGGGTCCTTGATCCCTGGGTTGTGTGGAAATAGAACTTGGGAGACACAGAGAAGCCAAGGTCCCTTAAAGGGGTTCACTACCCCATGACTCTATATCTGTGGCGGTACTGGCTTTCCCGGGCCCTACTGCTGCTCGCTGCCGAAGGCAGAAGCCTTCAACTGTCCCCACAGTCTTGGGCCTAAGATCATACAGAACAAGGTCCCACCGTGGTGGAAGCAGAAAGCCTGTGACCCACTGCTAAGTCTCTGCTGGTGCAGCCGGGGGACCATCCCGGGTGGAAGGTGCATGAGACCATGAGACTGGCGGACAAAATTTGCTCCACACTGTCTAGAAGCACAGATCTCTCAATTCAGGGATTAGCAAACTTGCTGCAAATGACCAGAAAGTATTTTAGCCTTTGCAGGCCAGACGGCCTCTCCTTGAACTATTCAACTCCACCGTCGTGCTGGTAAAGCAGCCATAGAGAAGACTTAAATAAAAGGGAGTGGCCGTGTTGCAATGAAACTTTATTTACCAAGACAGGTGGGTAGGCAAAATTTGGCCCTTTCCGCCTAGGCTCTGAAGTGCAAACAAGCATTATTTTTTTTAAAGAAACTTAGATTAAAAAAAAAAACAAACCTTTAGAGCAATATGATTATCAAACAAAACACTTCCACAGTATCTTTCCTACCCTGTGCTATTTGCTTTCCTCACTCCTGACAGATAGCCATTTTCTTGGAAGGGGTACCTAAGTCTCAAGAACCTTGACAGAAAAGAAAAACGTCAGATTTATTCATTATTAACCCATTACTGACAGGGGGAGAAACCAAACCTTGGAACCAATTCGAAAGAGTGTGGGGCTGCGAGGAGGAGTTTCTCCAGTGGCCTCTGCTCACCTGCACACGTTCTGCCCCTGCGTTCTGCTCCGGCTCCGTCCACCACACGATGGTCACTGAGGCACAGGCACCACCGACTGATGGACCACAAAGACCCCCCTGAGCAAGCACAAGGCTCTGGACAGAGAACAGGGAAGCAACCTGGACTTGCGGGACCTGCAGTCTATTCGCTCCTGGTTCTGCCACTAACCGGACCCGTCTCGTTTCCTGTGAATGAGCGTAGTTATACCCATGCTCGCTCGTTAACAGAGCAGGTGAGGGATCAAATCAGGGAACAGCTACAAAAGGCCTTTGTGTCATATCACTATCACCCAGCCTTGCACATCTCTAAACTGTACTGTAGACACTGTCACGATGACAATAAAATCTTCGTGATCATTAATACGGCAGACACAGGGGCTCTGGGGCTCACAATCCCACTGGCAGGGTCTTTCACACGTGAGGAGGACACGTCGACAAGGGTTTTTATCAGAAGCCCAGTTTGTAGCAGGAAAGGATGAGAAGCCAGGCACCACCCATCCTTCACCAAGGCCCCGGTGACATCAAGAATGTGTCTAAAGGCAGCAGCAGGCACAAGCAGCTGGGGACAGGGGCGCGAGACAGGCAGTCACTGCATTCCCTCTGAATATATTTTTAACATTTTGAACCAGGCGGGCACCTTCACAAATGAAACAATTCGGGAAAGAAGAGGGCAAATGTTCATTTACCTTTAGTCTCCAGAAGGTGGTATCCATCCCAGCCCCAAGATTTATAATTTGACAATGACATTCTGTCTTCCGCAGAAATGCCTTTATCAGCTGACTGACGCCATGGACTCGAGCAAAATATCCTGAGAGAGAGAGACACAGAGACAAGCCATCACTCAGTGAGGTCGGAAAGCATCCCTGCAGAGCCCGCCCCAGGAGAAGAGCAAATGAGGATTCGGCTGCTCTTCTTTGGGGTCAGTGATTTTTCTGGGGACTCATGGGAGAAATCAGGACTTTCACATTCTCTCTCTCTTTTTTTAATTTAAAGTGGCAAGAACCAAAGTTAGTACAATCTATTTAATGGTGTAATTAACTATCTTTAAAATAAAATGTCCCTTAAATTTACGTATGAGAGACAACCATATTACTTCAAAACATTGGATCTAAATATTCCTCTGGAAAGTGTGCTTTCTTGCAGCTAGGTGAAAGCCACTCAAGAGTCTGAAGAATGTCAAAATTCCAAGATCGTGATGAAAATAGTATTTTGAGGACAGGAAACGAGAAGGACAAATTACAGAGAAAAAAAAAAAGTCTTATTTCTTACCGTGTTTCTGCAATCTCCATCCTGTGTGGGTAGAGCCTCTGTTTAGAAAATGGGCTCACAGGGGTCCCTGGGGGGGCTCAGTCAGTTAACAGTCTGTCCTCAGCAGACGTCCTGATCCCAGGATACTGGCACAGAGCCCCCCTTGGGCTCCTTGCTCAGTGGGGAGTCTGCTTCTCCTGCTCCCTGTGCCTGCCGTTCCCCCTGCTTTGCAACTCTTTCTCTCCCTCTCTCTCTTTCTCAGATAAATAAAATCTTTAAAACAAATAACAAAATAAATAAAACAGCCTGACAGACCACTTGGGAGAGGGGAAAGCATAAATAAATGTCGCCAAATAAACGGACTTGTTCAGCTAGAGTGGTGAGCTGGAGCAAAGGTGGTGAGAAATAAAAGAGGGGGAAAGGAAGATAAACTCTGTGTTCTAAAACCCTGCTGCTTAAGTGTAACTATTTTAAGAACAAAATTTGAGTAGCATTTAGAAATGTTCCACAATGTTAAAAAATAATATTGGTGCGCCTGGATGGCTCAGTGGGTTAAAGCCTCTGCCTTCAGCTCAGGTCATGATCTCAGGGTCCTGGGATCGAGTCCCACATCAGGCTCTCTGCTTGGCGGGGAGCCTGCTTCCTCCCTCTTTCTCTGCCTGCCTCTCTGCCTACTTGTGATCTCTGTCTGTCAAATAAATAAATAAAATCTTAAAAAAAAAAAAAGAAAAGAAATGTTCCACAATGTGATACAGGAATTCTAGGTCTATTGATTCTCCCAATAAATAATTTGAGCTTGTATTTTAGGTGTCTCTTGTATTTTATGTTTCTAGGAAATCATTTTTTTTCGAGAGTTTTTTAAAAATTTATTATTTTTTATAAACATATAATGTATTTTTATCCCCAGGGGTACAGGTCTATGAATCTCCAGGTTTACACACTTCATAGCACTCACCATAGCACATACCCTCCCCAATGTCCATAACCCCACCCCCCTCCCACCAGCAACCCTCAGTTTGTTTTGTGAGATTAAGAGTCACTTATGGTTTGTCTCCCTCTGGATCCCATCTTGTTTCATTTATTCTTCTCCTACCCTCCTAACCCCCCATGTTGCATCTCCACTCTAGGAAATCATTTTTAATATATGTTACAGAATATCATCCACAACAGACTGGATATTGAAACAAAAACTTTAAAGATGCTCACCACACCCTATCTGGGCCACAATGTGGAGATGCCAGCCCAGGCAGAGGAAGAAGGAAGGCAGGCTGCTGACCGCTGACATGCTGCCTGGGCACCCAGCTCCTGGGGCTCCAAGGGGGGGATCCCTGCCTCTGGTTAGGAAAGCTGCCACAGGAGCCTGGGACGGAGGCTTCAGGCCTCTTAGGCAGGCCTGGCCTCATCTTCCTAAAGCCTGGGTTCACCCTCAGCTCAAAGTAAGGTGCATGTCCTTATTGTCAGGGACCACCACTTTAAACTTTCTTTGCATTTCCTACAGAATCTACCCACAGGCTCCATCTTTAGGGCCAGGATTCCCTGCATGCCCGAGCACTTGGAGTCATTTGGCTAATTTCTCAATCTGATTGGGAATGAGTCACCCTCCCCTCTCAAATCCTTTCACTGCCTTGATAGAAAGGGCTTGCAGAGCCTAATAGTGTTACTGTCACTTTAAGAAGGCCAAGAAAGTAATTCCTTACTTGAACAGAGAGTTCACAGTAAAAGATAATGTAAATGGCCTGAGACATATAAAAATGATTTTCAACTTCTCTCCTAAAATAAGAGGAATATAAAATAAAACTACTTAAGATACCATTTTTCATGAATCAGATTTTCACGAATCAATGAAAAGGTTCCTAATACACGGTGTTGGTGAGGATGTTGGGAAATGAGCACTTTCATATGCCCCTGGAGAGAGTGAACCCTGGAACCCTCAATTTTGAAGAATGAATCCCTAAAACCTCAGGCCTCTGGGCTGATGAGGGGATGTTGGGAGGGAGGGGGTCACTTGCCTCTGTTAATTTCGGGGGCCTTCCTCTCCTTAGACAGTCTTACAAAGTGCTGAATGTATGGATCATGCCAGTAACCAAGGCTTACTGCAAACCTAGAAGGGAGGAAAGGAGGCAGGTGAGTCGAGGTCAGTAGGTTCTGGCCCAGTTCTCAGGAACCAGGTCAAGGACAATCAGCTACCTCCAAAGACCAACACAGGAACATTTCGTGCTCCATTACAGACCTCAGCAGACTCAGCCATCTGTCTTGGTGCTCACACACACAGCCCCTCATCGCCCCACCCCTCCCCAGCGGCCATTTCTTCTCTCTCTTTGCTCATGTACCTAACTCGTTTCCCAGGACCCTACAGAGCACAGCACCTCACCTCATACCTCACCTAGAAGACCTGCCACCATTTATTCCCTCAGCAAACTCACTGGCAAGAGCCAGTCAGACAACTCTGCTCGACCACAAGTTCTGTGTCCACAGGAAAGGAGATTCAAGATTGTTTCCTAAAACTCACAAATGACTACTTAAGCCTTTCCCCCAGCTCTGTATTAGGTACCAGTCCTTCCACATCTCTCAGGCAGGTCATAGTGGGAAAACCAGGAACCAATAAACACAACAGCTACAACCTAGAAACTGGTGCAGCAGCCTGAACTCTGGTCTACACAACCTGGAAAATGCTATGGTAGCCTAAACGCTCCCTGGTCTATATTACAAGGAACCGAGGGTTTAGTGTTCTAAACCAGGAGCTAAAGCCCAGCTTACCAGTGGAGGTCTTCTGCCAACTGTAAGGAACCAGCCTTAGGAAAACAAGAAGTAATGGAAGGAGCCTGGATCCCTAAGGCCATGTGAAGCCATTTTGGCCCTTGCCCTCAATGGATATCTGGGAATTAATAAATGTCTTTATCACTGAAACTAAATGGAGGGGCTCCTGGGTGGCTCAGCCAGTTGAGCGGCCAACTCTTGGTTTTGGCTCAAGTCATGTCTCGGGGTCCTGGCATTGAGCCCAGCATCAGACTCCATCCTCAGTGGAGAATCTGCTTCAGGATTCTCTCGGTCTCTCCATCTGCCCAATACTCTATCAAATAAACAAATGGCCTTCTGTTACATACAGCCTCAAATATCCTAAGTGCTATCCTGAGCACATTATCTCGTTTCTATTCATTTGATGAGTAAGATGAAAGGGGTAGGGTGTGTGTGTGTGTGTTTTCACCCACCTAGGTTCTGAGTTCCCTAGATAGTTCCCTAGAAGCAGACAGACATCATATGTTCTCATCATATACACTGACAAGGGTTACTCTTGCCCTGACTATGGTCTGTGCTAATCCTGTACATGTCCCCACCAGTCTCCCACAGATGGCTATGTGCCCACTGCAGCAAATACCCATAGGAAGCACGTACCTTCGGTTACACAAGGTAGCAACTCAACACAGAAACACACCAAGTATGCACGAAGGGACACAATTACCTACAAGCCCAGACTGTCAAGGCAAACTGATCCACAGAGTTTTACAAGGGTGAACATACTTCGTTGTCTGAAACAGTGCTTTTCAAACAATGGATTGTGACCCACCCATGTCATAAAATCAATGTAATAGTCTGTGAATCCCCGGCTTAGAAAATGCAGACGACAAGAGTTAAACAGAAAGTATCAGCATGCATTAAGAGTTAAAGATTGTTTTGTGAAGCTGTCGTTGCAATATGGGTTTGGGGTGTAAGTGCCATGAAAAATCTCTTCTCCAACCAAACAAAAGAGACTCTTCAACACACAAAGCAAACTGGAGGTTGCTAGAGGGAAAGTGGGGGGGGAGCGAAACTGGTGATGGCAAATAAGAGGTACATATTTCCGTTTATATAAATAACTCACAAAGATGAAAAGTATGTTAGGAATATCGTCAGTAATATTGGAATAACACTGTACTGTGACAGACGGTGACTATTTGTAATCGCAGTGAGCGCTGAGTAACGTACAGATGTGTCAAATCACTATGCTGCACACCTGAAACTGACATAATGTTGTACAGATCAACCATACTTCAATAATTAAAAGAGAAAAAATGGTGTTCTCACTGTTGGTGGTTTGAAGAGCACTGTCCTCAAAGGCATCATCTAGTGCCCTCTAGTGGTAAGAGCCATATCTGCAGTTGAGAAAGACCCATAGACCAGTGAGAATAGTCCTCAAACATGGATGTCAGGTTGGAAGGGGCCTTCCCAATGACCTGGTCAACCCTGACATCCAGGGCAAGAACCCTTCAACAATACCAAGCCACCGCCTGAGCACGCCCTACAAAGAAAGTGCCCGCTCCACCACTGAGCAGCTCTACCTGCTGAAAAGCTGACCAAGCTGCCTTCCTCTAGGAGCCCCTCCCTGGACTTCCTACTGCCCTCTCCTGGATGACACGGAGCAGCTTCTGTATTCGCCCTCAGCTAACACTATTGATCCAGACAAGCAATACTTGTTGAGTGTCTGCAAAGTACGAGGCATTGGGGATACAGCGGGGAACCCTGGAAAGAGACACAGACAAAGAGAAGTAAGAGCTTATGCCAGATGAAGGACAACAGCATGGGGGATGAAGGACCTGCATCAGACAAGGTCAAAGGGCAGGCCTCTCTGAAAAGGGGAAGGCTGCATAGAGTCCCACAGAATTGGAGAAAGCTGTGCAAAAGGCACTCTGGACGGGACGAGTATCAGATAGAAATGCTCTGGGCAGGAAGTGCCTTGGATGTTCCAGTAGCAGAAGGTAGGCAGGGAGGCTGAAGAACAGCAGAGAAACAGGAGAAGCCTCAGAGATATCTCGTGTGTGTGTGTGTTTTAATTTTTTAAAAATTTTTCTACACTACCCATATGCTACATTTCATTCTAAGACACCATCAGTTGTTAAGACCGAAAAAAGAAACACTACCAGTTTGTTAATGTTTTTCTTATTGCTTGAATTTTAGTTTTCTGCTTATGAAAAAGCTGTTTTAGACTTATTTAAAAAGAATGAAAGGCTTCAGATGATTGGTAAGAGTTGGTTAAAGCCTCCCTTTCAGTTGATTTAAGTCTTTTCCTTTCCAGCATGATTAATAAGAGTTGGTTAAGCCTCCCCTTTCCACACAACATTGACCTTCACGCTGCCAAGGGCACTGGCAAGGCTGTCTTTCTCAACAGATGGCTATCATCGCAAAAAAAATCTGAGATTTTTTTCCCATGCTCCGGAGCCACCAGATGCAGGCTGTGTTACTGAGTCTTTCTTGATCTCATCAGAAGGTATCAATGGATGGTTCTCGAATAGCAATCAGGATTTGTGCTCCTTCTTCAAATGGCCCATAAATGATACGTGGACTGAACCAGCCAGGGGCTGCAGGTGCAGTTGTCCAGCCACACCACAAGGAAGACTGACCACATCCACATGCAAAGATAATGACAACTCTAACACGATGTGCCAGTGACTGCAGGACACAAGAAGAATGAATTAGGGGTGCCTAGGTGGCACAGACTGTTGGCCTACCAACTCCTGGTTGTGGCTCAGGTTGTGATCTCAGAGTCTTGACACTGAGTCCCACGTCTGGCTCCACACTGGGCATGGAGCCTGCTCCATGACTTCTCCTTCCCTCCCCTCCCTACAACCTCTCACAGGTTCTCTCTTTCTCTCTTAAAAAGTTTAAATAAATAAATAAATCCGAAAGAACCAAAAATCTCAGATTTAGAAAGACCTTTCTGTCTTCATTGAATCAACTATTGCTTTTAAAATGTTCATGACATTCCAAACCACCTGCTCCATTTAACATTCCTTTTTTTTAAAAGATTTTTATTTATTTATTTGACAGAGAGAGATCACAAGTAGATGGAGAGGCAGTCAGAGAGAGAGAGAGGGAAGCAGGCTTCTCGCTGAGCAGAGAGCCCGATGTGGGACTTGATCCCAGGACCCTGAGATCATGACCTGAGCCGAAGGCAGCAGCTCAACCCACTGAGCCACCCAGGTGCCCCCATTTAACATTCCTTTAAGACAACTCACTCTCTACGTAATATTTTCTTCTAACACACCCTGTAATAAATACCTTCTAAAACATAAAACATCTATCTGGGTGCCACCTAAAGTCATCTCACATACGTCCCGTGGGAAGCACTGATCCACTCCAGCCACCTGTCCATTCAAGCAGTGCTGCCTGACGTTCCCCTATTGGTAGGACTATCCTGCCCTTCACCGGTATTTCTTCATCTGAGGGAAGGAGAAGGGGCCCTCCTCGCTCTCTCAGCCAGTGAGGGTCGAGGTGGGGGCTCCTTCATTTCACTTCTAATCAGCACTCATAAGTGCTGGCTACAACGCAGGCATTATTCCACATGCTGGACAAATAGGAACCCATACCATCCTCAGATGCCCCCTATGTCGAAGGCACCGCTTTACAGACAGAGGTCAAAGTCGTTTCCTCAAGCTGTGCAACCTTGGATGAAACTTAATTCTATTGCCTTTCAAACCAATTTACCCACTTGGACTGTGATTCCTCCCCCAACACTTCAGTTGCTGAAATGATGTCTGTGTGTATGTATGTGTGTAGATGTGTATTTATAAGCAATGTATGTACATAAACATGTACCTACGATATTTATACCTGCAACTACAAAAATCAATCCAATACTCTTAGCATCAGTTTTCGAGTTTGGAATTTTAACTGCATGCTGCATATTGGCCTTTAAGATATTGCTCTACCTCTCATTTTTAATTTTATCTTTGTTCTTTGTATGGACAAGTCTCATTTTTTGGTTTCTATTTCCCATTGGTTTTATTCTTGGTTATAAATGGGAGGCAGGAAGCAAAGTCTTAAGGGAAGTAGACTTTGCATCTGCACAGACTCTGAGTCTGTCTCCCTTCTTATGAGCTCTGTTGCTTTCCTCAGCAGATTCGCAAGGCGTTAAGTGTTTAATCATATAAGGAAAGCAAAACAAAACAAAACAAAACAAACCACATGAAAAACAGGCACACCTGGGTGGCTCAGGCATTTAAGTGTGACTCTTGATTCGGCTCAGGTAAAGATCTGAGGGTCGTGAGACAGAGCCCTGTATTCAGACTCCACACTCAGCGCAGAGTCTGCTTCCTCCTCTCCCCCTGCCCTCCCCTCCTCTCGCTCTCACTCTCTTAAATAAATAAATAAATAAATAAATAAATAAATAGATAGATAAAAAATTTTAAAAACCAAAAAACAACAGTGGGCCTCAATTAACTAAGACCCATAAGCTATCATCTCCTCTCAAAGGAAGCTACTGGTATTATCTTCCAGCTTCACCTAACAGCCAACTACTTCACAAGGATTAATAGGATCTAAGATCGACTTTCTCTGTTGCAAGGAGTCCCTGAATAGTCTGGGCAAGACCTTCACTGAAAAGGAATCAACATTTTCGACAGAGAGAATAAGAAGGAGAAGCCGATCAGAGACTTCCCGGGGTACAGTGTCGCATATCTGACTTAAACAAACGATAAAAAAAAAAGTTAGCATAGGATAGAATACTGGGGTGCCATGGATATGAATAACGCTACCATACTTCAGAAAAAATTAAACATTTAAGAACATGTATTCTGAATATATTCTCCCAGTCTGTCTTGCCTGTGAATTTTCTTAGTGTATCTATTTTTCTGTTGTAATGAGTGTTTCCGGTGTTCTGTATATGAAAGATTTACCTACCTCAAGGTTGTCAAGATATTCTCCCATGTTTTCATACAAATGCCTTCTGGTTCTAGCTTTTTTTCTTTTTAAATATTTATTTGAGAGGGGGAGAGAGCACACATAGGGGGCGGGGTACAGGGAAAGAATCTCAAGCAGACACCCTGCTGAGCATGGAGCCCGACACAGGGCATGACACTGGCCTTGATCTCGTGACCCTGGTATCACGACCTGAGTCCAAAATCAAGAGTTGGACTCTTCAGAGACTGGCTCACCCAGGTGCCCCTGGTTTTAGTTTTTATAGTTAGGTTTATAATCCATCCCAATTTAAGGTGTGTGCTCAGAATCAGGGAGGGGTCAAGGTCCGTATTGTTTCCGCCTGAATATCGTGCAGAATTATTCATTAAAAAGACTTCCCTTTCCCCCACTTAACTGACTTAATACTCTGGGCAAAAATCAATTGACAACACTCGTTGTGCCTGCTCTATTTCTGGACTCGATTCTGATAAACTGATCTAACTTTACGCCAAAGACTTTGATTACTGTGACTTTACTGTCAGTCTTAAAATTCAGCAAGAATACGCAGTGTAAGTTCTTCAACTATGTTCTTTTTTGAATTTTTTGGCTACTCCAGACCCTTCACCTTTCCATACACATTTCAGAATCAACTTCTTCATTTCTTCAAAGGAAAAAAAAAGGCCAGGATTTTGACGGGGACTGTATTGTTTGCAAGAATCAAGCTGTGAAAAACAGAAATCTCGACAACATCAAATCCTCTGATGCATGAATAAAGCATATCTCCCAATTATTCCGGTGTTCATGAATTCCTCTCAACAATGTTTTATACTTTTCTGTATAAAGGTGTTTCTTGTCTTCCATGGGATTCATTCCTATCTAGTTTCCTTATTTTTTTGTTTTTTGTTTTGTATGTAGGCTGCACACCCAGCATGGAGCCCAAAAAGGGGCTTGAACTTATGACCTTGAGTTCCACGCCCGAGATGAAATCAGAACTCAGATGCTTCAACGACTGAGCCAGCCAGTCACCCCAACAAGTTGATGTCTTAGATGCTACTGTAAAATATTTTAAATTTTCATTTTCCTATCCGTATAGATTTACAATGCATCTACCTGACAACGAATTCCTGTCCAGAATATATAACAAACTCCAGTAAGTCAAAACCAAAAACATTAACAACAAAAATGGCCAAAAGACATGAACAGTTCACAAGAGATGTGGGAATGCCCAATAAACACATGAAAAGGCACCTAAGATCATTCATGACCACACTACTTCATCCTCAGACAACACAGAATGTTAACGAAGATGCTGAGCAACTGGAGTGTCACTAGATTGCTGGTGGGAAGTGTAAACTGATCAACCACTTCGGAAACTAGGCTAGTACTTCAATAGATCCCCACCCTGTGACTAAGCAATCCCACTAACAATTTCTTTTTCTTTTTTTTTTTTAACAATTTTTATTTATTTATTTACTTATTGGACAGAGAGAGAGAGAGAGAGATCATAAGCAGACAGAGAGACAGGCAGGGGGTGGGGAGCAGACTCCCTGCTGAGGACAGAGCCCCATGCGGGGCTCCATCCCAGGACCCTGAGATCATGACCTGAGCCAAAGGCAGAGGCTTAACCCTCTGAGCCACCCAGGCGCCCCACCCCACTAACAATTTCAAGAGAAATTTAAGACTTCTGTAAGAATGTTTATTGTAGCCTATTCACAATGACCAAAAACTTGGATACAACGAAATGTCTAATCATCAGATGGACAGATGAACGAATCGTGGTATATGCGCACTACATACAAAGGAGGAAACTACTTTACACTGACGAAGACTCTTTCCTTGACCAAACTCTAGCCAGACTGCTCTGAGCCCTCTTCTCAAGCCTGGCTCATCATATACAAACTCGAACAAACATTAACACAGTTTCTAACAGCACCAGGTCCCAACCCTGTGACAACACCAGTCCCCCTTAGTGCCTGCCTGAGGAAACTCAAGGTATCTACTGTTTGTTCAATCGGCACTGAAAAGTCAGGCCCTTGTCTCCCAGTGAGCAAATACAAGTGGTTTCATATGGACCAATACCTATTCTACTTTTTGCAATGTGTTACTTCTCTGACCTTATTGTCCCTGGCCTTACTTCTTCATTCTCTCTTCAAAATGCCTTCTTACAAATCGAGGTGGAGTTTCATTCACGCGGGACTCTCTTCCTGATTGCTACAGTTATTATTGATTAAAGTCCCGTCTCTCCACTTTAACCAGGATCAGGCTTTCCTTATCTTTGGTAAGTGCTCACAACATGGATAAATCTCAAAGAACGCGCTGAGTGAAAGACGACAAAGGAATTACATATGGCAAGATTGCATTCACACGTTGCTCAAGACCGGGCAAATTTAACCTACCATAGATCCTGAAATCAGAACATGACCAGCGGCAGTAAGGAGACTAACTACAAAGAGCTATGAGAGTAACTTCTGGAGCTTCAGATACACTTTATGTCTTGTCTTTGGGGCCGGGACACAGATACACAGTTGACCCTTCAACAACACAGTGGCTAGGGGTACCCATTCCCGTGCAGTCAAAAATCTGCATGTAAATTCCATCTCCCCCAAAATTTCACTACTACTTGCCTACTGTTGAGCAGAAGCACTACCGGTAATAGAAACAGTTGATTAAAGGTTTTTTTGTACGGTATATGTATTATACATTGTATTCCCTCACTAAAATACGCTAAGGAAAATACTCAGAAAATCATGAAGAAAATACATTTGCATTACTGTACTACATATACCGGAAAATCTGAGCTGAGGTCAATACTCACGCGCATATAAGTGGACTTCAAATCCATGTTGTTCAAGAGCCGACTGTGTACATTTCTTAAAGCTCATCAAACTGAACACTGAAGACTGAGCATTTTCTTTTATACATTATCTCCTCTCCCCTGCTCTCCCACCTCCAGCCTCTTTCTTCCTTCCCCTCCTCTTCTGTCTCTTACAATACCTGGGGAAATTCTTATTTTCTTTTTTTTCCTCTTAAGAAGGCCACGTGCCCACATGGAAAGCAACATGGGATTTGAACTCACAACCCTGAGATTCTGACCTAAGCTGAGATCAAGACTCACACGCTCAACCTGACTACGTCACCCAGGCACCCCTACCTGCGGAAATTCTAAAGGAGGAAAAAAAAAAAAAGATGAGAGATGTGGCTGACCCTCCAAGTTACCCTCTCAATATCCACCTGCCTGTACTTCCTTAGTAAGAGGACCTCAATTTTTACAAGGTACCAATCTGTCCTGTGAGAAATTCTCCCCTCCCACATGTTCCTACAGCTAGGGGTAGGGCCACATGCCTAGTTCTGGGCAGTGACATGTATGTTGAAGTTTACACGATAGGGTTTCCTGAAAAGCTATTGTTCTAACAGAATTAGACAAGTGCCTTTTGTCAGGGTCCCTTTCCTTTCTGCCCTCCTGGAGTACAGTGGCTCAAATGAACTAACAAAACAGTTCCCTGGCACAAACCTATTCTTACTCTGAGAAGCAAGCTATGGGACCTCTCAATCAATTCACAACTAAGTTACATTACAAGTCAAAAGGTTTAGGCATCAAAATGAAAAAAGCAAGTCCAACTGGAAGTGAAGAAGGATATACACATGGCTGTGTTAAAATATATGTAAGAATTTGGTATCTAAGTGATGTTTCAAACCCATGGGGGTTATAGACCATCACTAGATGATGTAGGGACAAAAATAGCTACTTTATATCATACAAAATAATAAGGATAGATAAAATGGTCTGCAATAGCAGCCAAAACCATAAAAGTGTCAAAAGAAAATGTAGTGCTGGTTGAAAAAGGTCTTTTAAAGCATCATCTAAAAGCCACAAGTCATGAAGTTAAACTTTCAGATTTGGCAATATAAACATTCGGAATGAAAGGTATCATGATAGTGATCCAAAGGGGCATGTGCACCTGAATGTTTATAGCAGCAATGTCCACAATAGCCAAACTATGGAAAGAACCTAGATGTCCATCAACAGATGAATGGATTAGGAAGATGTGTTACATATATACAATGGAATACTATGCAGCCATCAAAAGAAATGAAATCTTGCCATTTGCGACCACATGGATGGAACTAGAGGGTATTACGCTTAGCGAAATAAGTCAATCGGAGAAAAACATCATATGATCTCCCTGATATGAGGAAGTTGAGAGGTAACATGGGGGGTTTGGGGGGTAGGAATAGAATAAATGAAACAAGATGGGATCGGGAGGGAGACAACCCATAAGAGACTCTTAATGTCACAAAACAAACTGAGGAGGGCCAGGGGGAGGGAGTTAGGGAGAGGGTGGTTGGGTTATGGACATTGGGGAGGGTATGTGCTATGGTGAGTGCTGTGAAGTGTGTAAACCTGGCGATCCACAGACCTGTACCCTGGGGCTAATAGTACATTATATGTTATTTTAAAAAAATGTATCATGAAATGTTTGGTACAAGCGAAACTCAAAAACAAGAAACAGTTTGGGACAAAATATTGTACCAAGTACAGAGGCAAAGGACCACCATCCTACATATACAAAGTTCTTACAAATCAATAAAAGGGGCACCTGGGTGGCTCAGTCTTTGGCTCAGGTCATGATCCCATGGTCCTGGGATCCAGCCTTACTTTGGGCTCCCTGCTCTGGGGAAGCCTGCTTCTCCCTCTCCCTCTGCGTGTCACTCTGCCTACTTGTTCTCTCTCTCTCTCTCAGTCACTCCTCTTGCTTGTGTCCATGTGCTCTCTCTCTGTCAAATAAATAAATAAAATCTTCAGGAAAAAAAAAACTCAAAATAAAAAAAAACATGTCAATAATAAAAACATAAATAACCCAAAAGACAACCCAGGGGGAAAATGCTAACGAGAGAGGGTTCATATAAAAAACTATCAGTGACAGAGACCAACTAAAAATACTCAGTCTTACTACTGATTATAAAAATATAAACTTAAGGGGCACCTGGGTGGCTCAACAGGGTAAGCATCTGACTCTTGAGTTTGGCTCAGGTCATGGTCTCAGGGTTGTGGGATCTGGCCCCACACAGGCTCTGTACTCAGCAGGGACAGATTCTTTTTCTCCCTCTCCTTCTGCCCCTTCCCCATTCTCCCTCTCTCTCAAAATACAAAGAAATCTTTTTCTACCTGCCAGCCGACAATTTAAGAGACTAAGGTGAGTCTGTGAGAACATCTCATTTACCATGGGTGTGGACAGAAACTGACATAACCTTTTGAGGACCATTTTGTAGAAGCTTCCTCCCTAAAATCCATCTCACTGGGAAATTCAAACACACATGCAAAAATGTTCATCAGAGCCCGAAGAGCCACCCAAATGATGAACAGAAATATCATCACAGAAGTACAACCACACTGTGGATGCACTTATTTCTGATTCAACAGTGCTACACATGTGGTCAACAGCACCTACAAACTGGAGAAGAAATGAAGTTGGGTCGAAGCCATTTCAGTTCAAAAATACACCACAGAGGGGCGCCTGGGTGGCTCAGTGGGTTAAGCCGCTGCCTTCGGCTCAGGTCATGATCCCAGGTCCTGGGTTCAAGCCCCACATCGGGCTTTCTGCTCAGCAGGGAGCCTGCTTCCTCCTCTCTCTCTGCCTGCCTCTCTGCCTACTTGTGATTTCTCTCTGTCAAATAAATAAATAAAATCTTAAAAAAAAAATACACCACAGATAACCTAAAGTCTTCAGTACTTATGTATGTATGTATTTATTTATTGAATCAAACACCACTAACATCTACTACACGACAGACATGGCTCCAAGTGTTTTATTAATGTTAAATACTATTTCATCTTTACTACCATCTATGAAGTGGGATTATTATCATCCCCATTTCACAGATCAGGAAACTGAGAGGAAGACTGCTTTAGTAACACAGCTCCTAAGTGGCAGCGCTAGGATCAGCTTGGCTCTGGACTCCACGTTTTAAATCATTATCCTTAGTCTCCAAGCACCTACAAAACCTGCAAGTCTTAACACCATACCTTGGTTTTCCCAACCCTACAATCCCCACCTGGCCCCAATTCCAAGAACATTCCCTCAATTCCCTTAACAGTGCACACTCCTTCCCTTCCCTAACTGAAACCGCCGCGCCCCCGCGCCCCCGCGCCCCCGCCCCCCGGCCCGGCCCCTCTGTATTTTGTTCTTAGCCCTCTGTTCTCCAGTTAAACATCATTCCCTAAATCACAAACTCTAATGCACGGCGGTCCTTCTATGCACTCAAAGCAAAGGGTAACGACGTATTTCACCGGTAATTATTTGCTTCCTGTGTTGTCCAAACGGGGGTGAGTACCTCAGACACCTCAGTCCTAATTACCATGTGTTCCCAATCACTGAATACTCACCACCCACCCAAAAGGAAGGGCCCACCACAAAGTACACTCTCAACAATTTCTGCTGAACAAACTACACTCCAGCCTCGTGCTTGCCAATATGGGACACACATCTGTGCTCACAACGCTGCCCCCACTACACCCCTGAGAATGTAGACTCCGGGGACTTTCATCCATGAGCTCTGGAAACTACTGGCTCTGTGCACCAATATTACCCGGTCCTGGGCCCGCACTCCCTCCGACCCCCCGGCCATGATTGGCCTGATGTCAGGTGCACAATGGGGATCCTGACAACCCCCAGTGAAATGTAATCTACTCAAGAGGGAGAACCCGAACTTCTTCCCCATCAACACGACACTTAGTCGCTTCACGCTGGTCTTCCACCAAGACCTTAGCCCCAAGAAGGCCGACACCACGTCTGCCTGGTTCGGGCCGCATCCCAGTCCCTCTATGCCCAGGCCCCGCGCACAGCACAGGTAGATAATTAACAGCTCCATAAATGAAGCCCCCGCTCCGGGCTCTTCACGGGTTGGAAACCAGGGGCGCGCGAGGTGACAGCTACCTTTGGGCGAACGACCGTGTTCCTGAGACACAGGCCCGCCTCCCCCCGAGGCCCCAACCCCGCGAGGGACACCGGCCTCTGACCCCGCGCCCCGCAGGTACCTCTTGCACATAGAAGCATCTTCACAAGTGCCGCGCACTCCCTCGTCGTCTGTGTCTGTCGAGGCAGAAGAACATGAGGGGAAAGCGGGCGTCCTCAAGCTAGTGGCCATGGGGGTGGAGGTTCCGGGATGCTGTGTCCACCGGGGACATGGAAGCGGAGGTCCACAGACGCGGAGGGAACCGGCCAAACGCCGAGAAGACGGGAGAGATGGGCTGGGTTCCACCGCTCTCATCTGGCGCGGTTCAATGACGTCACTCGCGTCAGATTCGAGAAACCTTCTTGGTCATTGGCGCGTCGATCCAGACGCTTATTGGCCCGGTTTTTTTTTTTGTTTGTTTTTTTGTTTTTTTGTTTTTTTTTTTTTAACCTCTTCGGCCCGGCATTCAGGTCACTGGATAATTCTTTCGTTCCCACCCACACAACACGGAAGCTCGCTCAGGCGAAGGGGAAATTGTCCAATCAGCGACTGGGCAGACGCGCCAATGAGCGCGAAGGTTATTAGCGAAGCTGACGTAAGCGGCGTCACTGAGTCTGCGGAGCCAGCCATTCTCACATACGTCTCGGAAGCTGGCGGTTCCCCTCGGTGTTTGTGGCGCCCGCTTCCATCTCTCGGCGGGGCACAGCATCAGCATCCCGGAACCCCCGCGTGCAAGGATAGTGGCCTGAGGACGCCGTCTTTCGCTTCCTGCTTTTCTCCTCGATAGCGACGACGAGGGAGTGCGCGGCGCTTGTGGAGATGCTTCTTTGCCCAGAGGTACCTGCGGGGCGCGGGCTCAGGGGCCGGCGTCCTCTGGGAGCGGGGGCCTCGGTGGGAGGCGGGCGTGTGTCTCAGGAACAGGCTCCTTCGCCAAAAGGTAGCCGTCGCCTCGTGCACCCCTCCTGTCGCAGCCGTGAAGAGCCCGGAGCGGGGCTTCGTTTATGGAGCGGCTAATTATTCACCTGTGCTGTGGCCCGGGCTTGGGGATAGCGGGATTGGGAATGCTGGCCGAACCAGGCAGACGGGGTGTCGGCCTTCTTGGGGCTAAGGACTTGGTGGAAGACCGGCGTGAAGGGAGGAAGTGTCGTGTTGATGGGGGAAACGTTCAGGTTCTCCCTCTTGAGTAGATTACATCCACTGAGGACTGTAGGGTGGGGAAAACCAAGGTTTGGGGTGAAGACTTGCACTTTCTGTAGGTACTTGGAGACTTAACATAGTGATTTAAACCATGGAGTCCAGTGCCAAACTGATCTTAGCTTCGCCGCTTAAGAGCTGTGTTACTGAAGCACTCTTGATCTCAGTTTCCTGATGGGAGAAATGGGGATGATAATAATGCCACTTCATAGCTGACTGTAAAGATGAAATGGTATTTAACATTAATAAAAGACTTAGAGGGGCGCCTGGGTTGCTCAGTGGGTTGAGCCGCTGCCTTCGGCTCAGGTCATGATCCCAGGTTCTGGGTTCGAGCCCCACGTCGGGCTTTCTGCTCAGCGGGGAGCCTGCTTCCTCCTCTCTCTCTGCCTGCCTCTCTGCCTGCTTGTGATTTCTCTCTGTCAAATAAATAAATAAAATCTTTAAAAAAAAATAAAAGACTTAGAGCCATGTATGATGTGTAATAGGTATTAGTAGTGGTTGACTCAATAAATGGATAAATACAGAAGTTTTGAAGACTTGGGGACAGTGTGTGGTGGTATATGTGAATATAAATGGCTTCAACCCAACTTCATTTCTTCTCCAGTTTGTAGGTGCTGTTGACCACATGTGTAGCACTGTTGAATCAGAAATAATTTTTCTCTTATTGACTGTTATTTGCTAAGGGAATCTGATGTGCCATTGAAATGATCAGAGAGAAATAAAATACTTTTCAGTAGCATATTACAATTATGTTTCTTGATAAGTTGTTAATATGGCTTTAATATCTGTTGGTAACAGTTTGTGCAAACTTGGTTACTTAACAAAAAGTGCATCAACTGTGGAGTAACTCAGATACAGCAAAAGGAGAGAGAAGTAGCGTAAGTAGAGCTTGCCTTTCCGTGACTCTCTGTAGGAAGGTTTTTACAATTTCTCTGTTCCTCTCTGCCTCAGTTTCCAGTGCCCCCCTGTGTCTGCAGACAGCGACACATTGTAGTTCGGGAAGTTTGGGTTTGGAATTGCAGAGACTCTAAGGTAGTCGTACCCAGGCCAAAGGGCACATCAGCAGAGCCTGTGGGGCTTTTTAAAGAAAAAAGAGGATTCTGAGATCCTCCTCTAGACTCACTGAGTCAGAATCTTCTGGGATAGGTCCCGGGCTGTAAAGACCAGGTATGTTTGCCATGTGGATGCGTTTCATGACAGCTTTTTTGGCACTGGGCTTTCCTTCATGGGAACCACATGCAAGAAGATTGGGAGAATCCACAAGTTAATGTTTGAAACCATTTTGCAGGGCTCTGTCCTTCAAGTTCCTCGATTTCGTGATCTGCACCTTCACTGTGGTGTGTTAAATTCTTAAACCTTGTCAGAAAGTCATGTTATTGGTAGCATAGGGATTCCTTGCATGAATCATGGACAGATCCCTTTCTGCCCCAGTCCTCTCTTTGGAATGGGGAAAAGAATGGTAACTGGCCTTTGGGATGTAAGGATTAAATGAGAAATAGATCCACGGCAGTCAGCCCAGGATCTAGCACAGAGTGAAGCCTTCCACAAATTATTATTACTACTTTTGATTTCCTTCCTTTTTTTTTCTGATTGTATTCTTTCTTTAAGAGATTGACGTCATGCACGTGACGGGGGAGGGTCAGGGGGAGAGGGAGGGGGAAAGACTCTCAGGGAACATGGGGCTTGATTTTGTGACCCTCAGATCATGACCTGAGTCAAAATGAACAGATGCTCAAGCAACTGGGCCATCTGTGCGCCCCTTGACTTCCCTCCATCTGAGTATCATTAGGATGAATTTACCAACTCTGTCCTCGCTGTGGATCACGCTGGTTCCTGCCTCAATAGACTATGGCGAAAAATCCCTAAAATAATGCTGAGAAAGCCAGTTAGCCTCCCAGGAGACCTAGGGTGCTGCAGGTTTGGTGTGTTACCTCCTTCAGTACAGAGCCCTCCTGGGACTAACAGTGCTGTGAACTGAGATGGCCGCTGGGAAGATGAAATGTGAGGGGCTCCCCCCAGTGCCTGGCACAGAGCAGCTGCTCAAGATGGGTAGTTAGTGTCGGCACCATGTCACCTTCATGGTGAACTAGTGCTGTCATTCCTACCATCCTACAGTTAGAACACTTCTCATTGGACATATTGGGCTTATATGTTATTATATTCTAATAATTCCATTCCATTTTCCTCATCTCCCCTCTCCTTATCTTCCCCATCCTGCTATTCCCCTAAGGCTATTCCCTCTTTTTTTTCCTGTGACCCCCACCCCCAACCCCTCCCGTGTCCTGGGAAATTAGAAGTCCATAATCACCAGCCACCTCTGTTTCCTCAACCTCTCCGTAGCCATTTCATCCTACTCTTTGCTTCGATCCTTCTGGGGGGGGGACATCCATTCTTGATGACCCATAGGGTGTTCTCTGTGTTCTCATACCCTGCATTTTTCAGGTCTGGGGGGTTCAAGATTGGTGTCTTCCTTCTTCTTTGCCCCCATGCCATTTCTTTGAGATCTGTGGTCCCTAGGGA
Source organism: Lutra lutra (assembly GCF_902655055.1). Taxonomy (NCBI): domain Eukaryota; kingdom Metazoa; phylum Chordata; class Mammalia; order Carnivora; family Mustelidae; genus Lutra; species Lutra lutra. The sequence goes on along the minus strand of NC_062295.1, from coordinate 19,985,560 downwards.
GAGCATTCTGGCCTCCTCATCATTACTGTTTTCTCCCAACCCCCCATAGTTATTAAACCAGTTCATGGAAGACTTGGGTGCTGGGCCCACAGTCTTCCACTATGTCTCCTGCTACAGGCCTAGGTGGCCTCCATGTACACATGGAGGACCCAGCTTCCACACAGGACACTCATTTTCTCACTCATTTTCTCAGACGCCTACTTTGGCGTGATCACTTCTGCCACCACTCCCAGCGTGGTGCCCTGGATTTCCACCCTGGTGCTGCACCACCTCGCACGTGAGCAGCGCGGCTCCTTTCAGCCCCCATCTCTTCTTTCCAGCATGTTCCTTCTGTCATTTCTGCTCTGCTATCTGCGCGCTCCTCCAGAGGACCTCCTTGGATTTCTCTGTCCTTTATTCTCCCTCGACGCTCTCATCTCTCAGCTGAGCTTGGAGTTCCCAGCCCATGATTCAGCGGTTGTCCTGGCAATGCTTCTACTGCCCTTGCCTTTTGTCCGAGTAAACCCCAAGCCCTGGGGGAACCAAAGCATCCATGTTCACCTTCAATCGTGATGGTGGGAATCACACAGCAGGGCAGCTCGGAATGACTATGAGTTCCTGCGAACCAGCCTCACCTGTGCCCTCATGGAGCTCCCCCATTCTGTGGTTCTCTGGGCAGCTCCCTTTCCCACTCTCTGGAATCCTTCCAGCAGACTTTTCCCACTCTCCTCAACCCTGTGATGGATGCCGGCCTCCTCTTTCATTCTCTATGTAACATGGGCATTGGGATGGGTAGTGCTTCACAGAGAAGATGGGAACCTTCAGATTGGAACTCCATGAACATCCCTCCAAGAAAGGGAGCCATCCTTTCCTCCCGTGGCAGTGGTCAGCGTCCTCCCCAGAGGCCACTGGGAGCAAACCTGCCTTAAACACAGTGGGTTCGTTACTTATTGTGGGGGAGAACCCCATATTGGGAACTGTGGGGCTGATCAGTGAGAAAGGGGTGTTTGAAAGAACGTACAGGGTTTGGACTTTGGGCGGATGTTTTTGGGAGTGTTCAAGGAAGCAGGGGTGTGGTCTGGACTGAGTGCTGACAGGAGGCGAGATAGTTCTGGGATTAGCTAGCTCTATCAGTCTTTTCTAGAAGGAGGTGTGAGTAGTGTGATGAACAGTGTCATTCAGAAGGAAGGTGCTCACTAGTATGAGCCGGGAAAGAGGACAATTGGTATTTTGTGGTGGGCATGACAACCTGGTTTTGTGTGTTTGGACAAGGGAGGAAGTGGTCCTATTTTGTCTCCCTTCTTCCCCACAGCCAGGTCACCTCGTGCTGCTGTTCTGCAAGGTCCTTTGTGTCAAACAGTAGAACCACATGGCCTCTCTGTATGCGCCGGGCCCGCTCCTCCAGCTGTGCAGCCTTGCTCATGGTGCCAGGCCACCTCCGCGATGTCAGCACTGCTCTTCTTGCCCAGTGGAGGAGGGAAGTCTTCAAAAGACAAACAGGTGTTTGCCGGACAGGGAAACTAGCCTGGACACTGAAGCCCAGGGCTGTGTCAGCGGCACTTGACGTTGTGTCAGGGAGCGGGTAGCAAGAGAGCGTTCTGGAGAGGCTGTCAGAGAGTGAAATGCGGGAGGACCGAGGGGTTCCAAGGCGGGCAGGTGATGTGCTCTGTTTTCGACCATCCCCAGGAGCCGTGTGGGAGCCGCACTGGTGACAAAGGGCAAGTCTGTTCCCTTTTCCTTCCGTGTGGCCGCACCCCTGGCTCAGGTCCCTTCTCCTGCCTGCTCTGTTGCAAACGTCCTCCTCATCCCACCTGCTTCTTGTCCAGCTCCCTCTCCCAACCACATGCCCCTGCTCCGGCCAGGGTGATCTTTTTGGAATCCCACATCTTCTCTTGTTACTGTGTTACTGGAAAGCTTTTTTTTTTTTTTTTTTTTTTTTTTTTTTTTAAAGATTTTATTTATTTATGACAGAGAGAGAGATCACAAGTAGGCAGAGAGGCAGGCAGAGAGAGAGGAGGAAGCAGGCTCCCTGCTGAGCAGAGAGCCCGATGTGGGGCTTGATCCCAGAACCCTGAGATCATGACCTGAGCTGAAGGCAGTGGCTTAATCCACTGAGCCACCCAGGTGCCCCCTGGAAAGCTTTTGATTCCCCATCAGCTCCAAGGTGGAACCTGCACTGTGTGGTAGGACTCTCTTTGCTTTCCGTGATCCTCCCACGGTACCCTGGGTTTCCTGCTGCGGACTGGTGATCTGCATTTGGATGTCTCAGAGTTATCCCAAATCCAGTCTTTCCAAAACTATACTGGAGATGCCTTTCACCACCACACCCTCCGAACTCTGTGAATGGGACCGCTGTGTCCGTCTTCTCCCACGTGCAAAAGGGAAGAGTTATCTTGGAACTCTGCTTTTACTTCCTTTCCCTCTTCTGCGATCATCCACGCAGACCTGTGATTTTATCTGCTAAATATTTCTGGGCTCTACCTCCTTTTCTCCACCTCTCCTTCTGCCCTCTCAGCCCGATTTATGGTCATTTGTGGTCTGAGCCATGGTGCTAGTGTGATCGGTGCGCTTCCCGGTGTTCCTACCTCCCCCAAGGACATCTCCCCCGGAATCCAGAGATTTGTGGAAGCCCCATTCATTCATACCCTGCCTAGGGTCATGGCTTCTTGTTGCCACTGGAGGTGGACGCAAACGTTCCTTCTGTGTCTGCACGGCTGCTCCGTCCTCCCTCTTCAGTCTTGCTTCCTCCTAGGTTCTCCCCAACCCTCATGAGCTCTCATCTCCCCTCAGATGAATGCATTGACTCCATATTCTCTGTTGAATGCCTGCTCAGTTGCCGGAGGCACGGTTCCCCTGCAGTTCTGGATGGGACCCAAACAGACCAGGGTGGAGCGGTTAGCGAGCCTTTCTTCCGGGGAGATAAGCAGCCAGAAAACAGAGAGGCAAGGAATCTGGTGTGTCAGGGGATGCCGCATGTTGTAGGAGGGTTGGAAGGGGCTGTCATCTGAGCTGGGATGGCCAGGGAAGGCCCCCTGAGGACAAAGGTGGGGAGAGCCTTGGAAGAGGTGAGGGAGTGAGCCCGGTGCATGTCTGTGGGCACAGTGTCCCTGGCAGGAGGGAAGGGGGAGTAGGAAGGCCTCCGTGGAGAGAGCTGGGCTGACTTGTTCCAGGAATGACGAGGCCAGAGTGAGGGAGAAGGAGATGTTAGGGACGTGGGGTGGGAGCAACTGTCAGGGGGGATTTTGAAGCAAAGAATGAGGTGACCTGACTTGGGTTTTATTGGGATCACTTCAGCTTCTCTGTTGAGAACAGTGGGGGTGGAAGAAGGAAGATCACTTAGGAGGCTACTGGAATATTCCAAGAGAAGAGGTGCTGTGGGATTGGATTGGGGTCGTAGGGGTGGAAGTGCTGCTGATCGACCCGAGTCTGGGTACATGTTGAAGGAAGAGCTGATGGGATGTGCTGACAGATTGGATGTGGGTGAGGCCCATGAGTCAAGGAGGTGCCCAGCCTTCTGGCTCTTCCAGCTCATGTCAGATGCGGCTCCCTCCGGAGGCCCCTGACACCTGCAGACACGGTCCAGCTCACTATCTCTTCCCTGTGCATGTGGCAGTCAGTCCCGTTGCAACGCAGACATCTTGTTTAATGATTATCTACCCCGTGAGAATAATGGTGCCCGGAGGGACCATGTGTGCCGCAGTGCCTCATGCCCTGTAGACCCCAGTAAGTACTTCTCAGCCAGCAGAGTGAGAGGAACGGAATGTAGATGCTGAAGATTCTGTTTCCTCACGAGGTCTCCAAACTGTCATGTTCTGTTTCACTGGTTTTTAGCGCTCTGTGTGTTTTAGAATGCAGGCCAGGGGCTGTAAGACTGAAATTCTGTTGTGAGAATTCCAGAAGTTAATCTGATGTCAACCGCATTAAAAAATGTCACTGTGGACGTGCAAGTGGGTCACAGGATCACGTCTTGGCAGAGGCGGCATTTTCCGGAGGCCGAGGCCTTCCTTCCCAGCACAGGGTTGACATCTGCGCAGCTCAGCCCAGAGAGCAGGGTTGAGATTTTGACCCGAGACATTCTGAAGGTGGGGGCTGCTGCTTTCCCTCCCCAGGGAAGACGTGTCACTCTAGAATGAGGATATTCTGGTGAGGGTAATTTAGCTGCCAAACTTGCCCATCCAGAAAACGGAATGAATTTTGGCTTTTCTGGATTTTTGCCACCTCCGCGCCCCCCCCCCCCCCGTATTTTTCCAAAAGGTAATTAATTAAATTTTGGAAAAAAATCATGGAAATCAGTGGTTTTACATCTAGAATTATAATTACTTTCCTCTTACAGTTAGTTTTTTAAAAAGATTTTATTTTTAAAGAATTTATTTTTAAAGAATCTCTGTCCCCAAACCCCCAGATCAGGAACCACCTGCTTTTCCCGCTAGCCAGCAAGGTGCCCCTTCAGGATTAACTTTCTCAATTACATATATTTTAACACAGCCATGTGTATATCCTTCTTCACTTCCAGTTGGACTTGCTTTTTTCATTTTCATGCTAAACCTTTTGACTTGTGATATAACTTAGTTGTGAATTGATTGAGAGGTCCCATAGCTTGCTTCCCAGAGTAAGAATAGGTTTGTGCCAGGGAACTGTTTTGTTAGTTCATTTGAGCCACTGTACTCCAGGAGGGCAGAAAAGAAAGGGACCCTGACAAAAGGCACTTGTCTAATTCTGTTAGAGCAATGGCTTTTCAGGAAACCCTATCATGTAAACTTCAACATACATGTCACTGGCCAGAACTAGGCATGTGGCTCTACCCCTAGCTGTAGGAACATGTGGGAGGGGAGAATTTCTCACAGGACAGATTGGTACCTTGTAAAAATTGAGGTCCTCTTACTAAGGAAGTACAGGCAGGTGGATATTGAGAGGGTAACTTGGAGGGTCAGCCACATCTCTCATCTTTTTTTTTTTTTTTCCTCCTTTAGAATTTCCGCAGGTAGGGGTGCCTGGGTGACGTAGTCAGGTTGAGCGTGTGAGTCTTGATCTCAGCTTAGGTCAGAATCTCAGGGTTGTGAGTTCAAATCCCATGTTGCTTTCCATGTGGGCACGTGGCCTTCTTAAGAGGAAAAAAAAGAAAATAAGAATTTCCCCAGGTATTGTAAGAGACAGAAGAGGAGGGGAAGGAAGAAAGAGGCTGGAGGTGGGAGAGCAGGGGAGAGGAGATAATGTATAAAAGAAAATGCTCAGTCTTCAGTGTTCAGTTTGATGAGCTTTAAGAAATGTACACAGTCGGCTCTTGAACAACATGGATTTGAAGTCCACTTATATGCGCGTGAGTATTGACCTCAGCTCAGATTTTCCGGTATATGTAGTACAGTAATGCAAATGTATTTTCTTCATGATTTTCTGAGTATTTTCCTTAGCGTATTTTAGTGAGGGAATACAATGTATAATACATATACCGTACAAAAAAACCTTTAATCAACTGTTTCTATTACCGGTAGTGCTTCTGCTCAACAGTAGGCAAGTAGTAGTGAAATTTTGGGGGAGATGGAATTTACATGCAGATTTTTGACTGCACGGGAATGGGTACCCCTAGCCACTGTGTTGTTGAAGGGTCAACTGTGTATCTGTGTCCCGGCCCCAAAGACAAGACATAAAGTGTATCTGAAGCTCCAGAAGTTACTCTCATAGCTCTTTGTAGTTAGTCTCCTTACTGCCGCTGGTCATGTTCTGATTTCAGGATCTATGGTAGGTTAAATTTGCCCGGTCTTGAGCAACGTGTGAATGCAATCTTGCCATATGTAATTCCTTTGTCGTCTTTCACTCAGCGCGTTCTTTGAGATTTATCCATGTTGTGAGCACTTACCAAAGATAAGGAAAGCCTGATCCTGGTTAAAGTGGAGAGACGGGACTTTAATCAATAATAACTGTAGCAATCAGGAAGAGAGTCCCGCGTGAATGAAACTCCACCTCGATTTGTAAGAAGGCATTTTGAAGAGAGAATGAAGAAGTAAGGCCAGGGACAAATAAGGTCAGAGAAGTAACACATTGCAAAAAGTAGAATAGGTATTGGTCCATATGAAACCACTTGTATTTGCTCACTGGGAGACAAGGGCCTGACTTTTCAGTGCCGATTGAACAAACAGTAGATACCTTGAGTTTCCTCAGGCAGGCACTAAGGGGGACTGGTGTTGTCACAGGGTTGGGACCTGGTGCTGTTAGAAACTGTGTTAATGTTTGTTCGAGTTTGTATATGATGAGCCAGGCTTGAGAAGAGGGCTCAGAGCAGTCTGGCTAGAGTTTGGTCAAGGAAAGAGTCTTCGTCAGTGTAAAGTAGTTTCCTCCTTTGTATGTAGTGCGCATATACCACGATTCGTTCATCTGTCCATCTGATGATTAGACATTTCGTTGTATCCAAGTTTTTGGTCATTGTGAATAGGCTACAATAAACATTCTTACAGAAGTCTTAAATTTCTCTTGAAATTGTTAGTGGGGTGGGGCGCCTGGGTGGCTCAGAGGGTTAAGCCTCTGCCTTTGGCTCAGGTCATGATCTCAGGGTCCTGGGATGGAGCCCCGCATGGGGCTCTGTCCTCAGCAGGGAGTCTGCTCCCCACCCCCTGCCTGTCTCTCTGTCTGCTTATGATCTCTCTCTCTCTCTCTCTGTCCAATAAGTAAATAAATAAATAAAAATTGTTAAAAAAAAAAAAAAGAAAAAGAAATTGTTAGTGGGATTGCTTAGTCACAGGGTGGGGATCTATTGAAGTACTAGCCTAGTTTCCGAAGTGGTTGATCAGTTTACACTTCCCACCAGCAATCTAGTGACACTCCAGTTGCTCAGCATCTTCGTTAACATTCTGTGTTGTCTGAGGATGAAGTAGTGTGGTCATGAATGATCTTAGGTGCCTTTTCATGTGTTTATTGGGCATTCCCACATCTCTTGTGAACTGTTCATGTCTTTTGGCCATTTTTGTTGTTAATGTTTTTGGTTTTGACTTACTGGAGTTTGTTATATATTCTGGACAGGAATTCGTTGTCAGGTAGATGCATTGTAAATCTATACGGATAGGAAAATGAAAATTTAAAATATTTTACAGTAGCATCTAAGACATCAACTTGTTGGGGTGACTGGCTGGCTCAGTCGTTGAAGCATCTGAGTTCTGATTTCATCTCGGGCGTGGAACTCAAGGTCATAAGTTCAAGCCCCTTTTTGGGCTCCATGCTGGGTGTGCAGCCTACATACAAAACAAAAAACAAAAAAATAAGGAAACTAGATAGGAATGAATCCCATGGAAGACAAGAAACACCTTTATACAGAAAAGTATAAAACATTGTTGAGAGGAATTCACGAACACCGGAATAATTGGGAGATAAATGGAAGCCGGTCCCAGCAGTGGCTTCTTCGAAATGTCACCCTTCCAGAAATATTCTGAGACCAAATTTACAAAAAATAAAAAAATTTAAAAAAAAGAAAGAAAACAGAAAGAAGAAAGAAAGAATGAAAAGAAAAGAAAAAAAGAAAAAAAAAAAGGATTGACTGGGCTACCTCAGCATACATTTCTGCCACATTCTTAAGTAGCAAAAAAGGAAAAGTGCTTTCCTCCTCCGGGGATGTAAGGTTATCAGCCATTAAAACTTAGAGTCCTCTCGCTTTTCACTAGCTGTGAACCAGCCATCTTGTCCAAAGGAAGTGGAACTACATAGTTGCGACACTGTGCACACTGATGTTTACGAGATTGGAAGAGGCCTAAGAGTCATCAAGAATCATGGTAAAGAATATTCAGACAATGATGCAATCAACACAATGTGCTTTCCGGAGCTGCCCCTCGTACGGTTTGCTTGCACGTCTGTAACTGCTGCTGAATGTGCGATCCTAATGAAGAGATTTCCAAGACTTTTTTTCTGATTAGAACTGGTAACCAGTATATTAAATATTGATATAAAAATAAGTGAAAAAGAACTGGAACCAGTTTCAGAATCTGGAAAACAACATTTTTACGATTTAAGAAGAAACTATATTAAACAGGGTTTAAAGGAAATTAAAACAGAACTATGAGAAGTACAATTTGTTATAGTATAGTATCAAATTTCTATATAGATTTTATACCTAAGAGGGGAAAAATAACTGATTCCAATGACATTCATTTTCATCTGTGATAGTCATGGATGCTTTTTTTTTTCCTTGGGGTGCTGAAATTGAGCTGGAAAAAAAAAGTGGCTCTTTGAACATAGTTTTAATCGCTTTCTTCAATTTTTTATTTGGTTTATGGGCGGTTGGAATTGTAATTTTTAATTGCTTTCAGAGAATGAAGATTTAACATAATGTCTTGTCTCACTGAACACGTTAGATCTCTCAGTTGCTTTTGGGTCAGCTGGCTTGTAGACTTTCACGTACAAATTTCTTCTTAGATCTTGAACTTCTTCACTTGATTCAGCTGATTATGCTTAATACCCAAGATTCATTCTACTGTACTACAGATTTATTTTCACAGCAATAAATCTTCAGTTCTTTATGATTCCACTCAACAAAAGGCCTGCAGAAGTGATTATTTGGATATTTAGAGAGGATACGATGGATGTTTTTTTGGAAAACTTTTTTCACTCCATACTCAGATGAGCTTTATTGTCAAGTGCATATTTAGATTAGGTTCGTGAATTGTAATGGTGATCTGCCTTTTTTTTTTTTTTTTAATAAAATTTGACTGAAAATGTTTGACCTTGTTTTAATGAGTTAACTGAAGAACTGCAGCTACTGCTCCACATTAGTGCTGCATTTCTTTCTTTTTTTTTTTAATTTAAAGATTTTACTTATTTATTTGACAGATCACAAGTAGGCAGAGAGGCAGGCAGAAAGAGAGAGAGGAGGAGGAAACAGGCTCCCTGCCGAGCAGAGAGCCCGATGCGGGTCTCGATCCCAGGACCCTGAGATCATGACCTGAGCTGAAGGCAGAGGCTTAACCCACTGAGCCACCCAGGTGCCCTAGTCCTGCATTTCTTCCGTTTAGGTTAAATCCATTTTATTTTTTTTCTGATTTTTAATACCACAAAATAACTTCAGAATCAATTAAAAGTTGAGTTAATTTCCTTTAAAAAAAAAAGAACATCATAAGAAAGAGAAATACATTTATAGTGCTGAACTGTAAAAAAAATCCACACGTAAGTGGACCCACACAGTTCAAACCTGTGTTATATTCAAGGGTCACCTGTAGATACATAGATATAAATAATCCCAAGTCCAGTTGTTAGGGGAAAAGGAAGATGTAGGACAATGTTAACAGTATGCTCTTATCTGTATAAGAAATAAGAAAGTATAAAAGGGAGATTATAAACCTCCATGCTGATATATAGGTATAGAGTATTTCTGGAGTCAGACCTAAGAAATCTGTAAAAATGGTTCCTCTGGAGAGGGATCTGGGCATCTGGAATGTGAGAGAGGTGGTTTCTCTTCTGCAAGTTTCTTTCTTTAATAACTGCATACATGTCTGTTACTTTTTTTTCGTTAGAAAAGGTGTTAAAGATATTTAGAAGGATCTGCAATTCTAGCATTTAGAAATACCCACTGTTAACATTTTGATATCTTTTCTCCCAGTCTTTTCCTTTGTGTGAGTATTTATAGGTATGTGTGTGTGAATATACACATAAGCCCTGTACATATGCTATTAAGAAACAGTCCCCCAAATAATGTCAAAATTGGTATCAAACCGTACCTATAGTCCTCTATATTGATTTCCAACATTTATTACTATGCTGTGATATTTTTATGTCAGTGCATATGGTTTGAAAACAAAGAATAATTTTAATTTCTATAAAAAGATAGATGGATGTATAAAATGGGATGCATGCCAAATGTGAGCCTCGGGTGACGTCATAGGGAGTTCTTGTGCTAGAATGGCCTCTCAGAGTTTCCCAAATTGGACTGAGATGGACAGGCCTTCTTACACCCCGGTATCGATCCGTCCCTGGATATGGGCCATCCCAGGAAGAAAGAAGCCTCTCTGCACTGGAGGCAATCTCCGAAGCCGCTCATAGCATTCCCAGGAGTTAGGGTAACAGATCCTTCACTCAAGACAGATATGGGTGGCATATTGTGGTCAGTATCCACTGCAGTCTACCCTTTTTTATGTTCAGATCTATTTCTTCATATATGTTCTGGAAGTAGCAACATTATTGTTAGGGTGGGCCCCTTTCTCTTTGGGAAACTTTTAAAAAAGAAGGTTGATGAAACTACAATTCCTGGTCTTGCAGCTAGTCTGAGGGTTATAACTGATACTCATTTGCTCCGTCTTGCTCTGTCCATTCTAGATTCCTCTTACCCTCAGCCATCACCCTCCCTGGTCCCAGTGGCTTCCTTGGTGACATGACCTAGACCCTCATCCTTGAAGGGGAAGAGCTCCTGGTCATATGCCCGTTTTGGGCTGAAATTGCCACACTTGTGCATTTCTGGTCAAAATTGGGGAAGGGTACACCAAGAAGTGTCCAGTTGGGTCTCCTGAATGCCAAGCATATTCCTCCATGCCTCTGTTGTATAACCTTCTCGTGCCAGAATGGTGACTCCTATTTTTGCCTGCTGGTTCCTGGATTGAAAGAACACAAAGAGCTCAGGTGGGCAGCCATAGCTTATAGTTCAGGGGAAGTCTTGCTGTGTTCCCTTTGGAGACCTGTACCTTCCGACGCTGCAGAGCTCAGTGTTGGGAGACGGTTTATCATGGATCGTTTCCTTTACTGCACCTCTTGCAAGCAGTCACAGACTGCTTTTGTTCTGAGCCGTCTTCTCAAGGAAGCTTGTAGACTGAGCAGCCTTAGAAGATAGAGGTGGAGAGAGTGTCTCTCTTCAGAACAAAAGACAGATCTGTTTACTTACCAGAGTAATAAAGATTATGTCTCAGTCGGGAAACATTTGGAAACGTTGTTTGTTAAAGATTGGAGTGCCTCGGCCATAATATAAACCCACAGCATGCACCGTCTAGGTCACTCCACATCTTCCTCGTGGTACTTGCAGAACAAGGAAAACCAATGCAAACGTGAGTCATTTGCGGCTTGCTATGCCGTGAGCGATAAAATCTTCTGACTCTGACCCAGGAGTCTCAGGTCTTCTGCCAACGTTCATAAAAGGGGCAGACTGACTTGTTAGATTGTGAATGGGGTAAAATCTCAGACCTTTTCCCAGTTCTTGACAACTATCTTATTACTAAGTGTGGAAGGCAGAAATGTAAAGGTATCCTATTATCCACTTCATGTAAATGAGAACTATTCCTGATTCTCCTTTCTGAGATAGATGGAAAAGAACATACTTGTCAGACTAAAGGTTGCATACCATGTGCCTGTGTCCGTGTCATTCTGTTCTAGCAATGACACCACATCCTGTGCCTTTCTCCAGAACCAAAGGTTTTTGCAGGGACCAGAGCAGTGGAGGTATGATAGGGATTCACCACCTTTGCATCCTTAAGCTCTTTAAGAATAGCTCTATTTCCACCATTCCCCCCCGCCCCAGCAATACTGTTGTGTTTTTTGTTGTTGTTGTTGTTTTTTAATTTATTTCTTGGCTGGGGCAGGTTTCAGAGGCTTCCATTTGGCCTTCCTCATAGCTGTGACTTCATAGGCCAAGGACCCAATGAGGGGTTTGTATTATCTATGAAGTATATATATTCTGATTATGTATTTGAGGATAGAAGAAATAACTCACACGTGGGTCGTGGGCTTACTGTAACCTGGACTTCGGATAGGATTTCATTTATTACCTGACACCCCCCCCACTCAATACGCACATACTCTAAGAAGGGGACCATGATGATTCTTTGGGTCTCTAAGTATCAATGTCAATTCAGACTCTGTGGTCACAGTCCTTGAAATATTTACATATCCCCATTTTCCCAGTGCATAGTTATCTGAGTAAATGGTCTTAGGTACAAATGGTTTGGAATAATCTTTGGGGAAATACTGAAGAAATCATTACTGTGTACATTTCCCATAGTGTTGCAGGTTCCCTCCTCACGGGGACATGATCTCTTCTTGAGTTAATAAGCTCCAGGTAGAAAAACAGATTCATGTTTTGAAACTCGGCAAGGAATCATGATGTTAATCAGGGTAATTGACTCAGTCTCCTGGCTATGTATTTTTTTAAATTCATCTGAAGACACAAACTGTATCAGCAGATGTAGTAGTACCCTCATTGGATATCCATCTGTGTTTCCCCTAGGGACACCGTGTTCTATTATTTAGCTCTATAACTCTTTGTAGATCACTTCGCTTGGATTGCTCCTCTGACTTTATATTATAGTAATTGTCTAACTTGGCTTCTGAACATTAAATACCATAATCTGGACTCTGTAATTTTTGGGGTCATATTTTACCTATTGCTCTCAGCAAATCCAGTTCTTTAATGGCTTCCTTTGCCATCAGATCTGGCCCATAGAGAGTCATCGCTGAAGCTCCTAATGAGACAGGTGCCCCTCACAACAGTACATTTCTCATGTCCTTGACATATGGTACAGCCTCCTGACCTTCTGTAAGTGAATCATCTGGCATGTTTTTCATCTTTACATAGTATATGGTCTCTAGCATAACCAGCTGTCTGATCTTTTCAATTCTTTGTTCCACTGTCTCCCATGGCAACTCTGGCTTTTTAACCTCATTTTGTATTGGGCCATCACCTTTTCCATGCTTCTAGAAACTATCCTAATAGTAAGTCACATGGTCTCCTGGGGTTCTTATGATGATGTTAAATCTTGAGGACTGGGAGAGTGCACCCAAATCTAAATTCTCTGTTACCCGCCTTATGTTCCTTTCCTTTTCATCATTGATAACTTCTCTGTTTCATCATTGATAACTTCTCTGTTATCCACCTTATGTTCCTTTCCTTTCATCAAGTGCCCTCAAAGTTCAATCCTACACATACAATCTCAGTTCATGCTGACTCGATAATACAGTTCCTTTGGGGTATAGTTCCTTTCCTCTATTATCTTATCTAGAACATTGAGTCTGAACATCATTAAGGCCTACTGGACAGTCGACATCCAAGAGCAAATCTTTTGAGGGAGGTCATCTGTTGTCTTGATGGGAAGAGATCTCTGCATTATCTCAGAACAATGTGGGAGGGATAGATCTTAATACGAAACTTTGGGCCACTTCTGGGAATATCCACATCTAATGTGTTAAGTCCCATTTTTTTTTTCCCCAACCAGGGCCTTGACCTTGGCTTAATATATTTGTCTTGATTAGAAATTTAATCTTTGTAGCTTAGCCACTATGACTGAGTTTACTCTTTACCTTACTTTAGTCTCCCACTATAGGAAATGAAAGCCAGTTTGTATGCTACTGAAAAGACTGTAGTCTTTCTTTCTTTTTTTTTTTTCTTTTTTTAGAATTTGTTTTAAGGTTTTATTTATTAATTTAACAGAGAGGGAGAGTACAAAGCAGGGAGAGCCCCAGGCAGAGTGGGAGGGAGAAGCAAGCTCTCTGCTGAGCCAGGAGCCAGATGTGGGATTTGATCCCAGAACCCTAGGATCACGACCTGAGCCAAAGGCAGCCACTTAAGAAACTGAGCCACCCGGGCGTCCCAAGACTGTAGTCTTTTAACTTTCAATTGATGATTAATCTCTCTTAGCTTTTCATTATATTTTCCCAGCACATCAGTCTGGCTAAGGAATAACTACCTGTTTTAGTCAGCTTGGACTACTATAACAAAATGCCATAGACTGAATGGCTTGATCAAATTGATTTCCTACAGATCTGGGAAGTCTGAGATCAAGGTGCCTGCTGCTCAGTTCAGTTCCTGGTTAGAGCTGTCTTCCTGGCAGGCAAACACCGACCTTCTCGCATTTGTTTCCATACTTGGGAGGGAAAGAAAATAGTGCCATTTAATTTAGTTTATTTATTTTTTTTAGATTTTACTTATTTATTTGACAGAGATCACAAGTAGGCAGAGAGGCAGGCAGAGAGAGAGAGGAGGAAGCAGGCTCCCTGCTGAGCAGAGAAGCCCTATGCAGGGCTTGATCCCAGGACCCTGGGATCATGACCTGAGCCGAAGGCAGAGGCTTTTGGGAAACCAAAAGAACCCCAGACTGAAAACATATTCTATCTAGGGAATAACCAGCTAGTTTCGCTTCTGTACGAACGCTTGCTTTTCGCGTGCGCGGGCTAACCAACCAGTTCTGCTTCTGTTTGATTGCTTAACGTGCGCGCGGGCTGCTTGCTTAACATGCACGCGGGCCCCCTAAACCAATCACCTAACACCAAATATGCCTTTTTCAAATGTTCAAAATGTCAACCAATCGGCTCAGCCTCACCCAGAACTTGTTTGTACCTGTCTATAAAAACCCTGCACCTACCCAGCTCGAGACCTCTAAGCGTCACCGGCAACGAGTGAGCGGAGGTCCGGGTTCGAACCTGCAATAAACGACCCTTGCTGCTTGGCTTTGACTCACGTCTCTGGTGGTCTTTTAATGTGGGCGTATTACTCATCCGGCATTTCATTTGGGGGCTTGTCCGGGATTACCCCCCCCTTTTCAAGCCCACCAGACAACTAGTCAACGGGTCACTGGAAACCGATTGGTAAGAGAGCTGGCTTTGTTCCTGTGTTCTGTCTTTTGTACTTTGTTCCTGTGTTCTGTCTTTGCGCTTTGTCCTTTCTGTGTTCTTTATCTGGGTTCGAGTCCCAGATCGAGGACTGGCAAATAAGTCCCTGGCGGACGCGCTATAGGGCTGCCAGTGGGCCGACAGAGACGTCCCTCGTTGCCCAGCAGGGGCCTCAGGGATCGTGGGTTCGAGTCCCACCTAGGGGGCCATCAAAAGTATAGTGTGTCTCCATGTTATGTTGTTAATTATGATTGTGTGTTCCGTGTCCCTTGTGCCAGTTAACTAAGTTACAACAGTAGACGTGAAGCTTTTATTCTATTAAGGGGGAGGGTGTCCAACCTGTTTGAATCTGAAGAGTGCCTGATTGTGCGAGTGTGTCTGTATGGCTCCACCGCTTCGGCTAGGGAGTCTGAGTGGGCTGCACCCTGAGTCTCGCGGGGCGTCATATGGCATAACGGTCATCTATTCCATGGGGTAGCCTGGTCCGGGATTTATACGGGCAGAACTTAGCTAAGACGCTCCTAAGTTCCTGCGAGGGTCGTGAGCAGGACAGCATCTGAGAGATCCCCCTCCCTCTGTCTGCGACTTTGTGCACGATGGGAGGGAAGAAAGACACTGGTATCGAAACGCTGTATTCAGACTAAACCAGATTTAGTAACATGGGACTAAATGAACTATAAGATTATAATGTTATGTCTCTTAATGTTTTGTCTTAAACATTGCTGGTTCTCTAACATTTGCTCTTCCAGGTTGGAGGAAACGTTTTCCCAAATTATCGTATCTCCTAACCTGTTTCACTTTTAGATTCACCCTGGCAGGGACGCCTGGGTGGCTCAGTTGGTTAAGCAGCTGCCTTCAGCTCAGGTCATGATCCCGGCGTCCTGGGATCGAGTCCCACATCGGGCTCCTTTCTTGGCGGGGAGCCTGCTTCTCCCTCTGCCTCTGCCTGCCATTTTGTCTGCCTGTGCTCGCTCTCTCTCCCTCTCTCTCTGACAAATAAATAAAATCTTTAAAAAAAAAAAAAAAAGATTCACCCTGGCAGACGAAGGAGAATTCCTACTCCCGCTGTCCGAGGATGGAACTCGCCTAGCCCCTACCTTCACCCCCCCAAAGGCCATTATCCATGCCTTCGGGCTGAAGAGCGTTCATCCTCACCCCGCCCTTTCAAATTCCTCACTTGTTCATTCGTCTCGCGACCCTTGCACCGGTGCCTCTGTTGCTTCCTGCCTATTCTAGGCGCCTTTCTCCTCGTTTTAACTATTTTCTTAATCTGGGAGCTACCTGGTCAAATGGGGCAAACCCAGAGTACCCCACTCTCCCTCCTCTTGGCTAATTTCAGGGACGTTCGGGCGAGAGGCAATGACCTGAGCCTGGATATCCGGAGATCGAGACTCATCACTTTTTGCCGCTCCAAATGGCCAACCTATGGGGTGGAATGGCCCTCTGAAGGCACCTTCTGCCTACCCATAATCC
Organism: Lutra lutra; assembly: GCF_902655055.1. Taxonomy (NCBI): domain Eukaryota; kingdom Metazoa; phylum Chordata; class Mammalia; order Carnivora; family Mustelidae; genus Lutra; species Lutra lutra. Next base: position 19,969,549 of record NC_062295.1, on the reverse strand, counting down.
TCAAGATCAAGGCCCAAGTTCTCCTACCTGGGAAAGAGGGACACCCAGACCAAGCCCCCTACATCCTGGTCTGGCAAGATTTAGTGGAAAATCCCCCTCCCTGGTTGGCCCACTTCCTGTCCTCAGGAAGTTGCAAGATCCTTGCAGCCCGACCCACGGAACCCCCCAGACTTCGAAACCTGTCTGCGCCCCCTCCACCTGTCCTCCCTGATAGCCAAGACTTATTCAGTTTAGACCCACCCCCTTACCTACCTCCTCCCACGAGGCCCCAGGTTGCCCCCATGCCAATGGCCGCACCCGCTCCACCCCAAGCAGGAGCGGAGGGTTGAGAGGCAATGGCCGCAGCCCCGTCACCCACGGAGGGACCACGGAGGGGCCACGGAGGGACCGACGGGCCTGCCGGGCATACTAGAGGGCGCTCTCAAAGGGAGAACCCTCCCCGCCCGCCAGACTCAACTGTTGCCTTACCCCTCCGGGAGATTGGCCCCCCTGATGATACTGGCAATCCCCGACTCCAGTATTGGCCCTTTTCAACCAGTGATCTGTATAATTGGAAAACTCAGAATGCGCGATTTTCAGATAACCCGAAAGATGTTATAGCTCTCCTAGACAGCATCATGTTCACTCACCAGCCCACCTGGGATGACTGCCAGCAGCTCTTGCGTATCCTGTTTACCACCGAGGAAAGAGAGAGAATCCAGGTGGAAGCGAGAAAGCTGGTCCCCGGGGACGATGGCCGGCCAACGGTCAATCCAGATCTCATTAATGCGGGTTTCCCTTTGACCAGGCCTGACTGGAACTACAATGCAGCAGAAGGTAGGGGACGACTGCTCATTTATCGCCAGACTCTAATGGCGGGTCTCAGGGCTGCTGCTCGCAAGCCCACCAATTTGGCCAAAGTGTATGCAGTGATGCAAGGTAAGACAGAGAGCCCGGCAGCATTCCTAGAGAGATTGATGGAAGCCTTTAGACAGTACACCCCCATGGATCCCGAGACCCCTGAGAATCAGGCAGCAGTAGTTATGTCCTTTGTAAACCAGGCGGACCCTGACATTAAAAAGAAACTCCAGGGGTGCCTGGGTGGCTCAGTGGGTTAAAGCCTTTGCCTTCGGCTCAGGTCATGATCCCAGGTCCTGGGATCGAGCCCCGCATCGGGCTCGCTGCTCAGCGGGAAGCCTGCTTCCCTTCCTCTCTCTCTGCCTGCCTCTCTGCCTACTTGTGATCTCTCTCTGTCAAATAAATAAATAAAATCTTTTTTAAATAAATAAATAATAATTAAAAAAAAAAAAAAAAAAGAAAAGAAACTCCAAAAATTAGAGGATCTAGAAGGCGAACAGGTTCAGGATCTGCTCCGCATAGCACAGCGGGTCTACAACAACCCGGACACCCCGGAGGATAAACAGCTTAAAGTGACAAAGGAAATGACCAAAGTCCTGGCTACCTTCGTCCAGAAGGAGTCAACCCCTCAAAGGGAATCCCAAATAGCCCGACAACCCAGACGTCCCCTAGATAAAGACCAATGCTCAAATTGCAGGGAAAAGGGACACTGGGCACGTGATTGCCCTAAAAGAAACCCTCCGCGGGCTAGGCCACAACCATGGGAGCCGAAGCCCAACCCCATTCTGTTTACCCGGAACTCTGACTGGGGGGACAGGGTTTGGATCCCCTCCCCGAGCCCAGGGTAACCCTACGAGTGGAGGGGAACCCCATACAGTTCCTGGTTGACACCGGAGCCCAACACTTGGTGTTGACCAAACCCCATGGAAAGATTTTGGATAAGTCCTCCTGGGTCCGGGGAGCCACCGGGACTAAAGGATACCCCTGGACCACTCAATGGACAGTGGACTTGGGCACAGGGAAAGTGACTCACTCTTTCCTGGTCATCCCTGATAGCCCCTGCCCCTTGTTGGGGAGAGACTTGCTTACCAAAATGGGAGCACACGTTTACTTCCAACCCGGTGGTCCCACGGTGACCGACTCTCAGAACCTGCCATTATCAATACTTACAGTGCGTTTGGAAGATGAGTATTGGCTCCACCAAACAGCACCCCCTCAGGAACAAAATATCGAGTCCTGGCTTCTCCAGTTCCCTGAAGCCTGGGCGGAAACAGGAGGTGTGGGACTAGCTAAGCACCGACCGGCCCTCTTTATAGAACTTAAACCTGGGGCTGACCCCATCCGGGTCAAACAGTACCCCATGTCCACAGAGGCTAAATCGGGTATCACATCCATCGCCTCCTGGACTCAGGGGTGCTACGCCCCTGCCACTCGGCTTGGAACACTCCCCTGCTGCTGGTACGTAAGCCCAACAGCGGGGACTACCGGCCTGTACAAGACCTGAGGGAAGTTAACAAGCGGGTTATGGACATACACCCTACTGTCCCTAACTCCTACACTCTCCTCAGTGCCCTGAGGCCTAACAAGAAATGGTACACTGTTCTCGACCTGAAGGATGCCTTTTTCAGTTTGCCCTTGGCGCCCAAAAGCCAAGATCTCTTTGCATTCGAATGGACAGACCCTGAGAAAGGCATAAATGGGCAGTTGACATGGACTCGTCTCCCACAGGGATTCAAGAACTCGCCCACCCTGTTTGATGAGGCCCTCCACGAGGATCTGAGTGAGTACAAGAGACAAAATCCTGATATAATGCTCTTGCAGTATGTAGATGATCTCTTAATAGCTTCAGAGACTCAACAGGCCTGCCTTCAAGGAACCGAAAACCTCCTTTGGACCCTCGGTGACCTGGGGTACCGGGCCTCAGCAAAGAAGGCCCAAATTTGCAAGCCTGAGGTAGTGTACCTGGGATACCTGCTAAAAGGGGGACAAAGATGGCTCACCGATGCCCGCAAGGACACTGTGCTCCGCATCCCTCGACCTACCTCGCCACGCCAGGTAAGGGAGTTCCTGGGGACAGCAGGATACTGCCGACTATGGATACCGGGCTTCGCCGAGATGGCCAAGCCCCTGTACATAGCCTCCAAGAACCAGCAGAACTTTGAATGGACGGAGGAGGCAGAGCAAGCCTTCCAGCAGATAAAGGAGGCCCTCCTCTCAGCACCGGCTCTGGGACTGCCAGACATTTCCAAACCATTCCACTTATATGTGGATGAGCATAATGGGGTGGCAAAGGCAGTATTGACCCAACACTTAGGCCCCTGGCCTAGACCCGTAGCATATCTCTCAAAGAAATTAGACCAGTGGCAGCAGGGTGGCCCCCTTGCCTTCGAATGATAGCGGCCACTGCCTTGATGGTAAAAGATGCCGATAAGTTGTCAATGGGTCAGGAATTACATGTGACCACCCCTCATGCTATTGAGGGCGTCCTTAAACAACCTCCGGACCAGTGGATGAGTAATGCTCGCATGGTTCACTACCAAGGACTGCTACTAAACCCCCTGAGAATAACCTATACTCCTCCTAGGGCTCTAAACCCCGCATCACTGTTACCTGACCCGGACCTAGACACCCCCCTCCATGACTGCGCCGACATATTAGCCCAGGTTCACGGGCTGAGGGAAGACCTGCAGGACTACCCCCTGACGGATGCCGAGGTCGTTTGGTTCACTGATGGCAGCAGTTTCGTCCACGAAGGACAGAGGTACGCAGGGGCCGCGGTCACATCTGAAACAGAAGTTATCTGGGCGGAAGCATTGCCTCCGGGCACCTCAGCACAGAGGGCTGAGTTAATCGCCCTGACCCAGGCCCTTAAGTTGGGACAACTGTATACACAGACAGCCGATATGCCTTTGCCACCGCCCACATTCATGGAGCAATTTACAGGGAGAGGGGGCTACTCACCGCCGAAGGGAAAGACATCAAAAACAGGGACGAAATTTTGGCCCTACTAACAGCCATCTGGGCCCCCAAGAAGCTAGCCATAGTACATTGCCCTGGCCATCAGAAACCAAACGATCCGGTCTCCCGGGGAAACAATTTTGCTCACCAGACTGCTCGCCAGATAGCCTACGGGAAAGTTCCAGTGCTACCCATACAGCTACCCAACCCGGGGCCCCGAGAACTGCTGCCTCACCCCGAGTACTCTGAGGAAGACATCACCTGGATGAGTAAACTCCCGATGACTCAGGTCAGGGATGGTTGGTGGCCGGACGCTAAGGACAATATCATCCTCCCCGAGGCCTTGGGACCGGCAGTCTTAGAGCGGATTTATCACACAACCCATTTGGGCTCCAGAAGACTCCAGGACCTTATGAGGCAATCCAGATTAATCATCAAAAACATCACCGAGAAAGCCGAAAAAATTGCCTCAGGTTGTACAGCCTGCCGGCTCCAGAATGCTTACCCACATCCCGCTGTGATCGGGTCCCGAGAAAGAGGGACCCTGCTGGGGGCCTACTGGGAGATAGAGTTTACAGAGGTAAAGCCTGGAAAATATGGCTATAAGTATTTACTGGTGTTTGTAGATAACTTTTCAGGGTGGACTGAGGCTTTCCCAACCAAGCACGAAACAGCACAGGTTGTAGTGAAGAAACTACTCAAGGATATTCTGCCCAGGTATGGCTTTCCTATTATGATGGGATCAGATAATGGGCCAGCTTTCGTCTCTAAGGTAAGTCAGGGCCTGGCTTCCGTACTTGGGGTTAATTGGAAATTACATTGTGCATATAGACCCCAGAGCTCAGGACAGGTAGAGAGGATGAATAGAACCTTAAAAGAGACCCTTGCTAAATTGACCATGGAAACTGGCGCTAACTGGGTGGTTCTACTCCCCTACGCTCTGCATCGGGTACACAACACCCCATATAAGCTGGGGCTCATGCCATATGAAATCAAGTATGGCAGGCCTCCTCCCATCATACCCAAACTCAAGATCGATCTCATTGAGTCGGACCAGGATAACTCCCTCTTGTTTTCCCTCCAAGCCCTGCAGTGAGTCCACAAAAGAATTTGGCCTAAACTGAAGGATTTATACGAGATAGGCCCACCACCCACATCCCACCAACTCCGCCCGGGGGATTGGGTCCTCGTCAAGCGACACCGGCCTGAGACTCTCGAGCCCAGATGGAAGGGGCCTTACCAGATAATCCTGACCACCCCTACAGCTGTTAAAGTAGACAACATAGCCGCCTGGATCCACCACACTCACGTCAAACCAGTCGACCCCCTGCCGGATCTCGTCGGGAAACATAACCCGGACGCCAGTTGGACGGTTGACCGCAATAAGGACAATCCCCTAAAGCTCACCCTGCGCCGAAACCCTCCCCCTCAGTAACTGACATGGGGGACCTACTCGCAGTTCTGATCTTATTATCATTACCTTGGACCCCCATGACCAACCCCCATGCCCCAGCCACTCTAACCTGGCAGATCATTAATAGTGTAGGACTAACAGTTTGGAATATATCACACACTGCCACTCCCTACACATGGTGGCCTAACTTATACCCTGACATTTGTAAAATAGCCTTGGGGGCCCCAGCAAACTGGGACATAGCGGACCAGTGGGACCTCCAGAAGCCACCCACAATACCTGCCAGCGGAGGGTTACATGGTCACGCAATCTACGGTTGCGGAAATCCTCAACGCCGATATAAGTTAAGAAAACTAACCTTCTATGTATGTCCCAGTCCCGGGAACCTTCAACAGAGGGGAAGAACATATCAATGTGGGGGGGTGAGCGATTTCTACTGTTCTAGTTGGGGTTGCGAAACCACTGGTGACACTTATTGGAAACCCACTTCCACCTGGGATTTTATAACTGTGAAGGCAAATTACTCCCATGTAGTATCAAACAGAGTTGGAGCCGAGAGTCCTTGCCAGAACAAATGGTGCAACCCAATAAAAATTTCCTTCACCGAAGCAGGAAAAAAACAATTGAATTGGGTTAGGGGATACTCATGGGGCCTCAGATTCTTTAAAGAACACTACGACGACGGCCTAACATTCACTATAAAACTGTCCATAGACACCCCTAGAGCCGCAATAGGGCCCAACCCTATTCTCGCACCCCCAGGCCCTGCTCGGGCCGGGTCCCGCTCGGTCGCCCCACCAGTTGTCACATAGGGCCCCCGCAAGAGCCCCGCCACTCCCAGGGCAACCTCGACAGACCTAACCCCATACCTCAAAAATCAGACCATAACCACCATAAGCCCTAAGCCAGTGGACACCCACACTCGTCTAACCCAACTGGTTCAGTATGCCTTTCAAGTCCTAAACTATACTAATCCTAACGCTACAGAATCCTGCTGGTTGTGCTATGATGTGTCCCCCCCCCCCCCTTTATGAGGGTCTGGCCATCTCTGGAAGCAATAATAGCTCCAACTCGGCCTCTGTGTGCCGGTGGTTGAGCCACAACCATCGCCTAACACTGACGGCCATAAGGGGAAAGGGAACCTGTATGGGGCTGGTCCCACCGGCACATTCACACCTCTGCAACCAGACTATAACTGTAAATGCCACAAATGAATACCTAATACCACCCCAAGATGCCTGGTGGGCCTGCGCTACTGGAATTACCCCATGCATTCATCCATCAGCGCTGAACCGAACCAATGACTATTGTGTTCTGGTTCACCTTGTCCCTCGCCTAATCTACCACCCCTATGAGGACATGATCTCATACTGGGAGGGAGGATCACATAGAACTAAGAGGGAACCCGTGAGCCTGACCCTTGCGCTAATACTGGGCCTAGGGCTAGGAACTGCTGGGGTGGCTACCGGAGCCTCAGCCTTAATCTCACAACACCACCATTATCAAGGCTTACGGGAAGCCATTGATGCAGACATACAAGAGCTAGAATTATCCATCTTTAAACTTCAGGAGTCTGTCAGCTCATTATCAAAGGTGGTCCTTCAAAATAGACAGGGACTAGACCTCTTGTTCCTCCAACAAGGAGGCTTATGTGCCGCCCTTAAGGAAGAATGTTGTTTCTATGTTGATCACTCGGGGATAGTCAAGGACTCGATGGCTAAGATACGGGAAGGATTAGCAAAGCGGAAAAAGGAGCGGGAATTAGGACAAGGCTGGTTTCAGTCATGGTTTAACTCATCCCCTTGGCTGACTACCTTGATATCCTCCCTGCTAGGACCCCTCTGTATCTTACTCCTCTTACTGACCTTTGGCCCATGTATCTTAAATCGTCTGGTAGCTTTTGTCAATCAATACCTCCAGACAGTACAAGTCATGCTCTTAAGACAGCAGTATCAGCCCCTAGACCTGCGCAACAACGACGATTATACTAATGACCACTAAGGACCCAAGATTGGCTCCTCAGGTACTTGAGAAAGGGGGGAATGGGAAACCAAAAGAACCCCAGACTGAAAACATATACTATCTAGGGAATAACCAGCTAGTTTCGCTTCTGTACGAACACTTGCTTTTCGCGCGCGCGGGCTAACCAACCAGTTCTGCTTCTGTTTGATTGCTTAACGTGCACGCGGGCCCCCTAAACCAATCACCTAACACCAAATATGCCTTTTTCAAATGTTCAAAATGTCAACCAGTCGGCTCGGCCCCACCCAGAACTTGTTTGTACCTGTCTATAAAAACCCTGCACCTACCCAGCTCTAGACCTCTAAGCGTCACCGGCAATGAGTGAGCGGAGGTCTGGGTTCGAACCTGCAATAAACGACCCTTGCCGCTTGGCTTTGACTCACATCTCTGGTGGTCTTTTAAGGTGGGCGTATTACTCATCCGGCATTTCACTTTAACCCACTGAGCCACCCAGGCGCCCTGAAAATAGTGCCATTTTAAAGATTTAAAAAGTAAATCAAGAAACTTTACATAAAATCTGGTTTTGTGACTGTTCCTGAAGACAAGAAAAAGGGGGGGTGGGAGGAAAACCTGACAGCCTTGGACAACATAGCAAGATACAGTTGGCTCTGAGAATAAGCTACCTGTCTAAGCCAGTCTAAACTGGCTTTGAGCTCCCCCATAAGTCATAATCTCCACCCCTCCCGACACGGAAGGGCCAAGTGTCAGTTTGTCATTCACCATAAGGCTTATACTGTTGATTTTGAGTTTCGCCTGCTTCCCGGTACTTACTTATGTTGTCTGACTCCTGTAGGTATTTGAATTACTGGTCCTTGCTCCTATAGTCTTTTTATAGTCCACGTAAAGACCAAATCCAGTGAAACAAAATCACAGTGTCTGAGTATTCAGCAGCTTTATTAGAAGACAAAAAAATATGTATAAAATATCCATCAGCAGATAGTGGATAAATTGTAATGTAATCATACAATGCAATACCACGGCAGCACTAAAAAGGAATGAATGATTGATATACACAAAAACATGGCTGAATCTCAATTATGCTGAGTAAAAAAATAAAACAAAAAGAGTACAGAAGGGTATTATTCCATCTATATAAAGTTCCAGAAAATGGAATGAACTGATAGTGATAGCAAGCAGACCAGTAGACAGAAAGCAGAGCAGCGGCTGCCTGGGGATGGGATGAATAAGTGAGGCAGGGGAAAATGAATTACAAAGGGCTGGCTATGAGGCAACTTTGTGGTTGATGAATATATTTATTATCCTGATTGTGGTGATGGTTCCGTGGGTTTATGTATGTGTCACAGCTCATTAAATCATACTTTGAATTAGTGTAGTTTATTATATGTCATCACACCTCAATAAAACTCTAACCAAACCAAACCAAAGCAAACCGAAGCAAACAAAAGCTCAAAACACAAACAAAAAAATCACATCAGTTCTCTGCCATATATACTAGCAGGAGCTCCATAAATGTCTACATAAGTGTTATCGACAAGATATTTGTAGCCATTGATCGCTTACATTAATTCAGAAAGAAAAATCTGCAATTCTGATCCTGATGGCTTGCTATTAAATTTTTATCCCTAGAAATGTCATAACATTCAGATAAAAGACAAAGTCCAAAACTTCTGGAAATGGATAACAGTCTGCCTCTGGAAAGGGGAAATAAGATGTCAAGGGAAAGGAAAGGCAGATAACTTTTATTTTTCAAATGGTTTCATGCCTATAGTATTTCTATTAAAAAGTTCTTTTTTTTTTTTTAGAAATAAATTAATTATAAAAAACATGCACTGAAAGATTATAGGAAGTGATTTGAGTATGTTTTCATTATATAGAACATAAATATGTGTGTGTGTATTTTTTTTTTTTTAAAGAGAGAGAGAATGGACATGAGTGGGGGAAGTTGGAGAGGGGGCAGTGGTAGATGGGGAGATAGAGAACCTTAGACAGTCTCCATACATGGCTCAGAGCCCATGCAGGGCTCGCTTTCACAGTCCTAAGTCGAAATCAAAAAGAGTTGAACATTAATCAACTGAGCCACTCAGGAGCCCTTGTTTCCATAAAATATTTCAACCCAGAGATGACTTATTTTATTATTTATTTGAGAGAGAGAACGTGCGAGCATGAGAGGGGAGAGGGTCAGAGCCTAGCAGGGAGCCCAATGTGGGACTTGATGCTGGGACTCCAGGATCATGACCTGAGCTAAAGGCAGTTGCTTAATCAACTGAGCCACTCAGGCGCCCTTAACCCAGAGATGACTTATAGCTAATAAAGTAAATTAAACATGTATGAACTTCTGGTGATGAGAGAATTAAGAAACTAGTCATTCATCAAGAATAAGACTACACTTCCACCCAATTTATTAATAATACTGAACACTAGAGTACACCAGACAATGCCTTTAGAGTTCTGAGGAAAGTAAATCAGGTCTACAGACCAGGCTGAATGAACATGTTTGCAAATGTTAAAAGACTGAAAGTAGGGTGCCTGAGTGGCACAGTCCGTGTCTTGGTTTCATCTCAAATTGTGATCTTAGGGTCATGAGATTGAGCCCCAAGGCAGGCTATGTGCTCAGCACAGAGTCTGCTTCAGACTCTCTCTCCCTTTACTCCCCTTACTCCTCTGCCCCCTGCTCTTGCCTTCTCTCTCTAAAATAAGTAAATAAATCTTGAAAAAAAAAAAAACACAAAACCTAAAAGTTTCCCTCCGATTCTTTTATAAGTAGTTATGGAGGATATTCTCCAGAAAAACAAGAAGATAAGCCAAAAAAGGAGAAATGGATTCTAGAAAAAGTGGCTCCAACCATGGAGCAGAGAAAAGGAAAGGTGGGTAGCAGGGTTAAAGAAAATTAGGTTAAGGGGAGGCAGAAGCCCAGTTTCATTAGATGATTAGGGACAATACCAGGGAGCAGAAGAAAGAGAATCTCTAAAGAGTAGAGAAAATGAAAAGACTTGATATGAAAAATTAGGTAAAATACACAGTTGGGAGAGGGAGGCCATCTGAAACTCTAGGAAAAACAAAGCCATATAAGCGGTTTGTGGCTCAAATATGAAGCCTAAATATTTGGGCAGTTGATAGTAAGGGAAGAGAATCCGTTTGATGTTCATGTTGTGCACATTTTCCTTTGACTTTCTAGTGGTTCTGACAGAAGTTTTGTGGAGAAGAAAATGTGATTTTGGCACTCTTCTTAGCTTGGAAGGTTGCTGCTAACTTTGAGTACTCAGAGGACAGACTAGGAAAGACTTATTGACTATTATGTTAAAGGGAGGTGAGTGGAATGTGAGAAGAAAGAATGGCAGTAGTAAAATTGGAGAGTTGAAATACTTTCTAATTACGGTTGAAATATTATCTAGAGTTTCACAGTATATTATTAACAGTTTCAAAGATAACCAACAAAAAAAGCTAAAATGGATGTAACTATTAAATGTTGAAGTGGATGTTAGCATAATCCTTACCTTTTACAGCCAGGAGTCCTTAGAGACTGCGTAAAGCTGATATGAGCATATTTAGGAATGCTTAAACAATCACAAACAAACCAAAACATGTAAAAGAGGTTGGCCCTGGGGATTGATCCTAGAAGTAGAAAGGGTTATATATTTGTTGCTTTTCATCATAAATTCTCTTGTGCTAATGTTCTGTTATAATTAGTTTCTTTTTATTGCCATGCGTGCATTTCTTTGACTGGAAAAAATAGATGCTCTTTTTTCCTGTTTACATAAAAACAATATTTTATTTTGTATCTATCCTATTGAGGATGACTCCCTAAAGTGGGTCAGGCTTCATTCCAGATCTTTTAAAATAAGCAACGATGTGGAAATTCTAAAAACACCAAGAAAATTGGAGTAAGCAATTGGTTATTTTACTGATATTTTATTCTCTACCCTAAGGAATGTATAAGAATCCTTGGCTCCTATTCACACTAGTTTTACCCCTCGGCTTATGAGATTTCTTTTTTAAGTGTCTGAGTAGTGCTGATCCTCCATTGTGAGGGGACGAGGTTTTGCCTACAACCAGGTTACTGATTCTGAAATGGGAAGTATTCTGGTCTCCCTTATTACCAACGTTGGTAATTGATTGCTCATGTTTAGAAGGACTTGTGTTTCTAGTATTAAAAAAGGAGTGGAAAGGGTGCCAGGGTGCCTCAGTTGGTTTAGTGTCCGACTCTTGCTCTCAGTTCAGGTCTTGATCCCAGGGTTGTGAATTTAAGCCTCATGTCCTTGGTCTCCATGCCTTGTGTGGAACCTACTTTAAAAAAAAAAAAAAAAAAAAAAAAGAAGAAAAGGAAAAAAAAAAACGAATGGAAAAACCATGGGTTCATCTGATAGTTAGGCCTGACATATTATTACCACCAATTGGTAGCACACCTTAATTGCAAGAGTAGGAAAGAAAGGAAAACGATTTCTGATTTTTGCAAAGGTCTAGCAATACAAGTAACAGCAAATGTCCTGTAGCCAAGTGAAGATGTGAAGGAAGAATACTTCATTTTGGGAGAGTAAAGTGAGACAGTGATCATGATCCCCAAAATACTATGTTACAGATATTCATGTGATTTGTAAAAATAGTGAAAGTAAAGAGTGAGAAAGCATACTCAGGAGACCTCTCTTTGGCCTAAATATCTAATAGCTGCACCTAGAACTCTGTAAAAGGGCTGGAGAAGAAAAGAATCATGAATAAAATGTTACTTTGAAAGTCTTTCTTACAAAATCTCTATGGGGTGTGTGTGTGTGCCTGGGTGGCTCAGTTGGATAAGCATCTGCCTTTGGCTTAGATCATGATCCTGGAGTCCTGGGATCGAGCCCCACATTGGGCTCCCTGCTCAGCAGGGAGTCTACTTCTACCACTGCCCTGCACACCACTGTGTTCTCTCTCTCTGACTTTCTCTAATAAATAAACAAAATCTTAAAAAAAAAAAAAATCTGTATGAGAGGAACTACAAAACTCTGATGAAAGCAATCAGAGAAGAACCACATAGATGGAGAGAAAGTCTATGCTCATGGATAGGAAAATGCACTATCATCAAGATGTCAGTTCTTCCCAACTTGATGTATAGATTCAATGCAATTCAAATAAGTATCCCAGCAAGTTATTTTATGGATACCAATAAACTGATTATAAAGTTTATATGGAGAAGCAGGGTGGGGTAAGGGTGAAGTAGATAAAGGAGATCAAGAGTACCCTTCCTTAATAAGCATTGAGTAATGTATAGAATTATTGAATCATTACATTTTATACCTGAAACATTGTATGTTAATTATGCTTTAGTAAAAAAAAGAATAAAGTTTATGTGGAGAAACAAAAGACCCAGAATAGCCAGCACAATATTAAAGGACAAGGGCAGAGCTGGAGGACTGATGCTACTGGACTTCAAGACTTAGCATTAAGCTACAGTAATCAAGACAGTGTGATATTGGCCAAAAAAAAAAAAAAAATAGGTCAATGGAATAGAGAGTCCAGAAATAAACCCCCATAAATATAGTCAACTGGTCCTTGACAAAGGAGCAAAGGTAGTAAGATAGAGAAAAGACAGTCTTTTCAATAAGTGGTTCTGAAACAACTGGACATCCACAGGCAAAAAAAAAAAAAAGGTCTAGACATCAATCTTACATCTTTCACAAATAATTAAGTCAACATGGATCATAGACCTAAATGTGAAATGTGAAACTGTAAAACTCCTAGGTGTTAACAGAAGAGAAAACCTAGATACCTTTGGGTGTAGTGATGTCTTTTTAGATACAAAACCAAAGATACAATCCAAGAAAGAAAGAATTGATAAGCTGGAATTCATTAAGATTAAAAACTTCTGTTTTGCAAAAGCAATGTCAAAAGAAGATGAGCCACAGACTGGGAGAAAATACTTGCAAAAGACACATCTGATAAAGGACTGTTCTCCAAAATATACAAAGAATTCTTAAAATGCAACAAAAAGTAAACAAACCACACACACACACACACACACACACACACACACAAATGGGCCAAAGACCTTAACAGATAGCTCACCAAAGAAGATATATAGTGGCAAACAAGCATTGGAGAAGATTTCACCAGCGAAATGCAAACTGAAACAACAATGAGATACCACCACATACCTAGCGGTATGGCCAAAATCCTGAACATTGACAATACCCGATGCTGACCAGGATGTGGAGCAATAGGAACCCTCATACATTGCTGGTTAGAATGCATAATGGTTCAGCCACTTTGGAAGACAATTTGGCAGTTTCTTACAAAACTAAATATATTCTTACCATATGATTCAGCAATCACACACTCCTTGGTATTTATCCAAATGAGTTGAAAACTTATGTTCAGAAAAAAAACCGGCATAGGAATGCTTATAGCAGCTTTATTCATAATTTCCAAAACCTGGAAGCAACTGAGATATCCCTCAGTAGATGACTGGATAAGTAAATTGTGGTACATCCAGACAATGGATTATTATTCAGCACTAAAAAACCATGAACAATCAAGTCATGAAAAGACATGGAGGAAGCTTAAAGCATAGTGTTGAGTGAAAGAAGCCGATCTGAAAGGCGACATACTGTATGATTACAATGATAGGACATTCTAGAAAAGACAAACTATGGAGACTATAAAAAGATCAGTGGTTGCCAGGGTTTGCCAGAGGTCAGGAAGAAGGAAGGATGAGTATACACAGCACAGATTTTTTGGACAATGAAAATACTAGTATGTTATTATAATGATGGATATATATCATTATGCATTTGTCCAAACCAGCAGAATATAAATCACCAAGAGTGAACCCTAAGGTAAACTATGTACTTTGGGTGATTATGATGTGTCAATATAGGTTCATCTTTGGTAACAAATATATCATTCTGGTGAATAATATTGATAATGGGGAAGGAGGCCATGCATGTGTGGGCAGGGGGTATAGGGGAAATCTCCATTCTTTCCTCCTTCCATACCTTCCTTTATTGTACCTAAAACTGCTCTAAAACCATAAAATCATTAACATAGAGACTTCCGTGAAAGGAACACCATCATTATCATTATGAGAACAAGTTGGCTAAATATCTTTCACTTCAAGCAGAACTTAAAGGTCAGTAGGATAATGCTGAAATCTTACTTGTGCTAAGATTATCCAAAATGGAAAAAGACAAATTTTAAAGTTAATTTGTCATCTAAATAGTCACAAACTGGGGGTACCTGGCTGGCTGTCAGTAGAGCATGTCACTTTTAATCTTGGAGTCACGAGTTTTAGCCTACATTGGGTGTAGAGATTACTTAAGTAAATAAATAGATCTTTTATAAATAAATAAGTAAATAGTCACCAGCTAGCTTTTTGTATTATAAGGCAAAGTTCTTCATGGTATTCATTAATAAATGTTAACCATTTATTCTTCAATGCATTTATATTACACTTACAATACATTGATATATAACTCTGTAAATGCAGTTTTTAAATATATAATACTAAATATCTACTTTTGTACCAGGTTGGCTAAGAAACTGAGTTGAAATAAAACGAATGGGTATGTGTCTTCCTTGTTAGACATCTAACCCATCAAGAATGAAACTTCAGGGGCGCCTGGGTGGCTCAGTGGGTTAAGCCTCTGCCTTCAGCTCAGGTCATGATCCCAGGGTCCTGGGATTGAGCCCCACATCTGGCTCTCTGCTCAGCAGGGAGCCTGCTTCCTCCTCTCTCTCTGCCTGCCTCTCTGCCTGCTTGTGATCACTCTCTGTCAACTAAATAAATAAAATCTTAAAAAAAAAAAAAAGAAACTTCAAATTGGCCAGGGCTCATTTCAGATCATTTGAAATGAGCAATGAAGTAGAATACCAAGGTCACCAAGAAACGTGGACTAAGCAAATGGTTGCTCTATCAATACTATATTCCCTATCCTAAGTAATTAAAAAACCATTTTTTTTTTTTTTAAGTCGGCTCCATGCCCAGTGTGGAGTCACCATGGGCCTTGAACTCACAATCCTGAGATCAAGACCTGAGCTGAGATCGAGAGTCAGAAGCTTAATCCACTGAGCCACCCAGGGACCCCTACCCTAAATAATACTGAAGAGTCTTGAGCTACTATCCACACTAGTTTCAGATACCGCTTTTGATCTTTTGTTCATACCTATGGGTTCATGCTGTTCATGAAAATTGTGGTATTTGAAAATCTTTGCCAAGAATTTTGGAATCTTAAGAATTTCACAAATGCAGAGGCTCATGGGAGATGTGTGATTACATAACAAAGTCAACACATTATGATAACCATTCCTTTATTTTCCCAAATAGCTAAACTTTAAATGTACCTATTGTTTGTATTTATGATTTTTCAGTCTAAATCAACTAATATGAAGAATTTGTGAAGAGACAAATTGGAAAAAGATCAAGTCATTTCTTGCATACCATTAAGTATTTTTGATTATATTTTATAAACTATAGGAATCACAAAGCTTTTGTGCGTTTTTTTAAGGGTGGTGAATGAAAGACAAAGACTTTATAGAAGGCTATTATACTTGTTATGGTGGAGTCAAGCCTAGCCTTACAATGTAGAACCTAGGACACTAAGTAATTATTTACAAACATCAGCTTAACTATTGAGTTAAGTGAGAGGGCAAAATAAAGAAAATTTTAGATTTCTCTAAACTCAGAAAGTTGACTACTCTCTGCCCTTGGGTATTTTAAAAAATCGCTAAAAAGTTCTTAGCAAGATAAAAATAACACGGCAATAATACCAATGGCATTTCTAAATAATTGTTAATTTGTTTAATACTCAGAGTGACTCTGTGAGATAGGTACCGTTGTTTTTTCCAACAGCTGAGGAAACTGAGGTACAAAGAGATTTGTCCAAGGTCACACAGCTTTCTAGAGCAGTATCGTTTCAAAGTCCTTGTTCTTAATTACTACAGAGATTACAATGTTAAGAGAAATTGGGAAATCTGAATTTTAAGAAAGCATTATTTTAAATGTTTAAATTTTGAGCTGGAGCTTCCTGGCAAGTAAGCGGAACATGAGGAATCTAGGCTGAGGAAAAATCAGAAACAGTAATTTTGGGAGACTTTTAAAGTGCAAGAATGTGGTCGAGGACAGTTAGGAGTTGAACTGTGGGATGAAGAGGAGGAGCTAGCAAAGGAATAAGACCAGTAAACCAGGTAGGTTGTAGAAATCAGGAATAGTCCTTAAATAAAGGGAAGTAGGATTTTAAGAAGGGGTAGGGGTTGGATATGCCAAGAAAATGAGGAAGGAGAAAATGGTCGGAAATTATAACTCTGTCGATCTTAAAGTGTAAGTTCATTTTGTTGTTATGAAGTCTGATTAAGCTAAGGAATAAAGTGCAAATGAAGGCGGTGACTGCTTCTTTTCAGAAATGTGTGTGAAAGAAAGGTTGATAATACAGTACCTGGAGAGAATAGTAGCACTGAAATTTAAAAAAAGACAGCGGTAACGGGTGTTGAAAAGCAGAAAGGAAGAAGCTGGTGGATAAGGACATTGAAGATACAAGACCTTACAAAAGTAGTGGTGGAGGGAAGTGAGAAGGGATGGCTTACATCGTCCAAGGAAGACTGGCTTTGGAAAAAAGAGGAGAACAGGTTGATTTGGTGAGAATTTTTGAGCTCAGGAACACACTGTGACTACAGATACCTCAAGATGGAGAGAATATCAACTGGAGAATTTGTAATCCCATTGCTTGGATCCCTGGAAACTAAATGAAGTTATCTTTTAGTATAGATTGCACCTGGCACCTTTAATAACAAGGAAAGCTGTAAACACTCTTTGCAAAGAATATAAAAGAAATCAACCAGAGATCAGTGCGTGTGCGTGTGTGTGTTTAGGTCGGTGCGACTTCCTCCGGTCAAACAGCCACACACTTTGTGCCCTTTTTGGAAAGAAACCAGAAATTGGGGTAATTTACTGAAAATTGACTCTGAGGACTGTAAAGGAATTGAGCGATTCTAAGGCAATATTAGAGCTGGCTCTAGCAACAGAGAATTTAGTCACAAAATGGGTTGATGAGCCGGGAGATTAAGGATTCACTTTTGTACTGAACAGTTGTGAGCAGGTCAAAGATAGGAGCCACCGTCACGGAAACGCGCGGGTAGGAAGAGGCGACGTTCAAGGGCATATTTTGATCACGATCTCACGTTAGTCAATTCTCACGTCCATTTCAGAGCCACTGAAAAGAGTCTTATGCTGTGGGAAGAGAAATCGCATTCCAAAGCTGAGGCTGTATTTTCCCGGTCTAGCTACATTCCTTTTTCACTAACTAGCCCATGCTGCCGCCTTATGCATAGCCAGCACTAAGGAGTGGATCTGCTTTACAGAGGCAGGGACGACGCCAATCGGCCTGGGGCAGGCACTGTAGCGTCTAGATTGGCACGGGAGGGCCTGAAGAGTTCTCGAAACCTTTTCACCCTTACTCGCGAAAGCGCCTTGCCAACAGTCAACAGGAAGTATAGCTAACACAATGCTAAGCTCAGAGACCCTCTTCAAACCCAGGAGAGGCGGGAGAAGGCTTTGGCTCCTTTACTCCTTCCCATTTCCGCCACGGGCGACCCAACGTCGGATGCGGACAGCACGACTCAGGCGGGGCTACAGAGAAGCCCTAGTCTCGAGACCTGGGGAGGCGCCTCGGTGAAGGGGCCGGGGGCAGGTCTCCCTCCCAGGTCTCGGAAAAGCTCCACAAATGGCGGGCGGCAACTCGGCTAGCGGGGCGCGCAGGCGCCACCTTGGCCGTCCTCACCGAGAGGTACCCACTAATTAGGACTGGCTGAGCTAGGCCACAGCTCCGCGCGGGGGCGCGGTCTCCACGCAGCGGCCACGTTTCCCCGCCCCGCTGGTGCGCGTGCGTGCCCGTCGCGGCCAGCAGAGGGCGGTCCGGACCCAAGTCTGCAGCGGCGGTATTGGCGTGTGGAAAATGCCACCAGGTGGCGGTTAGCATTGCAGCTCCGTTGAAGGCGCGGACCCCGCTCCCGAACCCCCGGCGGCCACCCCGTAACAACTGCCCCCCCACACACACATCGGGAATAACACACCGGAGACTTTTGGGGGGAAACTAGGTCGACGGCCGGCGGCGCCGGATGGGCAGCTGAGGTGAGTGCGGGCGACGGCGGCGGGGGGCGGGAAAGGGGGAATGCGGCGGGCGCGGCGCGCCCGCCCGGACTCTCGGGACTCGCCTGCCCCCGCTGGGGCCGGCCGAGGCCGGCTAGTGCGACTGCCGTCCGCCGCCCGCTGCCTTGCGTTTCTGCGGTGTTTTAGCGGCGGCGTCGTCACGTGACAACGAGCTCGCCTTCGCCGAGGGGCCTGGGGGTCGCTCGGCCTGGCGGCCGGTCGGCCGGGGCTGCTTGGTGGGGTGGGGTGGGGCATGGGGTTGGCGACGGGGGGAGAAGGGGCGTCGCAGCCGGGCTTTCCCGCTATCTGCCTTCCCCGCCCCCGACGGAGGCCTCCCTGTAAAACGAGTTCAGGCCAGAGCACTGCCCCGCTAGTTTGCCAAGGCCCCGGGAGAAGAGGCCAACAAAAGTTGCTTTCCCTCCTTTCTCGGGGTGGGAGCGGGGTGAAGAGCTGGGAAACTGGAGTGCCTGAAGTTGGACCTTCGCCTCGTTTGCAGGGTGTGAACTGGGTGCTTCATGTGTGCTCTAGGGGCTGAAAACAATTTTCAGGTCTTAGGATTGTCACGTCACCCTTTCTACCCACATTTGAAATGTTATCGATTCTCTTCACATTGCAGAGAATCGTGCCCGGGGCGTATAAATCGTGGGATGGTTTCGGAAGCTTATAGACCCGAAACAATGCTGTCTGTATGTGACCATAGCGAATTATTTGCTGTTGAAGTTCTTGTTAAACGATGATGAATATAGTTTATTCCTAATTGCGGTCGCGACTCGAAAGGAGTATATTTTGCATCTTCTTAGGAAATACAGTGTAAAAGTATTTGAACTGGTATAGAGAAAGATCAGTGTTTTGTGATTTATGTGGAATTTGAGTATGACTCTACCTTTTAGTTTTCTGCGTGTTTTTAAGAAAACTGCAAATTTTGACGGTGATATACCTAGGAAAGTATACACAGCAATGAAACTAAAAACGATTTATTTATTGCATATATATTGTACTGTATTTTCATGTTTATAGCGATAATGTCAGATTTTTTTAAAATTGCAGAAGGGGGGGGGGGATATATTGAAAGATCCGGAAAGGTGGTCTGTTTGCTTTTGATTTTTGTGAACACTTACAACACAAATTGTTTGCTTTCTAAATAAAATTCTGGAAAACCTACAGGTGTTCTAATTTTTTTTTCTTTATATTTTTTGGGATGTATTTTAAATTTATTTAAGTGGTTTACCTGTGGTCGTTTTTACAACCCGACCAGCTACTGTTGGGTGGAAATTTCTCAGTATCCACTTTAGTTTTTGCTGATCTGACAGCTAGGAGATACTGAAATAGATGGGAAATTATGTGACTTGGATTCCTTCCGTTGAAGACAGTAATATAATTACTGTTGGTTCGAATGTCTCTTTCAAAGCCTTAAGGAGGGCTGTGGTGTAGGGGAAAGAGCCCTGGTCTGAAGTTACTTTAATAAACATTCCCTAAGTTTGTCATCTTTTGGGGTGGCACTCTTTGAGCTTTACTTTCCTCATCACTAAAACGAAGGTACTAAATTATATGATAGCTGTTTAGCAAGATCTGTATGAAAGAGCCCTTTTTTTTAATAGGCAAAACTTCTAAACATTTTATGCCGTTTTTACCTTTTCCCCTTGATTCTGGATCTGTATATCTTCATAATCAGTGCTGCGAGGATGTCTAATGCACCACGAGGAGAAAAATGCATCTCTTTTTAGCCTGGGTTCAGGGGTACAAGAGCATCTGGCTCTAGGGGTCCCAGTCAGACTAGCTCCAGGCACTTGCTGCTGACAAACATCCAAAGGCTGAGACAAAAGGCGGTGAAACAACTTTATTTCAGTGAGGCAAACACCGGGAGAACTGTTTCTCCCAAGTGCTAAAACTTCTAGGCTTCTGTAAGGAAAATGTGAATCGAACGTGGGTGGGCACATGCAGGAGGGACAGTGAAGGTCAAGTCAGTCATTGTCCTAGAGTTCATCACGTGGGGTCTTGGTGGCCCGGGACAGTCCTTATTGGTTGTGCGTGTAGTTTTGGTTCTTCTCAGGGGATGCTTTGCTGGTAGGGTCCATGAGGGAGCAGGAGGCTGACTGAGGACAAAGCAAACACTGGCACCTTGCACCCCGTCTCCACCCGCTCCCCTCGATAATATGTGTAACATTCCTCAGGCTCCCCTGACCGCCAAAACGGAGAAACAAATAGTTAACTTGCAGAGATCACAATCCTGCAAGACAGGAATCTCCCAACTCTCTTGATGTTAATGGCTTGCTAAAAGACAACACTGGCCTCCTGGCACCTTGTAGGCACCTTTAGCCTAGGAAAACTCCACTGAAACCTCCCTTTCCCTCACCTTCCCGCAACTGCAGGGTACTTAAGCTGTCATCCCTCACAACCCAGGGCAGCAGCTCTTTGTGCCCACGGGTCCTGTCCCCGTGCTTTAATAAAGCACCATTTTGCACCAGAGATGTCTCAAGAATTCTTTCTTGGTCATCGGCTCCGGACCTCAGCCCACCAAACCTCACCTAGGTTCTAGAACTTCATCATATGGGGCTGTGAGTCTTTACATTTGGACTCTGAGCATTGGTGCAAAATTGGTGAGTACTTTCTCTGTCCCTTTCCTTTAGTCTCATTTCAGGGGGTTTTCAAGGAGTATGGTCTTATTGGAATACTTGCATGTCAATTGCTCAGGCTGTAATCCTCTAGCCCGTGGCTACTCTACGGGGAGGAGAGCGTCTGCCTTTTGGCTGTAAGTTAGTACCCTGGCCGGAATGGCAATAAGACCCAGAAACCTGATGACCTCTCTTTATTGCTGTCCTTATATAAAGTTGTCTCTCTTGGGCACGGGGACAGCCACCTAAGTCACCAGGACGGCTGCCAATCTTAAGACTCCCAAGGTTTCCTCCTGATTGATCTAATGTGATCCCCTCCACATCCCTGGTCTAGCCACTTCTGGCCTCGGGGACCTCCAATGGGAGCCGGCCGAAACCAATACCCTATTGAATTAAAACGCAGCCCAGGGGACCGTTTCCTGGGGAAGTTGGCTGTAAGGACCACATGTGTTGGAATGTCACATAGACCATGATGGATTTCAGCCTTTACTGTTTCTTGTCAGTGTCTTCTGGTAACTACTTAAAGCTACAAAATTTTTGGGTAATTTCCCCTTGCCAAACTTTTCTAGTATTTCCATGGGTTAAAATGACAAAACAGTATGCAGTCTTCGGGACAGAAGATGGCATGGCATGGCACAGTATTTTGGTCCATTCACCAGGCACCCATCAGCAGCCTAGGATGTGATGGGGAAGGGGAGGGACGCGGCACCCCTCCAGGGCCTTTAACGGCAGGAATGCCTTCCCCGGGAAGGCAGGATGGTGATCAATAGCAATTTTTGTTGAGGGACGCCTCTGGTCGCTTTTGACACACGGGCACCTCTGACATATCCTGCGTGGGACGCCACCCAGGCGTCGGAGGGGATTTGGTAATGGACCTTGTTTACTTTTCTGGGAGCATGGCCTCAGTAGGCTTCTTCAGTTCCCAAGGACTCTACCTTGGGGTGCCTTTTAACCCACTCAAAATAATTTGGATGGCAAAACTTAGAAAAAGGACTGAGCAGTAACACTGCCTGGCCTCAGTGGGATCTATCCGTTAGATCTCCTCTGCAGGAAACAGAGCGATGGACCTAGGATATCTTCATGGCTCATACCTAGGCCTTCATTGCTCTGCACCGGGACCGCAAACTAAGGAGCTTTTGCAGAATGTGTTTGCCCAAATGAGTCAGCTAGTAAACTTGACATACTGGATGATAATTATGTTAATAAGCCTTCTAGTAAACGCAGGTTGCTGGGCCATCCCTAGCAAAGGGGACTCTGACCTTATTTCTCTCTGTTCCTCCTAATAGATGTGGGGCTTCTCCTTTACTCATTTCCATGTTAATGGCTATAACTGGAGCCAGCTGGGGTTCGTCTAACTCGAGACGGAGACCGTAAGGAATATTCCCAAGCAGCCGCCAAAACTCCCTTTGTTTCAGGGAAATTCCATGTCTTCTCTGGCCTGACATGGACTGCTTAACCCCTCCCCGCTTGCTGGTGGGAAAACAAGGCTTGTGCTCCTCTGTAGGAGCCCATGAGCTCTAAAACCCGGAATCTGTTCTCTGCCTCCTGGTAGCACTTGGGTTCCTGTCTCCCCCTTCTCCTGTTTCTGCACCAGCTGGGGTGCGGCCTGCGTAACTGGCCTCTAGACCTTCCTCGGTGCTTCCTGCACCACGGCTCCTTCTCTCTTCACTGCCAAAAAGCAAGAAGAGCACCCCCTGGACCTAACACCCCGCACTCCAGATCTCCCACTCGTGTCTCAGGGAAACATTCAAAGTGGAGTGGGCCCAGGTGGAACGTAAATCAGTATCAGAACTAAGTTCAGTTTGTTGGTTTAATTAAGATAGACATGTCTTTTAAATTATCCGCAGTAAATGTGAAACTTCGAAGTTTATTGAAGGTCAGATAAGCTCGTGCTATTTGTTAAAATTTGTTAGCAAAGAAATTACTGAACTGGGGCGCCTGGGTGGCACAGTGGGCTAAAGCCTCTGCCTTCGGCTCAGGTCTTGATCCCAGGGTCCTGGGATCCAGCCCCACATCAGGCTCTCTGCTCAGCAGGGAGCCTGCTTCCCTTCCTCTCCCTCTGCCTATGTCTCTGCTGACTTGTGATCTGTCTTTCAAATAAATAAATAAATAAAATCTTAAAAAAAAAAAAAGAAAGAAATTACTAAACTGATGGTTAATTGTCTGTCTCAAAGTTTTAATGGGTATTGCGGAAGTAGCTTTCAAAGTCTTTGGTAACCTGAAACTTTAACGTTTTGGTTGGATGACAAATGGAATTAAATTGTGGACATCTAGGTCTTAACCAAACAGGATAAAATGCTAAGTCA
Organism: Lutra lutra; assembly: GCF_902655055.1. Classification (NCBI taxonomy): domain Eukaryota; kingdom Metazoa; phylum Chordata; class Mammalia; order Carnivora; family Mustelidae; genus Lutra; species Lutra lutra. The sequence continues at coordinate 19,946,326 of NC_062295.1, read as the reverse complement.
TTAATTACTGGATGTAGGTTTGTGCTTTTGACTTCTTACTGCAAAGAAACTAAGAGTATTTAAATCTGTTGGTAAACCTGTTTTGCGCTTAACTGATTCATAAATTTGCCAGAATTCTGAGGAAGTCTGTTGTAACAGTTCACAATCGGTTAATACTTGGTCTTCACTAGAGGTTAAGGTGTTTCTAAGAGTACAAAATTCTGCTAACTGTAAGACTGATGGAAATAAAGGAAGCAACTCTGTATGTAGGAAAGTAGGAGAGATGTAAGAAAGATTTAAGGAATGGAAGTACATTTTATTGAAGGGAAAAGCAGGTAATTTGTCCTAAAGGAGCTTGTTGTTTGGAAGGAAATGTCTTGGGACAAAACCTGAATGCAAAGGAAAGTAGAAGGTTTGTGAAGGGAAATCTTCAGAAAAGGAATTTGAGTTATGGTCAGGATGGACTAAGAATGAAATGAATGGGTTTTAAAGGTACATTGGTGTAAGACTGAAATTCTCTCAGTTCAAAAAGGATCAAGTTTTCTTAGATTAATTGATCTGCTGTTAAGAAAATGTAAATGGTGGGGGGTGGGGTTATGGACATTGGGGAGGGTATGTGCTAAGGTGCATGCTGTGAAGTGTGTAAACCTGGCGATTCACAGACCTGTACCCCTGGGGATAAAAATGTATTATCTGTTTATTAAAAAAAAAAAGAGAGAGAGAGAGAGAAAGAAAAAAAAAATGTAAATGGTTTTCTCTCTGCCTGCCCAGAAAACCCAGTTTCTATGTTTTGTTTTATCAGGTGTTTAACATCCCTAATTATATTTAGGCATGTGCTTTAAAACTTTATAAGATTTTAGCAAATGTTGACAAGATTTAAGCTGTAAATCTCTTGAACTCAGGCTTTTCCTTGGTATGCTAAGTTACTCATGAAGTACTGCTAAACCAACGATAAACCTTGGGTTACATTTGGGAAAATGCTATAACTATTCTAGAGATTCTATGCACTTCCTAAAGTTTTAATGTGTTGAGAGATCATCACTTGATATTGTAATTATGGAAATGTTACGTGTCACAGAAATAACCTGATTTCCTTGCCAGCTAAATGTCTCATCAGCTCTAACCATATCCATTCTGAGTTTTTGTCATTTATAATTGTTTTAATTCTCTTGTAAAATGAGTTTTATCTTCAAGGAGATTCATATAAAGGACTTTCAGGACAAATACAGATATTTGATATACTTGAAAATCGTAAAACTGAAATGGGTAAGAATTTCCAAAACTAACTGAAGTAAAGCTGCATTCCGCAGATTTAGTAACGTGGGACTAAATGAACTAAAGGATTATAGTGTTGTGTCCCTTAATGTTTTGTCTTATTTTTTTAATAGATTTTATTTATTTATTTGACAGAGATCCCAGGTCGGCAGAGAGGCAGGCAAAGAGAGAGGTGTAAGCAGGCCCCGCGCTAAGCAAGAGGGCCCGATGCGGGGCTCGATCCCAGGGCCCTGGGATCATGACCCGAGCCGAAGGCAGAAGCCTTAACCCACTGAGCCACCCAGGCACCCCTGTTTTGTCTTATTTTAAACATTGCTGGTTCTTTAATGTTTGCTCTTCCAGACTAGGGATACTTTTTCTTAAGTTATCTGAAATTTACAGAGAGGTAAAAGTATTGATTTGTAAACAAATCAAGGCATTCAACTTTTCTCTCTATCTGAACCCTCTGAAAATCAGAAGGTCTCCGTAAGTATTCTTTCTTCCATGGCAGTCGGTCATTTGCATAAGTTCAATAAGAATCTGTTCTCCTTGTAACAGGACACCATTGGAAACATGGGTTATTTTACCAAGGCTTTGACTGGAGTGTCCTATTTGAGAAAGCCATGCAAAGACTCAGATATGACCAGACAGCTTTAAGGAACTAAGGTTGCCTTTATGAAACCTGGAGCCATAAAGCCCCTTGGGAGTGTTGGCCTGATGCCTTGCTTTCAGAGTTCCCAGCAACCTCACCAGGTGAGTGAAGAATGTCACTTCCTGGCAGGATACTTTGGGAACCTCAGGAAACAGAATTGGCCCAGATGGACAGGTATTGCAGGCATGCCTGATGGCAAGTACGTGGCTTGGCTTCTGGCTCAGAGAGGCTACTAAAAGTTCAACCTAGAGATTCCTTATAAGAAGTTCCGCAAAGCAGATTCTAAAAGGACCTATATGATCACACTCACTGTTCTTGCTGAGCTCATGTAAATAATAGGCCAAGTTTGTTAAAACTGGACAATGAGAGACTATGGACTCTGAAAAACAATCTGAAGGGTTTGAAGAGGTGGGGGGGGTGGGAGGTTGGGGGAACCAGGCGGTGGGTATTACAGAGGGCAAGGACTGCATGGAGCACTGGGTGTGGTACAAAAAACAATGAATACTATTATGCTGAAAAAATTTTTTAAAAAAATTAAAAAAAAAAACTGGACTTGTTTCTCAAATAATTAGTCCTGATTTGACTATCTCTGGAAATGAGGGTTATTTTAGAGAGAAAAATTATGTTTTAATAACACACCTTTATGGATGTTAAATTCTAGATTGGATTGTCTTTAAATGTTTGTTTACCTAAGCTAAGCAATTTGAGGTAAACTTCAGAGAAGTTGCACAATAGCTTTTTTAGTCAATCTTACTATTTTGTGGGGATATTAGCCGAAGCCCATGGCACATGATTGACCAACTGGAAAAATGGGATTGATTCCCCTACAATTGTGTAATTATCACCTTGTGTGTGGCTGGAATAATGAAACTGCCTAAAAGCCAGCATGCCACACTCCATAGGATTAACTGTGGACTTGTGGCGATAATGGATGACTCCACTTTCTTTATGATTGGATTGGATGACGCATGGGGACTCCCCTTATCTCTTGACACGTTTTCTCCCACTTGCCAGTGATCCTCTGTAATCAGGATATTGTTAAGCCTGGACCACTCAAAGGGCTTCTTATTGGTTTCATCCCATATTTATCCTAGAAGCCACCTCTGTTGAGGTGTAATTGCAAACAGATGCTTTAGCGAAGCATAGGACAGCCCTCCTGGTAAAAAGAGCCTCGAAGCTCACGATGGGACAGTCCCTGACTGTAATGACTTCACCTCAGGTCCAGATTTGTCTTAGAAGCCAAAGGCCACCAATGGATGATGGAGGCCGACCTCTTAAATACTGTGCTATACTTACAGATAGGCCAGAAATAATACTTCAAACTTGTCAAACTTTAAACCTAGTTACCCGTATGCCTGAAGCTGACCACTGTACTACTTTCTCTATAGAGCAAAAACTATTCGGAGGTTATTGATCTTGCTTACTCTGGTTGGCCAGATTTAAGATGCCCCTATTAAAAATACAAGTGACAGTTGGTTTACTGATGGCAATAGTTTTCATAAAAAGAATAAGAAAAGCTAGGTATGCCATAGTGCTCACTAGCACTTTGCAATTGCCAAAGCCTTAAAAATAAACATTAACACTGAATCCAAATATGCCTTCCTGATACTCCATGCCCATGGAGCTATTCGGAAAGCAAGGGGATTGCTGTCAAGCCATAACTCCCCAATCAAATATGGGCCTAAGTTACAAAACCCTCCTTATCGCTATACTAAGGATGGCATATATCAAATCTGGGATACATATTTGTGACTCACACCCACTATTGGACAGCTCAGTCAAAAGGCGGTTTAATGCCGGGAACAAAGAAATCATACGTATGATACTTGGGCAAATAACACACGACATCTAGGATGGCTATCATTAGAAATGTGTTCCCAGATAATAGTACTCCAGGCTACTGACTGGTTTGCTGCTGATTGGGTAAGGCCACCTGGCATTAGATGGTCAGCTCCCAACGGAACCCACTGGATATGTGGAACTAACCTGTGGCCCTGCCTTCCTCCAGGGTGTATATTGGTCGCTGTACTTTAGGATTTGCCTGGATTCACGGGCGCATTACTAAAACCATCAGCACTCCAGCTAATTTCCCCAACGTAAAGCAAAGATGGACACGATCTGCTTGTAAATGGTATGATCACTTGACATCCATTTTTGCTCCATCTGTGGGACTAGAGTATGTCATTGGCATGTAAAAGCCCTTAATCAATACACTACAGAGGCACTCAGTGATTCACTAAATAGCATCTCCTTACTTAATATCGAAGTCTCACAGATGCACAAGGCAGACCTACGAAAGAGGAAGGCCTTAGGTGTCCTGACAGCAGCACAGGGTGGCACATCGCAGTTATCAAAGCAGAATGTTGTGTGTACATCCCGGACTATCACAAAAATGTGACAGGACTAATAAAAGATACGAATACCCAGATTAAGGCTCTACAAGATCCTTCTCTCTCTCTCAGTGAATGGTTAAGTTCCTGGTTTGAGGGAGGACTCTGGCCAACAATTAAAAATCTCCTTTTCGGGCTTCTCATTCTTACCGCCTTATTAATCTCAACATGTTGCTTTGTTCGGTGTTTCTCTACTTGGTGCCGAGACTCCATTGCTGCAATGATTCCACCACGACAGATCATCCTGACCACGCACAGAGACACTTCAGTGTCAGCGTTGGATTCAGCTGCCTCCGCCTTTCGTAACTCCCCTACACATTCCTCAACTGATCAATGTTGACCCAAGTCGGTAGGGACAGCTCTCCGCCCCTATTCAGCAGGAAGAAGTTACAGAAGATGAGACCTTCCACCTTCAACTACCTTAAAGATTTAAGGGTCAAAATTGTTCAGGGGGGAAGGATGAGGGAGCAGGAGGCTGACTGAGGACAAAGCAAACGCTGGCACCTTGCACCCGGTATCCACCCGCTCCCCTGGGTAATATGTGTAACATTCCTCAGGCACCCCTGACCGCCATAAAGGAGAAACAAATAGTTAACTTGCAGAGATCACAATCCTGCAAGACAGGAATCTCCCAACTCTCTTGATGTTAATGGCTTGCTAAAAGACAACATTGGTCCCCTGGCACCTTGTAGGCACCTTTAGCCTAGGAAAACTCCGTTGAAACCTCCCTTTCCTTTCCCTCACCTTCCCGCAACTGCAGGGTACTTAAGCTGCCATCCCTCACAACCCGGGGCAGCAGCTCTTTGTGCCCACGGGTCCTGTCCCCATTAATAAACCACCATTTTGCATCAAAGATGTCTCAAGAATTCTTTCTTGGTCATTGGCTCCGGACCTCAGCCCACCGAACCTAGGTGAGCTAGGTTCTAGAACTTCATCAGGGTGTTTTGCCTGATTTAAGAGAGGAGCCAGAAAGAGGAGCTTAATTATTAATTGTTTATTAATTAATTCATTGTAATTATTAATTACGGTGAATTAATGAATTATTAAGAAAGTACAGACTGAGGCAAAATGGAGGTCAAAATGGAGTCAGCTGAAGTCCTGTTTCATCTTCCCCTTTTTTCCTTTGCTGCTTGGTCCTGTAGTGAGGGAGTGTATTCATTTTCTTTTGACGTATAGCATAGTACAACTAATTTAGTGGCTTAAACAACACCCCGTTACCGTGTCACAGTTTGTGTAGGTGAGCAGTCTGGGTACTTGGTAGCTGGACTTAGTAGCTGGAGATGTAAAACATCTCACCAGATCATCTCATCAAAATGTCAGCTGTGGCTACAGTTTTTATCTGAGGTTTAGAATGTTTTTGCAAGCTCAGTACTTGTTGGCACAGTTAATTTCCTTGAGGCTGTAAGTCCCTCCTTTTGCTAGCTTTTGGTTAGTTGACCACGAGTCCACACAAGCAGTTCCCATATGATTATGGTTACTTGTATTCAGACAAGCAGGAGCCAGTCTCCTTGACTTCCTCCATCTGGCCTCTAAACTCTCCTGTAAGACCCTTTTTTAAAGCTCATCTGGTCCCGTCAGACCCACCCAGGATAAATCCCTTTTGGGCCATTCCACTGATTAGGGACCTTAAATACATATGCAAAATCTATTTGCCTTATAACAACCACTGGAGTGATGGTATCCCATTCTATTGACAGGTCTCCCCACAGTCAAAGAGAGTGGGATTTATAGGGTGTGGGTCATTGAGGGTTCTTCAAATTTGGTCTGCCATGGGGAAAGAAGTCTTTTTACTTTTGCCTTTTTAGAATCTGGATATACGTAGGAGCAGAGCACAGAAGGAGAACAATAACCGATGTGACAAGTTTCCTTATATGTCTTTAAACCTTTCCTTCCCATATTTCCTGGTATCTCACTTTAAGTGCCTCTATGAAAACATTTTATTGCATTTAGAGGAAATTAAAAACTACAATTATAGTAAACTTTAGGTAATAAGAAGGGCAATAGGAGATAATGTAATTATCATTATTCCTTGATACCTATTGTTTTAGCCATTTTATTATTTTTTTAGAAGATTTTATTTATTTATTTGACAGAGATCACAAGTACGCAGAGAGGCAGGCAGAGAGAGGAGGGAAGCAGGCTCCCCGCTGAGCAGAGAGCCCAATGTGGGGCTCGATCCCAGGACCCTGAGATCAGGGCCTGAGCTGAAGGCAGAGGCTTAACCCGCTGAGCCACCCAGGCCGCCCCTGTTTTAGCCATTTTAGAGAGGAGATTGAGAGATTTTAAAGCTCAAGATAACACTCCTATTAAGTGACAGGTAGATTCACACTCATTCCACCAGGCAATTATTGTGGTGTGATTAGTTTCTTCCTCACAGTTTGTGAGGAAGAAATTCTTACAAAAAAGTATAGTTATTTGAAAGGGTTAGAGTAGGGATATTATTGATTGAACAGAGAAGATAGCAGAAGTTGGTCATGGAATGTGGGATGGTTTGAGTCTAAGAAAAATATTTTGAAGAGGAGGCGGTTAGTTTTCGTTAAGGATATCAAACTTTACTAACTATAACAAGGATGAGGCGCCCGGGAGGTTCAGTAGTTAAGTGTCTACCTTTGGCTCAGGTCATGATCCCAGGGATCTGGGATCAGCCTCGCACCGGGCTCCCTGCTCCACAGGAAGCCTGCTTCTCCCTCTCCCATTCTCCCTGCTTGTGTTCCCTCTGTCACTATGTTTTTCTCTCTCTGTCAAATAAATAAATAAATAATCTTAAAGAATAGAACAAGGGGTTAAAATTGTGAGGGAGATACAACTTAATTTCTTAATAGAGAGGGGATGGATATACTAGGGGCTTGGTAAGTCTTTGTTAACTGAATAAACGTCTAAGTCTTTGGAATTAAGATGTCTCTAGTTACTGTGACACTCCTTAGGGAAGGGTAGAAAGCAGAGACCTAAAAGAATACTCTTGTATGAGGCCTAGAATGAGATGAATCTTGAGATGGGAATTATGTCTCTAGAGAAGGAGGGGTCAGTTTTCTGTCATTTCCCAGCTTTCTGTCTTAGTGTTGAGAAAACCTTGTTTTGTTGAGAAATGTGATTATTTTGAAGTGAGCTTTAAGTAGGTCATAGATCAGTTGGTTTTGTAGAATCTTTTCTCCATATAATTCACCCCTCATTGCTTCCCTCAGGTTTTTTTTTTCTTTTCCCTCTTCTGATTCTGTTTTTGCCGGTTTATGCTGGAAGGACATCTCAGGTCCTACTTTCATAAAATACATTCCTTTGTGTCACGGTCCTGAATGGTGCCCTGATAAGTTGCCCAGATGTCTCTATAGAGTTTTGCTGTACTGAAACAGCTATAAAAATGACTTTTAACTGGGCTAGAAGCATACAGTTAACAAAAATAATTTAGATTGGGACCCAGTATAAGCATATACACAATGGAAATAGAAGTTTCATGGAATAACATTTAACCTGGATACAGTGTCCTCTGATAGGTTTTCATTTTGTTTTTTAAATTAAGAATGTTGGTTGCAGCTCACCTAAGTGATACCATGAGTCAGAGTTGGAAAAGCATTGAACTTTGGTAATCAGAATAGCACAGAGGAAAACCACAAGAAGAAATAATTTCACTTCTATCAAGTTGGTAAACATTAAGCATCCTGATAATATCAAGTGTTGGTGAGCATGTGGAGAAATTATACTCCCATTCTTGGCAGGAGTATAGCTTGACAGCCATTTTGCAGAAAAATTTGATTTATCTAGTAAGTTGAAGATAACATGTGAATAAAAATGTTCACAGTAACTTTGCTTGCAGTAGCCATAATTTGCTTTTCATTTATTTCTGAAGATTTAGTTTATTTATTTGTCAGAGAGAGCGCGGGAGAGCATGTGTGCGTATGGCACACAAGTTGGGTGGGGTGGAGGGTGGTGGCAGGCAGAGGGAAAAACAGTGGGACTCTAGCTCAGAACCCTGGAATCATGACCTGAGCCAAAGGCAGATGGTTAACCGACTGAGCCACCCAGGTGTCCGACTAGCCAAAATGGTGGTAGACTGAATAAAGAAATGGTGGTTTTCGAGAGTCAAAATAACCTTGATTCCTAGGTTAATTTCATGTTGTCACAGAGTATTATCTTTTTTATATTTAATGTTAGGGGTTTGGGATATTCATGAGGGATATTGCTTTGTAGTTTTCTTTGGTTGTAATGTCTTTGTCAGGTTTCAGTGTCATGATTATGATGGTCTCAAAAAATAGGTTGGGAGGTGTTCTTTTATTTACTGAAAGAATGTGTTTAGCATTGATATTCTTAATTGAATGTTTGTTAGAGTTCAGTGATACCATCTACACTTGGAATTTTTCTTTGTGGGAAGGTTTTTGGTAGTAGTCTAATTCAGTTTTGTTATTAGACATATGGCTATTCAGGTTTTGTTTCATCTTGTCAGTTTTGGTAAGTTGTATTTATAAAGACGTTTGTTTATCTCCTTTCATTTATTGATATAATTGTTTATAAGATTCCGTTGTAATCCTTCTAATGTCTGTAGGCTCTGTAGTGATAGCTATTCTTTAATTTGTTGTGTTGTTAGTACACTTTTTTTCTTGACCAATATCATTGGTTTACCAGTATTGTTACCTTTTGAAGTAATACTAACATTGCTCGTTTTCTCCATTTATTTTCTCTATCTCATGTGTTCTTTTCCTTATAATTTTCTGTCTTCCACATTTTTGCTCTTTTTTTCTAGCTTCTTAAAGTGGAATCTTAAGTTATATATTTTAGACATTTTTTTAAAGATTTTATTTATTTATTTATTTATTTGAGAGAGAGAGAGAGAGAGAGAGAGAACAAGCATGAGTGAGGGGCAGACACAGATGGAGAGGGGGAAGCAGATTCTCCGATGAGCAGGGAGCCCCATGCTGAGCTCGATCCCAGGACTCTGAGATCGTGACCTGAGCTGAAGGCAGACGCCCAACTGATGAGCCACCCAGGCACCCCTATTTTAGACATTTCTTGATTTTGTTTTTTAATTTAAGCGTTCAAAACTATCACTTTTCCTGTAAGCATTGCTGTATTCCACAAATTTTGATATGTTGTATTTTTTGTTACTCAATTTGAAATAATTTGCAATTTGCTTTGATATTTCTTTTTTGACATGTGGGTTACTTAAAAGTGTATGTAATTTTCAAATATTTGGGATGATTTTAGGTATCTTATTGATTTCTAACTTAATCTCCTTTTGAGATCAAATAATATATTCTGTATGATTTTAATCCCTTTAAATTTATTGAATCTTGTTTTATGGTCTGTCTTGGTAAATGAACCTTTTACAGTTGAAAAGAATGTATTGTGCAGTTGTTGTGTGTAGTATTCTGTAAACATCAATTAGGCTAAGGTGTTTTGTTGGCCTTTTCATATCATTTCTGTATTTGCTGGGTTATTTTTGTTTTTGTTTTTGTTTTATTTTGGGGGGGGGAAGGGTTATCGTTTTATCAGTCGCTGAGAGGTTAAAATATCCAATTTCTGTTTCATGCAATTGTCTTTTCCGCCTTTAATTCCGTCAGTTTTTGGCTTGTGTTTTGAAGCTGTGTTATTAAGCACATACAATATATAATATGTCTTCCTGATGAATTGATCTTTTTATCATTTGAAATATTTATCTTTCTCTTTGGTGATACTTTCTTTTTGAGTCTACTTTATGTAGTGTTGATACAACTACTTCAATTTTCTTGAGCTTACTATTCCCATTATATATCATTTTTCACTGATTTGCTTAAAAACTCTTTTTCTTTGTTTCACTTGTACCTCTTTAAGGCAGCATACAGTTGTTTTTCTCTTTTCTTTCTTTTATTTTTTTTCAAGGTTTTATTTTTCATTTGACAGAGAGAGACACAGCAAGAGAGGGAACACAAGTAGGGAGGGAGAGAGACAGAGAAGCAGGCTTCCCCATGAGCAGGGAGCCCGATGCGGGCCCAACCCCAGGACTCTGGGATTATGACCTGAGCCAAAGGCAGACATTCATGACTGAACCACCAGGCAGTCCTCTCCTTTTTTTTTTTTTTTTCTTTTTAAGATTTTATTTATTTATTAGAGAGAAAGCAGAGGCAGGGGAAAAGGCAGGCAGAGGGAGAAGCAGGATAGCCACTGAGCAAGGAGCCCAATGCAGATGCAGGACTTGATCCCAGGACCCTGGAACATGACCTGAGCAGAAGGCAGACGCTTAACCAACCGAGCCAGCTAGGCATCCCATGTTTTGCTTTTTTCTGATAATGTGAAAGTAGAATCTCTCTTTCGTTTATAGTAAACATTGACTATGTGCTAATGCCTGTCACGAATGGTTAGAGGCCTGAGATTTTATTGTACTCGAAGGCTAACAAGTTAACCTGCCACAGTGTAATGGATACTGGGAGGCATGAGGCTCCTTGATCAAAGAGAGCAGTGCACTACAGCAATAGCAGTAGTGGTAAGTGGTGGTGGTCATACCGCATAGTATCCTTTAGTGTTGTAGACTAATTGTCTCAAGACCATGCAGCTAAAAAATGACAGAATCAGCATTTGCATCTGATCTCTGAGCTCCAGTTTGTACACACTATGGTAGTGTAAAGGTAGGACATCTGCACATGCATTGGGTTGGGTTACAGGAGATGAATCCTAAGCCTAGGAAAACTTGAGTCCTTATAATGGATAGTAAGCATGGTTCCCCTTTTCTCTGGAGATGCTGTTTCTCTTTCCAAGACTGTTCACTATATAGATAATCTTGAAAAGTTTGGGACATAGGCATTCAGTGCCTCTGTTTTCAAGACATGCAGAAAGGCGAGAGACCCATGGAGAACTGTCTCCCAGAACTGCCTGATGAATTTTCTTAATTTTCCCTATGTTGCTTGCGATTAAGTTTTCCTTGTATTTCTCACACGGCTGCCGTTTGGCTTTTCAGCTCTATATCTGTACTGTGCGTCTCTTTGGGTTTTATGCTTACTGCAAGTTGGATTACATACTTGTATCCTAGCCCATCTCCCCGTGTCTTTGTTCGGGTGTTAAGAAGTGTAAAAGAAAATACTTACTGAGTACTTACTATGTACCAATAAACATTTTACAATAATAAAGCAACAAAACAAACTAATAGAAATAATGCGGGAAATGCTATGGAGGGGGTTAGATTCTAGATACTTTGGAAGCTTAACTTGCAAAGTTAAGGGGAGATGGCTTTCTCCCTGTCAATTCACTCCAATAATAAATACATTATGTTTTGGAAGTGGTAAGAGTCAGAAGAGTTCTTCAGCAGACTCCCTTTATTTTCTGATCAGAGTAACAATAATTATATATTACCTTTACTGTTTTTAGGCTCTCTGGCAAAATTTCTCTTCATAGTTGTTGAATTGTGTAAAGGCCCAGGTAGATGTTTGAGACACCATTGCCTATCTTCTCAATCTTAGGCAGACAAAGTGTGCTTTATACATAGTCAAGCATGAACATGACCTTATTGTCTCTTTTGAGGTACTTGATTCCTTTTTTTATTCTAAAGCTCTGTTGACCTTTATTGTATCAGGTGGTATTTTTCCTATCTCATTGACAGCCCTGAGAGGTAGGCGTCTTCTGTTCTCTGGTAGCGATAGTATAAAGTAGCAAATATGCAGAAATTTTTATGACATAATGCAAGATATAAAAGCTAAAATTGCGTAAGTTGTGTTCTACTTTATTGTTCACACTTAAATTACATTTTGGGAAGAAAATGTTTTACCGTGTATCTTGCATTGCTAAGGATAGTGAAAAAGTTCATATGTTTCCACATGAAGGAAGCACTGTCGCATGATAAATGACTAAGAAAGCCATTGTTCAAGAGAGTTCCTGGCACCTGAGTCACACTGCCTGTGTTAAATTCTAATGCAGCCCCTTCCTAGGTATGGAAACTTGGGTGAGTTTGTTCTTTCTTTCTTTTATTTTTTAAAGATTTTATTTATTTATTTGACAGAGACAGCGAGAGCGAGGGAACACAAGCAGGGGGAGTGGGAAAGGGAGAAGCAGGCTTACTGCCAAGCAGGGAGCCCAATGCGGGGCTTGATCCCAGGATCCTGGGATCATGACCTGAGCCGAAGGCAGACACTTAACGACCGAGCCATCCAGGCGCCCCCCTTGGGTGAGTTCTTTAATAATAACCTCTCTTACCTTTAGTTTTCTCATCTCTAAAATGGGAATAAAAGTATACTTCTGTCACGGGTTGTTGTAGAAGTTAAAGAGTTAGCTTTAATAGACTGTATTGCATTGCACATAAATTATAGGGACAGTGATGTTCAATTTAAAAAGGTGAATAAAATTATAGGTAAATAAGGAGGTTACGTTCCTGAAGGAAAGCATTTTAATTAATTGGTTCTTATCGGCATATAAAACTAGCAGTAGATTAAAACTTTATTTTCTTTTATTTTTTTAAAGATTTTATGTATTTATTTGACAAAGACAGAGATCACAAGTAGGTAGAGAGGCAGGCAGAGAGAGGAGGAAGCAGGCTCCCTGCTGAGCAGAGAGCCCGATGTGGGGCTCGATCCCAGGGCCCTGAGATCATGACCTGAGCTGAAGGCAGAGGCTTTAACCCACTGAGCCACCCAGGTGCCCCTGATTAAAACTTTATTAATGAGAATGGTCAGAGGATGAGATATTATGGTTAATTGAGATGAGGGTTATACCCAGAGATTTCTGCTTATTGTTAAACATATTTCAGAAGTTGAGCTCTTTTTTCTTTCTTAAGAATATACTGCATCCTGGAAAGGTATTGTAATGTTTTTTTGATAATTGTGAAATTCCAATGGCTGTATCAGGATTATTATCTATAAATATTGATTTTGCATATATAATTTTGCAATAAAGTCTAGGAATGAATTTTTTTATTATTTATTTATTTGTCAGAGAGAGAGAGCGAGAGCACGGGAGAACACAAGCAGGCAGAGGCAGAGAGAGAAGCAGGCTCCCCACTGAGGAAGGAGCCCGATGCGGGACTCGATCCCAGGACCCTGGGATCATGACGTGAGCCGAAGGCAGCGGCTTAACCAACAGAGCCACCCAGGTGGGGCTTGAACTTAGGACCCTTAGATCAAGACCTGAGGTGAGATCAAGAGTCAGACGCTTAACTGAGTTACCCAAGCGCTCTATTTAGTATTTTATTTTACAAATGTAAAGGAAGCATGGGGTAGGAGAGAGAAAACTAGTGAAGGGTCAGAGACCTCTGAGTTTTTTTTATAGTTCTACCACTAATTAGCTATGTGTCTTTGAATCATTACGTCTCTGGACCTCAGTTTCTTCCTTGTAAATTTAATGTCTTGGACCTAGTTTCCAAAATTCCTGTAAGTTTTTTTGTACCTACTAAAATAATCAGGAAATCAGCTCTGATCAGATAATGCAGAGGTTTTTATTTGAAAGTCTTTAATTTTGAAAAACCCAAGTGCATTTTCAGCAGGCTTCTTTTGCCTTTGATCTCCCATTGGTTATTAGAAAAATTTGTGCTTTCTCCTACCTGGTAAGTATAGAGACCAAAATGTAAATATTTAGATAGTATTTATAGTTTTGGGTGCCAGCTGTGGGTGTGTGTTTACTGCTTTATTTGTTGAGAAAGAGGTAGATTAGCAAGTGTTTTCGTATAATTTTATTTATGGAGAGTCATTCATAATGTATTGAAATCTACAGTAAGCCATACACTGTATATATGAAGACATTGTTGCTCTGTGTACAGAGAAAGCAATTTATGATTCAGAACTTAGGTGATACTTTCTCCACAAGTCCTTTCCTGATAAGCCGATTCCTCATTCTTTCCTCTTCCTCCTTTCCTGATACTCAGGATTGGTTTGAGTGCTCTTCCTTTGTGTTTTAGTGGTAATGCTGTGCCAGGGCTGTTAGGACTGTGGAATTGGTGCTCTACATAAAGGTACCTGGGAAAAAGGGTAGGTGGCAGCTGAAATCCAGATTTTATTCTGCTTGACAGACTCCCCTTTTGCTCTTTACTTTTTTAAAAAATTCACCTGTCTAGAGGAGGCCTTTTTCCCTAATTCTTATGAAAGAGTCTGTGTATGCTAGCGTTAGTGTACCACTAAGACCACTAAGAACATTCTTTTGTTTTTTTTTCTTTCAAGCGGAGTTTTATAGTAGATAATAAATGCCTTGAGGTGGTTTGTTGAAGTGAGCAAATACTTCCTGAAGGTGAATTTTGGAAGAAAAGTGAACGTTAGCTAGTCAGTGGTATGATGGAGATAGGAACGCCATTTTAGGTGAATATAAGGGAAGCAGGTTGTGATCTAGTGTGGACCAGTGGGTTCTCCAAGTGTGGTCCATGCACCAGCAGTGTCGTTATTATCTGGGAGCTCGTTAAGAAATGCATGTTCTGGGGCGCCTGGATGGCTCAGAGGGTTAAGCCTCTGCTTTCAGCTTGGGTCGTGGTCTCAGGGTTCTGGGATCGAGCCCCGCATCGGGCTCTCTGCTCAGCAGGGAGCCTGCTTCCCTCTCTCTCTCTCTGCCTGCCTCTCTGCCTCCTTGTGGTCTCGTTTGAGAGGCACTACTATAGCCCACTTGTTGATGAAGCATTAGTTTAGTGTGTGTTCAGAGCATTGGTTACCTATGGAGGAGTGATTAAAATACAGAGCTGTAAGTAGTGATGAGAGTTCCTAGTGTGCCAGACTGAAGAGTTTGAACTTTGTCTGTAGGCCAGTGGCTGCATATTAGAATCACCTTGGAGCTTTAAAAATTTAACAGTGGCTTGGATCTATCCCAGATCAGCTCACACCAAATCTCTCAGTTTCTGATGCATAACAAGGTTGTGTGCCATGTAATTGTCAGATTTGGTTACTGATTATAATAGTTTATACGTTTATTGAGGATGTGTGAAATACTCTGTTAAGTAGTATAAAGTAATTAAATAGCACAGCAGTCTTACTTTGGTATGTTCCCATTTCACAGATGAAGTAGAGAGGTTAAGTACCTTTTCCCAGTATTACTTGGCTGGAAAGTGGTAGGTTCGAGTCCAGTGTTTTGTGACTTCAAAGTCTAATCTCCTGAAGCAAATCTTTTTTTATTTTTTAATTTAATTTAATTTTTTATTTTTCAAAGATTTATTTATTAATTTGAGAGAGAGAGAGAACGAGCAGGAGGGGCAGAGGGAGAGAAAGAATCCCAAGCAGACTCTGTGCTGAGTACGGAGCTGGCTGCAGGGCTTGATCACGATCTGGGCTGAAACCAAGGGTTGGGGGCCCAACCGACTGTGCCATCTTGGTGCCCCCAAAGCAGATCTTTTTTAAAACCAGGGTTCATGAACTTAGATTGGAAAATATCACATCTTTATCTTCATTAAGCTGCAAATGAGGTTTGGCATTTTGATGATTTTGTATGTGAGCAGCAAATCACAATTGTGCTAATAATAATGCCTGTGATTTTGTTATCAATAGAAATAAGAAATATTTTCATATGAAATTACAGATGTCTCAGATGTCCCCAAAACCAGTTATCGTAATCTGTACTTTAAAATCAGGCTAATTGTTAGATGCAGCTGTAGATCTTTTTTTTACTGTGTTAGAGAAGCTTATATTACTATGTCACAAATTTGCTTTTTTAATTTGTTAATAATTAATACAAAATGATTAATAGTTAATTCCTTTTCTAAGCGTGGTACCATTTGCTGAGAGAGTGTTTAGTGGGTAGCTTGATGTGTAGGGTGGAGAGGAAATGCGAAAATCCACTTGTTTGGTTGTCTCTCAGAAAGAGATCCTCAGAGGCCCCCGGGTGGCTCAGTGGGTTGGACCTCTGCCTTCCGCTTGGGTCATGGTCTCAGGGTCCTGGGATCGAGCCCCACATTAAGCTCTCTGCTCAGTGGGGAGCCTGCTTCTCTGTCTTCCTCTGCCTGCCTCTCGCCCTGTTTCTGCTCTCTGTCAAATAAATAAATAAAATTTTTAAGTAAAATACTCCCTTCTTTCCAACTCTGTTTTGACTTATTAAATAGGACTGAACCTCAAGTTCTTCATTACACATCAGAGTTAAGAGATTAAAAAATGCTTTGGGTCTAGAATGCTTTTTTTCTAAGAACCGATTAAAGAATTAGAGAAGAAAATGATACGCGTTATCTTACCAGGCACTTTTTTCTTTTTTTAAGATTTTGTTTATTTTTGAGAGAGAGAGCGCGTACGCGCGTGTGCGCGCACGTGCACGCATGTGCACAAGTGGGGGGTGGGGGGAGGAGCAGAGGGAGAAGCAGGCTGCCTGCCAAGCAGGGAGCCTGATGCATGACTCAGTCCTAAGACCCTGGGATCATGACCTGAGCCAAATGGAGATGCTTAAGGGACTGAGCCACCCAGGCACCCTCACCAGGCATTCTAACTGTCCTGTGGTCTGATAGTGTTGTTCAGTAGAACTTTTTGCAGTGATGTATATGTTTTGTATGTGTGCTATCTGGTATGATAGTTATTAATGAAGGTGATGCAAAGAAGCAAAATAGTATAATAGTAGTTAACAGCAATATAATAATACTAAGTAATAGCTACTAGGTTTTCTTAGATATCAGACACTGTTCTAAGCATATTAATATGTTGTTATGTAATTCTTCAAGGTAACCCTGTGAAGTGGGTACTACTGTTAAGTCTCAGCTTGTAGATAAGGAAACCGAAGCACAGAGAAGTTCATTGATTTTTTTCAAAGGTCACATAGCAAGTAATTAGCAGAAGTAGGATTCAGATCTTGGCAGTTGGGCTTCCTTTATGCTCCTTGTAATATACTCCGTTATCGCTTTCCTCAAACCCACAGACACAAATACAGAATAGTGTCCGAAACAGATGTTAGAAGGAATTTAAGATAAATAATTTTGTTCTAAATATTGTGTAATATTTTATAGTACTTTGCCCTTCATTATTGAGTCTAATCATGAAGTGAATTTACTATTTTATTTCCTATAAGTAGACTTGGGTTAGATGTAGTAGTAGGTTATTTTTAGTTAAAGAACACTGATACTGTTAAACAGCAATTTAGATCCCCCCCAGGTTCATTTGAAGTTCGGTTCGAAAATGAATATTAATATGGTTATTCTATTTACCGACACTAATTGCAGTGTATTTCGGAGGTCATTTTGTGATGAATTTTGGTTTTGTTCTGTGGATATTTAGCTTTCTCTAGTCGGTGTGTATGAATAACTAAAGCTATGTTACACCCAGTGTGTTTTGTCCATGGAGGTCCAGAATACGGAAGGTATCTTTTAGGGACAGAGTTCTCTTCTAAACCATACTCAGGGCAAACTGGTGGTAAAGTGAGAATAAAAGGGGCAAGAGACGTGGCTTTTTTTGTGGTGCCTGATTGGTTCAGTCAGTAGAGCATGGGACTCTTGGTCTCGGGGTTGTGAGTTCAAGCCCCACATTGGGCATGGAGCATACTTAAATCGACAACAAAAGGAAGTGGCAGTTTTCGTTTATCTGCTGTAGGCATTGTGCTTGGTGCTCTACATACGTAGCCATCATTTATCGAATATGGGCTGTTTATCACACCTTTCTAGTGCTTTAGGTTTATTACATATGACATTTAATCTGACATTAATCCCTCAGAGAATATGTTGGTGAAGCTATTTTACCAATGAGGGCTTCGTTAGGTTCGTCCTTTCCCTTCCATTCTCCTCCCCTCCACTTCAAGGGGAGACGATGGTAAATACAGGTGGGGAATGAGATGGAAGTGGTGCTGAAGTTATCATTGATGTCAACCCACTTGGGTCTTAAGGTTCTCCAGTTATAAATTTGTTCGTTTCATTTTGGCTAGATATTAGAAATAAGATAAGGTGTTTGTGCTCCTGTGAGAGACAGTCAGTAATCAAGTAAACGTAATCATATACTGATTATGCTATATTGATGCTTATATTAATAAGTGCTGTAAAGGGAATATATTAGTTACTGTGATGGGTAATAATGGGATACATACATACATATAGTCAGGAAAGGCATTTTCCAGGACATGAAATTTAAGCTGAGACATGCACAGAACTGGGCAGGAGTGGTCCAGGCACAAGGAAGAGCAAAAGCAAAATTTCTTTTTTTTTTTTAAGATTTTATTTATTTATTTGACAGAGAGAGATCACAAGTAGACAGAGAGGCAGGCAGAGAGAGAGAGAGGGAAGCAGGCTCCCTGCTGAGCTGAGAGCCCGATGCGGGACTCGATCCCAGGACCCTGAGATCATGACCCGAGCCGAAGGCAGCGGCTTAACCCAGTGAGCCACCCAGGCGTCCAAAAGCAAAATTTCTATAGCAGAGAGGGCTGTGGTATTTAGGAAGTGAGCGAAGGCCATAGTGACTAGAGGGAGCATAGTGCAGGGTGTTAGTGGCATCCCATGAGGCTTGAGAGGGAGACCAGAGTCTGGATTGGGTAGGGTGTATTTGGGTTAGTAAGGGCTCTAATGAGTGCAGATTTTGTTACAGGTGAGAACGTATTGGAGAGTTTTCAGCCGAAGAACCACTAGAGAACCACTCTAGTTCAGTGGTTCTCAGCAGGTAAATATTTTGTTTCCCAGAGGTTATTTGGCAACATCTGCAGACAGTTCTGGTTGTTACAACTGGGGGTGATGGTGTATGCTGTTGGCATTAGTGGGAAGAGGCCAGGAATGCTGCTGAACACTCCCCAGTGCCCAGGATGGCCCCCTACAATAAGGAATTGTTACCCCCAAATATTAATAGGTTGAGAAGTTACGCTCCAGCTGCTGTGTGAATATGAGATTGCAGTGGGGGTAGAATGGAGTGGAGAGGGTTAGTTGTATTGGTGTCCAGGTGACAGGTGATAATGCCTTGGACTAAGGTTGTCACAGGGATAATCATGACATGTGTTCTGATTCCCTGTGTTGTTGTGGGGGTAGAGTAGGCGATGAGGGAAAGGGAGGAGTCAAGAATGATTTCCAAATTTCTGACTTCAGTAATTGAGCGAATGGTGGTGCTATCCTAAGATGCAGAAAATTGGAGGGAAGACCAAGAATGAAGAGTTGTGATTTTTAAATTTGGTTTGATATTAACTATGGGTGACATACAGAGGAAGTCATGAGATGCTTTAAGGATGTAGCAGCCAGCATGTATTTGATCTTTATTAAACCTTGCAGGTTATAGTTCAGCCTTCCAGGCTAAAGGTGAACATTTCTTGACTTTCATTACTCATCGGTACGAAGCAAGAGGAAGACCAGAGCAGAAGCCATTTGTGACTAGACCAAAAGGGACCTTTTTAAGTGATGGAACTATCATAAGTGGTTCATGTCAACTCATATACCTCTCATATATTTTCTAGCTATGGTAATTGTCTGAAATGTCTAGTAGACTTTACACATTTATATGGCTTTGAGGAGAGCTTTTAATTGTGAAATAAAGCACATAAAATGGGTCACACATAAATGTACTATTGAAATCAACACATGAAATTCTAATTTGTTCAAGGACCGGAACATTGTCAGCACTGAGGAAGCTCCTCCACTGCTTGCCTATTTGCATTAAAGCTGCATCCCTTTCTCCTAAATGAACCATTAGCCTGACTTTTATGGTTATAATTTTCTAGTTTTGAAAAAGCATTTCTACCTCCTAAGTCTGTATCTCCAAATGCTACATAGTTTGGCTCTGTCTGTTCTTGAGTTTCATGTAGATAGAACCACTCTCTGTTGTTTATGTATTGTTTCTTTCATTCAGTAGCACATTTGTAAGATCTGTGGATCTATAGTTCCCTTTTATTACTTTAGTATTCAATTGTGATTTTACCAGTTTATCCATTTTACTGTTGATGTTTATTAGATAATTTTCAGTTTCTGACCATTACAAATAATGCTTCTTAAAACACTGCTGTGTTTAACACATGTTTTTAATGCACACGTGTAGCCATTTCTGTTGGATCTGTGTCTAGGAATAAAATATCCTGGTCCTAAGGTATGTCATCGGTAGAAATTGCCACGTAGTTTTCCAAGTGGTTTTACCAAACTTTATTTTGTTTTATTTTTAAAACTTTATTCGAGAGAGGGAGTGTGCGCATGAATGAGGGCACAAGCTTGAGGCAGGGTGGGGAGGGAGGGTCAAAAGGAGAGGGAGAAGCAGACCCCCTGCCAAGTAGGGTCCCTGAGGGCACAGGGCTCCATCCCAGCATGACCTGAGCTGAAGCCACCCAGGCTGCCTGGTTTTACCAAACCTTAAATCTGCCAGCAGTATTTGAGAATTCCCTTTTCTTCATATTCTCCTCAGCTTATTACCAGTCTTTTTAAGTTTTAGCCATTTTTGACCATTTTTATTTGGGTTTTAATTGGCTATTAATGATGTTGAGCACCTCAACTTTGGCCATTTTGATATCCTGTTTTGTGAAGTAATTGTTGTCACTGTCCATTTTTCTTTTGGATTGTCTGTATTTTGATTTATCGGAGTTCTTTATTTTGTCAGTTTCAGTAGATTACTAACATCTTCCATTCTGTAGTTGCCTAAGGTGCCTTTTGAAACGCTAACTTTTGGTGCAGAGACGATCTTCTATATTTACATGTATCAGTCTTCCTTTTATACTTAGTCCTTTTTCTTGCCGTGTTTAAAAAATTTTTTCCCTACTTGGAGATCATGAAGTTACTCTCCTATGTCATCTTATTTACCTTTCCCATTTAGGTATGTACTTTACCTGGAAATGATTTTTGTGTGTGTGTGGTGTTAGGTCAACTTTCAACTTTTTTTCCCCATACGGGTGGATATCCATTTGTCCCAGCACCATTTATGAATAATGAAACACAATATCAGAAAGCTTTCCTGTTACTGCTGCAGTATCATCTTTTTAATTTTTCTTTAAAGATTTTATTTATTCATTTGACAGAGATCACAAGCAGGCAGAGAGGCAGGCAGAGAAAGAGGCAGGGAAGCAGGCTCCCTGCTAAGTAGAGAGCCCAAAGCGGGGCTCAATCCCAGGACCCTGAGATCAGGATGCCTGAGCCAAAGGCAGAGGCTTTAACCCACGGAGCCACCCAGGCGCCCCTATAATACATGGCCATATATGCATGGTCTGTCTCAAGGCCTCCATATTGTTACGTTAATCTATCCTTGCCTTATTTATTGAGGTTAATGATAAGGATGATTGTTCTATAAAGCAAGTCTTCCTGTCTTGTTCTTTTTCAAGAATTCCTAGTCTGGGGGCACCTGGGTGGCTCAGTGGTTAAGCCTCTGCCTTCAGCTAAGGTCATGATCTCAGAGTCCTGGGATGGAGCCCTGCATCAGGCTCTCTGCTCAGCAGTGAGCCTGCTTCCTCCTCTCTCTGCCTGCCTCTCTGCCTACTTGTGATCTCCCTCTCTCTCTGTCAAATAAATAAGTAAAATCTTTAAAAAAAAAAAAAAAAAAAGAATTCCTAGTCTGTTCTTTTGCGTTTCAGTGTGCATTTTAGAATCACCCTATCAGCCCCCACCTCCACCCCCAACAAACCAAATAAAACCCCAGCCCAACTACAAAACCTGTTTGGATTTTGACTGGGGAGAAATGATATCCTTTATAGCTTTCTGAATAGAAGTTATCCATATCTTTTCTTAGATTTATTCTTGGATATTTGATTTTTTTTTTTAAAAAAGATTTTATTTATTTATTTGACAGCACAAGTGAGCACAAGCGGGGAGTGGCAGGCTGAGGGAGAGGGAGGAACAGGCTCCCTGAAGAGCAGGGGAATCCCGATGTGGGTGGGATTCAATCCCAGGACCCTGGGATCAGGACCTGAGCCAAAGGCACATGCTTAACCAACTGATCCACCCAGGCGCCCAGATATTTGATTTTTTAAAATACCATATTAAGTGCTATCTTTAGTGTTTTTAAGTGGGTTAATAGAAACGGGGATACTTTATTTTTTTAAAGATTTATTTGTCAGAGAGCAAGAGAGAGATCATGTGCATGCACACAAGCAGGGGGAGCTTCAGGCAGAGGGAGAAGCAGGCTCCCTGCTGAGCAAGGAGCCCAGTGTGGGATTCATCCCAGGACCCTGAAATCATGACCTGAGCTGAAAGCACATGCTTAAACCGACGGAACCACCTAGGCATCCTGAAATTGAGATCCTTTAATCAGGGTTTTAAAGAAAATTTTTGTGAGCAAAATTATTTGTGAACAAAATTTCATTCTTGGTCCAAGTCAAACTATCCACGTTGTCTCCAGCATTTGTAAAGCCCGAGAGAGCCAAGATGCTGCACAAAATAATTGTTTTTGGTAGTGTCTTTCTTTTTTTTTTTTTTTTTTCGCCCCAGCTTTCAAAGAAGCTGGACAGTGATGATTGTGTATTGGAATAGAAACATATTTCACATGGCCATTTCACTTATTTCAGTTTGGTAGAGTTGATTGTATTTTTCTGTATTTGACTTTTAAAAATGGTATTTATGTTTTTAAGCTATTATAAAAATAGTTTAAGCTTAAATAATGTTTATTTACTAATTTTTCGTTTTCTTGGTAAACTTTACTTTGCATTAGTTTCTTCTGGTTCATGGTTACAATGGGGTAAGGGCTATGAGCGAAATAAACATTAAAATGAAATACATTATGTAAATCGGTAGCCTTATTGCAGTGGATAGGAAAATATAAAAAGACTTTGAAATATAGAAAAGACTTCGACATTCTAGGACTGTGGAAAGGAAATAAAATACAGTAGAGGCTGAATTTTACATAGTAGTGTGTGTGTGAGAGAGAAAACAGTTTGACGTGAACACTGGAATTGGAGCACTAGAATAGAGAGTAGGGAGAAAAGGATCAGAAAATGGAGGGAGAATGAAATACCTTGGAGTAGGGAATGACAAAAATATTTTAATAGCTTAGTTGTTTTTGGAAAACCGTTATGAGTTCATTATTTCAATAGTATAAGAAAGTTGATTCCTTAGAAGTAAACATTTTTATAAAAACATTGGAATTTTGTGTGGGGGAACTTTTCTATGCCTTAGAGATAATAATTTTCAGTGAGAAAGGAAAAAACAAAAAAACCACATATCTGAGTATATATGTGTTTATATATATATATACATACATATGTGTATATATATATATATGCCAAAAAAATGTGTTGTGTTTTATCAGCAAATTCTGTGAGACTTATCTGGAGTTCTCAAACCCTTTTTTAATTTAATTAGGGGAAAATTTGTTTAAACGGACAGAAATAACCACATTTTTATCTGTAAATCATACTGTAATCTGAGTTCCCTAGATCATCAGTTCTCCATCAAGTTAGTTATAGAGAAAGTGTAGTCAACTTGCCCATGATTAAAATAATTGTGATGATTCACTACACTTTTCAAAGATGCTCTGTTTACTACACATTTTGGGGGGGGCTTGTATGGGTGAATTAACAATAATAGAAATACCAATAGAGGAAACAGTGAAACTATTTATTTCATATTAGTGTTTGATAGTTTGTATTGGTTTCCCAGCAATTCAAAAAAATAGGTGAAATTCCTACAACATGCAGTTACCTATCTTAAAGAATACACTTCCCTGGCATTTAGTATGATGGTACTGTTGTAGAACCACGGAGTTTTTCTAGTTTCAGAATGTTTCCATCACACCAGAAGAATACCCCCATAATTCATTAAGAAATCTGGGGCGCCTGGGTGGCTCAGTGGGTTAAGCCGCTGCCTTCGGCTTGGGTCATGATCTCAGGGTCCAGGGATGGAGCCCCGCATCCGGCTCTCTGCTCAGCAGGGAGCCTGCTTCCTCCTCTCTCTCTGCCTGCCTCTCTGCCTGCTTGTGATCTCTCTCTGTCAAATAAATGAATAAAAAATTCTTAAAAAAAAAAAATCATTTCATATTCCCCCATATCCTGTAAAAAAATCAATCTTCTTGCAACCGCTTACCTGCTTTCTCTCTGGATTGGCTTATTCATGATCCTTTCTATAAATTGAGCCATTTAATATGTATCTGGCTTCTTTCACTTAGTATAATGTTTTTGAGATTCCTCCAAGTTGTCATTTATATCAGTATTCCTTTTCCTGGTTGCATGATACTTCATCATATGCATATACCACAATTTTATTTGTTCATCTGATGTACATTTTTTCTATCATCAGTGATACTGCAGTAAATATTTGTGTACAAACTTCTGTGTGAACATTATTTTTTCATTTCTCCTGTGTATATACTCAGAATTGGAATTGCTGGATCATATTATTAATTCGGTGTTTAGGTTTTTGAGGAACTGCCAGTGATTCTAGAGTGCACCATTTTATATTTTTGCCAGCAATGTAGGAATTGTATTGCTCCTCGTCATTGGCAACACATGGCATTTTTATGGTTTTGATGAGACAAAAAAGAAAAAAATCACTGTTTTGATTCTGTAGTTATATAGTAAGTTTTTGAAATTGAGACATGAGCCCTCCAATTTTTTCTTTTTAAATATTGCTTTGACTATTTGGGGCCCTTGCAATTCCATATGAATTTGAGGATTGATTTTTTATTTTCCCTCTTCCTTCTCCTAGTTGATGTGACATAGTATCTCATTGTAGTTTTGACTTGGATTTTCATAATGACCACTGAGGTTGAGTACTCTGCCATGTGCTTGTTGGCCAGTTGTATATCATTTTTGGGGAAAAAAATGTCTTTTCAAATCCAATGCTCATTTTAAAAATTTGAGTTTTTTGTCCTTTTGTTGCTGACTTAAACGAACTCTTTTTCTGGGCACTAGGCCCTTCTCAGATACATGATTTGCAAATATTTTTTTCCATTTCTGTGAGTTCTCTTTTAATGTGCTGTGTAGTTTCTAAAGTTTTTAAGTTTCATGAGATACAGTTGGTCTTTTTTTTCCTTTAGGGACTTCTGCTTTAGCTGTCATATCTAAAAAACAGTTGCTAACTTCAGGGTCATAGATTGCCCTTATGTATTCTAAGAGTTTCATAGTTTTAGCTCCTATGTTTAGGTCTTTGAACTATTCTGAGTTAAATTTTATACATGGTGTGAAGTAAGAGTCCACTTTCATTCTGTTCCATGTGGATATCAAATTATCCCAAAATCTTTTGTTGCAGAGACTGCTAGGAAGCTTCCTTTTATTCCTAGGTTTCTTAGTGTTGACTTTAGCATGATAGAGTATTGAACTTTGCCCAGTGTTTTTTTGGGCAAATGATCATGTGGGATCCCCCCCTCCACCTTTTGTTCTGTTAACTTGGTTTATTACATTGGTGATACATTGTGTTGAACCATTCTTGCTTTCCTGTAATAAATCTCACTTGGTCATGGTATATAATTCTTTCAATATGCTATTGTATTTGGTTTGTTAATATCTTGTTGAGAGTTTTTGCATGTATATTTATAAAGAACATTGCTCATAGTGTGTGTGTGTGTGTGTGTGTGTGTGTGTGTGTGTGTGTGTGTGTGTTTGGTGTCTTTGTCTAGATTTGTTATCAGGATAATGTTGCTCTCTTAGAATGTGTTAGAAAGTATTACTTCCTATTGTAATTTATTGTAATTTATGGAAGAACATGGATAGGATTGGTATTAGCTCTTTTTCAGTTTTTAAAATTTATTTGTTTTCTTTTGGAGTATTATTGACATTAACATATATTAACATAGGTGTATAAAATGATTAGACATTTGTATAGATTGTAAAGTAATTATCATGGTAGGTCTGGCTACTATCTATTACCATACAAAGTTAAAACACTTTTTTCTTGTGATGGGAACTTCTAAGATTTACCTTCTTATCATCATTTAAATTTGCAAACAGTATTATTGCCTGGTGTCATTATGCTGTGCATTATATCCCCATGTCTTATATTTTATAACTGGAAGTTTGTACCCGTTGATCTCCTACACCCACTTTGTTTATCCCCAACATCCCTTGCCTCTGGAAACCACCAGTCTGTTTTCTATATGTATGAGTTTTGCTTTGTTTTGTTTTTAGATTCCACCTATGAGTGAACTCATATGGTGTTTATTTTTCTCTGACTTAACTTAGCATAATAACCCACAAGGTCCATCCATGTTGTCGCAAATGACAAGATTCCATTCTTTTTGTGGCTGAGCATCATTCCATTGTGTGTATCCACATTTTGTTATTTATTACTTATTTCTTTATATAATGTTCTTTCTGTATTTTTTTCGTGAGGGGGAGGGCCAGAGGGAGAGAGAATCTGAAGCAGGCTCCGTGAGCAGGGGGAGCCCCATGCAGGGCTTGATCTCAACAATGCTGGGATAATGACCTGAGCGGAAATCAGGAGCTGAATATTTCACAGCCTCAGCCACCCAGGTACTCCTATACCACATTTTCTTTATCCAACATCCACCCGTGGACATTGACGTTGCCTCCATATCTTGGCTGTTGTAAACAATGCTGCAGTGAACATAGGAATGCGTGTATCTTTTCGAGTTAGAATTTTCATTATCTTGAAAGACAATGAAAGAAGTGAAAGATAAATATCCTGGATTATCTTCCACAGAAGTAGAATTACTGGATTGTATGGTAGTTCTGTTTTTAAATTTTTAAGGACCCTCTGTACCATTTTACATAATGACTGTACTGGTTGGATTTCCTCAGCAGTGGACGAGGGTTCGCTTTTTTTCTCACCAGCCCTTGTTATTTCTTGTCCTCTTATTAACAGCCATTCTGACAAGTGTACGGTGCTATCTCATTGTAGTATTTTTGTTTTGTTTCATCTTACCATTTTAACAGGTCACGTGTATTAAAAGGATACGCACCTTGTGTTGTAACTGACCTTCAGAACTTTTGTCATCTAGCAAAATTAAAACTGTACACATTAAACAACAGTGTCCCCTTTTCCTATTCCCAGTTCGTGGTAAACAACCACTACCCTATTTTCTCTGATTTTGACTACTCTAGGTACTTCATATAGGTATAATCAGGTAGCATTTGCCTTTTGTTTTAAGCCAGCATAGTATCCTCAAGATGTATCCAGGTTGTAGCATATGACAGGATTTCCTTCATTTTTAAGAATGGATATGATTCCATTGTGTGTATATGCCAAGTTTTCTTTTTGTAAAGTTTTATTTATTTTTTTTTTTTAAGTAATCTCTACACCCAGCATGGAGCTTAAACTCATGACCTCCAGTTCAAAAGTCAGATGTTCTCTCGACTCAGCCAGCCAGCCAGCCACCACATACCAGGTTTTCTTTATTCATTTGTTGTTGGATATTTGGAATGATTCCTGCTTTTGGTTCTTCTGAATCATGTTGCAGTCAACATTGGTGTGCAAATATGCTTTGTAGTTTTGATTTGTTTTTGCCTAATAATGAGTGATGTCTTGAGCAAGTTTTCATGTGCCTTTTAGCCACCTCTATGTCTTCTTTAGAAGATGTCTCCTCAGCTCCTCTACCCATTTTTAGTTTTAAATTAAAAACTTTATTTAAAGATTTTTAAAATCTTTTTAAAGATTTTCATTTATTGGGGCGCATGGGTGGCTCAGTGGGTTAGGCTGCTGCCTTCAGCTCAGGTCATGATCTCAGGGTCCTGGGATCGAGTCCCGCATCAGGCTCTCTGCTCAGCGGGGAGCCTGCTTCCCTCTCTCTCTCTCTCTGCCTGCCTCTCTGTCTGCTTGTGATCTCTCTCTGTCAAATAAACAAATAAAATCTTTAAAAAAAAAAAGATTTTCATTTATTTATTTGAGAGAGGGAGAAAGAGTGTGACTGCATAAGCAGGGGGAGGCACAGAATGAGAAGCAGGTTCCCCTCTGAGCAAGGAGCCTGCTGGAGAGCTAGGTCCCAGGACGCCCAGATCATGACCTGAGCTGAAGGCAGCCACTTAACTGACCGAAGAACCAGCCACGTGCCCCCATGTCCAGTTTTTACTCAAATTGTTGTTATTTAGTTGTTTGGGTCCTTTAAGATATTAACCCCTTTATTAGATACACGATTTGCAAATACCTTCTCTAGATCAGTCGTTACCCTTTTTATTTTGTTGATGATTTCCTTCGCTGTGCTGATGTATTTTATTTTGATACAGTCCCCCTCGTGTATTTTTGCTTTTGTTGCCATTGCCTTTGAAGTCAGGTAAAAAATATGGGCAAGATTGATATGAAGGAGCTTAAGACCTATCCCCTCTTTTATGGTTTTATGGTTTTTAATCTTAATCCACGTGAGTTAATTTTTGATTATAATGGAAGGTACTAGTCCAGTTGCAGTCCTTTGGCAAGTAGCTGTCCAGTTTTTCCAGCTACATTTACTGAAGAGATTTGTATGTTCGCCATTGTATATTCTGGTCTACTTTATCTTAAATTAATAGACCATATATGTATAGATTGATTTGGGGGCTCTCTTTCTGTTCCATTGCTCTAATGTCTATCTTTATGTGAGCACCATACTATTTTGGTTACCATAGCTTTGTAATATAGTTTGAATTCAGGGACTGTGGTGCCTCCAGCTTTGTCCTTGTTTCTCAAGATTGCTTTGGCTATTTAGAATTTTTGTGGTTCTCTACAAATTTTAGGATTTTTTATTCATTTTCTGTGGCAAATGTCATGGGAGTTTTGATGGCGATGTATTGAATCCGTAGATTGCTTTGCAGAGTGTGGACATTTTAACAGTATTCTTGCAGTCCATGAGCATGAACCATCTTTCCATTTATTTGTGTTTTCTGTAGTTTCTTTCCGTGTATGTGTTTTTCGTCTCTTGCGTAAATTTATTCCTACCTATTTTATTCTTTTTTATAGAATTGTAAATGGGATTTTTTTCCCCTTAATTTCTCTTTCTGGTAGTTTGTTGGTGTATAAAAATGCAGTGTTATTGATTTCACTTACTAATTCTGACAGGTTTTTGGTGGAATCTTCAGGGTGGTTGCTTTTTTTTTCCCCCAAGATTTTATTAATTTGTTTGAGGGAGGGAGGCGGGGGAAGAGAGAGAGAGCAGGAACGTGAGCCAAGTGAGGGGCAGAGGGAGCGAGAAGCATACCCCCTTCCCCCCACTCAGTGGGCAGCCCAATGCGGAACTCAATCCCAGGATTCTGGGATCATGACCTGAGCCAAAGGCAGCAGCAGCTTAACAGACTAAGCCTCCCAGGCACCCCTCTAGGATTTTCTATATATGAAGGATTTGCAAATGGTTATACTTTCATTTTCCAATTTGGATGACCTTTATTTCTTTCTCACATGTAATTGCTCTGGCCAGAACTTCCAGTACTAGTGGTGATTGGGCATCATTGTGGTTCTCATCTTTTTTTTTTTACTTTTAAGATTTTATTTGTTTTCAAGCAAGAGAAGGAGATAGGGCACAGAGGGAGAGGGACAAGGAGAGGGATAGGCAGACTCCCCACTGAGTAGAGAGCCTGATGAAGGGTTCGATCCTAAGACCCCGAGACCATGACCTGAGCTGGAGGCAGACGCTTAACTCACTGAGCCACCCAGGTACCCCCTTCTTTTAAAAAGATGTATTTATTTATTTTAGAGAGTGAGAGCACGAGCTGGGGGAGGGGCAGAGAGAGAGGAAGAGAATTTCAAGCAGACTCTCAGCCAAGCACAGAGCCAAACATAGGGCTCCAGCTCATGACTCTAAGATTATCACTTGAGCCCAGATTAGGTGTTGGACACTTTATCGACTGAGCCATGTAGTCACTCTGTATTCCTCATGTTAAAAAAATCAGCTTTTTGCTGTTGAGTATGATGTTAACTGTGGGCTTGTCATATATATGGCCTTTATCATGTGCAACTATGTTCCCTCTGTACACACTTTCTTAAAAGTTCTTATGATTGGATGTTGAATTTGCCAAATATTTATCTGCATCTATTGAGAAGATCATAATATTTTTATCATTTTGCTAATAACGGTGTCTCTCATTGTTTTGGGAATGTTGAACAATCTTTGCATCCCTGGAATAAAAATCCCACTTAATCGTGGTGTATGATTCTTTTAACGTGTTGTTGAATTTGTTTTGCTAATAATTTACTGAGATTTTTTTTTAACATTTTATTTATTTATTTGAGAGAGAGAGATACAGTGAGAGAGAGCATGAGCGAGGAGAAGGTGAGAGGGAGAAGCAGACTCCCTGTGGAGCTGGGAGCCTGATGTGGGACTCGATCCCTGGACTCCAGGATCATGACCTGAGCTGAAGGCAGCCGCTCAACCAACTGAGCCACCCAGGTGCCCTTATTGAGGATTTTTACATCTGTCTTCACCAGGGATATCGGCTGGGAATTTTCTTTTTGTTTGTGTGGTGTCCTTGTCTAGTTTTGGTATTAAAAATGAGTTTGGAAATGTTCCCTCCTTTTCAGTTTTTTGGGAAATGTGTGAGAAGGGTAGATATTAAATCTTGGAATGTTTGCTAGAATTCACCAGTGAAGTTGTCTGGCCCTGCCTGGACTTTGGTTTGTTAGGAGGTTTTTGATTACTAATTCAATCTCCTTACCCATAATTAGTCCGTTCAGATTTTCTGTTTCTTCTTGACTCAGTCTTGGAAGATTTTATGTTTTTAGGAATTTATGCATTTCTTGTAGGATGTCCAGTTTGTTGGTGTGTAGTTGTTCACAGTGGTCTCTAATGATCCTTTTTATATCCTTGGAATCCGTTATAAGTCCTCTTTCATTTCTGGCTTTATTGGAGCCCTCTTTTTTTGTTGGTAAGTCTGGCTAAAGTTTTGTGAGTTTTATCTTTTCAGACAAACTATATTCTTCTGTTGGATGGAATTTTCTGTATATGTTAACAAGGTTTTGTGAACTGATGTGTGAAAGCCATTGTTTCCTTATTGATTTTCTGACTGGATGATCTATACATTGATGTAAGTGGGGCATTAAAGTCTCCCACTATTGCATTGCTATAATTTTTCCACTTATTTGTTTATTTTTCTTTTTATCAAATAGATTTTATTAATTTGAGAGAGCGCGCGTGAATGAGACTGATAGGAGAGCCTGAACGAGGGCAGGGAGGGAGCAGAGAGAGAGGGAGAAGCAGACTCCCTGCCCAGCAGGAAGCCCCATGTTGGGCTCTATCCCAGAAACCTGGGATCATGACTTGAGCCAAAGGCTGCTGCTTAACTAACTGACTGAGCCACCCAGGTGCCCCTCAGTTTTTCCATTTAGATAATGGTATTATTTGCTCTCTATATTTAGGTGTTCCTATGTTGGTTCGTGAATATTTACAAATTTTGTAAATATTTCTTCTTGCTGGGTTGACTCCTTTATCCTTCTGTAATACCTAACTTTGTCTTTTCTTGCAGTCTTTGTTTTAAAGTCTGTTTTGTCTGATAGAAGTAATAGCTATCCCAGCTTTTTTTTTTTTCCATTTGCATGAAGCACCCTTCTTCATTGTTTTATTTTCAGTTTGCATCCTTTTCCATTTCTGGGCTTTCATTTGGTGTGTGTCCTCACATCTGAAGTGAGTCTCCCTAGGGCAGCATATAGATGGGTCTTATTGTTGTTGTCGTTGTTGTTAAAGATTTATTTATTTATTTTAGAGAGAGGGAGAGAAAGCAGGGAAAGGGACAGAGAAGGAGGGAGAGAATCCCCAGCAGAATACCCCACCCCCATCCCAGAGCCTGACGCAGGGCTTGATCCCAGTACCCTGAGATCCTGACCTGAGCTGAAACCAGGAAATCTGATGCTTAGCCAACTGAGCCCCTCCCCCCGCGCGGCTGCCTGGGCTGCCCTGAGTGCCCTGGGTCTTGTTGTTTGGAATCTATTCAGGCACTTTGTGTCTTTCAAAGTATTTCGTTTATTTACATTTAAACTAGTTATTAGTAGGTTTGTCCTTACTGCCCTTTTGTTGTTTCTCTCTGTTTTTGTGGTTCCTCTCTATTCCTTCTCTTGTTTTCTTCCCTTTTGGTTTGATGACTCTCTACTTAAGGATAGCAAGTTAATTTTCTACTTTCAACATAATGATAGTTCAATTTGAATACATTCTAAAGCTCAGCGTTTTTACTCTTTTCCCCCCCATTTTAAGGTTTTAATGTAACATGTTAGATTTTAAAATTTTGTATCTCAACTATTATTACAGTTTTTACTACTTCTGCTTTTTAGTTAGCATACTGGCTTTTTTTTTTTTTTTTAAGGTGGGATCTACTGTTTATTTTCATTAAAACTGACATTTAAGAAAAGTGTATGCAGCTCGAGGCGGTGGTTGAGGCTGCGGTAGGTGGGGACCTGGCGGTAGGTGGGGACGCGGCGGCGCTGCTCCTCAGCTGTCGCCTGGAAGGCCCGCGGCGCCGCCAGCTCCTTGCGCGAGCTCTTGTCCATGGCACGCAGGGCGGCGGCCGCCCGAGCTGCCCGACTCTCCCCACCGCCGCCGCCCTCGCACCGCACTTGTAGGCGAGTCTGGAGGTCGAGGGTGGAGGAGAAGTCAGTCCCGAGCTGCAGCAGAACTCCCGAGAGGGAGTTCCCAGAGCACCGCCGCCCAGGCCGGCCCCTCCTGCACACTCCCCCTCGCAGCGAGGCTGCCCTGCACCCGCGCCCGCCGCCCGCCCCCCGCCCCCGCTGCGATGATCTTCCCCAGCAGCAGCGGCAACCCCGGGGGCAGCAGCAACCGCAGGACGCCCTCTCGCAAGCAGCAGTCTCTGGTCCCAGCGCACCCCAGGGCCCCTCCCAGCCCCAGCACCACCAGCAGTAATAACGACAGCAGCAGCAGTAGCAACTCAGGATGGGACCAGCTGAGCAAAAGGAACCTCTGTATCCGAGGGCTGCCTCCCAACAGCACAGACCAGGACCTGGTGAAGCTGTGTCAGCCATATGGGAAGATCGTCTCCACGCAGGCAATTTTGGATAAGACAACAAACAAATGCAAAGGTTATGGTTTTGTCGACTTTGACAGTCCTGCAGCAGCCCAGAAAGCTGTGTCTGCCTTGGAGGCTAGTGGGGTTCAAGCTCAAATGGCAAAGCAACAGGAACAAGATCCTACTAACCTATACATTTCTAATCTGCCACTGTCCATGGATGAGCAAGAACTTGAAAATATGCTCAAACCATTTGGACAGGTTATTTCTACAAGGATACTGCGGGATTCCAGTGGCACCAGTTGAGGTGTTGGCTTTGCTGGGATGGAATCAACAGAGAAGTGTGAAGCCGTCATTGGTCATTTTAATGGAAAATTCATTAAGACACCACCTGGAGTTTCTGCTCCTACAGAACCTTTGTTGTGTAAGTTTGCGGACAGAGGACAGAAGAAGAGGCAGAACCCAAACAAATACATCCCTAATGGAAGACCATGGCATCCAGGAGGAGAGGCTGGAATGACACTTACTTATGACCCAACCACAGCTGCTCTACAGAACGGATTTTATCCTTCACCATACAGTATTGCTACAAACCGAATGATCACTCAAACTTCTCTTACATCCTATATTGCATCTCCTGTATCTGCCTACCAGGTGGCAAAGGAAACCAGAGAAAACAGGTATCGGGGCTGCTCTGCTATCAAGGTGCAAAGTCCTTCTTGGATGCAACCTCAACCCTATATCCTACAGCACCCCGGGTCTGTGTTAACTCCCTGGATGGAGCACACCATATCACTACAGCCCGCGTCTATTATCAGCCCTCTGGCCCAGCAGATGAGTCATCTGTCACTAGGCAGCACCGGAACATACATGCCTGCGACATCCGCTGTGCAAGGGGCTTATTTGCCACAGTACACACACGTGCAGACGACAGCCGTTCCCGTTGAGGAAGCAGGTGGACAGCAGCAAGTGGCTGTCGAGACGTCTAATGACCATTCACCATATTCCTTTCAACCTAGTAAGTAACTGTGAGATGTACAGAAGGGCGTTCTGACATGAAGAAGGGTGTGAAGGCTGAACAATCATGGATTTTTCTGATCAATTGTGCTTTAGGAAATTATTGACGGTTTTGCACAGGTTCTTGAAAACGTTATTTATAATGAAATCAACTACAACTATTTTTGCTCTACGTTCTATAAGGTGCATAAAACCCTTAAATTCGTCTAGTAGCTGTTCCCCTGAACAGGTTTATTTTAGTAAAACAAACAAACAGCAAAAAAAAAAAAAAAGATTTTTTTCAAATGTTACGATGCCAAAAAAAAAAAAAAAAAGGAAAAGAGATAAAAAAGTAAGAAAAAAGAAAACTTCAATTTTCTGGGTATGCACAAAGACCATGAAGAGTTATCCAAGTGCATGACCAGGTTTTTGTGGGTTTTGTCCATTTTGTGTTTATTTGCGTTTCCTTCAGCTGTATGCAGTGGGCTCTGACGTTTAAGTAGTCCGACTTCCCCCATGGTGTTCCGTGCTTGCGAGTGTGAGTGTCGCTGTATCCAGTGTTGCCCTCCGCGTCTCTCTTCTTAGCTTTTCCGTTTTTCTTTCAACGTAGTGTGAAGTGTCTTCCCTTTTCTATGAATTCCAATTTGCCTTACCTCCTTTGATGCTGTAGCTGTTTCAGTAAAAGTTCAAACTAATGATGTAGAACGCTTTGACCAAATGAGCTGGTCTGTTCTGCCTTGTAAAACAGCAGCATAGGGCTTTTAAAAGGTAGTCCATAAAAGTTGCTGGAATTTTGGCTTTTTTAAATATGTAGTAGGTGTTTTTAATGATTTTTCACATAATGTGTAACGTAGTGAAATGCAGGAAGGGACAACTGTTTTGTGTGAAACACATTTTTGACTGAGGAACTTTTAATAGGGTAACTTGTTTGTAAGGCTCTTCGCCAACAGTTTCCTCTGATAGTTTGACCGATTTAGGGTATCTGCTGTATGATGCAATGTAAAATCTTTTTTGCCTTTTTTTCAGGAAAAAAAAAAAAACTAACTCGATGTTCTAAATTTAGTGTAGGTAGCGTTGGGGTTGGGGGTGGGGAGGAGGGTGGGGCGGGAGTCACCGGATGTTTTGTCCTTCCTTTATACTAATGCTAGTGCTTTAGACTGAGAACTACACCTGAGATCTGGCAAACCGAAAAACGTTGCTATTGCAACTAAATGGCAAAAGCTAAAAGTAAGGATTTTATCTTCAAACATAAGCTGAGGTAGGAATAGAAGCAAAATGATTGGCTCCTAGCTCTCTCTATTACATAAATTTGAGAAATCAAAATTACTTGGCACTTTTAAAGGTAACTTCACCAAAGACCGAAGGGCCAGTAACCAGTAGCTCCACCTTCTCTCAGCGTCATATCTTCTGTGCTCTTTATTTTTGCTGGACCAGTTTGCGGTTAGGAGAATGTGCCTTTTTTGTACCTTTGCATTTAGGTTTTATAATTTTAATTCATGTATGGACACACACCAACAAACAAAAAAGCATGAAGGAAGATTTGGATCCAAGCAGTGCTACACTTTACATCATCACTACAAGTGTTAAGTGTCAAGAGAAACCCATTTTGAAACTGTGAAATTCCTGATTCATCAATACACAGTTATTTCTACTTTAGTACATAGAAGATAATTCACTGTTATTGAAGCTCTTTTATTAAGACAATTGCATACGTTTGAAAAGCAATGGTAAATTAAGTTGTCTTCCAAAACTGTGTACTTCTCTGGACAACTGTGTGTGATCAGTTATCTACCTCAGAGTCTGTTTTCTTTTGTGCTGGGACAGGTTGCTGGCCCTCCCTGTTTCCACAGACCAAATCCTCCTAGCTCAGGAGCTAGGGCTAAGCAGTTTTTTCTTTCCAGTATTTTTTAGTTCTTAAATTTTATGCTTGTATTTGATTATAGATGTCAGTGACATTTCATAGTTTCAGAAGTCCTTGCTGCTCTGAGAAGTGTAGATTCTGGTGAAAATTACATAGTCCTAAGAGAAATGTGTTTTGTTTTTGTTTTTGTTTCCTTTTTTAAAGTTGTGGTTCTATGCTCCCTGGAATATTACTGCTTTGTGAAAGTCCAGAGCGAATGCAGCGCCCTCCTTGGACCTAGTACATTTATAAACCTGGGTCTCTCACTACTTGATATTTTTGCATTAGTTAAGACAGAAATCTGATAGCTCGGTTAGAGGGGAGGGGAAATCTGCTGCTAGATATGTCTGAATTAAGTGCCATACTCGTCTGGGTAAGATTTGGGAAACATAACCTCTGTACATAAAATAAAAAATAAAAAATAAAAAAAATCAGTTAAACATCACATAGTAGACAGCCATTACATTATAAAAAAATTAATTTATGAAGAAAGACCTTTTGTACAGATTGGAAGAAAAGATTTTCATAGAGATATCTATATGATCAAGAGAGTTACTTTTTTATTTTTGTTTTACTAGTGCCACAAACTTGCCAGTGGTAACTTATTTGTCCGGTTCAAGATAACTCTGTAGTTTTCCTTCCTAGGACTTGTTGTTAAACGCCAAAAGACATTTTTGAACTGTACATTTGATCAGATTGTTAGCTTTTTCTGTTTTATTTCTTTGAATAAAAAACATCTGAAATTTAAAAAAAAAGTGTATGCATCCATTTAATATTCAGTTGATAAATTTTTGTGAATGCCTCTTATGTACAAAGTTGGATTTAAACTAATGAACTGGTTAACGCTGATGTTACAAAGTCCTTTTAAATATTATTATTCAAAATAAATCTTGCTTTCTGTGGTACACACAGATGTGCTTTCAAATTAAGTTTCTCAATTTCCAGAATGCCTCCTTTAAAACAGAAGGGAACGAATAAAACAGAAGGGAACACATACTGACAATGCTGTTTTTTAATGCCTAACCATTTCAAAATCCACTGGAATATCCACTATCTTATCTTGTATGTACCTTTATGAGACATTTTTTTACTGTCACACTTTTTTTCCTTTAAAAAAAAAAAAGATTTATTTTTTTATTTATTTGAGAAAGAGAGCGCACAAATCAGGGGCCAGGGCAGTGGGAGAGGGAGAAGCAGAGCCCCTGGCATGGAGCTCGGTCCTAGGACCCGAGGTAATAACCTGAGTCAAAGGCAGATGCGCTTATAACCAACTGAGCTACCCAGGTGCTGCTCCTCATAGGTCTTTTTCTCACAGTGTTTTTTTTGTCTTGAAGAAGTGCCTTTACCTATTCTTGTAGAGCTGGCTCTTTTAGTTGTGATGAACTCCTCAGCTTTTGTTTGTCAGGACAGCCTTTTACCTCTCCTTCAATTCTGAAAGTAAACTTTTTAAAAGAGATTTTATATCTTTAAGTAATTGCCACACCCACTGTGGGGCTCGAACTTACAATCCTGAGATCAAAAGTCACTTGCTCTGGGGCACCTGGGTGGCTTAGTCGTTAAGCGCCTGCCTTCAGATGGGGTCATGATCCCAGGGTCCTGGGATTGAGCCCCGCATTGGGCTTCCTGCTCCACAGGAAGCCTGCTTCTCCCTCTCCCACTCCCCCTGCTTGTGCTCCCTCTCTCACTGTGTCTCTCTGTCAAATAAATAAATAAAATATTACCAAAAAAAAGTCACTTGCTCTATTGACTGAGCCAACTAGAAAACCCCTTGCCCTTCAGTTCTGAATGGTAACTTTGTGGGGAAAATATTCCTTTTTTTTTTTTTTCCATTTTATTTTATTTATTTTCAGTGTTCCAGAAAGTGGGGAGAATATTCCTTTTGGAAGTTTTTCCCCATCAGTGCTTTGAGTATACTATGCATCTCCCTTTTGGTATGCAAAGATTCTGCGAGAAATGTGATAATAGTCTTATGGAGGTTCCCTTGTATATAACAGATTGTTGTTTTTACTGCTTTTAGTATTCTCTGTTGTGTGGTTTCTCTCTGGACATTTTAATTGTAATGTGTTGTGGTGTGGGTCTCTGTTGGATTTAATCTTTTGAAACTCTGGGCTTTCTGGATCTGGGTATTTGTTTTCTTCCACAGGTTGGGAAGTTTTTAGCTGTTTTTTTTTTTTTTCTTTTTTCTTTTGTTTTTTTAAGATTTGTATTTATTTCTTGGAGAGGGAGAGATCACAAGTAGGCAGAGAGACAGGCAGAAAGAGAGGGGGAACCAGGCTCCCTGCTGAGCAGAGAGCCTGACTCGGGGCTCAATCCCAGGACCCCGGGATCATGACCCGAGCCGAAGGCAGAGGCCCAACCCACTGAGCCACCCAGGTGCCCCTAGCTATTTCTTAATATAAATGTTCTGGCCCTTTCTCTCTTTTCTTTCTGGAAAGCAAGCAATGTGAATGTTATTCTACCTAATGTTGTATAGGTCCCTTAAGCTAGCTAGCTTCCCATTTTAAAGTTAATTTTTTTGTTCTGTTTTCGTGAACAAAACAAAGATTTTTTGTTTTTTATTCCTGCCTTGTCTTCCAGATCATGGATTGCTTCTTCAGCTTCATCTAGTCTGCTGTTGAACCCGTCTGCTGTAGTTTTCAGTTTGCTTATTATATTCTTCAGATTTGGGGCTTTGGTATTTTCTTATATTTTCTGTCTCTCGCTGAGGTTTTTGCTGTGTTAATTAATTTTTCTCAGTTCAGTGAGCATCATTATGATCATTATTTTGGACTCTAAATCACGTAAATTACTTACCTCCATTTCACTAATGTTTTCCTCTGGTTTTTTATCGTGTTCTTCTGTTTGGAACATATTCCTGTGTATCCTCCCGTTGCCTGACTCTCCATGTTTGTGTCTGGTTGTTAAGCAAAACAGGTGTCTCTTCCAGGCAAGGAGTGACCTTGTGTAGGAGATGAACCTTATCCTTTAAACACACCTGCTCTAGCGCTTGTCTTTCTCTTTGGTCTTTGTAATTGTCTAGGCAGCCTGATTTATTCTTCCTGGGTCCAGTTGTTGAGGAAGTGCCAAGATCTGAGAGTATTGCAGAGGAAGGGATCTCATTCTTCCACTAGTTTCCGGCTAATTAGAAGCTAGACCTGTAGGCAGCAGCTTTTAATTTATCAGAGTGACATACAGTCCAGTGGGATGGCATTCACAAATCATGCTGTACTCCATCCAGACCAGGCAATCTGGATGTGTCCCCTTGGTGACAGTTGCCAAATCAGGGCTGCTAGAGAGTATGAGCTCTTGTGGGAGATACTGGCAAGCTGTAGCAAGGCTGAGGGAGAATGCAAAGGTGGCATCCACTGGCCTACATTCTCTGAGAGCACATTTGCAGCCTCTTTGTGAGTGGTAATTGTGAGTCATTCTCTTTAGGCCGAAGCTTCAGTACAAGTAAATAGACCTCTGCGTATAGAGACTGAAGCTATGTTTTGTTCTGCTGTGTCTGCACTGCCCTGTGGGTGGTACAGTGCTAAGAACTGTGTCTCTGATAGTTTCAGACCCATCGAGGCCAGAAGCACAATCCTTCCTGACCATGAAGGCAAGGCATTAAAGGGCATATCCTGTGTGGACTGTGCACAACCGCTGTCTTTGGCAGGGTGGTGAGGGTCACGTGGGAGCAGAGTGCACTTACAAATGGTAGCAGGTTAGAGGGAGGAGAATGCAAATATGGCTCCTGTGGGAATTGGTGCTAGCAAGGTATGAGGACTGTGCAAAAATGGTGCCTGTCACTGCCTCTGTCCCTAAAGGGAGTTCTAACAGGCTCCTGCTCCTCTGGCAGGTGCTTTACTATTAGCAAGTGAATCTTCAGTTGTGCTCTAGGAGCTTTTCAAACTGCCCCTCTTGTGCTGGCCCCCAGGGCCAGTGAGTCCTTGTGTGAGCCCTTTAATAGTGAATTCTCTG
This sequence comes from Lutra lutra, assembly GCF_902655055.1. NCBI lineage: Eukaryota > Metazoa > Chordata > Mammalia > Carnivora > Mustelidae > Lutra > Lutra lutra. The sequence goes on along the minus strand of NC_062295.1, from coordinate 19,906,644 downwards.
TTCCCTACAACCCCTATGGTCTTCTTGGATATAAGTAAGCCTCATTGGTTTCAAAGGACATTTGGGGGGCTTATCTCTGGTGGAGGTCTCAAGAGTTGAGGTGCTTGATGTGGATCACAAATGCCTCGTTTCTCACAGAGAAACTCTGTTAGAGCCTTCCTGATTGTATTTTGTCATGCTCAAGGTCGGATTTTTGAGGAGACTCTGCCAAGCCTTCAGGTCTTGATGTAGCCCTTTTATCCTTTGTTGTGGAGGAGCTATTCAGCCAGTTTTGGGATCTTTTTCAGGGGTGACTTTTTATGTAGATGGATATTTTTTGTGTCTGTGGGAGGAGGTGAGTTCAGATCTCCCCACACGGCCATCTTGAACCACCTCCAATGTTGTTTTTAAAATATTTGGTAGAATTCACCAGTGAAGCCATCTAGGCCAAGCTTTTCTTTGTTTGGAAGTTTTTGATTATCGATGTTCCTGCGGCAGGCATGTTGAGGTTTTTTTCTTCTTGAGATAGTTTTGGTAATTTCTGTTTCTACTCATTTGTCCCCTTCATTTAGATTATTTAGTTTGTAAACGTATAATCATTCATAGTGTTCTCTTACAGTTCTTTTATATTCCGGGAGAACGGTAGTACAGTAGTTCTTTGTCCCTTCTTATCCATGGGGATGCATTCCTCGACCTCCCATGGCTGCCTGAAACTGCAGGTAATTCCCAACCCTGCATATAGTGTGTTTTTTCTCATACATACCGAGCTGAGACATTCCTAGTTTATAAATCAGACCCAGTAAGAGATTAACAACACTAAATGCAAAATAAGGCAATTACAGCAATTTACGCTAATGAAAGGTATGAGAATGTGGACTTTCAGAATATATTATTGTACTATGCTCACCCTTTGTCTTGTGATGACGTGAAATGATAAAATGCCTGTGTGAGGGGCGCCTGGGTGGCTCAGTGGGTTAAGCCTCTGCCTTCGGCTCAGGTCATGGTCTCAGGGTCCTGGGATCGAGCCCCACATCGGGCTCTGTGCTCAGCAGGGAGCCTGCTTCCCTTCCTCTCTCTCTCTCTGCCTGCCTCTCTGCCTACTTGTGATCTCTGTCAAATAACTAAATAAAATCTTTAAAAAAAAAAATGCCTGTGTGATGAGACGAAGTAAGGTGAATGACATCGGTGTAATGATGTAGCATTAGCTATTATTTATCTTCTGATAAGTCAGAAGGAGGATCACCTGCTTTTGGACCATGGTTCACCCCAGGTAATTGAAAGAGCAGAAAGCAATGAGGATATGCAGGCTGGGGAACTATTGTCATGTCCTTACTTTTCATTTCTGATCTTATTTAATCACACTTTGTCTGCTGTTTTCATAGTCTAGGTAAGGATTTGTTAATTTAAAAAAACCTAATTTTTAGTTTGCTTGATTCTATTTTTCTATTCTCTGTTAACCTTTGCTTTAGTTTTTATTATGTCCTTTTTTATGCTGGCTCTGGGCTTAGTTTGCTCTTTTTCTAGTTGCTTTAAAGTTAGACTGTTGATTTGAGATCGTTCTTCATTTTTAATGTAGACATTCATAGCTATAAATTATTTTCTGAGTACTGCTTTTGTTGCATCCTAATGTTTTGGTAACGTTTGTATTTTCATTTTCATTAGCCTCAAGTTGTTTTCTAATTTTCCCTGTGATTTATTCTTTGAATTATTTTTTATTTAAAAGTGGATTCTTGTTGGTAATTTTTCCAATTTTTCTTCTGTTATTTCTAGTTTCATTCCATTGTGGTTGGAGAAATACCTTGTAGGTTTCAGTGAATTTAAATTTATTGAGGATTGTTTTGTTACTTAACATATAGTCTATCCTCTAGAATGTTCTATGCATACTTGAGAAGAGTGTGTGTTTTGCTTCTGTTGGGTGGGATGTTGTGTACATATCTGTTATATCTAGATGATTTATAGTATTCGGGTCTTTGATTTCCTTGTTGATCTTCTGTCTGGATGCCCCAGCCATTGCTGAGAGTGGGCCTTTTGAACCTCCAAGTATTATTCTTCAACTGTCTGTTTCTCCTTTCTATTCTCGTTGTTTGCATTTGTATTTTGGGGCTTCTTGCTTGCTTATAATCGTTATTTATTGAGATGCCAGTTTTCTTTTGGTTACTCTTTGCATGAAAGATATTTTTTCATGTTTATTTTTTTTAAACTCTTTGTGTCTTTGGGTCTATAATAAATTCCATATAAGGAGCATATTATGGGATCATATTTTAAAATCAGTTTTGGCAATCTGTGTCTTAATTGATGCATTTAAGCCATTTACATTTACAGTGTTTACTGGGAAGAACTACTTCCCCTTTGCTCTTTGTGTGTGGTCACCGAAGCCTCTGACCACTTTGTGGTCAGGCAGTGACCTGATCGTTCCTTGAATGCGTGGATCCGGCAAAGAAAGGGGAAAAAAAGTCCTAAATTTCCTGGACAGATGTTGCCCAGGAAGCCACTTTAACCCAACGTAATAGAAATAGTGGCTGGTCTCTGAACTGCCCACAGTTCTCTGCCAGGTGATCAAAACACATAACGCCGTGTTTGGGGAGAGATTACGTCCCTCTTGTCCACCCTGGCACCAGTAAGCTTCAGCAGGAACGTAAGCTGCCGCACGTACGGGTTTTTGCCTCCGTGCTGGTAGATGGGGGAGTGGTGCTCCTACACGATAGGCAGAAATTCAGCAAAGTTTTCCAGCCTCTTTCTTCGTTAAGCACTCTGTGTTATTGCGGTTGTTTGACTAGACTGCGGAGTTCTGAAATAATTGATTGGAATAGTTCTTGCCAGCTTAATACTGTTTCAGCAGGACTGATTCTTAGAGCTTCTTTCTCTGTCATTTTCTTTGACCTTGGTCTTTTCTTTATATGCAGTTGACCTTTGAGCAGTAGATGTCTGAACTGTGCAGTACACTTACATATGAATTTCTCTGTAACTACAGTACAGTTCTGTAAATGTGTTAACTGTGACTTTGTAAGTATGAGTTTTAATATTTTCTTTTTTCTAGCTTTTACTATAAGAATACAGTATACAATAAAACAGCATAAAAATATGTATTAGTTGACTCTCTCTGTTATCGGTAAAGCTTCTCATCAGTTGTAGGCTGTTAGTAGTTAAGTTTTGGGGGAGTTAAAGTTATATGGGGATGGTTAGCTATACTGGTAGGTGCCCCAACCCCCATGTTGAGGGATCAGCTGTATTGACATTTTATTTGAACAATTTGCTGGCCAAAGTCTGTGAATGAATCTATTCGAAGTGAATTTTAAGTTTAATTTTAGGTGAACTGAATTTATAAAGTTATATTTGCTGATTTAACTTAACATTTAACTTAATATTGGCCAATATCGGTTGGAAATAATTTTAACTATTAGTGATTTTTATTTTAAATAAATGTAAAAGAATAGCCACATTAAGTTTGAATCAACAATTAAAATCTACCTTGGATAGTAAAATTATGAGGGTAAGGAAATGGTCCTTCATATTTTATGATGTTAACAGACTTCATTTGAAGTTTCAATGGGTAAAACGAATGGATTTGTAAAGTGATGAAAGCTACTTAGTCTTGAGCTCCTGCTGTATTCTTAGAACACCAAAAGATGCAGTTAGGTAATCTGTTTTTATCCTTCTATCATCCCCACCAAGTAGGTCTTTTCTCTTTCTGGTTGAGAAAGTAGATGCTTAGGGAAGTTAAGTGTATTTTTTTGGTGGGGGAGAGGGGTGGGAGCAGCATACCAGGTGTTAAGTCATAGAGGTAGGAAACAAGTTCAGGTGTTTCTGGCTTTTTGTACTTGACTGAGCTGTTTTTGATAATAGCATATAACGACTTTGAGGACTTCTCAGAAATGCTAGAATGAGAACTATTTATTGTGTGTAGGAGAGTTTTCCTATAATGAAATATTAGGGACTGATGTTTTCACTGAAGTAGTGATTCTTTATTGCTAAGTATTTTGGTTTTTGGTTTGTGATTTTTGGTGTTTTGTTTTGTTTTTACACAGTTGACTTTTGAACAACATAGGTTTGAACTGCATAGGTACATTTCTATACTGTTTTTTTCCCCAATACAGATCCTGGAAAAATGTATAGAGATTGGCAACAATTTAAAAAAAAAAATTTGTTCTCAAACCACGAGCCTAGAATTATTGAAAAAGCTAAGCAAAGATACGACATACCTTGAGAAAGGTCTGTCATGAATGCATAAAGTATACATAGATACCCATCTATTTTATCGTTTGCTGCCATAAAATATTCACAGATCTATTACAAAAAGTTAAAATCTGTCAAAACTTGTGTATACAAATACTTACAGACCATACTTGCTGCCATTTGCAGGCAAGAGAAATGTAAAGAAACATAAAAAGGGAGTATTAAGTCATAACTGCATAAAATGAACTGTGGTCCAAGAGAGTACTATTGTAATAATTTCCTAATGCCCTCGTGTTGCTACTGTGGTGAACTCAAGTGTTGTATCTACTTAACTTAAAACAGCGGGTGACATTAATCATCTCTGCGTGATCAGTTCATCTTTCCAGTGAATTGCAGTAACAAGTGATCTTTTGAGGTCCTCATGTGTTTTCCATTGTGTTTAGTGCAATGCTGTAAACTTTGAATAACACCATGGGACCCATAGGAAGTGCTCCCAAGAACAGAGAAGAGTCATCGTGTTACAAAAAATTCTTGAATTGCTTGATGTGTACTGTGGATTGAGGTCTGCAGCTGGGTTGCCCAGCACTTCAATATAAATGATTCTAGCATAAGGGCCATTGTTTCTTAAAAAAGAAAAAAGGAAATTGCTGAAGTTGTCGTTGTAGTTAACACCAGCAGGCATGAAAACCTTTCACTTTTTGCAATTTTCGTATTGAAAATGAGGCTTTTATGAGGGTGTGTGATTGCTGTAAGGGTGGTATACCAATATAGACTCTAATATGACTTAAGAAAAAGTGAAGTCATGACATCCTTAAGCAAAAGGAAGGTAAAGGCTCTGACGTTGGAGAATTTAATACCAGCAAAGGATGGTTTGATAATTTTAGAAAGTGATTTGCTTTAAAAAATGTCAAGACAATAGGAGAAGCAGCTTCTGTTGACCAAGAGACAGCAAACAAGTTTCAGATGCATTAAAAACATCATTGAGGAAAAGGGATATCTGCCTGAATAGGTTTGTTTTTTGTATTTTTTTTTAAGATTTTATTTATTTATTTGACAGAGAGAGATCACAAGTAGGCAGAGAGGCAGGCAGAGAGAGAGGAAGGGAAGCAGGCTTCCCGCTGAGCAGCGAGCCCGATGCGGGGACTCGATCCCAGGACTCTGGGATCATGACCTGAGCCGAAGGCAGCGGCTTAACCCACTGAGCCACCCAGGCGCCCTTTTGTATTTTTTTTTTAAGATTTTATTTATTTATTTGACAGAGATCACAAGTAGGCAGAGAGGCAGGCAGAGAGAGAGGAGGAAGCAGGCTCCCGGCAGAGCAGAGGGCCCGATGCTGGGCTTGATCCCACGACCCTGGGATCACGACTTGAGCAGAAGGCAGAGGCCTTAATCCACTGAGCCACCCAGGCACCCCCTGAACAAGTTTTGAATGCAGACAGAAATGCCAGCATAAATATATACAATATTTATATTATATGTAAATTATCTATACAGGGGAAGGGGAAGGCTCAGGTGCAGTCCCCCAGGGCGATGCGGGGCGGGGCCAGGACAGAGGGGGGCGGGGATCCGCGCAGGGGGCGTCTCCGAGGGCCGACCCACCAACCGGCTCCTCTGGGACTCTGGCGGCGCCCCAGAGCTGGGCTCCAGTGTGTGGCTTGGCCCAGTCCTGGGTCGGGACCCCCTGTGCCTGGCGCGTGGTGGCGGCAGGGGACCGGAGCACGCCACCAAGAGAACAGCGAGCCCTCCTGTTCCCAGCCCGGACCAGACCCAGCGCAATCGCAGCGGGGGGAATGGGCGCATTCCCCTGCGGGGGTCTGGTTGGCCAGCTGCTGCTTCACCATGGCGACGGCAGCGGTTCCTAACTCTAACGGGTGGACTAGCGCCAGGCCGCGCCCCGCGGGGTGGACTCGGGCCTCTGCCACGCCACACCTGGGCCACTCTGTGCAGAGCGGAGGACCCGCGGACCAGGCACCTCCACCGTCCTGCGCTACCGCCTGCCTGGTCTAGGCGCACGGCATCGGGAGGCGACAGAGGCGCGGCGCAGGCGGCGGCCAGTGATCCGCCAAACCAAGGTGCGGGCGGAGCTGTCCCCGCAGGGCTGACGGGGCAAGGAGGGCCAGGACAGTCTGGAGTCTCTGGAGGCTGGAAATACCCAAAGTCTCCGTGAGGTCCGTTCTCTGCACTGGTGGAAAGATCTGTGAAATGCATGGAGGATCCTCTCTCCTAGCTGGATGGATGTGGGTGACTATACTTTTCACCTCAATGAAAAAGATACTATTGCATGGTAAGCGCATGCAGCCGGACTTTGTGTACCGCGATCCCACGTAGGGGGAAGTGGAGGGCTAGGTGCATTTTCTGGCGGCAGGCACCTGGGGGCAGTCAGGCAGGAGTTTGCAATAGGGACCCACCCCCCCCAGGACAGCCAGCAAAGCATGGGAAGGAGGGCAAGCGCCCAGGCCTGGCGTGGGAAGTTGCAGGAATGAGTGGCTAGGAACGACACCAGTGGCCAGAGGACCTTGGCTGCTTGGAACTACCTGAGCAGCAGTGGCGTGCGGGAGCATGGGAGCGCGGGAGCGCGGGAGCGCGCGCGAGGTGGGGGGAAGGGAGGGGCGCGCAGGCACTGCCTGGAAAGGGCAGTTGGCTTTGGATTCTTAGCCTCGCGCAGGCAGGGGTTCTGTGACACTTGGCGGGGTAGTCCGACTGGACTGGACGCTTTCTCACCGCGGACCAGGGCAGTTGTATGACCGCCAGATGTTCTCCTGGGCTGGTGGTCTTTGCTGTGGCCTAGGCCATTCCCTAGGGGCCGTGGACAGCAGGCAGACCTCTTTGACCAGAGACATCTCTGATATTGACAGACATGTGCTGGGGAAAGGGACTTTCCCTGGGGATGCCATGGATTTGGCTGATGTCATCTCATCCCAGACACAGATCAATAGACGCCTCCGTGAGATGGAAACACTGGAGGCTGAAGTGACTCATTGGAAGATGTGGTGCCCGTTTTCCACCCAGGGACCAAATACCATTGACCCAGAAACAGTGTGCAAACTGAAGAGCCACATCAGGGACCTAGAGCAGAAGCGGATGCGGGAGATGGACAAACATCAGCTGGAAGTGGCGGTGTTGAAAAACACCCACCGGCAGAAGCTAGCAGCCCTCACCGACCGGCACCGCACACAACTAATGGACTATCAACGGCAGGTGGAAGACCTGCAACACCAGGACGCTGCCAGGAACGTGAACCATGACCTTCTTGAGGAAAGGGAAACGGAGCTCAGAAGGTTGAAGGAACAACTTACACAAATGCAGCGGCTGAACGACAGTTTGAACAACGTTGCTTCGGATCTCCGAGCAGAAAAGCAGAAGTTGGTTGGCGAGCTCCAGGATGCAAGACACCAGCTGGAGGAATCTGTTCTGCGCAACAACGAAGATTCTCTGAAGAACAACATTGCTTTGAGGGCTTTAGAAATAGAGAAAGGACGGTTGGTGGCCAAGTTGTGTCGGGCCGAAAAGCAGGTGTTTGAAGAGAAGTCTGAGCAAAGTCTCCGAGAATGGTCACCGGTAGATAATGGTCATTTCATTCAACTCTGTCAAGATAAAGACCTGGAGATACTACACCTCCGAAAGAGGATCGAGCAGATGGACGCGGACCATCAGGAAACGAAGGAACTGCTGTCCTTTGCTTTGGAGGAGCAGAAGCAACTGACAGAATGTGTCCGAGAGCAGGACGAGTACATAGAGAAATGAGAGAAAGGCCAGAGCTTCAGGAGGAATTCGGTCAGTCGACCGAAACCTTAAGAAGCCATGACGTTTCACCCCCATCCGTGGAGGACAAAGACATGCGTCTCCCATCCATGACAGACCAACATCCTCATGTGGACGAAGACCTGGAGCGCCTAGCACAACAGAGTCGCGCTGTCCCTCTGGGTGACCCTAAAATCCTAGAGGAGATTGAAGATCTAGAGTGTGAAGTCTTTCAGCTCAACAGGGTAAAAGATGATCTCGAGGAGGAAATAAAGGAACAACAGAAGATCATTCACAACCAGCAGCAGGGGAAGAGAGCACTGCTGCAGTCTTTACGGGAGCAGAAGGAGAAAGTGGACCGTCTTCAACTCCGGCAGGAGGAGATGAACGCTGAACACGCTCAGCTCCTTGCAGCGAAAGACGAGATGATTCGGAATCTGCACGTCACGCTGGAAGAGCTGAGAGCCCAGTGGCCCCACAAAAGCCCACAAATCCCGAGAGAACCCTGTGAGGAAGAGGAAGTGGGAGCAAGCCAGCCTCTCCCCAGAGAGAACGGAAGTGAAGAGCGTGATCCACCTAAAGCCGAAATTCAAAGATTAGTCCAAGGAATCAAAGAACAGGAACTGGAGATGAAGCTTCTCGCTGAACAGAACATCCGACTGACCGAGCAGGTGGATCGGCTGTCCAAAGAGGAGATCGGGAAGCTCACTCGGATTATCCAGCAAAAGGATATGGAGATTCAGCATCTTTCCAGCAGAATCTCCGAGGCTTCTGACAGCCAGAACAGGCACGTGGAACACCTTCAACGGCAATTGCAAGAGTGTGCTTTGAAAAGCGAACAGATCTTGGCCGTCCTAAATGAGAAGACGAGGGAGAATAGCAATCTGAGAAGGGACTATCACGAAATGACCCATCGACTTGCTGCCAAGGATGCAGACCTCCAGAGGATGCAAGAGGAAAATCAAAAACTGTCCACGAGAGTGGAAAGCAGCGGCCAGGAGGTGGCAAGAGCCCTAGAAGGGAAACTGAAGTCATTACAGGGATTATTGCATCAAACAAATGCTGACTTGGAGGTGAAGGAGGACCAACTCCAAGAGTTCAAGAAACAGAATGAGGTGCAGCGGGAAATCCTGGAGGACACACAGAAGAAACTCTTGACCTTAGTAAGTCAGGCCGAAGGAATGGTGGACAAAACCCTCCTAAGGGGACTCTTCGTGGGATCTTTGCAGGCAGCTGATGCGGAACGGCGGGAAGCGTTGAGGCTGATGGCAAGCGCGCTGGGGATCCGAGAGGACCAGCTGCGGCAGCTGCGCGGTCAAGAGCCCGCGGGTGTGCCCAGCGGGGCGACTGGGGGGCCCGAGTCCAGAAGCGCCCCCAACTCACCTGCGAAACCAAATCACCAAGCTGTGGCCAATCATTCCTTTTCAGAACTTTTTGTCCAGTTTCTAAAAGCGGAATCTCATTCAACTTTTCCACCGCCCAAACCCTCTGCTCATGACGTGATGCCCCCAGATTCAGGAGGAAGGGGAAAGCTGCCTAAGAAACAAGGCCCACCACGACTGAACGCTACCCTGGGATCCACACCCCGAAAAAACGATGTCAAGCCCCGCACCACAGCTGTGTCTCTTATTAACCCACCTGGACCGGAAATGGATGGATCGCAGCACCTTCTTCTAAATGCTGTCACTGATGCTTTACCCACGTACACGCCGCAAATACTGTCACCTGCCAAGAAGGGTGGAAAGGCGGCCAAACACCTCTCAGAGAAATAGATGATTGTGAGCCAGAGTGACACCAGGCTTTGAAGATCCCAAGTCACTCTGTGTGTCTACCTTATCTCCTAACGTGCTTTTTCAAAATGTCAAATGTTCGCGGTTTTGCTTTCAGCTTAAGAAACATATTCTTTTATGACTTAACAAAAAGGGGTCTCTTAATGACTGCAGAAGTATTCGCCAAAGTGAAAACACTGGTGACTTCTTTTTTTTTTTTTTTTAAGATCTTATTTACTTTTTTGACAGAAATTGAGGGCACACATACAGGGGGAGCATCAGAGGGAGAGAGAGAAGCAGGCTCCCCACGGAGCAGGGATCCTGACCTGTGACCTGATCCTAGGATCCCGGGATCACGACAGGAGCCAAAGACAGACAGTTAACAGACTGAGCCACCCAGATGCCACAGCAGTGGTGACTTTTGTAGGAGCGTTGACACTGCTGGGCTTTGGAGGCTGTGGTCAAAGGATTCTTCCAACAATGTTTGTAATGCTTTAAGGTTTTCACAAGGGCCAGGTGTCTATGTATAACTTATGTAGAGAACACATCCACTTGTTTCAGTGTTCCAGATGTATCAGATATACGAGCACGCAATCCTTGTATGGGAAACGAGGTGAATAGCAGGAAAGTACAAGATGAATATAAGGTAAAAAAAAAAAAAATGTCAATTCACTTTTCCAGTTAAGTCTCATTTCTCTTCGTTTATTTTTTATTTTCTAGTTTTTAGAAATCATTTCCTTTTCTGTTGTCTGCCAAAGCACGCTATGGGTAACCTGATTTCTCTCGGGCCTTATGTATGTTGGCCTGTTTAGGAGTATACTATTCTCTGACTTGCTGTCCACCCCCCCCCCCCCCGCAATCACTCGGCCTTAGAGACCATTTGAAATGGGAATGAATCCCATCTTACTCTGTAATTGAAAACGCAGCAGCTTATGGTTCTACCCTAAATTATATAAGTAGCCCCTCTGGATCATCCTTTAAGCAGTTTTTACCTGGAATGTCCATGGTCAACTCCCTTGTTCATTTCTTCAAAAGCCCCTTCAAATCTTCATTTGCTACATCATTGCACAGGCTGTCAGGGAACTGGAGCTTACTTGGGAAGAAACTGTGCCTGGTCCCTGTGCTAAGGAGGGCTTTTTGGCCAGGGGATCTGATCTGTGGGAGCAGAGTGGGATGGGAACATGGAGTGAGGCCATATGAGGCCCTCCAAAGTTGCCGGATGCCAAGACAACACTTCCTATTGAATCATCTTCTCAGCCTTTCCATCACAATGGACTCTGATATATGGACATCCATTTCCTGCTGAGACTCTTAAGGCATAGGACAGGTGCTACTCTAGGATGTGAAGCTGTCATGTGACCAGGAGGGAGATGTGGTCATCAAACCCAAAATGTGATAACTTCCAATGATATTCACACAGTTGATCCCAAGGGAATCGCTGGTGGCCAAGGGGTAGAAGGAAGAGCTGACGTCCTCCAGCACCATGGAATCTGGCAGTGCACTGTGGACAGAACCCCCACCTCCACCTGCAGGTAGGATATGCAGACTTTGGCTTCAGCCCGTAGCAGGAATGCCTTGGTAACTATATTAAGCTGGTGGGGGGGTCCCATGACCCAGAGAATAATAGACAGCTAGACAGGAAGTCTCAGAGTCTGTGAGAGACTGTTTCCAGGAGAGCCCAGTGCATGGCCGGCAATTGCTGCTCTCATGGTCTCTAACCAGGGCCAAGTAGGGCTGTTTCTTGCATTGGGAGCCCATGGACAACTGACAGATAGCATGGGTGGTCCAGGGACTCCAGGAAGGGGAGAGGAGGCGGCTAAAGCCTTTTGACCTGGGCACGAACAGGTGGGTTTTTTCTCAAGCTTTTCTTTAGGTAGTTAAGAGAGAGCTCTGGCTGGAAAAGGGGGTGAAAGGGAGAGGGAGAAGCAGGCTCCCCACCGAGCAGGGAACCCCCTGCCAGGCTCCATCTCAGCATCCCGAGATCAGGCCCTGAGACAAAGGCAGACGCTTCACCAACTGAGCCACCCAGTCACCCCCAACAGGTCATTTTTACTTGCACAGATCCTAGATGCTTTTGTTCAGGGGAGACCCTGCCCCCTCAGCGTGGGCTCCTTGACAAGTAACGGCTGAAATGGGCTTCCGTAAAATTTATAAACAAGGAATATGTTGCCTCTAGAACCCAGAAAGTACTGAAAGATGTTGGACTTCTGTGTCCTTTTTTTCTTTTTAAGGATTTTATTTAGTGACTTGATAGAACACGAGAGAGAGATAGAGAGAGAGAGTACAAGGGACTGGCAGGGGCAGAGGGAGAGGGAGAAGCAGGCTTCCTGGCTGATCAGGGAGCCTTGACACAAGGCTTTGTTGCCAGGACCCTGAGATCAGGATCTGAGCCCAAGGAAGACACTTCACTGACAGAGCCACCCTTGTAGGCCCTTAACAAGTTTGTCAAATATCCTCACAGTAGGATCTCCTGAATGTGATGTCCCATCTATGTTCCTGGAGAAAGATGAATGCAGTAAGATCCTGCCCACAAAGTTTGCCTGTGATAGCAGAGCGGTTTGGGTGCCCTGTGCATAACAAGGTAAGTCATGTCTCCTTCAAGGTCAAGGCACATGTGACTGAGAGGCTGTTGAAATAGGCACTGAACAGAACATATTGGCCAAATCTATCATGGCAAAATATTTGCCATCTTTAATTTGTGGGGTTCCCTCATGGTTTTTTTAATGACTTTCTTTCTTTATTGGAAAGAGAAAGCAAGGGAAAAAGCTAGCAAAGCAGCGGGGGCAGGGGGTGGTGGCGGGGCCGGAAGGGCAGAGGGAGAGAAAATCCCAAGCGGACTCCACCCTGAGCACATAGCCCGACATGGGACCCGATCCTATGACCCTGAGATCCTGACCTGAGCCAAAAGCTCAACCCACTGAGCCCCCCAGGTGTCTCCGGTGTTTTAAGGGTACAGGGATTTATTTGATCAGGTAGGGTAAGACAGGCAGATATACAAGTAACTCTCACAACGCAAGAAGCGTTTATGGACTCCCTGATCCCGAGAAAGGAGGTCCTGAGAGCCATGGAGGGCCACCCAGGGAAGCACCAGGGTCGGTCAGGAGCTGAGGGAGTGAAGGGACAGACAATTCGGCCAAGACCCTTTATTGTGGTTTCCATGGCAAGGGGCAGGTGAATCCGGGGAAGCACCTTTAAGACTGCCGAGTTTGTGTCATGTCAGTGGGTTCCGGGACACGGTGGTGTCTGTCTGGAGTCGTCTGTCCCTGCCCCTGGGGTGATCAGGGCAGGGGATAGTGGCCCAGAGTAAGAGTTTCTTACAAGAGGTGGTTGGGGTTAAAGGCTCCAAATTGGTTGCTTTACATGTGCAAGCTTTGCCGGTAGGCAAGCTGCTGAGCATCTCTAGGAATTAAGTAAGCCTGCCAGGGACAGTCCCTCCAAAGTCAGCAAGGCCTGAGATGTCAAAGCATTAAATACAGAGGGTAGAATCTATGGTATTATACTTGCTATACACAGAACTTGAATTAAGTCCACGAAGGTTAGTCTGCCGGTGCATCTTAGAACCAATGTTGTAGAGGCACAGAAGGCAATCGGCCTCCTTTTAATTTTGCCAATTAAATTATTTTAGAAAATTTTTGATTTCCTTTTTATTTTTTATTTTTTAGAGATTTTATGTATTCATTTGAGAGAGAGCGAGCGATCAAGCAAGTGTGACAGAGCAGGACCCAGGGCGAGCAGCAGGGAGAAGTAGAGGGAGAAACAGACTGACTCCTTGCCCAGCAGGGAGCTTGACATGGGGCTCTATTTCAGGATCCTGGGATCAAGACCTGGACTGAAGTCAGATGACTAACCATATGAGCCACCCAGGTGCCCTTGTAAATGTTGGATTTACAGTTGGGTCAAATTTTGAACCGTTGTTGAATTAGTCATTGGGGGGAGGGAGTCCCTACCTCCTGTATTCATTTTTCTCTCTTCCACTCCTCCTTTGCTTGGTACCTGTGGGGTGGGGGAGTGTCCTTTTGCCCTGCTGCTCGTTGTCTATGTTTTCTTCCAGAGAGTCTCAAATCAGCATCATCAGCCTTGGAGCTTCTGTCGTGGCGATGGTTGTATGGTTTCAAGTCTCCTGGCGTAAGTCAAGGTGGGAATTGATCCCCTCAGTGTGCCATTCTTCCATTTCCCTGGGGTCGGGGCCTCCGTCCTTTGCACGCACAACACAGAGGGTCACCCCCAGGGCTGTGCTTGGGGTGTGCTTTCCCCCATAGGATCTGGACATCAGCATCAAGCACAGGCCCAACACCCAGTCCCTGGAACTCAGGCACACCAGTCAGCATGTCCTTCGGTTGCCAGCCTCAGCGGGGAGCCTTGGAGACCGATGCAGGCCACATGCAGGTCACATAGGTGACACCTTCCCCCAAGATACAGTCCATTCTCATTCATTCTCACCTTGTTGGCAAGGATGGGACATTAGTTTGGAAATGGATGGCAACCTCCATGTGAGATAACAGAACACGAGCCAACACACAAGCTGGCCAGCGATGGCCAGTTCCCTCCCAGATCCTGACTGTCACCTCTGAAGCCAGTTAGTTATTGAAGGAGCAGGTCAAGGTGACCCCCATGTCCTCATTTAACATAGGGTCACCGTGTTTGTGATGCCACTTGTTTTAATCACCTTCTTTCTCCTCAGGTCCCCGATGAGAGAGAGAGAGACCTGCTCCAGACTTGTGGGGATGCCCTGACACCCGACACGTGTGACTGACAACAGTTTACTAGTCACATATACTCACACTTCAGGGGAGGAGCATACCACACACCGTGTAGGACTGCACAGAGATCGCGCTTGAGAACAGAGAGAACCAGCAGGGCCTTGGAAGGTAGGTCTTGCTTGAAACAAGAGGCTGTGGGAAATCCTGGTTCTCTATGGAGGGTATGAGTGGCTTCCTTGAAGAATTGAGTGGGTTTCTAGGGAACTGAACACTGCTCCCCAGAAACCAATAGTCACTATGGCTAGTCCCTATGATGAGAAGGGTGTTTGGTTAAGAGAGCTCCCCTGTGACGGAAGAGGGAGAGGAGAACGAACATGATACCATTTGAGTCCCTCCTTGATCTTCCAGGTGTCAAGACAGCCCTTAATACGGAATCTTAATTTCAGGCCTTATGCCACAAGAGGGTACGACAAAGCAATTCATCTTAGAACTAATAGTGGAATTTCACAGTGAAACTGTGTACAGGATAAACACGTAAAAGTAAGTTGTATTGCTCTATGCTAGCAATGAATGCGGGGGCTCCGCAGTCAAACACACATTCACAATTGCTCGTACAAAGAAACTACTTCGGGATAAATCTGACAGTGCCAGTCCAGACATCACATGCTGAAAGCTACTCAGCACTGCTGTAGGAAGTCAAAGATATAAATAAATGGATAGATACACCATGTTCGTGATTTGGAAGACTAAGCATCGTCATGATGTCAATTCTCCCCAGACTGATAGATTTAATGTCATTTCTAACAAAATCCTGTCAGCTTCTTTTGTTTTCGTAGAGATAGACAAAAATATTCTAAAATGTATGTGGAAGGACAAAGGAATTAGAGTAGTTTCAAAAACGATTTTGAAAATACTAATTTGGGAACACAGTCTGTAGAGTTTCAGATCTTCGTAGTAGTTATACTAAGGAAGCCTGTGTGGTATTTGCAGAAGGACAGTCACATAGAACAGTACAGAACAAAGAGCCCAGAAATAGTCCCCACAAATATGCCCATCTGAGATCTGAAAAGGGTGCTAAGGTAATTCCATTCCAGATAGCTCGGTTTTGTACCGACTACAGCCATCTCAAGCTTGTGATGAACTCAGAGAGGCCAAACTCAGAACACAGCAACAGCAGAGAAGGAGGACGGTGGTGTGACCGAGGGCCTACCAGGTGGGAATGGGAGAGAGAGTGTGTGCCCAGGGTTGTGTGGGCGGGGCCCAAAGAGCTATCCCGTGATGCTTTGCGAAGGCCGAGGGAGCGGGGAACTGTCCAGTCTGTGGGTGGGCACAGGCGCCAGTGAGCGGGAAGGTTGTTAGTTCGGCTGCCGGGCGGGTCACTGAGACACTTCAGTTGAGTCTGAGCAGAAGCACCTCCCGTTTTGCAGCCTTCTGTGAGGCTTGCTTCTTGTCTGGCGCCTCAGGATCCCACAACCTTGTCCCGGTGGGCGTAGCACCTCAGAACCTCCGGAGCCATGGCCACTGGTCTGAGGACGCCCCTTTTCACCTCCTGTACTTCCTCCCAGGGTCGACGCCGAGGACGAAGGAGTGAGCGGCCCTGGGGAAGATGCTTCTCTGCCCGGAGGTACCTGTAGGGCATGGTGTCGGGGCCCTGTGTCCCCGGGGGCTGGGGCCTCGCTGGGAGGTGGGCCTGTGTCTCAGGAATACACTGGTTTGCCAAAAGGTAGCCGTCAGCTTGTGCGCCCCTCGTTTGGCAGCTGTGAAGAGCCCAGAACGGGGCTTCATTTATGGAGCTGCTGATTATGTGCGGGGCCTGGAGACAGCGAGAGTGGAAATGTGGCCGAAGCAGGCAGATGAGGTTGCAGCCTTGTTGGGGCTCAAGTCCTGCTAGAAGACCGACTGAAGCCAGTAAGTGTAGTGTTGATGAGGGAGAAGTTCTGTTCTCCCTCTTGAGTAGCTTACATTCCACTAGGGGTTGTCAGGATCCCCACCGTACACCTGAGATCAGGCCAGTCAGGGATCAGTGTGTGTGTGTGTGTGTGTGTGTGTGTGTGTGTGTGTATGTGTGTAGGGGGAATGGCCTTCCTTTTGGGTGGGTCGTGGGTATCAGTGATTGGAACACGTGATAAATAGGACTGACAGGGTGTGAGGTACTCACCACTTGGCTGGAAAAGACAGGAAGGAAATAAAGACCCGTGAAATTCGTCATTACTGTTTTGCATTGAGTGCTGAGAAGTACAGAGTGCATTAGAGTTTGTAATTTCCTGAGTAATGTTTAAGCTGAGACCAGGAGGCTAAGAAATCAAGGCGGATGTGGGAAGTTGTTCAGTTAGAGCAGGGAAGGATGTGTACTGTTGAAGGAGTTGAGAGAATGTCCATGAAGCTGGGGCCACGTGGGGACTGTAGGGTGGGGAAAACCAACATTTGGGGTGAAGACTTGGACTTTTTGTAGAGTCTTGGAAAGTAATCATAGTGACTGAAACATGGGGTCCAGACCCAAGCAGATCCTAGCTCTGCCTCTTAAGAGTCATGTTGCTAAAGCATTGTACGTCTCAGGTTCCTGATGGGAGAAATGGGGATGATGATAATCCCACTTCATAGATGATTGTAAAGATGAAGTGACATTTAACATTCATAAGACACTTAGCGCCATGTGTGACATGTAGTAGGTGTCAGTGGTGGTTAGTTCAAGAAGTAACTAAATACATAGATAAGTTTTGAAGACGTGGAGACATTCTGTGGTGACATTTGTGAACATAAATGGACTCCACCCCACTTCATTTCTTCTCCAGCTTTCAGTGCTGTTGACCACATGGGTCACACTGTTGAATTAGAAATAATTTTGCTCAAATGGACAGTTATGTGCCAAGAGAATCTGCAGTGCCATTGAAATGATGGAGAGGGAAATAAAATGCTTTTCAGTACCATGTCCCAATTAGGTCCCAATTAAAATTTCCTGATGAATTTATTTATTTAGTATATGTTGGTAAACGTTTGTGCAGACTTGCTTACTTAAAGTAAATTGACTATCAAGTAACTGAGACACAGAATAAGGACAGAGAAGTAGTATAACTAGAGCTTGGCTTTTCTTGACTCTCTATGGGATAGGTGTTTTGTTCTTTTTTGTTTTTGTTTTCAGGTAGGAAACATCTTTATTGGCCTTGATTCATTCATCATATAGTGTCCAACGTGGATCCCGTATCCAGACAATCTGCCTGGCGCATTACTCCGCTGGCCCCTCTAGTCCAGACGTCGGGCCATCGCCCGAGGGAGACCAACCCCACCGGCCCCAGAAGTTCAGGCTTGGGGTGTGAGCGCCAGGCTGTCCCAGGAATGGGCCCCTTGGTCCCTGGCCCTCTGTTCTGGCCAGCAGATCTGGGGAGGCCGAGGCTGGAGCCTGACACTCTCTTTGGTTTCGTGATCATTTAGAAAAACAAACAGAGGAGACAAACGTTGCACAGTCTTTAAAAAAATCGGAGTGTGAGGAGAGAAGCCAAGGTCCTGCGCTTGGGAGCTCCGTGGGAGGCCGAAGCATCTGTGTCCCTTGCTGACCCCCGCTGCACCGCCTCCTTACGCCCACGGGGAAGCACCTTCTCAGGAGGCAGTATTGGCACAGGTGACGCTGGTCGATCTGGCAGTGCCGGTTGGAGCCGCCGGTGAGGCTGCGGTGGCTGTGGACGCTCCCCTTGAAGCAGCTCTTGCGGCCTCCCAGGTGAAGACGGGGTAGTGCTCGCCGCTGCGCACGTCCCTGCACACCATGCAGTCCTCCTGCAGCCCGGACCGCTCTTTGCCAGGCTCAGAGTCGCTGGCATCGCCCGGGGTGAGGCCCCGAAGACCGCGGGAGGCCTGCGAGGCCCCGTGGCCAGCGCTTCCCGAGCTACCGCCCCCTCTGTGGCCGCAGCTTCCCGGCCTGGGCCTCAGGCAGGGCCCCAGCCTTGCTGGCGTTTGCCGTCGCCGCCCACCCTAGGCGCCTGCCTCGCGCTGCAGCCGGTTTGCTCTGGGATAGTTGTTATAATTTCTCTGCTCTTCTCTGTCTCCGTTTCCAAGGCCTTCCTGTGTCTGCAGCCTAGACATTGTAGGGGAAGTTTGGGTTTGGACTTGCAGAGACTAAATAGTTGTACCCAACCCAGTGCCAACCAGCAAAGCATGAAGGACTTGTGCTTTTTTTTGTCTTTTTTTGGTGTTGTTGTTAAAGATTTTGTTCATTTGACAGTGAGAGATCACAAGTAGGCAGAGAGGCAGGCAGAGAGAGTGGGAAGCAGGCTCCCTGCGGAGCAGAGAGTCCGATGCAGAGCTGCTTCCCAGGACCCTGAGATCATGACCTGAGCCTAACGCAGAGGCCTTAACCCACTGAGCCACCCAGGTACCCCCTGGGGATTTTTTAAAGAGAAGACAGATGCTTCCGTCCAGCTCTAGACTCACCAGTTAGAGCCCTCTGGGATAGGCCCCAGAGTTCAAGGACCAAGCATATTTACCATCTAGATGCATTTCATGACAGCTTTTTTGGCACTGGGCTTTCCATTATGTGAAAAAGCATTCAGCGAGATTGGGAGAACCCATGAACTAGCGTTCGATGACATTTAGCAGGGCTCTGCCGTTCAGGGTCTGGGATATCGTGATCTGCTTGTTTGGTGTAATGTGTTACACCCTTAGCTTTTGTCAGAAAGTGATAGATTGGGGTGCCCGGGTGGCTAAGTAGGTTAAAGCCTCTGCCTTCGGCTGAGGTCATGATCCCAGGGTCCTGGGATCGAGCCCTGATCGGGCTCTCTGCTCAGCAGGGAGCCTGCTTCCTCCTCTCTCTCTGCCTGCTTCTCTGCCTACTTGTGATCTCTGTCTGTCAAATAAATAAATTAAATCTTTAAGAAATAAAACAAATTTAAAATTTTTTTAAAAAGTTATGGCCTGTTTTTTCTTTTGCTTGGTTTTGTATATAAATTTTATGTACTTAACAGAGAACGAGCCAGAGAGCATAAGCAGGGGGAACAGCAGAGGGAGAGGGAGAAGCAGGCTCCCCGCTGAGCAGGGAGCCCAACAGGAGGCTGGATCCCAGGACCCTGAGATCAGGACCTGACCTGATAACAAGTGTCAGACACTTAGTCAAACTGAGCCACCCAGGCACCCTTACAGGACCTGCTGTCTTAGGGAAATAAATTGCAAGGCTAAAGAAAGAGAAGGGAGAAAGTGAGGACTGTAATTAAAAGAGGCTTGTGAGACCTGTTAACCAATGGCAAGGTATGGGTCTTATTCTCACTCAGGATTTAACAAATACAGAGAGTCAAAATATTTATGAGGTAATCAGATCAATTTGAACTGTGACTTGACATGTCATGCTATTGAGAAATTATTTTGAAATGTTTAAAGAGTGAGAATAGTTTTACGGGTATATCTATGTGTGTGTCCTACAAGGGCAGTTTTGTTCCCTGGAGATGTTTGGCAACGTCTAGGACATATTGGGTGGTCAGAAACAGGAGTGAGGAAGACACTCTCCGCATCTGGTGTGTGGAGACCAGGGGTGCTGCTAAGCCTCATAGTAAGCTAAGGACAGGGCCCCCAGCAAAGTACGATGGGGCCCAAGATGTGGGGAATGCCAAGGTTGGGAAACCCTGTTCTGGAGACACATGTTGAAGTAGCTGTGGGTCAAATGATAGGATGAAGATATTTGCTTCAAGGGGCGCCTGGGTGGCTCAGCGGTTGAATCACTGTCTTTGGCTCAGGTCATGATTCCAGGGTCCTGGGATCCAGCCCCACACATCGGGCTCTCTGCTTAGCAGGGAGCCTACTTCCTCCCCTTCTCTCTCTGCCTGCCACTCTGTCTACTTGTGATCTCTGTCTGTCAAATAAATAAAATCTTTCATTAAAAAAAAGAGATTTATTCAAAATAGGCCTAAATTGATAACAACCTAAATGTCCAACAACATGCGAATGAATAAACAGACTGAGTATATCCATACAAGGGAATGCTATGCACCAATAAAGAAAGAATGAACTACTGATAAATGCAACAAACATACATGACTTAAACACACTGTCTCACCAAAAGAAGCCAAAACAGTACACACAATATGATTCTATCTAAATGAAATTCTATTTAGAAATTCTGTCCTATATAGTGAGAGAAAGCAGACTGGTTGGCAGAGAGAAGGGTAATGGTGGGGTAAAGGACTGGGAAGGAGCATGAGGAAACTTTCTGGAGTACTGGAAATGTTTTCATCTGACCATGCTGGTCGTGGTTCTAAAAATGCATACAGTTTTCAAAACTAAAATTATGCATGTACACCTGAAACTAATGTACATTGCACATCAGCTATACTAAAAACTAAAAACAAAAAACCATACACTTAAAATACACACACTCTACATTATTTCCCTAAAAAAACTGACTGTAAGAAATATCAAGAAAAGAATCCCAGTCGTAACTACATTAGAAGGAATAAAATACCTATGAACAAATTTAACCAAGAAAGTGAAAGACCGGGGCACCTGGGTGGCTCAGTGGGTTAAAGCCTCTGCCTTCGGCTCAGGTCGTGATCCCAGGGTCCTGGGATAGAGCAGTGCATCAGGCTCTCTGCTCAGCAGGGAGCCTGCTTCCTCCTCTCTCTGCCTGTCTCTCTGCCTGCTTGTGATCTCTCTGTCTGTCAAATAAATAAATACAATCTTTTAAAAAAATAAAAGTAAAAAAAACAACCAGCACTCTTTTGCACAAACCAGTTTGATCCTCTATCTACTTACTGCTTCCTCTAGAGACCCCGCAGCACCTGTGAAGACAGAAGGAAACTGTGTAAAAACTGGCGCTGAAGATGCCAGCGATACTTCCCAAATTATGGTTCTCCAGCAACATAACTGGGTAGCTTTTTATTAGTTTCTAAGGTAATCGTTTGGTGTTTTTACTTTATTCGAGATTCATTACATTTCAAGCACCTTTTTTTAGAAACAGAAATTTGGAAAGGTCAGCCATTCCTAAGTTAGTTCAGTTGGGTCACCGTTATCCCAACCCTTACGCAAAATTTAACTCCGTCACCAGGAGAGAAGTTTGCTGGGGTTTTAGATCTGTTTTTGTAGATAGGTCGTGGTGAAACCTGAAGAAGTGGGGAGAGGGTAAAATCTGTCTGGATGAAGAGCCAAGAAGGGGAAAGAAAGAACAGGGTTTACACAGCCCGCCTGCCATACTCAGGGCTTTTCCCAAAAAATTAGGAAAAAGGTACACAGTGGTGGTGTGCGGTATCAAACAAAACAAAAAACAAACCAAAAAACCCCATGTATTTGAGTTCTAGAACTTATTATGGTGTCCTGCCAGGAGAACGTGTTTTTCTCCGTGACTTGTTAGAGAAGTGGAGCAGGGCCTCTTGGTCGGCCCCCGGAGCTGCTTAAGACGACTCAACCACGCCCAAGCGATACATAGTTGTTACTTGGGGCAAACCCCTCACATGTCAGTGGGCCACCACAGTGGAGCGCTGGTTATCAAGAGGGGAGGTGAGGAACACTTTTAAGAATCTCAGCTGGGCCAGTTTTGCCCCCAGGGGATAGTTGGCAACATCCGAATACATTTTTGGTTGTAAGCACCTGTAAGGGAGTGCCAGCTGGCCTCGGGAGTACAGAAATGCTTCTAAATATCTTGCAGTGCTTAAGCCTATCCTCCCCACGACAAAAAATTACCTAGCCTGGGGCGCCTGCGTGGCTCCGTGGGTTAAGCCTCTGCCTTCAGCTCAGGTCATGATCCCAGGGTTCTGGGATGGAGCCCCCGAATCCGCCTCTCTGCTAAGCAGGGAGCTGGCTTCCCCCTCTCTCTCTGCCTGCCTCTCTGCCTACTTGTGATCTCTGTCAAATAAATAAAATCTTAAAAAAAAAATTACCTAGCCAATAGTATCTGGGTTACTAGGTAACCAGTAACCTGCTAGACAGAGGTGCAGGGAATGGAGTTACCCTGTGCCTAATGTCCCTACTGAGGGGCGCCTGGGTGGCTCAGTGGGTTAAGCCTCTGCCTTTGGCTCAGGCCATGATCTCAGGGTCCTGGAATCGAGCCCCGCATCCTCAGCGGGGAGCCCGCTTCCCTTCCTCTCTCTCTGCCTACTTGTGATGTCTGTCTGTCAAATAAATAAAAGTGAAATCTTTAAAAAGAAAAAAATAAATAGATATACTGTGGATTTTTGCAAATGGCGGTAATTTAAATTTTCGCCTAAATCACCCTTACTGGCACACCTAGACAGACCAGTGATGAACAATGTTGAGAGCAGCCTAGAGCTGCAAAGAACCCCAGGTCTCCTCCTTTCCGTCCATGCCAAGTTCCCAGTAGATAGAAGAACTCAGAGATAACAGTTGGAGAGGACCAATGTAAACAAACTGCAGGAAACTTGAAAGCACTGAATGTTTCTAATCATATCACTCATTTTACAAACAAATAAATTCATTATACATATTTTGTTATTAAAGTTACCCAGTAATTGACAATTACAAGGATAAATCTTTGCAGCTCATTGGAACGGGACAACTTCTAGGCAGTACATAAAGTTTCACTGCTTCTTGAGGTGAAAGCACCTCAGCCTTGGCAGTGGAACTGTAGATGGTTCCTATTTGAACGGCTAAGCTCCCATGTCTTAAATTTTACTTTTTAGAGACTCAAAAGGTAAAATCACAACTAGGGTTAACTATACCACACCCAGCAAATGAAACTGATGGGAAAACAAAGTGATTGTAATTAAAAATACTAATAGCAAGTGAAAACTGGGAACCAACTCAGTACGGCACTGATGTTGAATATATTACAAACGGCTCTTGAGGACATCCCAGCGCAGGGGCACTGCAGCCTCTGATGGGAGGCCTCCAGAAACTCGAGCTACAGTACGTTCATTTGATTCGGGGATAGCATCTCTTCTAATAACCTCATGAACCTTAGAATGAATTCTATAGCATTGTGTGTCGTTTACCCAAAAACAATAAAGTTAGGCATTTTGGGTCCATTTTCCAGCATTTAAGAGGACACTTTTACGTTTTCAGTGGCTGCATGTAATGAACTGCGAATCTGCTGTCGCTGAAGCTGTTGTTAATCTCAGGGTGATATATATGCAGCCTGTATTTCTCTGTATTAGTCTGTAATTCTCTGTATTCTCTGTAATTTCTCTGTATTCTCTGTAATTTCTCTGTATTAGTCAGAGAAATAAAACGCTTGGTTGTGTGGTCTTACTCTAGCATCCAAGAGAGTGAAGATACTGTGTGAAATATTGGGGTCTTAGAGGAATTTTCCTTGGTATACTTTGTGTTTTTTAAGTTTACTAAAATGATTATAGAGATGAAGGCATTTCACTTGGGAAGTAAACGAAAAGGAGACTCTGGGCAGATACGGAAAATCGTAATGCTAAAATCTATGAAAGGGTATGGATGTGGCAGTCCTACAATTTTTCAAAAATTCCTAAGCATTTTGGAGCCAGAAAGAAGCACCTGAAGCTTTAAGAAGATAGTTAACAGGGAAAAGAAAATACAGTGGTTTTTTCCACTCTAAAAAAATGAACATGTAGAGGGCGCCTGGGTGGCTCAGTGGGTTAAGCAGCTGCCTTCGGCTCGGGTCATGATCTCAGGGTCCTGGGATCGAGCCTCGAGTCGGGCTCTCTGCTCAGCGGGGAGCCTGCTTCCCTTCCTCTCTCTGCCTGCCTCTCTGTCTACTTGTGATCTCTCTCTGTCAAATAAGTAAATAAAAATTAAAAAAAAAAAAAGAACATGTAGGGTTAGGTATTTCTTCAGGCTCTAGAAATCATAAATAAATAGAGATTGAAGAGCAGCTGGGAAGTAATAAGTTAGCTAAATCCTCCCACTCCCGTGAAGTTATTTTATCACTCAACACCTTCTGTTGCTTGGGCACACCGGAATACAAGTCACTTTTCTTGAGAGAAAGGTGTGTCACCTGTCTTTTTTGTGTTTAGAGGTGTTAGCCCCTGAAAGTTGCTCCCAAACTGAAAGCCACGGCCGCCCCTGCAGGAGTGCCGTCACAACCTCAGGACCTTGAGGTCAGTCCCACTGAGTTGCTCGCTGGAACCCATATACGGCCTTTCTGTCTTTGGGAATATAAAAGCATTGATCACATCTCACTTTATTTTATTTTATTTTTTAAAATTTATTTATTTATTTATTTGACAGACAGAGATCACAAGCAGAGAGGCAGAGAGGCAGGCAGAGAGAGAGGAAGGGAAGCAGGCTCCCCGCCGAGCGGAGAGCCCAATGCAGGGCTCGATCCCAGGACTCTGGGATCATGACCTGAGCCGGAGGCAGAGGCTTCAACCCACTGAGCCACCCAGGCGCCCCTACATCTCACTTTATTTTAAATACAGTTTACCAAATTACCAAACGGCTTAGTGATGGCTTCTCTGGAAAACTATGCTCCTGCATCAAGTATCGGTTTGTTCATTAAAGCTGGCAGCAGATATGAGGACTCCAACAACTTAGGAACCTCTCATCTGCTTCGTCTTCACCCAGTTTGGTAAGCATCTTTACTGTCTCACTCAGTTCAGGAATGCTATGGTATCTCGGTCCTACAGAAAAGAAAAGCTGTTGTGTGTTTCGTTTTATAATACTGAAACTAAAAAGGATCCGCTGTGTAGATAAAGTTCTTTTTGAATCTAATGACAGACGTTAGACTGTGATGTAGTGTGATGTTTGCCAACTTGGCATTAGGAAATTCCTAAAAATACAATTGTTCTTTCTTTTTCCAGACTACTAAAGGAGCTTCATCTTTCAAGATAACCCGTGGAATCGAAGCAGGTGGTGCTAAGTTAAGGATTGTTAAAAATAAGTAACAGTAAATGAATAGTGAAAACACCGGAAAATATTCAATTATAAGGGAACTCTTCTGTCTTCTGAAGGCAATTAAGGATTTTTTAAACAGACACAAGAAGAAGGCAACGGGGGTTGCCTGGATGGCGCAGTGGGTGGAAGCCTCTGCTTTGGGCTCAGGTCATGATCCCAGGGTCCTGGGATCGAGCCCCACATCTTTCTGTCTTCACACTTAATCCTTTCCTGGTTTAAAAGGACGGCAGTAACTCCAAGTGCCAGAACATCAAACGAAATTGAAAAATTTCATCAAAAGTGGAAGATTAGAGAGATCAAAAGGGCATATATCCACCTGAACTCTGGAACTCCCTACCTCTATACTTTTTGTTCTGCGTGATATCTTTGGTTTGCTCATAAAAGCAGAAGTCTGGGGGCAGAGGGCTAATATGTCCCTTATTGGGTGGTGCAATATCAGAGAACCCGTGTGGGGGACAGGGAGGAGGAAGAGCCTGTATGAGAAAGCATTATCAAGTTGGCTGCCATGAAGTGTGACTGTCCCCTAGGAAGCCCTGTCAACTGCATGTCAGGCCAGTGCCTCTAGAGGGCTGGCGTGGGGGATGCTTTCCCCACCAGCTCTCGGCTTCCAAGGGTCACAGGTTCGCCTGCGGTGTGCTGATTGCCTGGGACTTCTGAGTTTTGCATGCCAGGGTACCAGCTCAAGTCCCACAGCGCCCAACAGCTTGGCACTAACTAACAGGGAAGCCTTGGGGAGATGAGACATGTGGGGTCCAGGTGAAGGGGTGAGTTGAGGTGCAGTCCGAGGGCACATGCTTCTCATGGCATCTCAGGGGTGGGTAGGAGTGGGGTGAAGCGGTGTCTCATGTGCTCCGGCCCTTGCATCAACAAGAGCTGCCTGTTGACCTCTGCTTTTGCAAACAAGACGTCCTTCCTTCTTCCCGGAGAGAAAACGTCCAAGTCTGATTAGTCACAGAGTCCGCATCCAGCTGGGAGCCAGCTAAATTCCCAGACAAGTCTCAAGGCAGGAGGGTTTGTAAAACCATGATCCCTGCCCTTGCAGTTGGTGCGGAGCTCCTCGTTCCTACGCTCACCTTCGCCCTCCGCTACCCTGCGAGGTTCCTCTGAGCCCTTGCCCTTGTTGGACCGTGGTTCCTGGAACTGCCAGTCTTCTGTTCACGTGGGCCACGGGGGCAGCACGGGATGCCTCGGTGACTTCTCCCTGCCCCCATTCTGTGTTTGCACCCCGAGTGCCTCATGTACTCAGAATCAGGGAAGCTCACTTGCACTCGTCCCTTGTTTCTTTGGCTCCTTGCCCACTGGCATGAGGAATGCAACGCACTGAGAGGATGAGAGTGGCACCTAGGAGGTGCTGAATTCAATAGGATATAGCCTGTCGTTTAAGGGACTTGGAGGTGGAGTGTCCGCAGCGGTGACCGGGAAAGGCCAAGAATGCCTCCCCCAGAGCACAGCACCCTCCGGGCCTCGGGCACACCTGTTCCAGAGTTTTGCCCACGGCAAAGGGCGTGGGGGTGGGGGAGGGCAGGGAAAGGGTCCTGCCCACTCCCGCAAGGGTGATGCTCTGTGGCCCGGCAAGATGGGTGGAGGGTACCCACGCCGGGGGGTTCAGGTTCTTCCTCTTGAATAGGTTACATTCCACTGGGGTTTGTCAGGATCCCCATTGCGCCCCTGACATGAGGCCAGTCAAGGCCGGGTGTTGGAGGGACTGCGGGCCCAGCACCGTGTCCTATTGATGCGCAGGGCCAGTTCTTTCCAGAGCTCTTGCGTGGAGACCCCGAGTCTACATTCTCGGGGGTGTGGTGGGGGCAGCGTAGTGATCACAGACATGGGTCACAGATCGGAAAGCAGGAGGCTGGAGTGCAGCTTGTTCGGTCGCTCCTTCATTCAGCAGAAATTGGTGAGTGTCCTTTGTGGCGGGCCCTTCCTTTCGGGAGGGTGGTGGGTGTTCAGTGATCGGGAACACACGGTGAGTAGGATTGACGGGACGTCTGAGGTACTCACCACTTGGTTGGAAAAGACAGGAAGCAAATAATGACCCATGAAGGACGTAATTGCAGTCCTGCGTTGAGTGCCTAGATACAGTGTGCATTAGAGTTTGTAACTTAGGCGGTACACTTATGCTGAGGACAGAAGGCTAAGACAAATGGTCTCAGGGTGTGGGAGGGTGCTCCGTTAGAGCAGGGTGGAGTGTGAACCATTAAAGGAATTGAATGTCCTTGAAGCTGGGGCCACATGGGGGCCACTATAGGGTCAGGAAAAAGAACGTTTGGTGTGAAGACTTGCCCTTTTCATAGGTTCTTGGTGACTAAGCTTAGTGATCGAAAACATGGGGTCCAGATCCAAGCTGATCGTAGCTCTGCCTCTTATGAGCCACGTTCCTTATCCATTGTACATCTCAGGTTCCTGATGTGAGAAATGGGGGATGATAATAATCCCACTTCATAGATGATCGAAAGATGAAATGATACTTAATGAAACACTCAGGGCCATGTCGGTCATGTAGGAGGTGTCAGTGGTGGTTGATTCAATGAATAGGTAAATATAGAAGTTTCAAAGACTTGGAGGCAGTCTGTGGTGACTTTTTTTTTTTTAAAGATCTTATTTATTTATTGGACAGAGAGAGATCACAAGTAGGCGGAGAGGCAGGCAGAGACAGGGGGAAACAGGCTCCCTGCTGAGCATAGACTTTAACCCACTGAGCCACCCAGGTGCCCCGACATTGTGAATGTAAATGGACTCCACCCAACTTCATTTGTTCTCCAGCTTTCAGGTGCCGCTGACCTCATGTGTGGCACTGTTGAATGAGAAATAATTTTTCTCATATGAACTGCTGTTTGCTAAGAGACTCTGAAGTGCCACTGAAACTATCAGAGAGAAAGGAAATAGTTTTTAGTAGCACATTCCGATTTTGTTTACTTAAAATTGTTGTTGGTATTGATTTATTTAATATTCATCAATAACAGTTTGTGCAAACCTGCTAACTTAATTTTAAATCAAATTAAATTTTAAATTAAATTAAATTAAAATAAATAGAAAGAAGTGAAGTCAGTCAGTCTTGGAAGAACAAATAACGTGATTCCACTTTCAGGATGAACCTAGACAAGTCAAAATCATACAACGTAGAATGGTCACTGTAGAGGGTTGCTGGAAGAGAGTGGGGAGTTTCTGTTTAATAGCTAGAATTTCAGTTGGGGAACATAAAAAATATTGTGCAGATGGATGGTAGTGATGGTTTCTTAATGCCACTTCACGCCAAAGGCCTGTACACTTAAAGTAGTAAATTTCCTGTACATTTTACAACTTAAAAAATGGCAATTAAAGCTGAAGATGTCTTTGTACTCTTCTTCGGCTGAACTCACTCCCTCCATCCCACTCTAGAGACAAGCATCATTGTAAGTACTACCTTTTTTTTTTTTTTTAAGATTTTATTCACTTATTTGAGAGAGAGAGAGAGAGAGGGAACACAAGTAGGGGGAGAGGGATGAAGGAGAAGCAGGTTTCTGGCCAAGCAAGAAGCTCGATGTGGGGCTTGAACCCAGGACCCTAGGATCACAATCTGAGCCTAAAGCAGCCACTTAACCGACTGAGCCTCCCAGGAACCCCCCCCCCCTCCGCTTTTTTTAAAGTTAGCACTACATATTATTATTATTATTATTATTATTATTAAACTCGTACCTTAAAAAAATCTTGTTTTTCCACAAAACACTTAACTGGAATAATCTAGCTCTTCCCTTAACTGCTATGTACTAGTCTCATCATATCACTAGATCACACTTTACTTATCCCATGTCCCTGAAGATGGCATTTAAATTATTTCCAGGCTTTACAAAAATAAACAGTATCTTTGCCCAGGTGGATTAACAACTTAATTTGCAAGATAGGCTCCTTTTCAATATTGCTAGATTTTCCTTGATTCTTTTCTATGTAGTTGTATCAATTTATTCCACTAATCGTAGAAAAGATTCTCCCTCGTAACACGGCCAACACGATACGTCAGTGTGACCGGTAACGGCATCGCATCGTGATTACAAGTAAACATCAGTGTTTCCGGCTTCTGCCTCTGGGAATAGACTGTTCCTAGCCTTGGTCCATCCATTTGGTATTTGCTTGTCTTCTAATCTATAGTTCTTTATTTTTTCCAAAGAACCTTTTCTATGTTAGGTATGTTGCAAAACTTACTGCCAGTTACTTGAATTTTCACTTTAAGGCATAAAGATGATTTACATTTTGATGTAGTTAAATTCAGTAGCCGTCTTCTTCTCCTTCTTCCTTCTTCTTCTCCTTCCTCCTCCTCTTCTTCTTCCTCCTCCTCTTCCTCCTCCCCCCCTCCCCCTCCCCCTCCCCCTCCTTCTCCTTCTCCTTCTCCTTCTCCTTCTCCTTCTCCTTCTCCTTCTTCTTCTTCTTCTTCAAGATTTTTTCCTAAGCCAGGGGTTCAGTCCCTTAGAAGCTACTCAGAGTTCTGCGGGATACCTTCTCACACCTCATTGGCCAGAACTCCATCCTCTATCCATTCCTAACACTGGGAGGAACTGAATCTCTTAACCCAGTCATCACTGGGGACTGGAGAGGACCCATCCTCCCCGCCAATCAGATTCCTGAACAAATGCAGAAAGGAACGGATAGCACCTGGCACAGCTGGGGACTATGTCGGACAATTAGCGAACCCAAGAGTCCTTCTCAGCGCTCCACCTTCGTCCACCTTGCATTATAAAGGCCAAACAAGCAAGATACTCACTGCCCAGTTTCCCCGACACCTAGGGAGCCATGCGCTGCGTTTCCAGACATTCGTATGGAAGGGGAAGTCCTCTAAGGGGCTTCATCTTGGCCCTCCTTGATAAAAGGATAAGGACATGAAATGAGCGCGCTCTCTCCCTCCCTGCCTCTATGCTTACCCTTCCGATTCATGTCTTTAGACTTGATCGTGAGAGGACAGGATTCTCAGAGCTTTGGCAGCCACTTTGCAACCATGGGACACTAAGCCCAAGTATGAAAAACTAATAAGCTGATATGGGCGGAGTAGGATGATGAAGAGCACCTGGCTCCTGAATGACATCCTTGAGCCACTAAAGTAGTTCTGTGACGGCTACTCTCCGAAGTTTGTAGTCATATCAGTTAATTATCTTTCTTACTTAGCCGTTATTAAAGTACTGTATTACATGCGGCTAAAAGCCATTCTACCTGATAGAGCAACCAACAGTGTCAGCCATTTCCGGAAGTATTGCTGGACCTACAGACCCCAGTAGCCATCCCATTCCCCTGACGCCGCTATCACAGTTATTACCGCACCGTGCTGTCACTGTTTGGTTGAACAGAGAGTCCTTTGAAGTACCTACAGTGCGCAAGCCAAAGCTGAGCCACAGCCATGGAGACTGTGGTACAGGACACCAGTGGGCCGGACCAAGTGACCTGCAAAGTCTCTTACAACTTGGAAATCTATTATCCCGATTCTGTCACATAAATGTCCCCTTTCCGTGTTTAAAAGTCTTTTTACTCACATCATGACATAACAACTTGCCAGTTTGTCTTCCAAAATGAGGAAAATACAACAGTGCGAGTTGTAGAAATGTTCCCATCCTGTTTGGGGTGTGGGGAATTTCCCAGTTAAATTTCCACTTTGCAGATGATGTGGGGGTTATCTCTTATTCTGAACAGGCCTGTCCCCATTCTCCTTTAGCAGTATGGGGAAGGATTAGGGGGAAAAAATGACTGTGTACAAACATTTACTTGGAAATGGTATGAATCAAGTAGTTCCTGTGGTTATGGCTAACAAGTCACTTGTTTCCTCGATTTTCTGTGTGCAGGAAGGCACATGGAGGAACTCTCATCGATATGCTTTTCATGAAAGCTAAGAACCCAAAGCCTCTTCACATTGTGCGGTATTTGTAGAGTTCATTATCAACTATAATTAACAGAGGAACGGTCTTTCGGGAAGAACAGAAAATAGAAGACTAAAAAATTGGGGCGCCTGGGTGGCTCAGTAGGTAAAAGCCTCTGCCTTCGGCTCAGGTCATGATCCCAGGGTCCTGCGGTTGAGCCCAGCATAGGGCTCTCTGCTCAGGGAGAGAGCAGGGAGGCTTCTTCCACCTCTCTCTGCCTGCCTCTCTACCTACTTGTGATCTCTGCCTGTCAAATAAATAAATCAAATCTTTTAAAAAATAAATAAAATTTAAAAAATTGACCAAATATCTGCAAACAGAAACCTTTTGTAACTAGCAGTGACATCTTAAATTTATAATACACCTTTTGTTCAGAAAACATTCCCAATATTTTGTCTCTCTTTTTTTTTTTTTAAAGATTTTATTTGTTTGACAGACAGAGATCATAAGCAGGCAGAGAGGCAGTCAGAGAGAGAGGAGGAAGCAGGCTCCCTGCTGAGCAGAGAGCCCGATGCGGGGCTCCATCCCAGTACTCTGAGATCATGACCTGAGCCGAAGGCAGCGGCTTAACCCACTGAGCCACCCAGGCGCCCCTATTTTGTCTCTCTTAAGTGCACAAATTTCTTGCTGCATGACAAGAGAGAAGAGAGAGAATAAAATCATTTCTCCTCCAATTTTGTGCCACATACTCTATACGTATTATCTAAGTAGTTTTTTCCTTTAAAATATACTATTTGAAATTACATAAGTAAAAAAAAAAACCAAAATTACATAATACACACCCATTGTAAAGTTTTTCGACAATTCAGCGGCATAAAGATTAAAAAGGGAAAGTTCTGTTTCACCCCCTTTGCCTCTCAATTTCACTCACGTTCCTGGGGATAGAACATCTGTATATCCTTGCATGTGTATCCATAAAGACTTTTTTCTGTGCATTTTCATAAATACACGTATTCCCACAGGACTACATAAAACATATTTCATCTATTCTAGGATACAGATGGGTTTTTTTTTTTTTCCTCAAATTAAAAAATCTGAAATAGGGAAGCATCTTACAATTAAAGGCATTGTATGGTGGCCAATTCCTTTCCTTCTTAGGGGCACATAAAATCATGGTGCATCTTGAAGTAAGTGGCATTTTAGAGTAAGAAGATACAGTGGCTGCGGCACGTACACAGTTATAGAGATGTATGGTTGTGTGATTTCTGGGGACAGATTTCAGTACACATGGGTCTGTGTGATCTGTGATGGCATAAATGCAGTGCCTTTCTTTGGACAGATCTCTTACAGACGGCTTTTCAGATTATTTCTACACCTCTCTGGTAGGAAACAGTGCTTCCATGACCATCCTTGTCCCGAGTCTTTGGGCCCAGCGTGAATAGTTGTGAAAGAGAGATTCCTATCTCCTATGTTCTCATAGTTAACCCTGCATGTCAGGAAGAACTGATTTGCTCGGAACTCCGCTAGACTCATAGTCCTGGCTCCAGGGCTGCCACGTTGAACAACGCAAGGGTGTTTCTTTTTTTTATATATTTTTAAAGATTTATTTATTATTTATTATTATAAATTATTATAATTTATTCGACAGAGGGAGAGAGATCATAAGTAGGCAGAGAGGCAGGCAGAGAGAAAGGAAGGGAAGCAGGCTACCTGCTGAGCAGGGAGCCCGATGCGGGGCTCGATCCCAGGACCCTGGGATCATGACCTGAGCCAAAGGCAGAGGCTTAACCCACTGAGCCACCCAGGCGCCCCTCAAGGGTGTTTAAACTGTCTTCTGGGAGAGTGGTCAGCAAAGTGTTTCTGTAAGGAGCCAGATCGCCAACACTTGAGACTTTGTGGGCTATACTGCGTTGCAGCTTCTCAACTCTGCCAACGTAGCATGAAAGCCACCGCAGATGACAGTTAATAAATGAACATGTCATTCCATGTTCCAATAGAGCCTTGTTTACAAAAACGGAAGTCAGGCTAGATTTGTCCCCAGGGTCACGGCTTGCTGATCCCTGGTCTAAGTGAATGGTCCTTCCTGGAGTTGTGCAGTGCCCAGCTTGAAGGCCCCTACACAGCAGCCCTGTCTGACCCCCGCCCCTCAAGGGATCTGACTCAGCATAAATGTTATATAGCCTTTCCCACCTGGAGCTTTTAACGTTTAATTGTGAAATGTAATCATAAAACATGTCAAAAGTATGTGTTCTTGAATCCAAGCGACTACCTGAGTGTGTGTATAGGACTCTGTTTCTTCATAAAGAAAATAAATCTCTTATAGTGATTGTGAGAATAGATGGATTGCTACATGTAAAATGTTTACAGGTGCTTAATGAATAGCATAACCATTTTATAACTTTTCTTTCACGCATCAGCAACCTCAGAGTTATTAATGCACAGAGGCAGGACACAAATCAGGTGACTCTGACCCCAAAACTTCTGTCTCTCCTACAGCACCTACAAGCTCAAAAGGAAGGATCTCCTACTGCATAGAGAATCTGAACCCAGAGAGCCTAAAAGCCTTTTATAAATCCCCACCAGGTCAGCATTGGACATAGTGGCTCCGGAGCTCAGAGTATCTGGCAAACACACACACTCTACCCACCACAGGAGGAAGCTTCAGTAAGAGCCAGCCTTCTGGGCTTGCAGACATCCCCAGCCAGTGGATTTTCCTGTTATTGATGACAAATTCATCTGACTGCAGTTCTACTAGCCGGCTGGAAACGCAGCCACAAAAGGGCTGATAAAGCTGTCACGGCAAGTTGGGGATAGTAAGTCTCACTAATGTAAGAAAAGAACGAGCTCATCAAGAAGAGATGATCAAGTGAAATAAGAGTCTGAAATCTCAGGAGCAAAACCATGACATTGCCCCAGGCTTACTCCCTGCATCCACATGCCCAGAAAAGGACTTGTGTGGGAGGGAAACCGACCTGCAGGACAACGAGCTGGCAAAAGCATTCCAGGCCACGAGGCTCCCTCACTCTTGCCGTTTATTTGAGACGCCACCAAGTAGAATCACGGGGTCCAGACCCCACTGATTATGGGACACACCTGTCCTTGAATAGAGCCTGGAGATGATGGAGAGGTGATGGGGCTGTCCCCTTGAAGGTCAAGACACAGCCAAGCCCCAGCCACTGAACTGCTAAGGGCCAGGTTCCCAGGGGACCCAAAGCAGGTGCTGCCCCCTTGGTGGCACTACCCTGCCTCCCAGTCACATGCCCCCTGCCCACTCTGCTCACGGAGGGTCCAGCCTCCCGCCTCCCTCTCACTCTGTGGCTCAGTCATCCAGACTGAGGTGGTCAGTGGCTTTCCCCTACAGGGAGCCACACCCAAAGCCACAGGCAGATGGAAGTTACATGTGAAATAAAAGCTTTATTAAGTTGCTGAAATGTGGTTCATTCACTAAGAGCCCCTTGCACACACGGACTGGTTGGATCTGTATCTTCAGGGGTCCCCCGGATGAATGGCTGGTGTGTGTGTAGGGGTCTAGAGACCTTTACTGCTTGAAATTGATCAAAAACACCAACAAACTATTTGCAATGGATGCGAGAGAGAGAGGGAGAGACAATGAGAAAGAGAGAGGAAGGGAGAGGACAGGGACAGGAGTGAGGAAGAGGAGGAGGGCAGAGAAAATGGCAAAGATGCTTGAGTGTGTGTTGAGCAGAAGAGGTGGAGGAGGAGCGGAGACAGAGAAGGGAAGAGACAGGAAGCGGGCATGGTCTCAGGGTCCTGGGATCGAGCCCCATATCGGGCTCTTTGCTTGGCGGGAAGCCTGCTTCCCCTTCTCTCTCTGCCTGCCTCTCTGCCTACTTGTGATCTCTCTCTCTGTGTGAATAAATAAAACCTTAATAAATAAATAAGTAAATAAACAAAACAAACATGGGGCTATCTCATAATATCCCTGGGTAAGAATTAAACGGTGGTCTCGAGAGGAATAGACGTTAAGAACAGAAAATCAGAAGCCATGAGATTCTCTTGCTCTCAAATATTATGTACACATATATGTGTATATAAAAATATATATACACACTCTGTAAATTTTAGTTGTTAGATATATAAATGACATGCATATTTTCACATTTCTATGTCTCCTAATTCCTCTGTCTCCTGCCACAGTCTGTCAAATCCCCTTTTCTCTATACATCGGCTTCACCCTTTTCTTGTGTAAGGCAGAATTCTTGCTTCATGGAAAGTGATTCTGACTGCATTTAACAGAAAAAGAATTTATTGAAAGGCTATTAGGAAGGCAAAAGAACAAGACAAAACATGAAAAAAACAACAGGCATAAAGAGAAGCTCGACAGCCAGACACCACCAACATCCCACCGCACACCGAGCCCGGTAAGGACGCCACTGCTGCCGCTCCTGCGAACCCACCGTCTCAGCTTGTCCACCCTCCCCACTGCTGGCACCAGGCACCACGTGCACAGTCTCTAGGTCACCCGTAGCAAGCTTGTGAGCTTCCGTTATGGAAATTTACAACGGTATGTGATACACACGCATACAACACGCACACACGCACACACGCACGATATAAACATACGGACAGATACACAGACACACACCCAAGTAGAGAGAACGGGATAAGAACTCCCATCACTAACTTAAATAATTCTCAACACACGGCCCGTCCCCACAGCCCCCATAACATTTAAAGCAAATATCATTTTGTTTGAAGATTTTATTTATTTGACAGAGATCACAAGTAGGCAGAGAGGCAGGCAGAGAGAGAGAAGCGGGGAAGCAGGTTCCCCGCTGAGCAGAGAGCTCCATATGGGACTCGATCCCAAGACCCCAGAATCATGACCCGAGCCGAAGGCAGCGGCTCAACCCACTGAGCCACCCAGGCACTCCTTGAAGCAAATGTCTTCGTCCTCTCATTGGACCCACAGCTACTTCAACATGTGTCTCCAGAACAGGGTTTCCCAACCTTGGCATTCCCCACATCTTGGGCCCCAGCGTTCTTTGCTGGGGGCCCTGTCCTGAGCTTACTATGAGGCTTAGCAGCACCCTGGTCTCCACACACCAGATGCGGAGAGTGTCTTCCTCACTCCTGTTCCTGACCACCCAATATGTCCTAGACGTTGCCAAACATCTCCAGGGAACAAAACTGCCCTTGTTGGACACACACATAGATATACCCACAAAATTACGATCACTCTTTAAACATTTCAAAATAATTTCTCAATAGCATGACATGTCAAGTCACAGTTCACATTGATCTGATTACCTCATAAATATTTTGACTCTCTGTATTTGTTAAATCCTGAGTGAGCATAAGACCCATAGCTTGCCAGTGGTTAACAGGTCTCACAAGCCTCTTTTAATTACAGTCCTCACTTTCTCCCTTCTCTTTCTTTAGCCTTGCAATTTATTTCCCTAAGACAGCAGGTCCTATAAGGGTGCCTGGGTGGCTCAGTTTGGCTAAGTGTCTGACTCTTGTTATCAGCTCAGGTCCCGATCTCAGGGTCCTGGGATCGGGCCTCTTGTTGGGCTCCCTGCTCAGCGGGGAGCCTGCTTCTCCCTCTCCCTCTGCTGTTCCCCCTGCTTATGCTCTCTGGCTCGATCTCTGTTAAATACATAAATCTTACATACAAAACCAAGCAAAAGAAAAAACAGTCCATAACTTTTTAAAAAATTTTAAAATGTACTTTATTTTATTTTTTAAAGATTTAATTTATTTATTTGACAGAGAGATATCACAAGCAGGCAGAGAGGCAGGCAGAAAGAGAGGAGGAAGCAGGCTCCCTGCTGAGCAGAGAGCCCGATGCGGGGCTCGATCCCTGGACCCTGGGATCATGACCTGAGCCTAAGGCCGAGTCTTTAACCTACTGAGCCTCCCAGGCACCCCAATCTATCACTTTCTGACAAAAGCTAAGGGTGTAACACATTACACCAAACATGCAGATCACGATATCCCAGACCCTGAACGACAGAGCCCTGCTAAATGTCATCGAACGTTAGTTCATGGGTTCTCCCAATCTCGCTGAATGCTTTTTCACATATTAGAAAGCCCAGTGCCAAAAAAGGTGTCAAGAAATGCATCTAGATGGTAAATATGCTTGGTCCTTGTACCCTGGGGCCTATCCCAGAGGGCTCTGACTGGTGAGTCTAGAGTAGGACATAAGCATCTGTCTATTCTTTAAAAAATCCCCACGGGGTAGCCTGGGTGGCTCAGTGGGTTAAGGCCTCTGCGTTAGGCTCAGGTCATGGTCAGGGTCCTGGGAAGCAGCTCTGCATCCGACTCTCTGCTCAGCAGGGAGCCTGCTTCCCACTCTCTCTGCCTGCCTCTCTGCCTACTTGTGATCTCACTGTCAAATGAACAAAATCTTTAACAACAACAGCAAAAAAAGACAAAAAAAAAGCACAAGTCCTTCATGCTTTGCTGGTTGGCACTGGGGTGGGTACAACTATTTAGTCTCTGCAAGTCCAAACCCAAACTTCCCCTACAATGTCTAGGCTGCAGACACAGGAAGGCCTTGGAAACGGAGACAGAGAAGAGCAGAGAAATTATAACAACTATCCCAGAGCAAACCGGCTGCAGCGCGAGGCAGGCGCCTAGGGTGGGCGGCGACAGCAAAGCCAGAGAGGCTGGGGCCCTGCCTGAGGCCCAGGCCGGGAAGCTGCGGCCACAGAGGGGGCGGTAGCTCGGGAAGCGCTGGCCACGGGGCCTCGCAGGCCTCCCGCGGTCTTCGGGGCCTCACCCCCGGGCGCTGCCAGCGACTCTGAGCCTGGCGAAGAGCGGTCCGGGCTGCAGGGGGACTGCATGGTGTGCGGGGACGTGCGCAGCGGCGAGCACTACCCCGTCTTCACCTGGGAGGCCGCAAGAGCTGCTTCAAGGGGAGCGTCCACAGCCACCGCAGCCTCACCGGCGGCTCCAACCGGCACTGCCAGATCGACCAGCGTCACCTGTGCCAATACTGCCTCCTGAGAAGGTGCTTCCGAGTGGGCGTAAGGAGGCGGTGCAGCGGGGGTCAGCAAGGGACACAGATGCTTCGGCCTCCCACGGAGCTCCCAAGCGCAGGACCTTGGCTTCTCTCCTCAGACTCCGATTTTTTAAAGACTGTGCAACGTTTGTCTCCTCTGTTTGTTTTTCTAAATGATCACGAAACCAAAGAGAGTGTCAGGCTCCAGCCTCGGCCTCCCCAGATCTGCTGGCCAGAACAGAGGGCCAGGGACCAAGGGGCCCATTCCTGGGACAGCCTGGCGCTCACACCCCAAGCCTGAACTTCTGGGGCCGGTGGGGTTGGCCTCCCTCGGGCGATGGCCCGACGTCTGGACTAGAGGGGCCAGCGGAGTAATGCGCCAGGCAGATTGTCTGGATACGGGATCCACGTTGGACACTATATGATGAATGAATCAAGGCCAATAAAGATGTTTCCTACCTGAAAACAAAAACAAAAAAGAACAAAACACCTATCCCATAGAGAGTCAAGAAAAGCCAAGCTCTAGTTATACTACTTCTCTGTCCTTATTCTGTGTCTCAGTTACTTGATAGTCAATTTACTTTAAGTAAGCAAGTCTGCACAAACGGTTACCAACATATACTAAATAAATAAATTCATCAGGAAATTTTAATTGGGACCTAATTGGGACATGGTACTGAAAAGCATTTTATTTCCCTCTCCATCATTTCAATGGCACTGCAGATTCTCTTGGCACATAACTGTCCATTTGAGCAAAATTATTTCTAATTCAACAGTGTGACCCATGTGGTCAACAGCACTGAAAGCTGGAGAAGAAATGAAGTGGGGTGGAGTCCATTTATGTCCACAAATGTCACCACAGACTGTCTCCACGTCTTCAAAACTTATCTATGTATTTAGTTACTTCTTGAACTAACCACCACTGACACCTACTACATGTCACACATGGCGCTAAGTGTCTTATGAAGGTTAAATGTCACTTCATCTTTACAATCATCTATGAAGTGGGATTATCATCATCCCCATTTCTCCCATCAGGAACCTGAGACGTACAATGCTTTAGCAACATGACTCTTAAGAGGCAGAGCTAGGATCTGCTTGGGTCCGGACCCCATGTTTCAGTCACTATGATTAGTTTCCAAGACTCTACAAAAAGTCCAAGTGTTCACCCCAAACGTTGGTTTTCCCCACCCTACAGTCCCCACGTGGCCCCAGCTTCATGGACATTCTCTCAATTCCTTCAACAGTACACATCCTTCCCTGGTCTAACTGAACACCTTCCCACATCCGCCTTGATTTCTTAGCCTCCTGGTCTCAGCTTAAACATTACTCAGGAAATTACAAACTCTAATGCACTCTGTACTTCTCAGCACTCAATGCAAAACAGTAATGACGAATTTCACGGGTCTTTATTTCCTTCCTGTCTTTTCCAGCCAAGTGGTGAGTCCCTCACACCCTGTCAGTCCTATTTATCACGTGTTCCAATCACTGATACCCACGACCCACCCAAAAGGAAGGCCATTCCCCCTACACACATACACACACACACACACACACACACACACACACACTGATCCCTGACTGGCCTGATCTCAGGTGTACGGTGGGGATCCTGACAACCCCTAGTGGAATGTAAGCTACTCAAGAGGGAGAACAGAACTTCTCCCCCATCAACACTACACTTACTTGCTTCAAGTCGGTCTTCTAGCAGGACTTGAGCCCCAACAAGGCTGCAACCTCATCTGCCTGCTTCGGCCGCATTTCCACTCTCGCTGTCTCCAGGCCCCGCACATAATCAGCAGCTCCATAAATGAAGCCCCGTTCTGGGCTCTTCACAGCTGCGAAACGAGGGGCGCACAAGCTGACGGCTACCTTTTGGCAAACCAGTGTATTCCTGAGACACAGGCCCGCCTCCCAGCGAGGCCCCAGCCCCCGGGGACACAGGGCCCCGACACCATGCCCTACAGGTACCTCCGGGCAGAGAAGCATCTTCCCCAGGGCCGCTCACTCCTTCGTCCTCGGCGTCGACCCTGAGGAGGAAGTACAGGAGGTGAAAAGGGGCGTCCTCAGACCAGTGGCCATGGCTCCGGAGGTTCTGAGGTGCTACGCCCACCGGGACAAGGTTGTGGGATCCTGAGGCGCCAGACAAGAAGCAAGCCTCACAGAAGGCTGGAAAACGGGAGGTGCTTCTGCTCAGACTCAGCTGAAGTGTCTCAGTGACCCGCCCGGCAGCCGTCCTAACAACCTTCCCGCTCACTGGCGCCTGTGCCCACCCACAGACTGGACAGTTCCCCGCTCCCTCGGCCTTCGCAAAGCATCACGGGATAGCTCTTTGGGCCCCGCCCACACAACCCTGGGCACACACTCTCTCCCATTCCCACCTGGTAGGCCCTCGGTCACACCACCGTCCTCCTTCTCTGCTGTTGCTGTGTTCTGAGTTTGGCCTCTCTGAGTTCATCACAAGCTTGAGATGGCTGTAGTCGGTACAAAACCGAGCTATCTGGAACGGAATTACCTTAGCACCCCTTTCAGATCTCAGATGGGCATATTTGTGGGGACTATTTCTGGGTTCTTTGTTCTGTACTGTTCTATGTGACTGTCCTTCTGCAAATACCACACAGGCTTCCTTAGTATAACTACTACGAAGATCTGAAACTCTACAGACTGTGTTCCCAAATTAGTATTTTCAAAATCGTTTTTGAAACTACTCTAATTCCTTTGTCCTTCCACATACATTTTAGAATATTTTTGTCTATCTCTACAAAAACAAAAGAAGCTGACAGAATTTTGTTAGAAATGACATTAAATCTATCAGTCTGGGGAGAATTGACATCATGACAAGGCTTAGTCTTCCAAATCACGAACATGGCGTATCTATCCATTTATTTATATCTTTGACTTTCTACAGCAGTGCTGAGTAGCTTTCAGCATGTGATGTCTGGACTGGCACTGTCAGATTTATCCCAAAGTAGTTTCTTTGTACGAGCAATTGTGAATGTGTGTTTGACTGCGGAGCCCCCGCATTCATTGCTAGCATAGAGCAATACAACTTACATTTACGTGTTTATCCTGTACACAGTTTCACTGTGAAATTCCACTATTAGTTCTAAGATGAATTGCTTTGTCGTACCCTCTTGTGGCATAAGGCCTGAAATTAAGATTCCGTATTAAGGGCTGTCTTGACACCTGGAAGATCAAGGAGGGACTCAAATGGTATCATGTTCGTTCTCCTCTCCCTCTTCCCTCACAGGGGAGCTCTCTTAACCAAACACCCTTCTCATCATAGGGACTAGCCATAGTGCCTATTGGTTTCTGGGGAGCAGTGTTCAGTTCCCTAGAAACCCACTCAATTCTTCAAGGAAGCCACTCACACCCTCCATAGAGAACCAGGATTTCCCACAGCCTCTTGTTTCAAGCAAGACCTACCTTCCAAGGCCCTGCTGGTTCTCTCTGTTCTCAAGCGCGATCTCTGTGCAGTCCTGCACGGTGTGTGGTATGATCCTCCCCTGAAGTGTGAGTATATGTGACTAGTAAACTGTTGTCAATCACACGTGTCGGGTGTCAGGGCATCCCCACAAGTCTGGAGCAGGTCTCTCTCTCATTGGGGACCTGAGGAGAAAGAAGGTGATTAAAACAAGTGGCATCACAAACACGGTGACCCTATGTTAAATGAGGACATGGGGGTCACCTTGACCTGCTCCTTCAATAACTAACTGGCTTCAGAGGTGACAGTCACGATCTGGGAGGGAACTGGCCATCGCTGGCCACCTTGTGTGTTGGCTCGTGTTCTGTTATCTCACATGGAGGTTGCCATCCATTTCCAAACTAATGTCCCATCCTTGCCAACAAGGTGAGAATGAATAGGAATTGACTGTATCTTGGGGGGAGGTGTCACCTATGTGACCTGCATGTGGCCTGCATCGGTCTCCAAGGCTCCCCGCTGAGGCTGGCAACCGAAGGACATGCTGACTGGTGTGCCTGAGTTCCAGGGACTGGGTGTTGGGCCAGTGCTTGATGCTGATGTCCAGATCCTATGGGGGAAAGCACACCCCAAGCACAGCCCTGGGGGTGACCCTCTGTGTTGTGCGTGCAAAGGACGGAGGCCCCGACCCCAGGGAAATGGAAGAATGGCACACTGAGGGGATCAATTCCCACCTTGACTTACGCCAGGAGACTTGAAACCATACAACCATCGCCACGACAGAAGCTCCAAGGCTGATGATGCTGATTTGAGACTCTCTGGAAGAAAACATAGACAACGAGCAGCAGGGCAAAAGGACACTCCCCCACCCCACAGGTACATCCAGGAATACATAAACCCAAGCAAAGGAGGAGTGGAAGAGAGAAAAATGAATACAGGAGGTAGGGACTCCCTCCCCCCCAATGACTAATTCAACAACGGTTCAAAATTTGACCCAACTGTAAATCCAACATTTACAAGGGCACCTGGGTGGCTCATATGGTTAGTCATCTGACTTCAGTCCAGGTCTTGATCCCAGGATCCTGAAATAGAGCCCCATGTCAAGCTCCCTGCTGGGCAAGGAGTCAGTCTGTTTCTCCCTCTACCTCTCCCTGCTGCTCGCCCTGGGTCCTGCTCTGTCACACTTGCTTGCTTGCTCGCTCTCTCTCTCTCAAATGAATACATAAAATCTCTAAAAAATAAAAAATAAAAAGGAAATCAAAAATTTACTAAAATAATTTAATTGGCAAAATTAAAAGGAGGCCGATTGCCTTCTGTGCCTCTACAACATTGGTTCTAAGATGCACTGGCAGACTAACCTTCGTGGACTTAATTCAAGTTCTGTTTATAGCAAGTATAATACCATAGATTCTACCCTCTGTATTTAATGCTTTGACATCTCAGGCCTTGCTGACTTTGGAGGGACTGTCCCTGGCAGGCTTACTTAATTCCTAGAGATGCTCAGCAGCTTGCCTACCGGCAAAGCTTGCACATGTAAAGCAACCAATTTGGAGCCTTTAACCCCAACCACCTCTTGTAAGAAACTCTTACTCTGGGCCACTATCCACTGCCCTGATCACCCCAGGGGCAGGGACAGACGACTCCAGACAGACACCACTGTGTCCCGGAACCCACTGACATGACACAAAGTCGGCAGTCTTAAAGGTGCTTCCCTGGATTCACCTGCCCCTTGCCATGGAAGCCACAATAAAGGGTCTTGCCCGAATTGTCTGTCCCTTCACTCCCTCAGCTCCTGACCGACCCTGGTGCTTCCCTGGGTGGCCCTCCATGGCTCTCAGACCTCCTTTCTCGGGATCAGGGAGTCCATAAACGCTTCTTGCGTTGTGAGAGTTACTTGTATATCTGCCTGTCTTACCCTACCTGATCAAATAAATCCCTGTACCCTTAAAACACCGGAGACACCTGGGGGGCTCAAT
Source organism: Lutra lutra (assembly GCF_902655055.1). Classification (NCBI taxonomy): domain Eukaryota; kingdom Metazoa; phylum Chordata; class Mammalia; order Carnivora; family Mustelidae; genus Lutra; species Lutra lutra. The sequence goes on along the minus strand of NC_062295.1, from coordinate 19,863,311 downwards.
TGGTTGAGCTTTTGGCTCAGGTCAGGATCTCAGGGTCATAGGATCGGGTCCCATGTCGGGCTATGTGCTCAGGGTGGAGTCCGCTTGGGATTTTCTCTCCCTCTGCCCTTCCGGCCCCGCCACCACCCCCTGCCCCCGCTCCTTTGCTAGCTTTTTCCCTTGCTTTCTCTTTCCAATAAAGAAAGAAAGTCATTAAAAAAACCATGAGGGAACCCCACAAATTAAAGATGGCAAATATTTTGCCATGATAGATTTGGCCAATATGTTCTGTTCAGTGCCTATTTCAACAGCCTCTCAGTCACATGTGCCTTGACCTTGAAGGAGACATGACTTACCTTGTTATGCACAGGGCACCCAAACCGCTCTGCTATCACAGGCAAACTTTGTGGGCAGGATCTTACTGCATTCATCTTTCTCCAGGAACATAGATGGGACATCACATTCAGGAGATCCTACTGTGAGGATATTTGACAAACTTGTTAAGGGCCTACAAGGGTGGCTCTGTCAGTGAAGTGTCTGCCTTGGGCTCAGATCCTGATCTCAGGGTCCTGGCAACAAAGCCTTGTGTCAAGGCTCCCTGATCAGCCGGGAAGCCTGCTTCTCCCTCTCCCTTTGCCCCTGCCAGTCCCTTGTACTCTCTCTCTCTATCTCTCTCTCGTGTTCTATCAAGTCACTAAATAAAATCCTTAAAAAGAAAAAAAGGACACAGAAGTCCAACATCTTTCAGTACTTTCTGGGTTCTAGAGGCAACATATTCCTTGTTTATAAATTTTACGGAAGCCCATTTCAGCCGTTACTTGTCAAGGAGCCCACGCTGAGGGGGCAGGGTCTCCCCTGAACAAAAGCATCTAGGATCTGTGCAAGTAAAAATGACCTGTTGGGGGTGACTGGGTGGCTCAGTTGGTGAAGCGTCTGCCTTTGTCTCAGGGCCTGATCTCGGGATCCTGAGATGGAGCCTGGCAGGGGGTTCCCTGCTCGGTGGGGAGCCTGCTTCTCCCTCTCCCTTTCACCCCCTTTTCCAGCCAGAGCTCTCTCTTAACTACCTAAAGAAAAGCTTGAGAAAAACCCACCTGTTCGTGCCCAGGTCAAAAGGCTTTAGCCGCCTCCTCTCCCCTTCCTGGAGTCCCTGGACCACCCATGCTATCTGTCAGTTGTCCATGGGCTCCCAATGCAAGAAACAGCCCTACTTGGCCCTGGTTAGAGACCATGAGAGCAGCAATTGCCGGCCATGCACTGGGCTCTCCTGGAAACAGTCTCTCACAGACTCTGAGACTTCCTGTCTAGCTGTCTATTATTCTCTGGGTCATGGGACCCCCCACCAGCTTAATATAGTTACCAAGGCATTCCTGCTACGGGCTGAAGCCAAAGTCTGCATATCCTACCTGCAGGTGGAGGTGGGGGTTCTGTCCACAGTGCACTGCCAGATTCCATGGTGCTGGAGGACGTCAGCTCTTCCTTCTACCCCTTGCCACCAGCGATTCCCTTGGGATCAACTGTGTGAATATCATTGGAAGTTATCACATTTTGGGTTTGATGACCACATCTCCCTCCTGGTCACATGACAGCTTCACATCCTAGAGAAGCACCTGTCCTATGCCTTAAGAGTCTCAGCAGGAAATGGATGTCCATATATCAGAGTCCATTGTGATGGAAAGGCTGAGAAGAAGATTCAATAGGAAGTGTTGTCTTGGCATCCGGCAACTTTGGAGGGCCTCATATGGCCTCACTCCATGTTCCCATCCCACTCTGCTCCCACAGATCAGATCCCCTGGCCAAAAAGCCCTCCTTAGCACAGGGACCAGGCACAGTTTCTTCCCAAGTAAGCTCCAGTTCCCTGACAGCCTGTGCAATGATGTAGCAAATGAAGATTTGAAGGGGCTTTTGAAGAAATGAACAAGGGAGTTGACCATGGACATTCCAGGTAAAAACTGCTTAAAGGATGATCCAGAGGGGCGATTTATATAATTTAGGGTAGAACCATAAGCTGCTGCGTTTTCAATTACAGAGTAAGATGGGATTCATTCCCATTTCAAATGGTCTCTAAGGCCGAGTGATTGCGGGGGGGGGGGGGGGGTGGACAGCAAGTCAGAGAATAGTATACTCCTAAACAGGCCAACATACATAAGGCCCGAGAGAAATCAGGTTACCCATAGCGTGCTTTGGCAGACAACAGAAAAGGAAATGATTTCTAAAAACTAGAAAATAAAAAATAAACGAAGAGAAATGAGACTTAACTTGAAAAGTGAATTGACATTTTTTTTTTTTACCTTATATTCATCTTGTACTTTCCTGCTATTCACCTCGTTTCCCATACAAGGATTGCGTGCTCGTATATCTGATACATCTGGAACACTGAAACAAGTGGACGTGTTCTCTACATAAGGTATACATAGACACCTGGCCCTTGTGAAAACCTTAAAGCATTACAAACATTGTTGGAAGAATCCTTTGACCACAGCCTCCAAAGCCCAGCAGTGTCAACGCTCCTACAAAAGTCACCACTGCTGTGGCATCTGGGTGGCTCAGTCTGTTAACTGTCTGTCTTTGGCTCCTGTCGTGATCCCGGGATCCTAGGATCAGGTCACAGGTCAGGATCCCTGCTCCGTGGGGAGCCTGCTTCTCTCTCTCCCTCTGATGCTCCCCCTGTATGTGTGCCCTCAATTTCTGTCAAAAAAGTAAAAAAGATCTTAAAAAAAAAAAAAAAAAGAAGTCACCAGTGTTTTCACTTTGGCGAATACTTCTGCAGTCATTAAGAGACCCCTTTTTGTTAAGTCATAAAAGAATATGTTTCTTAAGATGAAAGCAAAACCGCGAACATTTGACATTTTGAAAAAGAACGTTAGGAGATAAGGTAGACACACAGAGTGACTTGGGATCTTCAAAGCCTGGTGTCACTCTGGCTCACAATCATCTATTTCTCTGAGAGGTGTTTGGCCGCCTTTCCACCCTTCTTGGCAGGTGACAGTATTTGCGGCGTGTACGTGGGTAAAGCATCAGTGACAGCATTTAGAAGAAGGTGCTGCGATCCATCCATTTCCGGTCCAGGTGGGTTAATAAGAGACACAGCTGTGGTGCGGGGCTTGACATCGTTTTTTCGGGGTGTGGATCCCAGGGTAGCGTTCAGTCGTGGTGGGCCTTGTTTCTTAGGCAGCTTTCCCCTTCCTCCCGAATCTGGGGGCATCACGTCATGAGCAGAGGGTTTGGGCGGTGGAAAAGGTGAATGAGATTCCGCTTTTAGAAACTGGACAAAAAGTTCTGAAAAGGAATGATTGGCCACAGCTTGGTGATTTGGTTTCGCAGGTGAGTTGGGGGCGCTTCTGGACCCGGGCCCCCCAGTCGCCCCGCTGGGCACACCCGCGGGCTCTTGACCGCGCAGCTGCCGCAGCTGGTCCTCTCGGATCCCCAGCGCGCTTGCCATCAGCCTCAACGCTTCCCGCCGTTCCGCATCAGCTGCCTGCAAAGATCCCACGAAGAGTCCCCTTAGGAGGGTTTTGTCCACCATTCCTTCGGCCTGACTTACTAAGGTCAAGAGTTTCTTCTGTGTGTCCTCCAGGATTTCCCGCTGCACCTCATTCTGTTTCTTGAACTCTTGGAGTTGGTCCTCCTTCACCTCCAAGTCAGCATTTGTTTGATGCAATAATCCCTGTAATGACTTCAGTTTCCCTTCTAGGGCTCTTGCCACCTCCTGGCCGCTGCTTTCCACTCTCGTGGACAGTTTTTGATTTTCCTCTTGCATCCTCTGGAGGTCTGCATCCTTGGCAGCAAGTCGATGGGTCATTTCGTGATAGTCCCTTCTCAGATTGCTATTCTCCCTCGTCTTCTCATTTAGGACGGCCAAGATCTGTTCGCTTTTCAAAGCACACTCTTGCAATTGCCGTTGAAGTTGTTCCACGTGCCTGTTCTGGCTGTCAGAAGCCTCGGAGATTCTGCTGGAAAGATGCTGAATCTCCATATCCTTTTGCTGGATAATCCGAGTGAGCTTCCCGATCTCCTCTTTGGACAGCCGATCCACCTGCTCGGTCAGTCGGATGTTCTGTTCAGCGAGAAGCTTCATCTCCAGTTCCTGTTCTTTGATTCCTTGGACTAATCTTTGAATTTCGGCTTTAGGTGGATCACGCTCTTCACTTCCGTTCTCTCTGGGGAGAGGCTGGCTTGCTCGCACTTCCTCATCCTCACAGGGTTCTCTCGGGATTTGTGGGCTTTTGTCGGGCCACTGGGCTCTCAGCTCTTCCAGCGTGACGTGCAGATTCCGAATCATCTCGTCTTTCGCTGCAAGGAGCTGAGCGCGTTCAGCGTTCATCTCCTCCTGCCGGAGTTGAAGACGGTCCACTTTCTCCTTCTGCTCCCGTAAAGACTGCAGCAGTGCTCTCTTCCCCTGCTGCTGGTTGTGAATGATCTTCTGTTGTTCCTTTATTTCCTCCTCGAGATCATCTTTTACCCTGTTGAGCTGAAAGACTTCACACTCTAGATCTTCAATCTCCTCTAGGATTTTAGGGTCACCCAGAGGGACAGCGCGACTCTGTTGTGCTAGGCGCTCCAGGTCTTCGTCCACATGAGGATGTTGGTCTGTCATGGATGGGAGACGCATGTCTTTGTCCTCCACGGATGGGGTGAAACGTCATGGCTTCTTAAGGTTTCGGTCGACTGACCGAATTCCTCCTGAAGCTCTGGCCTTTCTCTCATTTCTATGATGTACTCGTCCTGCTCTCGGACACATTCTGTCAGTTGCTTCTGCTCCTCCAAAGCAAAGGACAGCAGTTCCTTCGTTTCCTGATGGTCCGCGTCCATCTGCTCGATCCTCTTTCGGAGGTGTAGTATCTCCAGGTCTTTATCTGACAGAGTTGAATGAAATGACCATTATCTACCGGTGACCATTCTCGGAGACTTTGCTCAGACTTCTCTTCAAACACCTGCTTTTCGGCCCGACACAACTTGGCCACCAACCGTCCTTTCTCTATTTCTAAAGCCCTCAAAGCAATGTTGTTCTTCAGAGAATCTTCGTTGTTGCGCAGAACAGATTCCTCCAGCTGGTGTCTTGCATCCTGGAGCTCGCCAACCAACTTCTGCTTTTCTGCTCGGAGATCCGAAGCAACGTTGTTCAAACTGTCGTTCAGCCGCTGCATTTGTGTAAGTTGTTCCTTCAACCTTCTGAGCTCCGTTTCCCTTTCCTCAAGAAGGTCATGGTTCACGTTCCTGGCAGCGTCCTGGTGTTGCAGGTCTTCCACCTGCCGTTGATAGTCCATTAGTTGTGTGCGGTGCCGGTCGGTGAGGGCTGCTAGCTTCTGCCGGTGGGTGTTTTTCAACACCGCCACTTCCAGCTGATGTTTGTCCATCTCCCGCATCCGCTTCTGCTCTAGGTCCCTGATGTGGCTCTTCAGTTTGCACACTGTTTCTGGGTCAATGGTATTTGGTCCCTGGGTGGAAAACGGGCACCACATCTTCCAATGAGTCACTTCAGCCTCCAGTGTTTCCATCTCACGGAGGCGTCTATTGATCTGTGTCTGGGATGAGATGACATCAGCCAAATCCATGGCATCCCCAGGGAAAGTCACATGTCTGTCAGTATCAGAGATGTCTCTGGTCAAAGAGGTCTGCCTGCTGTCCACGGCCCCTAGGGAATGGCCTAGGCCACAGCAAAGACCACCAGCCCAGGAGAACATCTGGCGGTCATACAACTGCCCTGGTCCGCGGTGAGAAAGCGTCCAGTCCAGTCGGACTACCCCGCCAAGTGTCACAGAACCCCTGCCTGCGCGAGGCTAAGAATCCAAAGCCAACTGCCCTTTCCAGGCAGTGCCTGCGCGCCCCTCCCTTCCCCCCACCTCGCGCGCGCTCCCGCGCTCCCTCGCTCCCATGCTCCCGCACGCCACTGCTGCTCAAGTAGTTCCGAGCAGCCAAGGTCCTCTGGCCACTGGTGTCGTTCCTAGCCACTCATTCCTGCAACTTCCCCGCCAGGCCTGGGCGCTTGCCCTCCTTCCCATGCTTTGCTGGCTGTCCTGGGGGGGGTGGGTCCCTATTGCATGCTCCTGCCTGACTGCCCCCAGGTGCCTGCCGCCAGAAAATGCACCTAGCCCTCCACTTCCCCCTACGTGGGATCGCAGTACACAAAGTCCGGCTGCATGCGCTTACCATGCAATAGTATCTTTTTCATTGAGGTGAAAAGTACAGTCACACGCATCCATCCAGCTAGGAGAGAGGATCCTCCATGCATTTCACAGATCTTTCCACCAGTGCAGAGAACGGACCTCACAGAGACTTTGGGTATTTCCAGCCTCCAGAGACTCCAGACTGTCCTGGCCCTCCTTGCCCCGTCAGCCCTGCGGGGACAGCTCCGCCCGCACCTTGGTTTGGCGGATCACTGGCCGCCGCCTGCGCCGCGCCTCTGTCGCCTCCCGATGCCCTGCGCCTAGACCAGGCAGGCGGTTGCGCAGGACGGTGGAGGTGCCTGGTCGCGGGTCCTCCGCTCTGCACAGAGTGGCCCAGGTGTGGCGCGGCAGAGGCCCGAGTCCGCCCCGCGGGGCGCGGCCTGGCGCTAGTCCACCGGTTAGAGTTAGGAACCGCTGCCGTCGCCATGCTGAAGCAGCCGCTGGCCAACCAGACCCCCGCAGGGGAATGCGCCCATTCCCCCCGCTGCGATTGCGCTGGGTCTGGTCCGGGCTGGGAACAGGAGGGCTCGCTGTTCTCTTGGTGGCGTGCTCCGGTCCCCTGCCGCCACCACGCGCCAGGCACAGGGGGTCCCGACCCAGGACTGGGCCAAGCCACACACTGGAGCCCAGCTCTGGGGCGCCGCCAGAGTCCCACAGGGGCCAGTTGGTGGGTTGGCCCTCGGAGACGCCCCCTGCGCGGATCCCCGCCCCCCTCTGTCCTGGCCCCGCCCCGCATCGCCCTGGGGGACTGCACCTGAGCCTTCCCCTTCCCCTGTATAGATAATTTACATATAAATATTGTATATATTTATGCTGGCATTTCTCTCTGCATTCAAAACTTGTTCAGGGGGTGCCTGGGTGGCTCAGTGGATTAAGGCCTCTGCCTTCTGCTCAAGTCGGGATCCCAGGGTCCTGGGATCAAGCCCAGCATCGGGCCCTCTGCTCTGCCGGGAGCCTGCTTCCTCCTCTCTCTCTGCCTGCCTCTCTGCCTACTTGTGATCTCTGTCAAATAAATAAAATCTTAAAAAAAAAAAACAAAAGGGTGCCTGGGTGGCTCAGTGGGTTAAGCTGCTGCCTTCGGCTCAGGTCATGATCCCAGAGTCCTGGGATCGAGTCCCCGCATCGGGCTCGCTGCTCAGCGGGAAGCCTGCTTCCCTTCCTCTCTCTCTGCCTACTTGTGATCTCTCTCTGTCAAATAAATAAATAAAATCTTTTAAAAAAATACAAAAAACAAACCTATTCAGGCAGATATCCCTTTTCCTCAATGATGTTTTTAATGCATCTGAAACTTGTTTGCTGTCTCTTGGTCAACAGAAGCTGCTTCTCCTATTGTCTTGACATTTTTTAAAGCAAATCACTTTCTAAAATTATCAAACCATCCTTTGCTGGTATTAAATTCTCCAACGTCAGAGCCTTTACCTTCCTTTTGCTTAAGGATGTCATGACTTCACTTTTTCTTAAGTCATATTAGAGTCTATATTGGTATACCATCCTTACAGCAATCACACACCCTCATAAAAGCTGCATTTTCAATACGAAAATTGCAAAAAGTGAAAGGTTTTCATGCCTGCTGGTGTTAACTACAATGACAACTTCAGCAATTTCCTTTTTTCTTTTTTAAGAATCAATGGCCCTTATGCTAGAATCTTTTATATTGAAGTGCTGGGCAACCCAGCTGCAGACCTCAATCCACAGTACACATCAAGCAATTCAAGAATTTTTTGTAACACGATGACTCTTCTCTGCTTCTTGGGAGCACTTCCTATGGGTCCCATGGTGTTATTCAAAGTTTACAGCATTGCACTAAACACAATGAGAAACACATGAGGACCTCAAAAGATCACTTGTTACTGCAATTCACTGGAAAGATGAACTGATCACGCAGAGATGATTAATGTCACCTGCTGTTTTAAGTTAAGTAGATACAACACTTGAGTTCACCACAGTAGCAACACGAGGGCATTAGGAAATTACTACAATAGTACTCTCTTGGACCACAGTTCATTTTATGCAGTTATGACTTAATACTCCCTTTTTATGTTTCTTTACATTTCTCTTGCCTGCAAATGGCACCAAGTATGGTCTGTAAGTATTTGTATACACAAGTTTTGACAGATTTTAACTTTTTGTAATAGATCTGTGAATATTTTATGGTAGCAAACGATAAAATAGATGGGTATCTATGTATACTTTATGCATTCATGACAGACCTTTCTCAAGGTATGTCGTATCTTTGCTTAGCTTTTTCAATAATTCTAGGCTCGTGGTTTGAGAACAATTTTTTTTTTTTAAATTGTTGCCAATCTCTAAACATTTTTCCAGGATCTGTATTGGGGAAAAAAACAGTATAGAAATGTACCTATGCAGTTCAAACATATGTTGTTCAAAAGTCAACTGTGTAAAAACAAAACAAAACACCAAAAACCACAAACCAAAAACCAAAATACTTAGCAATAAAGAATCACTACTTCAGTGAAAACATCAGTCCCTAATATTTCATTATAGGAAAACTCTCCTACACACAATAAATAGTTCTCATTCTAGCATCTCTGAGAAGTCCTTTAATTAATTAGTACAGCAAAAACTTCAGCGAGAGACAGAAAATATAAGAAAATACCAAAGCCCCAAATCTGAAGAATATAATAAGCAAACTGAAAACTACAGCAGACGGGTTCAACAGCAGACTAGATGAAGCTGAAGAAGCAATCCATGATCTGGAAGACAAGGCAGAAATAAAAAACAAAAAATCTTTGTTTTGTTCACGAAAACAGAACAAAAAAATTAACTTTAAAATGGGAAGCTAGCTAGCTTAAGGGACCTATACAACATTAGGTAGAATAACATTCACATTGCTTGCTTTCCAGAAAGAAAAGAGAGAAAGGGCCAGAACATTTATATTAAGAAATAGCTAGGGGCACCTGGGTGGCTCAGTGGGTTGGGCCTCTGCCTTCGGCTCGGGTCATGATCCCGGGGTCCTGGGATCGAGCCCCGCGTCAGGCTCTCTGCTCAGCAGGGAGCCTGGTTCCCCCCTCTCTTTCTGCCTGTCTCTCTGCCTACTTGTGATCTCTCCCTCTCCAATAAATAAATAAAAATCTTAAAAAAATAAAAGAAAAGAAAAAAGAAAAAAAAAAAAGAAACAGCTAAAAACTTCCCAACCTGTGGAAGAAAACAAATACCCAGATCCAGAAAGCCCAGAGTTCCAAAAGATTAAATCCAACAGAGACTCACACCACAACACATTACAATTAAAATGTCCAGAGAGAAACCACACAACAGAGAATATTAAAAGCAGTAAAAACAACAATCTGTTATATACAAGGGAACCTCCATAAGACTATTATCACATTTCTCGCAGAATCTTTGCATACCAAAAGGGAAATGCATAGTATATTCAAAGCACTGATGGGGAAAAACTTCCAACAAGAATATTCTCCCCACTTTCTGGAACACTGAAATAAATAAAATGGAAAAAAAAAAAGGAATATTTTCCCCACAAAGTTACCATTCAGATCTGAAGGGCAAGGGGTTTTCTAGTTGGCTCAGTCAATAGAGCAAGTGACTTTTTTAAAAAAAAATATTTTATTTATTTATTTGACAGAGAGGCACAGTGAGAGAGGGAGCACAAGCAGGGGGAGTGGGAGAGGGAGAAGCAGGCTTCCTGTGGAGCAGGAAGCCCAATGCGGGGCTCAATCCCAGGACCCTGGGATCATGACCCCAGCTGAAGGCAGGCGCTTAAGGACTAAGCCACCCAGGTGCCCCAAGCAAGTGACTTTTGATCTCAGGATTGTAAGTTCGAGCCCCACAGTGGGTGTGGCAATTACTTAAAGATATAAAATCTCTTTTAAAAAGTTTACTTTCAGAATTGAAGGAGAGGTAAAAGGCTGTCCTGACAAACAAAAGCTGAGGAGTTCATCACAACTAAAAGAGCCAGCCCTACAAGAATAGTTAAAGGCACTTCTTCAAGTCAAAAAAAAACACTGTGAGAAAAAGACATATGAGGAGCAGCACCTGGGTAGCTCAATTGGTTAAGCGCATCTGCCTTTGACTCAGGTCATTACCTCAGGGTCCCAGGACCGAGCTCCATGCCAGGGGCTCTGCTTCTCCCTCTCCCACTGCCCCGGCCCCTGATTTGTGTGCTCTCTTTCTCAAATAAATAAAAAAATAAATCTTTTTTTTTTTAAAGGAAAAAAAGTGTGACAGTAAAAAAATGTCTCATAAAGGTACATACAAGATAAGATAGTGGATATTCCAGTGGATTTTGAAATGGTTAGGCATTAAAAAACAGCATTGTCAGTATGTGTTCCCTTCTGTTTTATTTGTTCCCTTCTGTTTTAAAGGAGGCATTCTGGAAATTGAGAAACTTAATTTGAAAGCACATCTGTGGGTGTAGCACAGAAAGCAAGATTTATTTTGAATAATATTTAAAAGGACTTTGTAACATCAGCGTTAACCAGTTCATTAGTTTAAATCCAACTTTGTACATAAGAGGCATTCACAAAAACTTATCAACTGAATATTAAATGAATGCATACACTTTTTTTTAATTTCAGATGTTTTTTATTCAAAGAAATAAAACAGAAAAAGCTAACAATCTGATCAAATGTACAGTTCAAAAATGTCTTTTGGCGTTTAACAACAAGTCCTAGGAAGGAAAACTACAGAGTTATGTTGAACCGGACAAGTAAGTTACCACTGGCAAGTTTGTGGCACTAGTAAAACAAAAATAAAAAAGTAACTCTCTTGATCATATAGATAACTCTATGAAAATCTTTTCTTCCAATCTGTACAAAAGGTCTTTCTTCATAAATTAATTTTTTTATAATTTAATGGCTGTCTACTATGTGATGTTTAACTGATTTTTATTTTTTATTTTTTATTTTATGTACAGAGGTTATGTTTCCCAAATCTTACCCAGACGAGTATGGCACTTAATTCAGACATATCTAGCAGCAGATTTCCCCTCCCCTCTAACCGAGCTATCAGATTTCTGTCTTAACTAATGCAAAAATATCAAGTAGTGAGAGACCCAGGTTTATAAATGTACTAGGTCCAAGGAGGGCGCTGCATTCGCTCTGGGCTTTCACAAAGCAGTAATATTCCAGGGAGCATAGAACCAATAATACCACAACTTTAAAAAAGGAAACAAAAACAAAAACAAAACACATTTCTCTTAGGACTATGTATTCTTCACTAGAATCTACACTTCTCAGAGCAGCAAGGACTTCTGAAACTATGAAATGTCACTGACATCTATAATCAAATACAAGCATAAAATTTAAGAACTAAAAAATACTGGAAAGAAAAAACTGCTTAGCCCTAGCTCCTGAGCTAGGAGGATTTGGTCTGTGGAAACAGGGAGGGCCAGCAACCTGTCCCAGCACAAAAGAAAACAGACTCTGAGGTAGATAACTGATCACACACAGTTGACCAGAGAAGTACACAGTTTGGGAAGACAACTTAATTTACCACTGCTTTTCAAACGTATGCAATTGTCTTAATAAAAGAGCTTCAATAACAGTGAATTATCTTCTAAGTACTACAGAAGAAATAACTGTGTATTGATGAATCAGGAATTTCACAGTTTCAAAATTGGTTTCTCTTTACATTTAACACTTGTAGTGATGATGTAAAGTGTGGCACTGCTTGGATCCAAATCTTCCTTCTTGCTTTTTTGTTTGTTGGTGTGTGTCCATACATGAATTAAAATTATAAAACCTAAATGCAAAGGTACAAAAAAGGCACGTTCTCCTAACCGCAAACTGGTCCGGCAAAAATAAAGAGCACAGAAGATATGACGCTGAGAGAAGGTGGAGCTACTGGTTACTGGCCCTTCGGTCTTTGGTGAAGTTACCTTTAAAAGTGCCAAGTAATTTTGATTTCTCAAATTTATGTAATAGAGAGAGCTAGGAGCCAATCATTTTGCTTCTATTCCTACCTCAGCTTATGTTTGAAGATAAAATCATTACTTTTAGCTTTTGCCATTTAGTTGCAATAGCAACGTTTTTCGGTTTGCCAGATCTCAGGTATAGTTCTCAGTCTAAAGCACTAGCATTAGTATAAAGGAAGGACAAAACATCCGGTGACTCCCGCCCCACCCCCCTCCCCACCCCCAACCCCAACACTACCTACACTAAATTTAGAACATGGAGTTAGTTTTTTTTTTTTCCTGAAAAAAAGGCAAAAAAGATTTTACATTGCATCATACAGCAGATACCCTAAATCGGTCAAACTATCAGAGGAAACTGTTGGCGAACAGCCTTACAAACAAGTTACCCTATTAAAAGTTCCCCAGTCAGAAAATGTGTTTCACACAAAACAGTTTTCCCTTCTTGCATTTCACTACCTTACACATTATGTGAAAAATCATTAAAAACACCTACTACATATTTAAAAAAGCCAAAATTCCAGCAACTTTTATGGACTACCTTTTAAAAGCTCTATGCTGCTGTTTTACAAGGCATAACAGACCAGCTCATTTGGTCAAAGCGTTCTACATCATTAGTTTGAACTAACTTTTACTGAAACAGCTACAGCATCAAAGGAGGTAAGGCAAATTGGAATTCATAGAGAAGGGGAAGACACTTCACACTACGTTGAAAGAAAAACAGAAAAGCTAAGAAGAGAGACGCGGAGGGCAACACTGGATACAGCGACACTCACACTCGCAAGCAAGGAACACCATGGGGGAAGTCGGACTACTTAAACGTCAGAGCCCACTGCATACAGCTGAAGGAAACGCAAATAAACACAAAATGGACAAAAACCACAAAAATCCGGTCATGCACTTGGATAAGTCTTCATGGTCTTTGTGCATACCCAGAAAATTGAAGTTTTCTTTTTCTTTTCTTTTTTCTTACTTTTTTATCTTTTTTTTCCTTTTTTTTTTTGCATCGTAACATTTGAAAAAAATCTTTTTTTTTTTTTTTTTTTGGTGTTTGTTTGTTTTACTAAAATAAACCTGTTCAGGGAAACAGCTACTAGACGAATTTAAGGGTTTTATGCACCTTATAGAACGTAGAGCAAAAATAGTTGTAGTTGATTTCATTATAAATAACGTTTTCAAGAACCTGTGCAAAACTGTCAATAATTTCCTAAAGCACAATTGATCAGAAAAATCCATGATTGTTCAGCCTTCACACCCTTCTTCATGTAAGAACGCCCTTCTGTACATCTCACAGTTACTTACTAGGTTGAAAGGAATATGGTGAATGGTCATTAGACGTCTCGACAGCCACCTGCTGCTGTCCACCTGCTTCCTCAACGGGAACGGCTCTGGTCTGCACGTGTGTGTACTGTGGCAAATAAGCCCCTTGCACAGCGGATGTCGCAGGCATGTATGTTCCGGAGCTGCCTAGTGACAGATGACTCATCTGCTGGGCCAGAGGGCTGATCATAGACGCGGGCTGTAGTGACATGGTGTGCTCCATCCAGGGAGTTAACACAGCCCCGGGGTGCTGTAGGATATAGGGTTGAGGTTGCATCCAAGAAGGACTTTGCACCTTGATAGCAGAGCAGCCCCGATACCTGTTTTCTCTGGTTTCCTTTGCCACCTGGTAGGCAGATACAGGAGATGCAATATAGGATGTAAGAGAAGTTTGAGTGATCATTCGGTTTGTAGCAATACTGTATGGTGAAGGATAAAATCCGTTCTGTAGAGCAGCTGTGGTTGGGTCATAAGTAAGTGTCATTCCAGCCTCTCCTCCTGGATGCCATGGTCTTCCATTAGGGATGTATTTGTTTGGGTTCTGCCTCTTCTTCTGTCCTCTGTCCGCAAACTTACACAACAAAGGTTCTGTAGGAGCAGAAACTCCAGGTGGTGTCTTAATGAATTTTCCATTAAAATGACCAATGACGGGGCGCCTGGGTGGCTCAGTGGGTTAAGCAGCTGCCTTAGGCTCAGGTCATGATCTCAGGGTCCTGGGATCGAGTCCTGCATTGGGCTCTCTGCTCAGCAGGGAGCCTGCTTCCTCCTCTCTCTCTCTGCTTGCCTGTCTACTTGTGATCTCTCTCTCTGTCAAATAAATAAATAAAAAATCTTTAAAAAAAAAAAATGACCAATGACGGCTTCACACTTCTCTGTTGATTCCATCCCAGCAAAGCCAACACCTCAACTGGTGCCACTGGAATCCCGCAGTATCCTTGTAGAAATAACCTGTGCAAATGGTTTGAGCATATTTTCAAGTTCTTGCTCATCCATGGACAGTGGCAGATTAGAAATGTACAGGTTAGTAGGATCTTGTTCCTGTTGCTTTGCCATTTGAGCTTGAACCCCACTAGCCTCCAAGGCAGACACAGCTTTCTGGGCTGCTGCAGGACTGTCAAAGTCGACAAAACCATAACCTTTGCATTTGTTTGTTGTCTTATCCAAAATTGCCTGCGTGGAGACGGTCTTCCCATATGGCTGACACAGCTTCACCAGGTCCTGGTCTGTGCTGTTGGGAGGCAGCCCTCGGATACAGAGGTTTGTTTTGCTCAGCTGGTCCCATCCTGAGTTGCTACTGCTGCTGCTGTCGTTATTACTGCTGGTGGTGCTGGGGCTGGGAGGGGCCCTGGGGTGCGCTGGGACCAGAGACTGCTGCTTGCAAGAGGGCGTCCTGCGGTTGCTGCTGCCCACGGGGTTGCCGCTGCTGCTGGGGAAGATCATCACAGCGGGGGCGGGCGGCGGGCGCGGGTGCAGGGCAGCCTTGCTGCGAGGGGGAGTGTGCAGGAGGGGCCGGCCTGGGCGGCGGTGCTCTGGGAACTCCCTCTCGGGAGTTCTGCTGCAGCTCCGGGCTGACTTCTCCTCCGCCCTCGACCTCCAGACTCGCCTACAAGTGCGGTGCGAGGGCGGCGGCGGCGGGCGAGAGTCGGGCAGTTCCGGCGGCCGCCGCCCTGCGTGCCATGGACAAGAGCTCGCGCAAGGAGCTGGCGGCGCCGCGGGCCTTCCAGGCGACAGCGGAAGAGCAGCGCCGCCGCGTCCCCACCTACCGCCGGGTCCCCACCTACCGCGGCCTCAACCACCGCCTCGAGCTGCATACACTTTTCTTAAATGTCAGTTTTAATGAAAATAAACAATAGATCCCACCTTAAAAAAAAAAAAAAAAAGCCAGTATGCTAACTAAAAAGCAGAAGTAGTAAAAACTGTAATAATAGTTGAGATACAAAATTTTAAAATCTAACATGTTACATTAAAACCATAAAATGGGGGGGAAAAGAGTAAAAACGCTGAGCTTTAGAATGTATTCAAATTGAACTATCATTATGTTGAAAGTAGAAAATTAACTTGCTATCCTTAAGTAGAGAGTCATCAAACCAAAAGGGAAGAAAACAAGAGAAGGAATAGAGAGGAACCACAAAAACAGAGAGAAACAACAAAACGGCAGTAAGGACAAACCTACTAATAACTAGTTTAAATGTAAAAAAAAACGAAATACTTTGAAAGACACAAAGTGCCTGAATAGATTCCAAACAACAAGACCCAGGGCACTCAGGGCAGCCCAGGCAGCCGCGCGGGGGGAGGGGCTCAGTTGGCTAAGCATCAGATTTCCTGGTTTCAGCTCAGGTCAGGATCTCAGGGTACTGGGATCAAGCCCTGCATCAGGCTCTGGGATGGGGGTGGGGTATTCTGCTGGGGATTCTCTCCCTCCTTCTCTGTCCCTTTCCCTGCTTTCTCTCCCTCTCTCTAAAATAAATAAATAAATCTTTAACAACAACGACAACAACAATAAGACCCATCTATATGCTGCCCTAGGGAGACTCACTTCAGATATGAGGACACACCCCAAATGAAAGCCCAGAAATGGAAAAGGATGCAAACTGAAAATAAAACAATGAAGAAGGGTGCTTCATGCAAATGGAAAAAAAAAAAAAAAAAAAAAAAAAAAGCTGGGATAGCTATTACTTCTATCAGACAAAACAGACTTTAAAACAAAGACTGCAAGAAAAGACAAAGTTAGGTATTACAGAAGGATAAAGGAGTCAACCCAGCAAGAAGAAATATTTACAAAATTTGTAAATATTCACGAACCAACATAGGAACACCTAAATATAGAGAGCAAATAATACCATTATCTAAATGGAAAAACTGAGGGGCACCTGGGTGGCTCAGTCAGTTAGTTAAGCAGCAGCCTTTGGCTCAAGTCATGATCCCAGGTTTCTGGGATAGAGCCCAACATGGGGCTTCCTGCTGGGCAGGGAGTCTGCTTCTCCCTCTCTCTCTGCTCCCTCCCTGCCCTCGTTCAGGCTCTCCTATCAGTCTCATTCACGCGCGCTCTCTCAAATTAATAAAATCTATTTGATAAAAAGAAAAATAAACAAATAAGTGGAAAAATTATAGCAATGCAATAGTGGGAGACTTTAATGCCCCACTTACATCAATGGATAGATCATCCAATCAGAAAATCAATAAGGAAACAATGGCTTTCACACATCAGTTCACAAAACCTTGTTAACATATACAGAAAATTCCATCCAACAGAAGAATATAGTTTGTCTGAAAAGATAAAACTCACAAAACTTTAGCCAGACTTACCAACAAAAAAAGAGGGCTCCAATAAAGCCAGAAATGAAAGAGGACTTATAACGGATTCCAAGGATATAAAAAGGATCATTAGAGACCACTGTGAACAACTACACACCAACAAACTGGACATCCTACAAGAAATGCATAAATTCCTAAAAACATAAAATCTTCCAAGACTGAGTCAAGAAGAAACAGAAAATCTGAAAGGACTAATTATGGGTAAGGAGATTGAATTAGTAATCAAAAACCTCCTAACAAACCAAAGTCCAGGCAGGGCCAGACAACTTCACTGGTGAATTCTAGCAAACATTCCATGATTTAATATCTACCCTTCTCACACATTTCCCAAAAAACTGAAAAGGAGGGAACATTTCCAAACTCATTTTTAATACCAAAACTAGACAAGGACACCACACAAACAAAAAGAAAATTCCAGCCGATATCCCTGGTGAAGACAGATGTAAAAATCCTCAATAAGGGCGCCTGGGTGGCTCAGTTGGTTGAGCGGCTGCCTTCAGCTCAGGTCATGATCCTGGAGTCCAGGGATCGAGTCCCACATCAGGCTCCCAGCTCCACAGGGAGTCTGCTTCTCCCTCTCACCTTCTCCTCGCTCATGCTCTCTCTCACTGTATCTCTCTCTCTCAAATAAATAAATAAAATGTTTAAAAAAAATCTCAGTAAATTATTAGCAAAACAAATTCAACAACACGTTAAAAGAATCATACACCACGATTAAGTGGGATTTTTATTCCAGGGATGCAAAGATTGTTCAACATTCCCAAAACAATGAGAGACACCGTTATTAGCAAAATGATAAAAATATTATGATCTTCTCAATAGATGCAGATAAATATTTGACAAATTCAACATCCATTCATAAGAACTTTTAACAAAGTGTGTACAGAGGGAACATAGTTGCACATGATAAAGGCCATATATATGACAAGCCCACAGTTAACATCATACTCAACAGCAAAAAGCTGATTTTTTTAACATGAGGAATACAGAGTGACTACATGGCTCAGTCGATAAAGTGTCCAACACCTAATCTGGGCTCAAGTGATAATCTTGGAGTCATGAGCTGGAGCCCTATGTTTGGCTCTGTGCTTGGCTGAGAGTCTGCTTGAAATTCTCTTCCTCTCTCTCTGCCCCTCCCCCAGCTCGTGCTCTCACTCTCTAAAATAAATAAATACATCTTTTTAAAAGAAGGGGGTACCTGGGTGGCTCAGTGAGTTAAGCGTCTGCCTCCAGCTCAGGTCATGGTCTCGGGGTCTTAGGATCGAACCCTTCATCAGGCTCTCTACTCAGTGGGGAGTCTGCCTATCCCTCTCCTTGTCCCTCTCCCTCTGTGCCCTATCTCCTTCTCTTGCTCGAAAACAAATAAAATCTTAAAAGTAAAAAAAAAAAGATGAGAACCACAATGATGCCCAATCACCACTAGTACTGGAAGTTCTGGCCAGAGCAATTACATGTGAGAAAGAAATAAAGGTCATCCAAATTGGAAAATGAAAGTATAACCATTTGCAAACCCTTCATATATAGAAAATCCTAGAGGGGTGCCTGGGAGGCTTAGTCTGTTAAGCTGCTGCTGCCTTTGGCTCAGGTCATGATCCCAGAATCCTGGGATTGAGTTCCGCATTGGGCTGCCCACTGAGTGGGGGGAAGGGGGTATGCTTCTCGCTCCCTCTGCCCCTCACTTGGCTCACGTTCCTGCTCTCTCTCTCTTCCCCCGCCTCCCTCCCTCAAACAAATTAATAAAATCTTGGGGGAAAAAAAAAGCAACCACCCTGAAGATTCCACCAAAAACCTGTCAGAATTAGTAAGTGAAATCAATAACACTGCATTTTTATACACCAACAAACTACCAGAAAGAGAAATTAAGGGGAAAAAAATCCCATTTACAATTCTATAAAAAAGAATAAAATAGGTAGGAATAAATTTACGCAAGAGACGAAAAACACATACACGGAAAGAAACTACAGAAAACACAAATAAATGGAAAGATGGTTCATGCTCATGGACTGCAAGAATACTGTTAAAATGTCCACACTCTGCAAAGCAATCTACGGATTCAATACATCGCCATCAAAACTCCCATGACATTTGCCACAGAAAATGAATAAAAAATCCTAAAATTTGTAGAGAACCACAAAAATTCTAAATAGCCAAAGCAATCTTGAGAAACAAGGACAAAGCTGGAGGCACCACAGTCCCTGAATTCAAACTATATTACAAAGCTATGGTAACCAAAATAGTATGGTGCTCACATAAAGACGGATATTAGAGCAATGGAACAGAAAGAGAGCCCCCAAATCAATCTATACATATATGGTCTATTAATTTAAGATAAAGTAGACCAGAATATACAATGGCGAACATACAAATCTCTTCAGTAAATGTAGCTGGAAAAACTGGACAGCTACTTGCCAAAGGACTGCAACTGGACTAGTACCTTCCATTATAATCAAAAATTAACTCACGTGGATTAAGATTAAAAACCATAAAACCATAAAAGAGGGGATAGGTCTTAAGCTCCTTCATATCAATCTTGCCCATATTTTTTACCTGACTTCAAAGGCAATGGCAACAAAAGCAAAAATACACGAGGGGGACTGTATCAAAATAAAATACATCTGCACAGCGAAGGAAATCATCAACAAAATAAAAAGGGTAACGACTGATCTAGAGAAGGTATTTGCAAATCGTGTATCTGATAAAAGGGTTAATATCTTAAAGGACCCAAACAACTAAATAACAACAATTTGAGTAAAAACTGGACATGGGGGCACCTGGGTGGTTCGGTCAGTTAAGTGGCTGCCTTCAGCTCAGGTGATGATCTTGGCGTCCTGGGATCTAGCTCTTCAGCAGGCTCCTTGCTCAGAGGGGAACCTGCTTCTCATTCTGCCCCTCCCCCTGCTTATGCAGTGACTCTCTTTCTCCCTCTCTCAAATAAATAAATGAAAATTTTTAAAAAGATTTTAAAAATCTTTTTTTTTTAAAGATTTTATTTATTTATTTGTCAGAGAGAGAGGGAGAGAGAGCAAGCACAGGCAGACAGAATGGCAGGCAGAGGCAGAGGGAGAAGCAGGCTCCCTGATGAGCAAGGAGCCCGATGTGGGACTCAATCCCAGGACGCTGGGATCATGACCTGAGCCGAAGGCAGCTGCTTAACCCACTGAGCCACCCATGCGTCCCGATTTTAAAAATCTTTAAATAAATTTTTTTATTTAAAACTAAAAATGGGTAGAGGAGCTGAGGAGACATCTTCTAAAGAAGACATAGAGGTGGCTAAAAGGCACATGAAAACTTGCTCAAGACATCACTCATTATTAGGCAAAAACAAATCAAAACTACAAAGCATATTTGCACACCAATGTTGACTGCAACATGATTCAGAAGAACCAAAAGCAGGAATCATTCTAAATATCCAACAACAAATGAATAAAGAAAATCTGGTATGTGGTGGCTGGCTGGCTGGCTGAGTCGAGAGAACATCTGACTTTTGAACTGGAGGTCATGAGTTTAAGCTCCATGCTGGGTGTAGAGATTACTTAAAAAAAAAAATAAATAAATAAATAAAACTTTACAAAAAGAAAAACTTGGCATATACTACACAATGGAATCATACCCATTCTTAAAAATGAAGGAAATCCTGTCATATGCTACAACCTGGATACATCTTGAGGATACTATGCTGGCTTAAAGCAAAAGGCAAATGCTACCTGATTATACCTATATGAAGTACCTAGAGTAGTCAAAATCAGAGAAAATAGGGTAGTGGTTTTTTACCACGAACTGGGAATAGGAAAAGGGGACACTGTTGTTTAATGTGTACAGTTTTAATTTTGCTAGATGACAAAAGTTCTGAAGGTCAGTTACAACACAAGGTGCGTATCCTTTTAATACACATGACCTGTTAAAATGGTAAGATGAAACAAAACAAAAATACTACAATGAGATAGCACCGTACACTTGTCAGAATGGCTGTTAATAAGAGGACAAGAAATAACAAGGGCTGGTGAGAAGAAAAGCGAACCCTCGTCCACTGCTGAGGAAATCCAACCAGTACAGTCATTATGTAAAATGGTACAGAGGGTCCTTAAAAAGTTAAAAATAGAACTACCATACAATCCAGTAATTCTACTTCTGTGGAAGATAATCCAGGATATTTATCTTTCACTTCTTTCATTGTCTTTCAAGATAATGAAAATTCTAACTGGAAAAGATACACGCATTCCTATGTTCACTGCAGCATTATTTACAACAGCCAAGATATGGAGGCAACCTCAATGTCCACGGGTGGATGTTGGATAAAGAAAATGTGGTATAGGAGTACCTGGGTGGCTGAGGCTGTGAAATATTCAACTCCTGATTTCCGCTCAGGTCATTATCCCAGCATTGTTGAGATCAAGCCCTGCATGGGGCTCCCCCTGCTCACGGAGCCTGCTTCAGATTCTCTCTCCCTCTGGCCCTCCCCCTCACGAAAAAAATACAGAAAGAACATTATATAAAGAAATAAGTAATAAATAACAAAATGTGGATACACACAATGGAATGTTGCTCAGCCACAAAAAGAATGGAATCTTGCCATTTGCGACAAAATGGATGGACCTTGTGGGTTATTATGCTAAGTTAAGTCAGAGAAAAACAAGCACCATATGAGTTCACTCATACGTGGAATCTAAAAACAAAACAAAACAAAACTCATACATATAGAAAACAGACTGGTGGTTTCCAGAGGCAAGGGATGTTGGGGATAAACAAAGTGGGTGTAGGAGATCAACGGGTACAAACTTCCAGTTATAAAATATAAGACATGGGGATATAATGCACAGCATAATGACTCCAGGCAATAATACTGTTTGCAAATTTAAATGATGATAAGAAGGTAAATCTTAGAAGTTCCCATCACAAGAAAAAAGTGTTTTACCTTTGTATGGTAATAGATAGTAGCCAGACCTACCATGATAATTACTTTACAATCTATACAAATGTCTAATCATTTTGTACACTTATGTTAATATATGTTAATGTCAATAATACTTCAAAAGAAAACTAATAAATTTTAAAAACTGAAAAAGAGCTAATACCAATCCTATCCATGCTCTTCCATAAATTACAATAGGAAGTAATACTTTCTAACATTCTAAGAGAGCAACATTATGCTGATAACAAATCTAGACAAAGACACCAAACATACACACACACACACACACACACACACACTATGAGCAATGTTCTTTATAAATATACATGCAAAAACTCTTAACAAGACAACAAACCAAATACAATAGCATATTGAAAGAATTATATACCATGACCAAGTGAGATTTATTCCAGGACAGCAAGAATGGTTCAACACAATGTATCACCAATGTAATAAACCAAGTTAACAGAACAAAAGGTGGAGGGGGGGATCCCACATGATCATTTGCCCAAAAAAACACTGGGCAAAGTTCAATACTCTATCATGCTAAAGTCAACACTAAGAAACCTAGGAATGAAAGGAAGCTTCCTAGCAGTCTCTTCAACAAAAGATTTTGGGATAATTTGATATCCACATGGAACGGAATGAAAGTGGACTCTTACTTCACACCATGTATAAAATTTAACTCAGAATAGTTCAAAGACCTAAACATAGGACCTAAAACTATGAAACTCTTAGCATACATAAGGGCAATCTATGACCCTGAAGTTAGCAACTGTTTTTTAGATATGACAGCTAAAGCACAAGTCCCTAAAAGAAAAAAAAAAGATCAACTGTACCTCATGAAACTTAAAAACTTTAGAAACTACAAAGCACATTAAAAGAGAACTCACAAAAATGGGAAAAAATATTTGCAAATCATGTATCTGAGAAGGGCCTAGTGCCCAGAAAAAGAGTTCGTTTAAGTCAGCAACAAGAGGACAAAAAACTCAAATTTTTAAAATGAGCATGGATTTGAAAAATTTTCCCCCAAAAATGATATACAACTGGCCAACAAGCACATGGCACAGTACTCAACCTCAGTGGTCATTATGAAAATCCAAGTCAAAACTACAATGAGATACTATGTCACATCAACTAGGATAAGGAAGAGGGAAAATAAAAAATCAATCCTCAAATTCATATGGAATTGCAAGGGCCCCAAATAGTCAAAGCAATATTTAAAAAGAAAAAATTGGAGGGCTCATGTCTCAATTTCAAAAACTTACTATATAACTACAGAATCAAAACAGTGATTTTTTTCTTTTTTGTCTCATCAAAACCATAAAAATGACATGTGTTGCCAATGACGAGGAGCAATACAATTCCTACATTGCTGGCAAAAATATAAAATGGTGCACTCTAGAATCACTGGCAGTTCCTCAAAAACCTAAACACAGAATTAATAATATGATCCAGCAATTCCAATTCTGAGTATATACACAGGAGAAATGAAAAAATAATGTTCACACAGAAGTTTGTTCACAAATATTTACTGCAGTATCACTGATGATAGCAAAAATGTACATCAGATGAACAAATAAAATTGTGGTATATGCATATGATGAAGTATCATTCAACCAGGAAAAGGAATACTGATATAAATGACAACTTGGAGGAATCTCAAAAACATTATACTAAGTGAAAGAAGCCAGATACATATTAAATGGCTCAATTTATAGAAAGGATCATGAATAAGCAAATCCAGAGAGAAAGCAGGTAAGCGGTTGCAAGAAGATTGATTTTTGACAGGATATGGGGGAATATGAAACGATTTCTTAATGAATTATGGGGGTATTCTTCTGGTGTGATGGAAACATTTTGAAACTAGAAAAACTCCGTGGTTCTACAACAGTACCACCATACTAAATGCCAGGGAAGTGTATTCTTTAAGATAGGTAACTGCATGTTGTAGGAATTTCACCTATTTTTTTGAATTGCTGGGAAACCAATACAAACTATCAAACACTAATGTGAAATAAATAGTTTCACTGTTTCCTCTATTGGTATTTCTATTATTGTTAATTCACCCATACAAGCCCCCCCAAAATGTGTAGTAAACAGACAGAGCATCTTTGAAAAGTGTAGTGAATCATCACAATTATTTTAATCATGTGTAAATTTACTACACTTTCTCTATAACTAACTTGATGGAGAATTGATGATCTAGGGAACTCAGATTACAGTATGATTTACACAGATAAAAATCTGGTTATTTCTGTCCGTTTAAACAAATTTTCCCCTAATTAAAAAAGGGTTTGAGAATTCCAGATAAGTCTCACAGAATTTACTGATAAAACACAACACATTTTTTGGCATATATATATATATATATATACATACACATATGTATGTATATATATATATAAACACATATATACTCAGATATGTGGTTTTTTTGTTTTTTCCTTTCTCACTGAAAATTATTATCTCTAAGGCATAGAAAAGTTCCCCCACACAAAATTCCAATGCTTTTATAAAAATGTTTACTTCTAAGGAATCAACTTTCTTATACTATTGAAATAATGAACTCATAACGGTTTTCCAAAAACAACTAAGCTATTAAAATATTTTTGTCATTCCCTTCTCCAAGGTATTTCATTCTCCCTCCATTTTCTGATCCTTTTCTCCCTACTCTCTATTCTAGTGCTCCAATTCCAGTGTTCACGTCAAATTGTTTTCTCTCTCACACACACACTACTATGTAAAATTCAGCCTCTACTGTATTTTATTTCCTTTCCACAGTCCTAGAATGTCGAAGTCTTTTCTATATTTCAAAGTCTTTTTATATTTTCCTATCCACTGCAATAAGGCTACCGATTTACATAATGTATTTCATTTTAATGTTTATTTCGCTCATAGCCCTTACCCCATTGTAACCATGAACCAGAAGAAACTAATGCAAAGTAAAGTTTACCAAGAAAATGAAAAATTAGTAAATAAACATTATTTAAGCTTAAACTATTTTTATAATAGCTTAAAAACATAAATACCATTTTTAAAAGTCAAATACAGAAAAATACAATCAACTCTACCAAACTGAAATAAGTGAAATGGCCATGTGGAATATGTTTCTATTCCAATACACAACCATCACTGTCTAGCTTCTTTGAAAGCTGGGGCGAAAAAAAAAAAAAAAAAAAAAGAAAGACACTACCAAAAACAATTATTTTGTGCAGCATCTTGGATCTCTCGGGCTTTAGAAATGCTGGAGACAACGTGGATAGTTTGACTTGGACCGAGAATGAAATTTTGTTCACAAATAATTTTGCTCACAAAAATTTTCTTTAAAACCCTGATTAAAGGATCTCAATTTCAGGATGCCTAGGTGGTTCTGTCGGTTTAAGCATGTGCTTTCAGCTCAGGTCATGATTTCAGGGTCCTGGGATGAATCCCACACTGGGCTCCTTGCTCAGCAGGGAGCCTGCTTCTCCCTCTGCCTGAAGCTCCTCCTGCTTGTGTGCATGCACATGATCTCTCTCTCGCTCTCTGACAAATAAATCTTTAAAAAAATAAAGTATCCCCGTTTCTATTAACCCACTTAAAAACACTAAAGATAGCACTTAATATGGTATTTTAAAAAATCAAATATCTGGGCGCCTGGGTGGCTCAGTTGGTTAAGCATGTGCCTTTGGCTCAGGTCCTGATCCCAGGGTCCTGGGATTGAGTCCCACCCACATCGGGATTCCCCTGCTCTTCAGGGAGCCTGTTCCTCCCTCTCCCTCAGCCTGCCACTCCCCGCTTGTGCTCACTTGTTCTGTCAAATAAATAAATAAAATCTTTAAAAAAAAAAATCAAATATTCAAGAATAAATCTAAGAAAAGATATGGATAACTTCTATTCAGAAAGCTATAAAGGATATCATTTCTCCCCAGTCAAAATCCAAACAGGTTTTGTAGTTGGGCTGGGGTTTTATTTGGTTTGTTGGGGGGTGGAGGTGGGTGCTGATAGGGTGATTCTAAAATGCACACTGAAATGCAAAAGAACAGACTAGGAATTTTTTTTTTTTTTTTTAAGATTTTACTTATTTATTTGACAGAGAGAGAGGGAGATCACAAGTAGGCAGAGAGGCAGGCAGAGAGAGGAGGAATCAGGCTCACTGCAGAGCAGAGAGCCCGATGCGGGGCTCCATCCCAGGACCCCGAGATCATGACCTTAGCTGAAGGCAGAGGCTTAACCACTGAGCCACCCAGGTGCCCCCAGACTAGGAATTCTTGAAAAAGAACAAGACAGGAAGACTTGCTTTATAGAACAATCATCCTTATCATTAACCTCAATAAATAAGGCAAGGATAGATTAACGTAACAATATGGAGGCCTTGAGACAGACCATGCATATATGGCCATGTATTATTGGGGCGCCTGGGTGGCTCCGTGGGTTAAAGCCTCTGCCTTTGGCTCAAGCATCCTGATCTCAGGGTCCTGGGATTGAGCCCTGCTTTGGGCTCTCTACTTAGCAGGGAGCCTGCTTCCCTGCTTCTCTCTCTGCCTGCCTCTCTGCCTGCTTGTGATCTCTGTCAAATGAATAAATAAAATCTTTAAAGAAAAATTAAAAAGATGATACTGCAGCAGTAACAGGAAAGCTTTCTGATATTGTGTTTCATTATTCATAAATGGTGCTGGGACAAATGGATATCCACCCGTATGGGGAAAAAAAGTTAAAAGTTGACCTAACACCACACACACACACAAATCATTTCCAGGTAAAGTACATACCTAAATGGGAAAGGTAAATAAGATGACATAGGAGAGTAACTTCATGATCTCCAAGTAGGGAAAAAATTTTTTAAACACGGCAAGAAAAAGGACTAAGTATAAAAGGAAAGACTGATACATGTAAATATAGAAGATCGTCTCTGCACCAAAAGTTAGCGTTTCAAAAGGCACCTTAGGCAACTACAGAATGGAAGATGTTAGTAATCTACTGAAACTGACAAAATAAAGAACTCCGATAAATCAAAATACAGACAATCCAAAAGAAAAATGGACAGTGACAACAATTACTTCACAAAACAGGATATCAAAATGGCCAAAGTTGAGGTGCTCAACATCATTAATAGCCAATTAAAACCCAAATAAAAATGGTCAAAAATGGCTAAAACTTAAAAAGACTGGTAATAAGCTGAGGAGAATATGAAGAAAAGGGAATTCTCAAATACTGCTGGCAGATTTAAGGTTTGGTAAAACCAGGCAGCCTGGGTGGCTTCAGCTCAGGTCAAGCTGGGATGGAGCCCTGTGCCCTCAGGGACCCTACTTGGCAGGGGGTGTGCTTCTCCCTCTCCTTTTGACCCTCCCTCCCCACTCTGCCTCAAGCTTGTGCTCTCATTCATGCGCACACTCCCTCTCTCGAATAAAGTTTTAAAAATAAAACAAAATAAAGTTTGGTAAAACCACTTGGAAAACTACGTGGCAATTTCTACCGATGACATACCTTAGGACCAGGATATTTTATTCCTAGACACAGATCCAACAGAAATGGCTACACGTGTGCATTAAAAACATGTGTTAAACACAGCAGTGTTTTAAGAAGCATTATTTGTAATGGTCAGAAACTGAAAATTATCTAATAAACATCAACAGTAAAATGGATAAACTGGTAAAATCACAATTTAATACTAAAGTAATAAAAGGGGACTATAGATCCACAGATCTTACAAATGTGCTACTGAATGAAAGAAACAATACATAAACAACAGAGAGTGGTTCTATCTACATGAAACTCAAGAACAGACAGAGCCAAACTATGTAGCATTTGGAGATACAGACTTAGGAGGTAGAAATGTTTTTTCAAAACTAGAAAATTATAACCATAAAAGTCAGGCTAATGGTTCATTTAGGAGAAAGGGATGCAGCTTTAATGCAAATAGGCAAGCAGTGGAGGAGCTTCCTCAGTGCTGACAATGTTCCGGTCCTTGAACAAATTAGAATTTCATGTGTTTATTTCAATAGTACATTTATGTGTGACCCATTTTATGTGCTTTATTTCACAATTAAAAGCTCTCCTCAAAGCCATATAAATTTGTAAAGTCTACTAGACATTTCAGACAATTACCATAGCTAGAAAATATATGAGAGGTATATGAGTTGACATGAACCATTTATGATAGTTCCATCACTTAAAAAGGTCCCTTTTGGTCTAGTCACAAATGGCTTCTGCTCTGGTCTTCCTCTTGCTTCGTACCGATGAGTAATGAAAGTCAAGAAATGTTCACCTTTAGCCTGGAAGGCTGAACTATAACCTGCAAGGTTTAATAAAGATCAAATACATGCTGGCTGCTACATCCTTAAAGCATCTCATGACTTCCTCTGTATGTCACCCATAGTTAATATCAAACCAAATTTAAAAATCACAACTCTTCATTCTTGGTCTTCCCTCCAATTTTCTGCATCTTAGGATAGCACCACCATTCGCTCAATTACTGAAGTCAGAAATTTGGAAATCATTCTTGACTCCTCCCTTTCCCTCATCGCCTACTCTACCCCCACAACAACACAGGGAATCAGAACACATGTCATGATTATCCCTGTGACAACCTTAGTCCAAGGCATTATCACCTGTCACCTGGACACCAATACAACTAACCCTCTCCACTCCATTCTACCCCCACTGCAATCTCATATTCACACAGCAGCTGGAGCGTAACTTCTCAACCTATTAATATTTGGGGGTAACAATTCCTTATTGTAGGGGGCCATCCTGGGCACTGGGGAGTGTTCAGCAGCATTCCTGGCCTCTTCCCACTAATGCCAACAGCATACACCATCACCCCCAGTTGTAACAACCAGAACTGTCTGCAGATGTTGCCAAATAACCTCTGGGAAACAAAATATTTACCTGCTGAGAACCACTGAACTAGAGTGGTTCTCTAGTGGTTCTTCGGCTGAAAACTCTCCAATACGTTCTCACCTGTAACAAAATCTGCACTCATTAGAGCCCTTACTAACCCAAATACACCCTACACAATCCAGACTCTGGTCTCCCTCTCAAGCCTCATGGGATGCCACTAACACCCTGCACTATGCTCCCTCTAGTCACTATGGACTTCGCTGACTTCCTAAATACCACAGCCCTCTCTGCTATAGAAATTTTGCTTTTGGGCGCCTGGGTGGCTCAGTGGGTTAAGCCGCTGCGTTCAGCTCGGCTCATGATCTCAGGGTCCTGGGATCGAGTCCCGCATCGGGCTCTCAGCTCAGCAGGGAGCCTGCTTCCCTCTCTCTCTCTCTGCCTGCCTCTCTGTCTACTTGTGATCTCTCTCTGTCAAATAAATAAATAAAATCTTAAAAAAAAAAAAGAAATTTTGCTTTTGCTCTTCCTTGTGCCTGGACCACTCCTGCCCAGTTCTGTGCATGTCTCAGCTTAAATTTCATGTCCTGGAAAATGCCTTTCCTGACTATATGTATGTATGTATCCCATTATTACCCATCACAGTAACTAACATATTCCCTTTACAGCATTTATTAATATAAGCATCAATATAGCATAATCAGGATATGATTACGTTTACCTGATTACTGACTGTCTCTCACAGGAGCACAAACACCTTATCTTATTTCTAATATCTAGCCAAAATGAAACGAACAAATTTATAACTGGAGAACCTTAAGAACCAAGTGGGTTGACATCAATGATAATTTCAGCACCACTTCCATCTCATTCCCCACCTGTATTTACCATCGTCTCCCCTTGAAGTGGATGGGAGGAGAATGGAAGGGAAAGGAAGAACCTAACGAAGCCCTCATTGGTAAAACAGCTTCACCAACATATTCTCTGAGGGATTATGTACAGATTAAATGTCATGTAATAAACCTAAAGCACTAGAAAGGTGTGATAAACAGCCCATATTCGTTAAATGATGGCTACGTATGTAGAGCACCAAGCACAATGCCTAGAGCAGATAAACGAAAACTGCCACTTCCTTTTGTTGTCGATTTAAGTATGCTCCATGCCCAATGTGGGGCTTGAACTCACAACCCCGAGACCAAGACTCCCATGCTCTACTGACTGAACCAATCAGGCACCACAAAAAAAGCCACATCTCTTGCCCCTTTTAATCTCACTTTACCACCAGTTTGTCCTGAATATGGTTTAGAAGAGAACTCTGTCCCTAAAAGATATCTTCCGTATTCTGGACCTCCATGGACAAAACACACTGGGTATAACATAGCTTAAGTTATTCATACACACCGATTGGAGAAAGCTAAATATCCACAGAACCAAAATTCATCACAAAATGACCTCCGAAATACACTACAATTAGTGTCGGTAAATAGAATAACCATATTAATATTCATTTTCGAACCGAACTTCAAATGAACCTGGGGGGGATCTAAATTGCTGTTTAACAGTATCAGTGTTCTTTAACTAAAAATAACCTACTACTACATCTAGCCCAAGTCTACTTATAGGAAATAAAATAGTAAATTCACTTCATGATTAGACTCAATAATGAAGGGCAAAGTACTATAAAATATTACACAATATTTAGAACAAAATTATTTATCTTAAATTCCTTCTAACATCTGTTTCGGACACTATTCTGTATTTGTGTCTCTGGGTTTGAGGAAAGCGATAACGTAGTATATTACAAGGAGCATAAAGGAAGCCGAACTGCCAAGATCTGAATCCTACCTCTGCTAATTACTTGCTATGTGACCTTTGAAAAAAAATCAATGAACTTCTCTGTGCTTCGGTTTCCTTATCTACAAGCTGAGACTTAACAGTAGTACCCACTTCACAGGGTTACCTTGAAGAATTACATAACTTAACATATTAATATGCTTAGAACAGTGTCTGATATCTAAGAAAACCTAGTAGCTATTACTTAGTATTATTATATTGCTGTTAACTACTATTATACTATTTTGCTTCTTTGCATCACCTTCATAATAACTATCATACCAGATAGCACACATACAAAACATATACATCACTGCAAAAAGTTCTACTGAACAACACTATCAGACCACAGGACAGTTAGAATGCCTGGTGAGGGTGCCTGGGTGGCTCAGTCCCTTAAGCATCTCCATTTGGCTCAGGTCATGATCCCAGGGTCTTAGGACTGAGTCATGCATCAGGCTCCCTGCTTGGCAGGCAGCCTGCTTCTCCATCTGCTCCTCCCCCAACCCCCCACTTGTGCACATGCATGCACGTGCGCGCACACGCGTGCGCGCTCTCTCTCTCTCTCTCTCTCTCTCAAAAATAAACAAAATCTTAAAAAAAGAAAAAAGTGCCTGGTAAGATAACGCGTATCATTTTCTTCTCTAATTTTTTAATCGGTTCTTAGAAAAAAAGCATTCTAGACCCAAAGCATTTTTTAGTCTATTAACTCTGATGTGTAATGAAGAACTTGAGGTTCAGTCCTATTTAATAAGTCAAAAAAGCGTGGGAAAGAAGAGAGTATCTCTGAGGATCTCTTTCTTTCTTTTTTAAAAATTTTATTTATTTATTTGACAGAGAGCAGAAACAGGGCAAGAGGCAGGCAGAGGAAGACAGAGAAGCAGGCTCCCCACTGAGCAGAGAGCTTGATGTGGGGCTCGATCTCAGGACCCTGAGACCATGACCCAAGCGGAAGGCAGAGGTCCAAGCCACTGAGCCACCCGGGGGCCTCTGAGGATCTCTTTCTGAGAGACAACCAAACAAGTGGATTTTCGCATTCCCTCTCCACCCTACACATCAAGCTACCCACTAAACTTCTCTCAGCAAATGGTACCACGCTTAGAAAAGGAATTAACTATTAATCATTTTGCATTAATTATTAACAAATTAAAAAAAAATTTGTGACATAGTAATATAAGCTTCTCTAACACAGTAAATAAAAGATCTACAGCTGCATCTAACAATTAGCCTGATTTTAAAGTACAGATTAAGATAACTGGTTTTGGGGACATCTGAGACATCTGCAATTTCATATGAAAATATTTCTTATTTCTATTGATAACAAAATCACAGGCATTATTATTAGCACAATTGTGATTTGCTGCTCACATACAAAGTCATCAAAATGCCAAACTTCACTTACAGCTTCATGAACATAAAGATGTGATATTTTCCAATCTAAGTTCATGAACCCTGGTTTTAAAAAAGATCTGCTTTGGGGGCACCAAGATGGCACAGTCGGTTGGGCCTCCAACCCTTGGTTTCAGCCCAGATCGTGATCAAGCCCTGCAGCCAGCTCCGTACTCAGCACAGAGTCTGCTTGGGATTCTTTCTCTCCCTCTGCCCCTCCTGCTCGTTCTCTCTCTCTCTCAAATTAATAAACAAATCTTTGAAAAATAAAAAATTAAATTAAATTAAAAAATAAAAAAAGATTTGCTTTAGGAGATTAGACTTTGAAGTCACAAAACACTGGACTCGAACCTACCACTTTCCAGCCAAGTAATACTGGGAAAAGGTACTTAACCTCTCTACTTCATCTGTGAAATGGGAACATACCAAAGTAAGACTGCTGTGCTATTTAACTACTTTATACTACTTAACAGAGTATTTGACACATCCTCAATAAACGTATAAACTATTATAACCAGTAACCAAATCTGACAATTACATGGCACACAACTTTGCTATGCATCAGAAACTGAGAGATTTGGTGTGAGCTGATCTGGGATAGATCCAAGCCACTGTTAAATTTTTAAAGCTCCAAGGTGATTCTAATATGCAGCCACTGGCCTACAGACAAAGTTCAAACTCTTCAGTCTGGCACACTAGGAACTCTCATCACTACTTACAGCTCTGTATTTTAATCACTCCTCCATAGGTAACCAATGCTCTGAACACACACTCAACTAATGCTTCATCAACAAGTGGGCTATAGTAGTGCCTCTCAAACGAGATCACAAGGAGGCAGAGAGGCAGGCAGAGAGAGAGAGGGAAGCAGGCTCCCTGCTGAGCAGAGAGCCCGATGCGGGGCTCGATCCCAGAACCCTGAGACCACGACCCGAGCTGAAAGCAGAGGCTTAACCCTCTGAGCCATCCAGGCGCCCCAGAACATGCATTTCTTAACGAGCTCCCAGATAATAACGACACTGCTGGTGCATGGACCACACTTGGAGAACCCACTGGTCCACACTAGATCACAACCTGCTTCCCTTATATTCACCTAAAATGGCGTTCCTATCTCCACCATACCACTGACTAGCTAACATTCACTTTTCTTCCAAAATTCACCTTCAGGAAGTATTTGCTCACTTCAACAAACCACCTCAAGGCACTTATTATCTACTATAAAACTCCGCTTGAAAAAAAACAAAAACAAAAACTACAGAATGTTCTTAGTGGTCTTAGTGGTACACTAACGCTAGCATACACAGACTCTTTCATAAGAATTAGGGAAAAACGCCTCCTCTAGACAGGTGAATTTTTTAAAAAAGTAAAAAGCAAAAGGGGAGTCTGTCAAGCAGAATAAAATCTGGATTTCAGCTGCCACCTACCCTTTTTCCCAGGTGCCTTTATGTAGAGCACCAATTCCACAGTCCTAACAGCCCTGGCACAGCATTACCACTAAAACACAAAGGAAGAGCACTCAAACCAATCCTGAGTATCAGGAAAGGAGGAAGAGGAAAGAATGAGGAATCGGCTTTATCAGGAAAGGACTTGTGGAGAAAGTATCACCTAAGTTCTGAATCATAAATTGCTTTCTCTGTAAACAGAGCAACAATGTCTTCATATATACAGTGTATGGCTTACTGTAGATTTCAATACATTATGAATGACTCTCCATAAATAAAATTATACGAAAACACTTGCTAATCTACCTCTTTCTCAACAAATAAAGCAGTAAACACACACCCACAGCTGGCACCAAAAACTATAAATACTATCTAAATATTAACATTTTGGTCTCTATACTTACCAGCTAGGAGAAAGCACAAATTTTTCTAATAACCAATGGGAGATCAAAGGCAAAAGAAGCCTGCTGAAAATGCACTTGGGTTTTTCAAAATTAAAGACTATCAAATAAAATCCTCTGCATTATCCGATCAGAGCTGATTTCCTGATTATTTTAGTAGGTACAAAAAAACTTACAGGAATTTTGGAAACTAGGTCCAGGACATTAAATTTACAAGGAAGAAACTGAGGTCCAGAGACATAATGATTCAAAGAGACATAGCTAATTAGTGGTAGAACTATAAAAAAAACTCAGAGATCTCTGACCCTTCACTAGTTTTCTCTCTCCTACCCCATGCTTCCTTTACATTTGTAAAATAAAATACTAAATAGAGCGCTTGGGTAACTCAGTTAAGCGTCTGACTCTTGATCTCACCTCAGGTCTTGATCTAAGGGTCCTAAGTTCAAGCCCCACCTGGGTGGCTCTGTTGGTTAAGCCGCTGCCTTCGGCTCAGGTCATGATCCCAGGGTCCTGGGATCGAGTCCCGCATCGGGCTCCTTCCTCAGTGGGGAGCCTGCTTCTCTCTCTGCCTCTGCCTGCTTGTGTTCTCCCGTGCTCTCGCTCTCTCTCTCTGACAAATAAATAAATAATAAAAAAATTCATTCCTAGACTTTATTGCAAAATTATATATGCAAAATCAATATTTATAGATAATAATCCTGATACAGCCATTGGAATTTCACAATTATCAAAAAAACATTACAATACCTTTCCAGGATGCAGTATATTCTTAAGAAAGAAAAAAGAGCTCAACTTCTGAAATATGTTTAACAATAAGCAGAAATCTCTGGGTATAA
Source organism: Lutra lutra (assembly GCF_902655055.1). Taxonomy (NCBI): domain Eukaryota; kingdom Metazoa; phylum Chordata; class Mammalia; order Carnivora; family Mustelidae; genus Lutra; species Lutra lutra. Next base: position 19,829,020 of record NC_062295.1, on the reverse strand, counting down.
CCCTCATCTCAATTAACCATAATATCTCATCCTCTGACCATTCTCATTAATAAAGTTTTAATCAGGGGCACCTGGGTGGCTCAGTGGGTTAAAGCCTCTGCCTTCGGCTCAGGTCATGATCTCAGGGCCCTGGGATCGAGCCCCACATCGGGCTCTCTGCTCAGCAGGGAGCCTGCTTCCTCCTCTCTCTGCCTGCCTCTCTACCTACTTGTGATCTCTGTCTTTGTCAAATAAATACATAAAATCTTTAAAAAAATAAAAGAAAATAAAGTTTTAATCTACTGCTAGTTTTATATGCCGATAAGAACCAATTAATTAAAATGCTTTCCTTCAGGAACGTAACCTCCTTATTTACCTATAATTTTATTCACCTTTTTAAATTGAACATCACTGTCCCTATAATTTATGTGCAATGCAATACAGTCTATTAAAGCTAACTCTTTAACTTCTACAACAACCCGTGACAGAAGTATACTTTTATTCCCATTTTAGAGATGAGAAAACTAAAGGTAAGAGAGGTTATTATTAAAGAACTCACCCAAGGGGGGCGCCTGGATGGCTCGGTCGTTAAGTGTCTGCCTTCGGCTCAGGTCATGATCCCAGGATCCTGGGATCAAGCCCCGCATTGGGCTCCCTGCTTGGCAGTAAGCCTGCTTCTCCCTTCCCCACTCCCCCTGCTTGTGTTCCCTCGCTCTCGCTGTCTCTGTCAAATAAATAAATAAAATCTTTAAAAAATAAAAGAAAGAAAGAACAAACTCACCCAAGTTTCCATACCTAGGAAGGGGCTGCATTAGAATTTAACACAGGCAGTGTGACTCAGGTGCCAGGAACTCTCTTGAACAATGGCTTTCTTAGTCATTTATCATGCGACAGTGCTTCCTTCATGTGGAAACATATGAACTTTTTCACTATCCTTAGCAATGCAAGATACACGGTAAAACATTTTCTTCCCAAAATGTAATTTAAGTGTGAACAATAAAGTAGAACACAACTTACACAATTTTAGCTTTTATATCTGGCATTATGTCATAAAAATTTCTGCATATTTGCTACTTTATACTATCGCTACCAGAGAACAGAAGACGCCTACCTCTCAGGGCTGTCAATGAGATAGGAAAAATACTAACCTGATACAATAAAGGTCAACAGAGCTTTAGAATAAAAGAAGGAATCAAGTACCTCAAAAGAGACAATAAGGTCATGTTCATGCTTGACTATGTATAAAATAGTCAAAGGCACACTTTGTCTGCCTAAGATTGAGAAGATAGGCAATGGTGTCTCAAACATCTACCTGGGCCTTTACACAATTCAACAACTATGAAGAGAAATTTTGCCAGAGAGCCTAAAAACAGTAAAGGTAATATATAATTATTGTTACTCTGATCAGAAAATAAAGGGACTCTGCTGAAGAACTCTTCTGACTCTTACCACTTCCAAAACATAATGTATTTATTATTGGAGTGAATTGACAGGGAGAAAGCCATCTCCCCTTAACTTTGCAAGTTAAGCTTCCAAAGTATCTAGAATCTAACCCCCTCCATAGCATTTCACGCATTATTTCTATTAGTTTGTTTTGTTGCTTTATTATTGTAAAATGTTTATTGGTACATAGTAAGTACTCAGTAAGTATTTTCTTTTACACTTCTTAACACCCGAACAAAGACACGGGGAGATGGGCTAGGATACAAGTATGTAATCCAACTTGCAGTAAGCATAAAACCCAAAGAGACGCACAGTACAGATATAGAGCTGAAAAGCCAAACGGCAGCCGTGTGAGAAATACGAGGAAAACTTAATCCCAAGCAACATAGGGAAAATTAAGAAAATTCATCAGGCAGTTCTGGGAGACAGTTCTCCATGGGTCTCTCGCCTTTCTGCATGTCTTGAAAACAGAGGCACTGAATGCCTATGTCCCAAACTTTTCAAGATTATCTATATAGTGAACAGTCTTGGAAAGAGAAACAGCCTCTCCGGAGAAAAGGGGAACCATGCTTACTATCCATTATAAGGACTCAAGTTTTCCTAGGCTTAGGATTCATCTCCTGTAACCCAACCCAATACATGTGCAGATGTCCTACCTTTACACTACCATAGTGTGTACAAACTGGAGCTCAGAGATCAGGTGCAAATGCTGATTCTGTCATTTTTTAGCTGCATGGTCTTGAGACAATTAGTCTACAACACTAAAGGATACTATGCAGTATGACCACCACCACTTACCACTACTGCTACTGCTGTAGTGCACTGCTCTCTTTGATCAAGGAGCCTCATGCCTCCCAGTATCCATTACACTGTGGCAGGTTAACTTGTTAGCCTTCGAGTACAATAAAATCTCAGGCCTCTAACCATTCGTGACAGGCATTAGCACATAGTCAATGTTTACTATAAATGAAAGAGAGATTCTACTTCCACATTATCAGAAAAAAGCAAAACATGGGATGCCTAGCTGGCTCGGTTGGTTAAGCGTCTGCCTTCTGCTCAGGTCATGTTCCAGGGTCCTGGGATCAAGTCCTGCATCTGCATTGGGCTCCTTGCTCAGTGGCTATCCTGCTTCTCCCTCTGTCTGCCTTTTCCCCTGCCTCTGCTTTCTCTCTATTAAATAAATAAAATCTTAAAAAGAAAAAAAAAAAAAAAAAGGGAGAGGACTGCCTGGTGGCTCAGTCATTAATGTCTGCCTTTGGCTCGGGTCATAATCCCAGAGTCCTGGGATTGGGCCCGCATCGGGCTCCCTGCTCACGGGGAAGCCTGCTTCTCTGTCTCTCTCCCTCCCTACTTGTGTTCCCTCTCTCGCTGTGTCTCTGTCAAATGAAAAATAAAACCTTGAAAAAAAAATAAAAGAAAGAAAGAAAAGAGAAAAACAACTGTATGCTGCCTTAAAGAGGTACAAGTGAAACAAAGAAAAAGAGTTTTTAAGCAAATCAGTGAAAAATGATATATAATGGGAATAGTAAGCTCAAGAAAATTGAAGTAGTTGTATCAACACTACATAAAGTAGACTCAAAAAGAAAGTATCACCAAAGAGAAAGATAAATATTTCAAATGATAAAAAGATCAATTCATCAGGAAGACATATTACATATTGTATGTACTTAATAACACGGCTTCAAAACACAAGCCAAAAACTGACGGAATTAAAGGCGGAAAAGACAACTGTATGAAACAGAAATTGGATATTTTAACCTCTCAGCGACTGATAAAACGATAACCCTTCCCCCCCCAAAACAAAAACAAAAACAAAAATAACCCAGCAAATACAGAAATGATTTGAAAAGGCCAACAAAACACCTTAGCCTAATTGATGTTTACAGAATACTACATGCAACAACTGCACAATACATTCTTTTCAACTGTAAAAGGTTCATTTACCAAGACAGACCATAAAACATGATTCAATAAATTTAAAGGGATTAAAATCATACAGAATATATTATCTGACCTCAAAAGGAGATTAAGTTAGAAATCAATAAGATACCTAAAATCATCCCAAATATTTGAAAATTACATACAATTTTAAGTAACCCACATGTCAAAAAAGAAATATCAAAGCAAATTGCCAATTATTTCAAATTGAGTAACAAAAAATACAACATATCAAAATTTGTGGAATACAGCAATGCTTACAGGAAAAGTGATAGTTTTGAACACTTAAATTAAAAAACAAAATCAAGAAATGTCTAAAATAGGGGTGCCTGGGTGGCTCATCAGTTGGGCGTCTGCCTTCAGCTCAGGTCATGATCTCAGAGTCCTGGGATCGAGCTCAGCATTGGGCTCCCTGCTCATCGGAGAATCTGCTTCCCCCTCTCCATCTGTGTCTGCCCCTCACTCATGCTTGTTCTCTCTCTCTCTCTCTCTCTCTCTCTCTCTCTCAAATAAATAAATAAATAAAATCTTAAAAAAAATGTCTAAAATATATAACTTAAGATTCCACTTTAAGAAGCTAGAAAAAAAGAGCAAAAATGTGGAAGACAGAAAATTATAAGGAAAAGAACACATGAGAAAGAGAAGATAAATGGAGAAAACGAGCAATGTTAGTATTACTTCAAAAGGTAACAATACTGGTAAACCAATGATATTGGTCAAGAAGAAAAGTGTACTAACAACACAACAAATTAAAGAAGAGCTATCACTACAGAGCCTACAGACATTAGAAGGATTACAACGGAATCTTATAAACAATTATATCAATAAATGAAAGGAGATAAACAAACGTCTTTAAAAATACAACTTACCAAAACTGACAAGATGAAACAAAACCTGAATAGCCATATGTCTAATAACAAAACTGAATTGGACTACTACCAAAAACCTTCCCACAAAGAAAAATTCCAAGTGTAGATGGTATCACTGAACTCTAACAAACATTCAATTAAGAATATCAATGCTAAACACATTCTTTCAGTAAATAAAAGAACACCTCCCAACCTATTTTTTGAGATCATCATAATCATGACACTGAAACCTGACAAAGACATTACAACCAAAGAAAACTACAAAGCAATATCCCTCATGAATATCCCAAACCCCTAACATTAAATATAAAAAAGATAATACTCTGTGACAACATGAAATTAACCTAGGAATCAAGGTTATTTTGACTCTCGAAAACCACCATTTCTTTATTCAGTCTACCACCATTTTGGCTAGTCGGACACCTGGGTGGCTCAGTCGGTTAACCATCTGCCTTTGGCTCAGGTCATGATTCCAGGGTTCTGAGCTAGAGTCCCACTGTTTTTCCCTCTGCCTGCCACCACCCTCCACCCCCACCCAACTTGTGTGCCATATGCACACATGCTCTCCCGCGCTCTCTCTGACAAATAAATAAACTAAATCTTCAGAAATAAACGAAAAGCAAATTATGGCTACTGCAAGCAAAGTTACTGTGAACATTTTTATTCACATGTTATCTTCAACTTACTAGATAAATCAAATTTTTCTGCAAAATGGCTGTCAAGCTATACTCCTGCCAAAAATGGGAGTATAATTTCTCCACATGCTCACCAACACTTGATATTATCAGAATGCTTAATGTTTACCAACTTGATAGAAGTGAAATTATTTCTTCTTGTGGTTTTCCTCTGTGCTATTCTGATTACCAAAGTTCAATGCTTTTCCAACTCTGACTCATGGTATCACTTAGGTGAGCTGCAACCAACATTCTTAATTTAAAAAACAAAATGAAAACCTATCAGAGGACACTGTATCCAGGTTAAATGTTATTCCATGAAACTTCTATTTCCATTGTGTATATGCTTATACTGGGTCCCAATCTAAATTATTTTTGTTAACTGTATGCTTCTAGCCCAGTTAAAAGTCATTTTTATAGCTGTTTCAGTACAGCAAAACTCTATAGAGACATCTGGGCAACTTATCAGGGCACCATTCAGGACCGTGACACAAAGGAATGTATTTTATGAAAGTAGGACCTGAGATGTCCTTCCAGCATAAACCGGCAAAAACAGAATCAGAAGAGGGAAAAGAAAAAAAACCTGAGGGAAGCAATGAGGGGTGAATTATATGGAGAAAAGATTCTACAAAACCAACTGATCTATGACCTACTTAAAGCTCACTTCAAAATAATCACATTTCTCAACAAAACAAGGTTTCTCTCAACACTAAGACAGAAAGCTGGGATCCTATCCTTTCTTAACTATTGAAATGACAGAAAACTGACCCCTCCTTCTCTAGAGACATAATTCCCATCTCAAGATTCATCTCATTCTAGGTCTCATACAAGAGTATTCTTTTAGGTCTCTGCTTTCTACCCTTCCCTAAGGAGTGTCACAGTAACTAGAGACATCTTAATTCCAAAGACTTAGACGTTTATTCAGTTAACAAAGACTTACCAAGCCCCTAGTATATCCATCCCCTCTCTATTAAGAAATTAAGTTGTATCTCCCTCACAATTTTAACCCCTCGTTCTATTCTTTAAGATTATTTATTTATTTGACAGAGAGAGAGAGAAACACAGTGACAGAGGGAACACAAGCAGGGAGAATGGGAGAGGGAGAAGCAGGCTTCCTGTGGAGCAGGGAGCCCGGTGCGAGGCTGATCCCAGATCCCTGGGATCATGACCTGAGCCAAAGGTAGACGCTTAACGACTGAGCCTCCTGGGTGCCTCATCCTTCTTATAGTTAGTAAAGTTTGATATCTTTAACGAAAACTAACCGCCTCCTCTTGAAAATATTTTTCTTAGACTCAAACCATCCCACATTCCATGACCAACTTCTGCTATCTTCTCTGTTCAATCAATAATATCCCTACTCTAACCCTTTCAAATAACTATACTTTTTTGTAAGAATTTCTTCCTCACAAACTGTGAGGAAGAAACTAATCACACCACAATAATTGCCTGGTGGAATGAGTGTGAATCTACCGGTCACTTAATAGGAGTGTTATCTTGAGCTTTAAAATCTCTCAATCTCCTCTCTAAAATGGCTAAAACAGGGGCGCCTGGGTGGCTCAGCGGGTTAAGCCTCTGCCTTCAGCTCAGGCCCTGATCTCAGGGTCCTGGGATCAAGCCCCGCATTGGGCTCTCTGCTCAGCGGGGGAGCCTGCTTCCCTCCTCTCTCTGCCTGCCTCTCTGCGTACTTGTGATCTCTGTCAAATAAATAAATAAAATCTTTTAAAAAAATAATAAAATGGCTAAAACAATAGGTATCAAGGAATAATGATAATTACATTATCTCCTATTGCCCTTCTTATTACCTAAAGTTTACTATAATTGTAGTTTTTAATTTCCTCTAAATGCAATAAAATGTTTTCATAGAGGCACTTAAAGTGAGATACCAGGAAATATGGGAAGGAAAGGTTTAAAGACATATAAGGAAACTTGTCACATCGGTTATTGCTCTCCTTCTGTGCTCTGCTCCTACGTATATCCAGATTCTAAAAAGGCAAAAGTAAAAAGACTTCTTTCCCCATGGCAGACCAAATTTGAAGAACCCTCAATGACCCACACCCTATAAATCCCACTCTCTGTGACTGTGGGGAGACCTGTCAATAGAATGGGATACCATCACTCCAGTGGTTGTTATAAGGCAGATAGATTTTGCATATGTATTTAAGGTCCCTAATCAGTGGAATGGCCCAAAAGGGACTTATCCTGGGTGGGTCTGACGGGACCAGATGAGCTTTAAAAAAGGGTCTTACAGGAGAGTTTAGAGGCCAGACGAGGAAGTCAAGGAGACTGGCTCCTGCTTGTCTGAATACAAGTAACCATAATCATATGGGAACTGCTTATGTGGACTCGTGGTCAACTAACCAAAAGCTAGCAAAAGGAGGGACTTACAGCCTCAAGGAAATTAACTGTGCCAACAAGTACTGAGCTTGCAAAAACACTCTAAACCTCAGATAAAAACTGTAGCCACAGCTGACATCTTGATGAGATGATCTGGTGAGATGTTTTACATCTCCAGCTACTAAGTCCAGCGACCAAGTACCCAGACTGCTCACCTACACAAACTGTGAGACGGTAACTGGGTGTTGTTTAAGCCGCTAAATTACTTGTACTATGCTATACGTCAAAAGAAAATGAATACACTCCCTCACTACAGGACCAAGCAGCAAAGGAAAAAAGGGGAAGATGAAACAGGACTTCAGCTGTCTCCATTTTGACCTCCATTTTGCCTCAGTCTGTACTTTCTTAATAATTCATTAATTCACCATAATTAATAATTACGGTGAATTAATTAATAAACAATTAATAATTAAACTCCTCTTTCTGGCTCCTCTCTTAAATCAGGCAAAACACCCTGATGAAGTTCTAGAACCTAGCTCACCTAGGTTCGGTGGGCTGAGGTCCGGAGCCGATGACCAAGAAAGAATTCTTGAGACATCTTTGGTGCAAAATGGTGGTTTATTAATGGGGACAGGACCCTTGGGCACAAAGAGCTGCTGCCCCGGCTTGTGAGGGATGGCAGCTTAAGTACCCTGCGGTTGCGGGAAGGTGAGGGAAAGGGAGGTTTCAACGGAGTTTTCCTAGGCTAAAGAGGGCCTACAAGGTGCCAGGAGACCAATGTTGTCTTTTAGCAAGCCATTAACATCAAGAGAGTTGGGAGATTCCTGTCTTGCAGGATTGTGATCTCTGCAACTTAACTATTTGTTTCTCCTTTATGGCGGTCAGGGGTGCCTGAGGAATGTTACACATATTACCCAGGGGAGCGGGTGAAGACCGGGTGCAAGGTGCCAGCGTTTGCTTTGTCCTCAGTCAGCCTCCTGCTCCCTCATCATTCCCCCCTGAACAATTCTGACCCTTAAATCTTTAAGGTAGTTGAAGGTGGAAGGTCTCATCTTCTGTAACTTCTTCCTGCTGAATAGGGGCGGAGAGCTGTCCCTACCGACTCGGGTCAACATTGATCAGTTGAGGAATGTGTAGGGGAGTTACGAAAGGCGGAGGCAGCTGAATCCAACGCTGACACTGAAGTGTCTCTGTGCGTGGTCAGGATCATCTGTCGTGGTGGAATCATTGCAGCAATGGAGTCTCGGCACCAAGTAGAGAAACACCGAACAAAGCAACATGTTGAGATTAATAAGGCGGTAAGAATGAGAAGCCGGAAAGGAGATTTTTAATTGTTGACAGAGTCCTCCCTCAAACCAGGAATTTAACCATTCACTGAGAGAGAGAGAAGGATCCTGTAGAGCCTTAATCTGGGTATCCGTATCTTTTATTAGTCCTGTCACATTTTTGTGATAGTCCGGGATGTACACACAACATTCTGCTTTGATAACTGCGCATGTGCCACCATGTGCTGCTGTCAGGACATCTAAGGCCTTCCTCTTTCGTAGGTCTGCCTTGTGCATCTATGAGACTTCGATATTAAGTAAGGAGATGCTATTTAGTGAATCACTGAGTGCCTCTGTAGTGTATTGATTAAGGGCTTTTACATGCCAAATGACATCCTCTAGTCCCACAGATGGAGCAAAAATGGACGTCAAGTGATCATACCATTTACAAGCAGATCGTGTCCATCTTTGCTTTACGTTGGGGAAATTAGCTGGAGTGCTGATGGTTTTAGTAATGCGCCCGTGAATCCAGGCAAATCCTAAAGTACAGCGACCAATATACACCCTGGAGGAAGGCAGGCCACAGGTTAGTTCCACATATCCAGTGGGTTCCGTTTGGAGCTGACCATCTAATGCCAGGTGGCCTTACCCAATCAGCAGCAAACCAGTCAGTAGCCTGGAGTACTATTATCTGGGAACACATTTCTAATGATAGCCATCCTAGATGTCGTGTGTTATTTGCCCAAGTATCATACGTATGATTTCTTTGTTCCCGGCATTAAACAGCCTTTTGACTGAGCTGTCCAATAGTGGGTGTGAGTCACAAATATGTATCCCAGATTTGATATATGCCATCCTTAGTATAGCGATAAGGAGGGTTTTGTAACTTAGGCCCATATTTGATTGGGGAGTTATGGCTTGACAGCAATCCCCTTGCCTTCCAAATAGCTCCATGGGCATGGAGTATCAGGAAGGCATATTTGGATTCAGTGTTAATGTTTATTTTTAAGGCTTTGGCAATTGCAAAGTGCTAGTGAGCACTATGGCATACCTAGCTTTTCTTATTCTTTTTATGAAAACTATTGCCAACTGTCATTTGTATTTTTAACAGGGGTATCTTAAATCTGGCCAACCAGAGTAAGCAAGATCAATAACCTCTGAACAGTTTTTGCTCTATAGAGAAAGAAGTACACTGGTCAGCTTCAGGCATACGGGTAACTAGGTTTAAAGTTTGACAAGTTTGAAGTATTATTTCTGGCCTATCTGTAAGTATAGCACAGTATTTAAGAGGTCGGCCTCCATCATCCATTGGTGGCCTTTGGCTTCTAAGACAAATCTGGACCTGATGTGAAGTCATTACAGTCAGGGACTGTCCCATCGTGAGCTTCGAGGCTCTTTTTACAAGGAGGGCTGTCCTATGCTTCGCTAAAGCATCTGTTTGCAATTGCACCTCAACAGAGGTGGCTTCTAGGATAAATATGGGATGAAACCAATAAGAAGCCCTTTGAGTGGTCCAGGCTTAACAATATCCTGATTGCAGAGGATCACTGGCATGTGGGAGAAAACGTGTCAAGAGATAAGGGGAGTCCCCATGCGTCATCCAATCCAATCATAAAGAAAGTGGAGTCATCCATTATCGCCACAAGTCCACAGTTAATCCTATGGAGTGTGGCATGCTGACTTTTAGGTAGTTTCATTTTTCCAGCCACACACAAGGTGATAGTTATACAATTGTAGGGGAATCAATCCCATTTTTGCAGTCGGTCAGTCATGTGCCTTGGGGTTCTGCTAATATCCCCACAAAATAGTAAGATTGACTAAAAAAGCTATTGTGCAACTTCTGTGAAGGTTACCTCAAATTGCTTAGCTTAGGTAAACAAACATTTAAAGACAATCCAATCTAGAATTTAACATCCATAAAGGTGTGTTATTAAAACATAATTTTTCTCTCTAAAATAACCCTCATTTCCAGAGATAGTCAAATCAGGACTAATTATTTGAGAAACAAGTCCAGTTTTTTTTTTTAATTTTTTTAAAAATTTTTTCAGCGTAATAGTATTCATTGTTTTTTGTACCACACCCAGTGCTCCATGCAGTCTGTGCCCTCTGTAATACCCACCGCCTGGTTCCCCCAACCTCCCACCGCCCCCACCTCTTCAAACCCTTCAGATTGTTTTTCAGAGTCCATAGTCTCTCATTGTCCAGTTTTAACAAACTTGGCCTATTATTTACATGAGCTCAGCAAGAACAGTGAGTGTGATCATATAGGTCCTTTTAGAATCTGCTTTGCTGGAACTTCTTATAAGGAATCTCTAGGTTGAACTTTTAGTAGCCTCTCCGAGCCAGAAGCCAAGCCACGTACTTGCCATCAGGCATGCCTGCAATACCTGTCCATCTGGGCCAATTCTGTTTCCTGAGGTTCCCAAAGTATCCTGCCAGGAAGTGACATTCTTCACTCACCTGGTGAGGTTGCTGGGAACTCTGAAAGCAAGGCATCAGGCCAACACTCCCAAGGGGCTTTATGGCTCCAGGTTTCATAAAGGCAACCTTAGTTCCTTAAAGCTGTCTGGTCATATCTGAGTCTTTGCATGGCTTTCTCAAATAGGACACTCCAGTCAAAGCCTTGGTAAAATAACCCATGTTTCCAATGGTGTCCTGTTACAGGGAGAACAGATTCTTATTGAACTTATGCAAATGACCGACTGCCATGGAAGAAAGAATACTTACGGAGACCTTCTGATTTTCAGAGGGTTCAGATAGAGAGAAAAGTTGAATGCCTTGATTTGTTTACAAATCAATACTTTTACCTCTCTGTAAGTTACAGATAACTTAAGAAAAAGTATCCCTAGGGGCGCCTGGGTGGCTCAGTGGGTTAAGCCACTGCCTTCGGCTCAGGTCATGATCCTGCTTTCCCCTCTCTCTCTGCCTGCCTCTCTGCCTACTTGTGATCTCTCTCTCTCTGTCACATAAAAAAAAAAAAGAAAAAAAAAAAGAAAAAAAAAAAGAAAAAGTATCCCTAGTCTGGAAGAGCAAATATTAGAGAACCAGCAATGTTTAAAATAAGACAAAACATTAAGGGACACAACACTATAATCTTTTAGTTCATTTAGTCCCACGTTACTAAATCTGCGGAATGCAGCTTTACTTCAGTTAGTTTTGGAAATTCTTACCCATTTCAGTTTTACGATTTTCAAGTATATCAAATATCTGTATTTGTCCTGAAAGTCCTTTACATGAATCTCCTTGAAGATAAAACTCATTTTACAAGAGAATTAAAACAATTATAAATGACAAAAACTCAGAATGGATATGGTTAGAGCTGATGAGACATTTAGCTGGCAAGGAAATCAGGTTATTTCTGTGACACGTAACATTTCCATAATTACAATATCAAGTGATGATCTCTCAACATATTAAAACTTTAGGAAGTGCATAGAATCTCTAGAATAGTTATAGCATTTTCCCAAATGTAACCCAAGGTTTATCGTTGGTTTAGCAGTACTTCATGAGTAACTTAGCATACCAAGGAAAAGCCTGAGTTCAAGAGATTTACAGCTTAAATCTTGTCAACATTTGCTAAAATCTTATAAAGTTTTAAAGCACATGCCTAAATATAATTAGGGATGTTAAACACCTGATAACACAAAACATAGAAACTGGGTTTTCTGGGCAGGCAGAAAGAAAACCATTTACATTTTTTTTTTCTTTCTCTCTCTCTTTTTTTTTTTTTAATAAACAGATAATACATTTTTATCCCCAGGGGTACAGGTCTGTGAATCGCCAGGTTTACACACTTCACAGCATGCACCTTAGCACATACCCTCCCCAATGTCCATAACCCCACCCCCCACCATTTACATTTTCTTAACAGCAGATCAATTAATCTAAGAAAACTTGATCCTTTTTGAACTGAGAGAATTTCAGTCTTACACCAATGTACCTTTAAAACCCATTCATTTCAATCTTAGTCCATCCTGACCATAACTCAAATTCCTTTTCTGAAGATTTCCCTTCACAAACCTTCTACTTTCCTTTGCATTCAGGTTTTGTCCCAAGACATTTCCTTCCAAACAACCAGCTCCTTTAGGACAAATTACCTGCTTTTCCCTTCAATAAAATGTACTTCCATTCCTTAAATCTTTCTTACATCTCTCCTACTTTCCTACATACAGAGTTGCTTCCTTTATTTCCATCAGTCTTACAGTTAGCAGAATTTTGTACTCTTAGAAACACCTTAACCTCTAGTGAAGACTAAGTATTAACCGATTGTGAACTGTTACAACAGACTTCCTCAGAATTCTGGCAAATTTATGAATCAGTTAAGCGCAAAACAGGTTTACCAACAGATTTAAATACTCTTAGTTTCTTTGCAGTAAGAAGTCAAAAGCACAAACCTACATCCAGTAATTAATGACTTAGCATTTTATCCTGTTTGGTTAAGACCTAGATGTCCACAATTTAATTCCATTTGTCATCCAACCAAAACGTTAAAGTTTCAGGTTACCAAAGACTTTGAAAGCTACTTCCGCAATACCCATTAAAACTTTGAGACAGACAATTAACCATCAGTTTAGTAATTTCTTTCTTTTTTTTTTAAAGATTTTATTTATTTATTTGAAAGACAGATCACAAGTCAGCAGAGACACAGGCAGAGGGAGAGGAAGGGAAGCAGGCTCCCTGCTGAGCAAAGAGCCTGATGTGGGGCTGGATCCCAGGACCCTGGGATCATGACCTGAGCTGAAGGCAGAGGCTTTAGCCCACTGTGCCACCCAGGCGCCCCAGTTTGCTAACAAATTTTAACAAATAGCACGAGCTTATCTGACCTTCAGTAAACTACGAAGTTTCACATTTACTGCAGATAATTTAAAAGACATGTCTATCTTAATTAAACCAACAAACTGAACTTAGTTCTGATACTGATTTACGTTCCACCTGGGCCCACTCCACTTTGAATGTTTCCCTGAGACACGAGTGGGAGATCTGGAGTGCGGGGTGTTAGGTCCAGGGGGTGCTCTTCTTGCTTTTTGGCAGTGAAGAGAGAAGGAGCCGTGGTGCAGGAAGCCCCGAGGAAGGTCTAGAGGCCAGTTATGCAGGCCGCACCCCAGCTGGTGCAGAAACAGGAGAAGGGGGAGACAGGAACCCAAGTGCTACCAGGAGGCAGAGAACGGATTCCGGGTTTTAGAGCTCATGGGCTCCTACAGAGGAGCACAAGCCTTGTTTTCCCACCAGCAAGCGGGGAGGGGTTAAGCAGTCCATGTCAGGCCAGAGAAGACATGGAATTTCCCTGAAACAAAGGGAGTTTTGGTGGCTGCTTGGGAATATTCCTTACGGTCTCCGGTCTCCGTCTCGAGTTAGATGAACCCCAGCTGGCTCCAGTTATAGCCATTAACATGGAAATGAGTAAAGTAGAAGCTCCACATCTATTAGGAGGAACAGAGAGAAATAAGGTCAGAGTCCCCTTTGCTAGGGATGGCCCAGCAATCTGCGTTTACTAGAAGGCTTATTAACATAATTATCATCCAGTATGTCAAGTTTACTAGCTGACTCATTTGGGCAAACACATTCTGCAAAAGCTCCTTAGTTTGCGGTCCCGGTGCAGAGCAATGAAGGCCTAGGTATGAGCCATGAAGATATCCTAGGTCCATTTGCTCTGTTTCCTGCAGAGGAGATCTAACGGATAGATCCTACTGAGGCCATGCAGTGTTACAGGAGCCCAGTCCTTTTCTAAGTTTTGCCATCCAAATTATTTCCAGTGGGTTAAAAGGCACCCCAAGGTAGAGTCCTTGGGAACTGAAGAAGCCTACTGAGGCCATGCTCCCAGAAAAGTAAACAAGGTCCATTACCAAATCCCCTCCGACGCCTGGGTGGCGTCCCACGCAGGATATGTCAGAGGTGCCCGTGAGTCAAAAGCGACCAGAGGCGTCCCTCAACAAAAATTGCTATTGATCACCATCCTGCCTTCCCGGGGAAGGCATTCCTGCCGTTAAAGGCCCTGGAGGGGTGCCGCGTCCCTCCCCTTCCCCATCACATCCTAGGCTGCTGATGGGTGCCTGGTCAATGGACCAAAATACTGTGCCATGCCATGCCATCTTCTGTCCCGAAGACTGCATACTGTTTTGTCATTTTAACCCATGGAAATACTAGAAAAGTTTGGCAAGGGGAAATTACCCAAAAATTTTGTAGCTTTAAGTAGTTACCAGAAGACACTGACAAGAAACAGTAAAGGCTGAAATCCATCATGGTCTATGTGACATTCCAACACATGTGGTCCTTACAGCCAACTTCCCCAGGAAACGGTCCCCTGGCTGCGTTTTAATTCAATCGGGTATTGGTTTCGGCCGGCTCCCATTGGAGGTCCCCGCGGCCAGAAGTGGCTAGACCAGGGATGTGGAGGGGATCACATTAGATCAATCAGGAGGAAACCTTGGGAGTCTTAAGATTGGCAGCCGTCCTGGTGACTTAGGTGGCTGTCCCCGTGCCCAAGAGAGACAACTTTATATAAGGACAGCAATAAAGAGAGGTCATCAAGTTTCTGGGTCTTATTGCCATTCCGGCCAGGGTACTAACTTACAGCCAAAAGGCAGACGCTCTCCTCCCCGTAGAGTAGCCACGGGCTAGAGGATTACAGCCTGAGCAATTGACATGCAAGTATTCCAATAAGACCATACTCCTTAAAAACCCCCTGAAATGAGACTAAAGGAAAGGGAGAGAGAAAGTACTCACCAATTTTGCACCGACGCTCAGAGTCCAAATGGAAAGACTCACAGCCCCATATGATGAAGTTCTAGAACCTAGGTGAGGTTTGGTGGGCTGAGGTCCGGAGCCGATGACCAAGAAAGAATTCTTGAGACATCTCTGGTGCAAAATGGTGCTTTATTAAAGCACGGGGACAGGACCCGTGGGCACAAAGAGCTGCTGCCCTGGGTTGTGAGGGATGACAGCTTAAGTACCCTGCAGTTGCGGGAAGGTGAGGGAAAGGGAGGTTTCAGTGGAGTTTTCCTAGGCTAAAGGTGCCTACAAGGTGCCAGGAGGCCAGTGTTGTCTTTTAGCAAGCCATTAACATCAAGAGAGTTGGGAGATTCCTGTCTTGCAGGATTGTGATCTCTGCAAGTTAACTATTTGTTTCTCCGTTTTGGCGGTCAGGGGAGCCTGAGGAATGTTACACATATTATCGAGGGGAGCGGGTGGAGACGGGGTGCAAGGTGCCAGTGTTTGCTTTGTCCTCAGTCAGCCTCCTGCTCCCTCATGGACCCTACCAGCAAAGCATCCCCTGAGAAGAACCAAAACTACACGCACAACCAATAAGGACTGTCCCGGGCCACCAAGACCCCACGTGATGAACTCTAGGACAATGACTGACTTGACCTTCACTGTCCCTCCTGCATGTGCCCACCCACGTTCGATTCACATTTTCCTTACAGAAGCCTAGAAGTTTTAGCACTTGGGAGAAACAGTTCTCCCGGTGTTTGCCTCACTGAAATAAAGTTGTTTCACCGCCTTTTGTCTCAGCCTTTGGATGTTTGTCAGCAGCAAGTGCCTGGAGCTAGTCTGACTGGGACCCCTAGAGCCAGATGCTCTTGTACCCCTGAACCCAGGCTAAAAAGAGATGCATTTTTCTCCTCGTGGTGCATTAGACATCCTCGCAGCACTGATTATGAAGATATACAGATCCAGAATCAAGGGGAAAAGGTAAAAACGGCATAAAATGTTTAGAAGTTTTGCCTATTAAAAAAAAGGGCTCTTTCATACAGATCTTGCTAAACAGCTATCATATAATTTAGTACCTTCGTTTTAGTGATGAGGAAAGTAAAGCTCAAAGAGTGCCACCCCAAAAGATGACAAACTTAGGGAATGTTTATTAAAGTAACTTCAGACCAGGGCTCTTTCCCCTACACCACAGCCCTCCTTAAGGCTTTGAAAGAGACATTCGAACCAACAGTAATTATATTACTGTCTTCAACGGAAGGAATCCAAGTCACATAATTTCCCATCTATTTCAGTATCTCCTAGCTGTCAGATCAGCAAAAACTAAAGTGGATACTGAGAAATTTCCACCCAACAGTAGCTGGTCGGGTTGTAAAAACGACCACAGGTAAACCACTTAAATAAATTTAAAATACATCCCAAAAAATATAAAGAAAAAAAAATTAGAACACCTGTAGGTTTTCCAGAATTTTATTTAGAAAGCAAACAATTTGTGTTGTAAGTGTTCACAAAAATCAAAAGCAAACAGACCACCTTTCCGGATCTTTCAATATATCCCCCCCCCCTTCTGCAATTTTTAAAAAATCTGACATTATCGCTATAAACATGAAAATACAGTACAATATATATGCAATAAATAAATCGTTTTTAGTTTCATTGCTGTGTATACTTTCCTAGGTATATCACCGTCAAAATTTGCAGTTTTCTTAAAAACACGCAGAAAACTAAAAGGTAGAGTCATACTCAAATTCCACATAAATCACAAAACACTGATCTTTCTCTATACCAGTTCAAATACTTTTACACTGTATTTCCTAAGAAGATGCAAAATATACTCCTTTCGAGTCGCGACCGCAATTAGGAATAAACTATATTCATCATCGTTTAACAAGAACTTCAACAGCAAATAATTCGCTATGGTCACATACAGACAGCATTGTTTCGGGTCTATAAGCTTCCGAAACCATCCCACGATTTATACGCCCCGGGCACGATTCTCTGCAATGTGAAGAGAATCGATAACATTTCAAATGTGGGTAGAAAGGGTGACGTGACAATTCTAAGACCTGAAAATTGTTTTCAGCCCCTAGAGCACACATGAAGCACCCAGTTCACACCCTGCAAACGAGGCGAAGGTCCAACTTCAGGCACTCCAGTTTCCCAGCTCTTCACCCCGCTCCCACCCCGAGAAAGGAGGGAAAGCAACTTTTGTTGGCCTCTTCTCCCGGGGCCTTGGCAAACTAGCGGGGCAGTGCTCTGGCCTGAACTCGTTTTACAGGGAGGCCTCCGTCGGGGGCGGGGAAGGCAGATAGCGGGAAAGCCCGGCTGCGACGCCCCTTCTCCCCCCGTCGCCAACCCCATGCCCCACCCCACCAAGCAGCCCCGGCCGACCGGCCGCCAGGCCGAGCGACCCCCAGGCCCCTCGGCGAAGGCGAGCTCGTTGTCACGTGACGACGCCGCCGCTAAAACACCGCAGAAACGCAAGGCAGCGGGCGGCGGACGGCAGTCGCACTAGCCGGCCTCGGCCGGCCCCAGCGGGGGCAGGCGAGTCCCGAGAGTCCGGGCGGGCGCGCCGCGGCCGCCGCATTCCCCCTTTCCCGCCCCCCGCCGCCGCCGCCGCCGCCCGCACTCACCTCAGCTGCCCATCCGGCGCCGCCGGCCGTCGACCTAGTTTCCCCCCAAAAGTCTCCGGTGTGTTATTCCCGATGCGTGTGTGGGGGGGCAGTTGTTACGGGGTGGCCGCCGGGGGTTCGGGAGCGGGGTCCGCGCCTTCAACGGAGCTGCAATGCTAACCGCCACCTGGTGGCATTTTCCACACGCCAATACCGCCACTGCAGACTTGGGTCCCGACCGCCCTCTGCTGGCCGCGACGGGCACGCACGCGCACCAGCGGGGCGGGGAAACGTGGCCGCTGCGTGGAGACCGCGCCCCCGCGCGGAGCTGTGGCCTAGCTCAGCCAGTCCTAATTAGTGGGTACCTCTCGGTGAGGACGGCCAAGGTGGCGCCTGCGCGCCCCGCTAGCCGAGTTGCCGCCCGCCATTTGTGGAGCTTTTCCGAGACCTGGGAGGGAGACCTGCCCCCGGCCCCTTCACCGAGGCCCCTCCCCAGGTCTCGAGACTAGGGCTTCTCTGTAGCCCCGCCTGAGTCGTGCTGTCCGCATCCGACGTTGGGTCGCCCGTGGCGGAAATGGGAAGGAGTAAAGGAGCCAAAGCCTTCTCCCGCCTCTCCTGGGTTTGAAGAGGGTCTCTGAGCTTAGCATTGTGTTAGCTATACTTCCTGTTGACTGTTGGCAAGGCGCTTTCGCGAGTAAGGGTGAAAAGGTTTCGAGAACTCTTCAGGCCCTCCCGTGCCAATCTAGACGCTACAGTGCCTGCCCCAGGCCGATTGGCGTCGTCCCTGCCTCTGTAAAGCAGATCCACTCAGTGCTGGCTATGCATAAGGCGGCAGCATGGGCTAGTTAGTGAAAAAGGAATGTAGCTAGACCGGGAAAATACAGCCTCAGCTTTGGAATGCGATTTCTCTTCCCACAGCATAAGACTCTTTTCAGTGGCTCTGAAATGGACGTGAGAATTGACTAACGTGAGATCGTGATCAAAATATGCCCTTGAATGTCGCCTCTTCCTACCCGCGGGTTTCCGTGACGGTGGCTCCTATCTTTGACCTGCTCACAACTGTTCAGTACAAAAGTGAATCCTTAATCTCCCGGCTCATCAACCCATTTTGTGACTAAATTCTCTGTTGCTAGAGCCAGCTCTAATATTGCCTTAGAATCGCTCAATTCCTTTACAGTCCTCAGAGTCAATTTTCAGTAAATTACCCCAATTTCTGGTTTCTTTCCAAAAAGGGCACAAAGTGTGTGGCTGTTTGACCGGAGGAAGTCGCACCGACCTAAACACGCACACGCACTGATCTCTGGTTGATTTCTTTTATATTCTTTGCAAAGAGTGTTTACAGCTTTCCTTGTTATTAAAGGTGCCAGGTGCAATCTATACTAAAAGATAACTTCATTTAGTTTCCAGGGATCCAAGCAATGGGATTACAAATTCTCCAGTTGATATTCTCTCCATCTTGAGGTATCTGTAGTCACAGTGTGTTCCTGAGCTCAAAAATTCTCACCAAATCAACCTGTTCTCCTCTTTTTTCCAAAGCCAGTCTTCCTTGGACGATGTAAGCCATCCCTTCTCACTTCCCTCCACCACTACTTTTGTAAGGTCTTGTATCTTCAATGTCCTTATCCACCAGCTTCTTCCTTTCTGCTTTTCAACACCCGTTACCGCTGTCTTTTTTTAAATTTCAGTGCTACTATTCTCTCCAGGTACTGTATTATCAACCTTTCTTTCACACACATTTCTGAAAAGAAGCAGTCACCGCCTTCATTTGCACTTTATTCCTTAGCTTAATCAGACTTCATAACAACAAAATGAACTTACACTTTAAGATCGACAGAGTTATAATTTCCGACCATTTTCTCCTTCCTCATTTTCTTGGCATATCCAACCCCTACCCCTTCTTAAAATCCTACTTCCCTTTATTTAAGGACTATTCCTGATTTCTACAACCTACCTGGTTTACTGGTCTTATTCCTTTGCTAGCTCCTCCTCTTCATCCCACAGTTCAACTCCTAACTGTCCTCGACCACATTCTTGCACTTTAAAAGTCTCCCAAAATTACTGTTTCTGATTTTTCCTCAGCCTAGATTCCTCATGTTCCGCTTACTTGCCAGGAAGCTCCAGCTCAAAATTTAAACATTTAAAATAATGCTTTCTTAAAATTCAGATTTCCCAATTTCTCTTAACATTGTAATCTCTGTAGTAATTAAGAACAAGGACTTTGAAACGATACTGCTCTAGAAAGCTGTGTGACCTTGGACAAATCTCTTTGTACCTCAGTTTCCTCAGCTGTTGGAAAAAACAACGGTACCTATCTCACAGAGTCACTCTGAGTATTAAACAAATTAACAATTATTTAGAAATGCCATTGGTATTATTGCCGTGTTATTTTTATCTTGCTAAGAACTTTTTAGCGATTTTTTAAAATACCCAAGGGCAGAGAGTAGTCAACTTTCTGAGTTTAGAGAAATCTAAAATTTTCTTTATTTTGCCCTCTCACTTAACTCAATAGTTAAGCTGATGTTTGTAAATAATTACTTAGTGTCCTAGGTTCTACATTGTAAGGCTAGGCTCGACTCCACCATAACAAGTATAATAGCCTTCTATAAAGTCTTTGTCTTTCATTCACCACCCTTAAAAAAACGCACAAAAGCTTTGTGATTCCTATAGTTTATAAAATATAATCAAAAATACTTAATGGTATGCAAGAAATGACTTGATCTTTTTCCAATTTGTCTCTTCACAAATTCTTTATATTAGTTGATTTAGACTGAAAAATCATAAATACAAACAATAGGTACATTTAAAGTTTAGCATCAACCCATAGGTATGAACAAAAGATCAAAAGCGGTATCTGAAACTAGTGTGGATAGTAGCTCAAGACTCTTCAGTATTATTTAGGGTAGGGGTCCCTGGGTGGCTCAGTGGATTAAGCTTCTGACTCTCGATCTCAGCTCAGGTCTTGATCTCAGGATTGTGAGTTCAAGGCCCATGGTGACTCCACACTGGGCATGGAGCCGACTTAAAAAAAAAAAAAATGTTTTTTTAATTACTTAGGATAGGGAATATAGTATTGGTAGAGCAACCATTTGCTTAGTCCACGTTTCTTGGTGACCTTGGTATTCTACTTCATTGCTCATTTCAAATGATCTGAAATGAGCCCTGGCCAATTTGAAGTTTCATTTTTTTTTTTTTAAAGATTTTATTTATTTAGTTGACAGAGAGAGATCACAAGCAGGCAGAGAGGCAGGCAGAGAGAGAGGAGGAAGCAGGCTCCCTGCTGAGCAGAGAGCCAGATGTGGGGCTCGATCCCAGGACCCTGGGATCATGACCTGAGCTGAAGGCAGAGGCTTAACCCACTGAGCCACCCAGGCGCCCCTGAAGTTTCATTCTTGATGGGTTAGATGTCTAACAAGGAAGACACATACCCATTCGTTTTATTTCAACTCAGTTTCTTAGCCAACCTGGTACAAAAGTAGATATTTAGTATTATATATTTAAAAACTGCATTTACAGAGTTATATATCAATGTATTGTAAGTGTAATATAAATGCATTGAAGAATAAATGGTTAACATTTATTAATGAATACCATGAAGAACTTTGCCTTATAATACAAAAAGCTAGCTGGTGACTATTTACTTATTTATTTATAAAAGATCTATTTATTTACTTAAGTAATCTCTACACCCAATGTAGGCTAAAACTCGTGACTCCAAGATTAAAAGTGACATGCTCTACTGACAGCCAGCCAGGTACCCCCAGTTTGTGACTATTTAGATGACAAATTAACTTTAAAATTTGTCTTTTTCCATTTTGGATAATCTTAGCACAAGTAAGATTTCAGCATTATCCTACTGACCTTTAAGTTCTGCTTGAAGTGAAAGATATTTAGCCAACTTGTTCTCATAATGATAATGATGGTGTTCCTTTCACGGAAGTCTCTATGTTAATGATTTTATGGTTTTAGAGCAGTTTTAGGTACAATAAAGGAAGGTATGGAAGGAGGAAAGAATGGAGATTTCCCCTATACCCCCTGCCCACACATGCATGGCCTCCTTCCCCATTATCAATATTATTCACCAGAATGATATATTTGTTACCAAAGATGAACCTATATTGACACATCATAATCACCCAAAGTACATAGTTTACCTTAGGGTTCACTCTTGGTGATTTATATTCTGCTGGTTTGGACAAATGTATAATGATATATATCCATCATTATAATAACATACTAGTATTTTCATTGTCCAAAAAATCTGTGCTGTGTATACTCATCCTTCCTTCTTCCTGACCTCTGGCAAACCCTGGCAACCACTGATCTTTTTATAGTCTCCATAGTTTGTCTTTTCTAGAATGTCCTATCATTGTAATCATACAGTATGTCGCCTTTCAGATCGGCTTCTTTCACTCAACACTATGCTTTAAGCTTCCTCCATGTCTTTTCATGACTTGATTGTTCATGGTTTTTTAGTGCTGAATAATAATCCATTGTCTGGATGTACCACAATTTACTTATCCAGTCATCTACTGAGGGATATCTCAGTTGCTTCCAGGTTTTGGAAATTATGAATAAAGCTGCTATAAGCATTCCTATGCCGGTTTTTTTTCTGAACATAAGTTTTCAACTCATTTGGATAAATACCAAGGAGTGTGTGATTGCTGAATCATATGGTAAGAATATATTTAGTTTTGTAAGAAACTGCCAAATTGTCTTCCAAAGTGGCTGAACCATTATGCATTCTAACCAGCAATGTATGAGGGTTCCTATTGCTCCACATCCCGGTCAGCATCGGGTATTGTCAGTGTTCAGGATTTTGGCCATACCGCTAGGTATGTGGTGGTATCTCATTGTTGTTTCAGTTTGCATTTCGCTGGTGAAATCTTCTCCAATGCTTGTTTGCTACTATATATCTTCTTTGGTGAGCTATCTGTTAAGGTCTTTGGCCCATTTGTGTGTGTGTGTGTGTGTGTGTGTGTGGTTTGTTTACTTTTTGTTGCATTTTAAGAATTCTTTGTATATTTTGGAGAACAGTCCTTTATCAGATGTGTCTTTTGCAAGTATTTTCTCCCAGTCTGTGGCTCATCTTCTTTTGACATTGCTTTTGCAAAACAGAAGTTTTTAATCTTAATGAATTCCAGCTTATCAATTCTTTCTTTCTTGGATTGTATCTTTGGTTTTGTATCTAAAAAGACATCACTACACCCAAAGGTATCTAGGTTTTCTCTTCTGTTAACACCTAGGAGTTTTACAGTTTCACATTTCACATTTAGGTCTATGATCCATGTTGACTTAATTATTTGTGAAAGATGTAAGATTGATGTCTAGACCTTTTTTTTTTTTTGCCTGTGGATGTCCAGTTGTTTCAGAACCACTTATTGAAAAGACTGTCTTTTCTCTATCTTACTACCTTTGCTCCTTTGTCAAGGACCAGTTGACTATATTTATGGGGGTTTATTTCTGGACTCTCTATTCCATTGACCTATTTTTTTTTTTTTTTTGGCCAATATCACACTGTCTTGATTACTGTAGCTTAATGCTAAGTCTTGAAGTCCAGTAGCATCAGTCCTCCAGCTCTGCCCTTGTCCTTTAATATTGTGCTGGCTATTCTGGGTCTTTTGTTTCTCCACATAAACTTTATTCTTTTTTTTACTAAAGCATAATTAACAATGTTTCAGGTATAAAATGTAATGATTCAATAATTCTATACATTACTCAATGCTTATTAAGGAAGGGTACTCTTGATCTCCTTTATCTACTTCACCCTTACCCCACCCTGCTTCTCCATATAAACTTTATAATCAGTTTATTGGTATCCATAAAATAACTTGCTGGGATACTTATTTGAATTGCATTGAATCTATACATCAAGTTGGGAAGAACTGACATCTTGATGATAGTGCATTTTCCTATCCATGAGCATAGACTTTCTCTCCATCTATGTGGTTCTTCTCTGATTGCTTTCATCAGAGTTTTGTAGTTCCTCTCATACATATTTTTTTTTTTAAGATTTTGTTTATTTATTAGAGAAAGTCAGAGAGAGAGAACACAGTGGTGTGCAGGGCAGTGGTAGAAGTAGACTCCCTGCTGAGCAGGGAGCCCAATGTGGGGCTCGATCCCAGGACTCCAGGATCATGATCTAAGCCAAAGGCAGATGCTTATCCAACTGAGCCACCCAGGCACACACACACACCCCATAGAGATTTTGTAAGAAAGACTTTCAAAGTAACATTTTATTCATGATTCTTTTCTTCTCCAGCCCTTTTACAGAGTTCTAGGTGCAGCTATTAGATATTTAGGCCAAAGAGAGGTCTCCTGAGTATGCTTTCTCACTCTTTACTTTCACTATTTTTACAAATCACATGAATATCTGTAACATAGTATTTTGGGGATCATGATCACTGTCTCACTTTACTCTCCCAAAATGAAGTATTCTTCCTTCACATCTTCACTTGGCTACAGGACATTTGCTGTTACTTGTATTGCTAGACCTTTGCAAAAATCAGAAATCGTTTTCCTTTCTTTCCTACTCTTGCAATTAAGGTGTGCTACCAATTGGTGGTAATAATATGTCAGGCCTAACTATCAGATGAACCCATGGTTTTTCCATTCGGTTTTTTTTTCCTTTTCTTCTTCTTCTTTTTTTTTTTTTTTTTTTTAAAGTAGGTTCCACACAAGGCATGGAGACCAAGGACATGAGGCTTAAATTCACAACCCTGGGATCAAGACCTGAACTGAGAGCAAGAGTCGGACACTAAACCAACTGAGGCACCCTGGCACCCTTTCCACTCCTTTTTTAATACTAGAAACACAAGTCCTTCTAAACATGAGCAATCAATTACCAACGTTGGTAATAAGGGAGACCAGAATACTTCCCATTTCAGAATCAGTAACCTGGTTGTAGGCAAAACCTCGTCCCCTCACAATGGAGGATCAGTACTACTCAGACACTTAAAAAAGAAATCTCATAAGCCGAGGGGTAAAACTAGTGTGAATAGGAGCCAAGGATTCTTATACATTCCTTAGGGTAGAGAATAAAATATCAGTAAAATAACCAATTGCTTACTCCAATTTTCTTGGTGTTTTTAGAATTTCCACATCGTTGCTTATTTTAAAAGATCTGGAATGAAGCCTGACCCACTTTAGGGAGTCATCCTCAATAGGATAGATACAAAATAAAATATTGTTTTATGTAAACAGGAAAAAAGAGCATCTATTTTTTCCAGTCAAAGAAATGCACGCATGGCAATAAAAAGAAACTAATTATAACAGAACATTCCAACTTTTTCATTCTCTTTTCTGGCCATGTTATCTAGACACAGATTTGTTTCCACATTTCATATCTCTCCCAAAGAGAAATAGTGACGTGGAATCTGGGAATCAGGATAAATATTCTCTAGGTACCAGGAGAAAGGTTAGCATTGTAGTTTGTGTCTTAAACCAAGTCTTGATGATAGATCTCCATAATCTACCTTTGGAACACCTGGAGAAATTATATAGAAGAAATTCTTGAACTCATCCATCCACACTTCTGCAAGTCGTCTGTTATTTTTATTGATAATCTGTCCTGTGCCTCCTGGAAACGTGTAAGGTGTGGCTTTCCGAAACACGTGTCCAACATGGGAGCAGGTGACGATCTCTAAAGTCCCTCCACATTGCCAGATCCTAAAGGAAATTTCTAGGTTTTCTCCTCCCCAAATATCCATTCCGGCATCGTATGTTCCAATTTCCTGAAAGTAATCTCTGTCTATTGAAAAAAGGCCTCCTGCCATTGTAGGTGTTCTGACAGGAAGAGTCCGAGCACCTTTCCTTCGGTCCATCTCTCTTAGGGGAACTGGATACCAGCGGAAATGAAGCTTCCAGTTGAAGCCACCACAGGTCTATATCAGAGCCTGCCATGTACTCAAAAGTATCATCACTGATCCCATCAGCGATAGGACAGACCACTGTTTTCCTGTCATGTTTGATTCTGGCTAAGACAGGCTCCAGCCATCCCACTGTGCATTCACAGTGAGCATCTAAGAAGGTGATCACTTGGCCTTTAGACACAGCAGCTCCTTTTAATCTAGCTCTGATCAAGCCAGATCGTTGTTCCATTCGAATTACATGAACTGGTACTTTTAATTTTTTCACGTAACTCTCCAGAGGTCTTTTTAAAAAGTCTCTTTCACTGGCATCATCTACTAGAACAATTTCTTCTAGCATGTGTCTTGGTGAGCGATTAATGACACTCTGGACAGTTCGCAGAAGTGTGCTCCAAGCCTCGTCGTGGAAAACAATCACCACACTGGTTGTAGGAAGATTATCTGGATACGCCTTTGTTTTACACCCTTCTAACCTGACATCTCGTAAAGATCTGTTGAGTGCCATCATCTCACTCGCCATTAAACTGAACTGATTGATTTTAAACATCTCTTTCATCTTTTCTTGATCCTCTTTAGGAATGACGACTGGTTTCCCCATTTCTCCAGGACCTTCATGAGGCTTTTGTCTTGGCTCTAGAACATCCCCAGCGGGAAGTCCTTGCTCCTTCTTTCATCACATTGGTTGCATTCACTGAAGTAAAGCAGCAGGAACATATCCAAGAGTACCCAAATCAAGGAGGTGGCTAGACCACCCTGCAATATGCAAATTTTCTCATGGCACTTAAGTCAAATGCAAAATTTTAAAATATATATATATCTTATATTAATAATATATATATATTATATATATATTAAATATATATTATATTAATATATAAATATAAATATATATATAAATATAAATATATAAATGTTATATATATATAAATATACAAAGGTCATGAAAATTATTCCAATCCAGTTTCATCAGAAATCACGTTCATAACCCCAAAGTGGTTTTTCAAATGAATTCATATCCCAAATCCACATGTCCCACATTTCCTCGCTCCGCGAACCGCGGCGGCGGCGGCAATGGCGGCGGCGGCGGTGGCGGGAGCTCCTCGGGGCCGGCCCAGGCGGTCGCGGCGCGGTCCCTCTGGCCGCAGAGCGGGCGCTACTCTCTGGCCGCCGTCCGCCTCGCCGCCTCCTCGACCACTGCAGGCGGCTGCCCAGGATTTTCTTAATAACAGTTTCTTTAGCTTACCTTATTGAAAGACTACAGTATATAATATATAGAGAATACACACTATGTGTTACGTTCACATGATCAGTCAGGCTTTCAGTTGGCAGCCGACTATTGATAGTTAAGTTAGGGAGAATCAAAATTTACATAGGACTTTTTGACAGCAGGGGAGGTCAGACGCCCAACCCCTATGTTGTTCTCGGGTCAACTGTACTCTCTTTCTAACGGCTGAATAGAATTTCATTGTATGGACGTACCATGTTGACATTTAGGTTGTTTTTAGTCTTTTACTGTCATAACATTATTATAGATCCACCTTTTCAAGCACGGGGAGTACACTTGCGGGGTAAATAGAATTGCTGGATCAAAAGTTACATGTATTTTAAATGTGTCATTATTTTTAACTGCCCTTCAAGGAGAGAGTACCAATTTATAGCCACAAGCTACAAAAACAAAACAAAACTGGATAAAAAACTAAAAATGCATGATATTTCATTTTTCCTAAAAATTGAACCATATGACATAGAAAACAAAAACACTAAAAGAAACTACACAAAAATGTCAACAGTAGATTTCTCAAGGTAATAGAATTACAGGTGATTTTTATTTTCTTCTCTATCTTTTTGTGCCTTTTCCAAATTTTCTAAAGCAAACAGACTATAATAAAAAACAAAATAAACCTGTGTTAAAAAACAAATATTGACTGTTTATACATTTTGATGTATTCATTTCTAGAAACTGCATAATGATGCGTTTTGTATTTTACCTCCAAGGGTTCAAAATAATTGCATTTATTATAACATATCAAAAATGAGATGACTTATTAAAACACTAGTATTAAAATTTAACTAAGGAAAGAGTTATTAAAATAATTATATCTAATTTTCACTACTGAAAATATTCTTTTAACGTAGGGCTAAAGCACTGACTAATTCTTTTATTTTGTTTTAAAGATTTTATTTATTTATTTGAGAGAGGGAGAGTATGTGAGCTTCGGGTGGGGGCAGGAGAGCAAAGCAGACTCCCTGCCCAGCTAAGAAATCAAAGAAATCAGGACTTTCACATTCTTTCTCTCTCTCTCTCTCTCTTTTTTTTATTTAAAGGGGCGAGAACCAAAGTTAGTACAATCTATTTAATGGTGTAATTAACTATCTTAAAAATAAAATGTCCCTTAAATTTACGTATGAGAGACAACCATATCACATCAAAACATTGGATCTAAATATTCCTCTGGGAAATGTGCTTTCCTGCAGCTAGGCGAAAGCCACTCAAGAGTCTACGAAATGTCAAAATTCCAAGATCGTGATGAAAATAATATTTTGAGGACAGGAAACGGGAAGGACAAATGACAGAGGGAAAAAAAAAAAAGTCTTACTTCTTACTGTGTTTCTGCAATCTCCATCCTGTGTGGGTAGAGCCTCTGTTTAGAAAATGGGCTCACAGGGTACCCTGGGGGGCTCAGTCAGTTAACAGTCTGTCCTCAGCAGACGTCATGAACCCAGGGTACTGGCATAGAGCCCCCCTTGGGCTCCTTGCTCAGTGGGGAGTCTGCTTCTCCTGCTTCCTGTGCCTGCCGTTCCCACTGCTTTGCAACTCTTTCTTTCTCTCTCTCTCTCTCTCTCTCTCAGATAAATAAAACCTTTAAAACAAATAACAAAATAAATAAAACGGCCTGACAGACCACCTGGGAGAGGGGAAAGCACAAGTAAATGTCGCCAAATAAACGGACTTGTTCAGCTACAGAGTGGTGAGCTGGAGCAAAGGCGGTGAGAAATAAAAGAGGGGGAAAGGAAGATAAAATCTGTGTTCTAAAACCCTGCTGCTTAAGTGTAACTATTTTAAGAACAAATCTGAGTAGCATTTAGAAATGTTCCACAATGTTAAAAAATAATGCTGGGGCGCCTGGGTGGCTCAGTGGGTTAAAGCCTCTGCCTTCGGCTCAGGTCATGATCTCAGGGTCATGAGACAGAGCCCCGCATTCAGGCTCCACACTCAGCGCAGAGTCTGCTTCCTCCTCTCCCTCTGCTCTCCCCTCCCCTCGCTCTCACTCTCTCTCTCTCTCTTTTTTTTAAAGATTTTATTTATTTATTTGACAGAGAGAGATCACAAGTAGACAGAGAGGCAGGCAGAGAGAGAGAGGGAAGCAGGCTCCCTGCTGAGCAGAGAGCCCGATGCGGGACTCGATCCCAGGACCCTGAGATCATGACCTGAGCGAAGGCAGCGGCTTAACCTACTGAGCCACCCAGGCGCCCTCTCACTCTCTTAAATAAAAAAATAAATAAAATATGTTAAAAACCAGAAAACAATAGCGGGCCTCAATTAACTAAGACCCAGAAGCTATCATCTCCACTCAAAGGAAGCTACTGGTATTGTCTTCCAGCTTCACCTAACAGCCAACTACTTCACAAGGATTAATAGGATCTAAGATCCACTTTCTCTGTTGCAAGGAGTCCCTGAATAGTCTGGGCAAGACCTTCACTGAAAAGGAATCAACATTTACGACAGAGTGAATAAGAAGGAGAAACCGATCAGAGACTTCCCGGGGTACAGTGTCGCATATCTGACTTAAACGATAAAAAAAAAAAAGTTAGCATAGGACAGAATATGGGGTGCCATGGATATGAATAACGCTAACATACTTCAGAAAAAATTAAACATTTAAGAACATGTATTCTGAATATATTCTCCCAGTCTGTCTTGCCTGTGAATTTTCTTAGTGTATCTATTTTTCTGTTGTAATGAGTGTTTCCGGTGTTCTGTATATGAAAGATTTACCTACCTCAAGGTTGTCAAGATATTCTCCCATGTTTTCATACAAATGCCTTCTGGTTCTAGCTTTTTTTCTTTTTAAATATTTATTTGAGAGGGGGAGAGAGCGCACATAGGGGGCGGGGTACAGGGAAAGAATCTCAAGCAGACACCCTGCTGAGCATGGAGCCCGACACAGGGCATGACACTGGCCTTGATCTCGTGACCCTGGTATCACGACCTGAGTCCTAAATCAAGAGTTGGACTCTTCAGAGACTGGCTCACCCAGGTGCCCCTGGTTTTAGTTTTTATAGTTAGGTTTATAATCCATCCCAATTTAAGGTGTGTGCTCAGAATCAGGGAGGGGTCAAGGTCCGTATTGTTTCCGCCTGAATATCGTGCAGAATTATTCATTAAAAAGACTTCCCTTTCCCCCACTTAACTGACTTAATACTCTGGGCAAAAATCTATTGACAACACTCGTTGTGCCTGCTCTATTTCTGGACTCGATTCTGATAAACTGATCTAACTTTACGCCAAAGACTTTGATTACTGTGACTTTACTGTCAGTCTTAAAATTCAGCAAGAATACGCAGTGTAAGTTCTTCAACTATGTTCTTTTTTGAAGAATTTTTTGGCTACTCCAGACCCTTCACCTTTCCATACACATTTCAGATTCAACGTCTTCATTTCCTCAAAGGAAAAAAAAAAAAAAGGCCAGGATTTTGACGGGGACTGTATTGTTTGCAAGAATCAAGCTGTGAAAAACAGAAATCTCGACAACATCAAATCCTCTGATGCATGAACAAAGCATATCTCCCAATTATTCCGGTCTTCGTGAATTCCTCTCAACAATGTTTTATACTTTTCTGTATAAAGGTGTTTCTTGTCTTCCATGGGATTCATTCCTATCTAGTTTCCTTACTTTTTGTTTTTTGTTTTTTATGTAGGCTGCACACCCAGCATGGAGCCCAAAAAGGGGCTTGAACTTATGACCTTGAGTTTCACGCCCGAGATGAAATCAAAACTCAGATGCTTCAACGACTGAGCCACCCAGTCACCCCAACAAGTTGATGTCTTAGATGCTACTGTAAAATATTTTAAATTTTCATTTTCCTATCCGTATAGATTTACAATGCATCTACCTGACAACGAATTCCTGTCCAGAATATATAACAAATTCCAGTAAGTCAAAACCAAAAACATTAACAACGAAAATGGCCAAAAGATATGAACAGTTCACAAGAGATGTGGGAATGCCCAATAAACACATGAAAAGGCACCTAAGATCATTCATGACCACACTATTTCATCCTTCATCCTCACAGACAACACAGAATGTTAACGAGGATGCTGAGCAACTGGAGTGTCACTCTATTGCTGGTGGGAAGTGTAAACTGATCAACCACTTCGGAAACTAGGCTAGTACTTCAATAGATCCCCACCCTGTGACTAAGCAATCCCACTAACAATTTTTTTCTTTTTTTTAAACAATTTTTATTTATTTATTTACTTATTGGACAGAGAGAGAGAGAAAGAGAGAGATCGATCATAAGCAGGCAGAGAGGCAGGCAGGGGGTGGGGAGCAGACTCCCTGCTGAGGACAGAGCCCCATGCGGGGCTCCGTCCCAGGACCCTGAGATCATGACCTGAGCCGAAGGCAGAGGCTTAACCCACTGAGCCACCCAGGCACCCCACCCCACTAACAATTTCAGGAGAAATTGAAGACTTCTGTAAGAATGTTTATTGTAGCCTATTCACAATGACCAAAAACTTGGATACAACGAAATGTCTAATCATCAGATGGACAGATGAACGAATCGTGGTATATGCGCACTACATACAAAGGAGGAAACTACTTTACACTGACGAAGACTCTTTCCTTGACCAAACTCTAGCCAGACTGCTCTGAGCCCTCTTCTCAAGCCTGGCTCATCATATACAAACTCGAACAAACATTAACACAGTTTCTAACAGCACCAGGTCCCAACCCTGTGACAACACCAGTCCCCCTTAGTGCCTGCCTGAGGAAACTCAAGGCATCTACTGTTTGTTCAATCGACACTGAAAAGGTCAGGCCCTTGTCTCCCAGTGAGCAAATACAAGTGGTTTCATATGGACCAATACCTATTCTACTTTTTGCAATGTGTTACTTCTTGACCTTATTTGTCCGTGGCCTTACTTCTTCCTTCTCTCCTCAAATGCCTTCTTACAAATCGAGGTGCAGTTTCATTCACGCGGGACTCTTTTCCTGATTGCTACAGTTATTATTGATTAAAGTCCCGTCTCTCCACTTTAACCAGGATCAGGCTTTCTTTATCTTTGGTAAGTGCACACAACATGGATAAATCTCAAAGAACCCGCTGAGTGAAAGAAGACAAAGGAATTACATATGGCAAGATTGCATTCACACGTTGTTCAAGACCGGGCAAATTTAACCTACCACAGATCCTGAAATCAGAACATGACCAGCGGCGGTAAGGAGACTAACTACAAAGAGCTACTAAGGGTAACTTCTGGAGCTTCAGATACACTTTATGTCTTGTCTTTGGGGCTGAGACACAGATACACAGTTGACCCTCAACAACACAGTGGCTAGGGGTACCCAATCCCGTGCAGTCAAAAATCTGCACGTAAATTCCATCTCCCCCAAAATTTCACTACTACTTGCCTACTGTTGAGCAGAAGCACTACTGGTAATAGAAATAGTTGATTAAAGGTCTTTTGTACGGTATACGTATTATACATTGTATTCCCTCACTAAAATACGCTAAAGAAAATACTCAGAAAATCACGAAGAAAATACATTTGCATTACTGTACTATATATACCGGAAAATCTGAGCTGAGGTCAATACTCACACGCATATAAGCGGACTCATGTAATTCAAATCCATGTTGTTCAAGAGCCGACTGTTTACATTTCTTAAAGCTCATCAAACTGAACACTGAAGACTGAGCATTTTCTTTTATACATTATCTCCTCTCCCCTGCTCTCCCACCTCCAGCCTCTTCCTTCCTTCCCCTCCCCTTCTGTCTCTTACAATACCTGGGGAAATTCTTATTTTCTTTTTTTTTCTCTTAAGAAGGCCACGTGCCCACATGGAAAGCAACATGGGGTTTGAACTCACAACCCTGAGATTCTGACCTAAGATGAGATCAAGACTCACACGCTCAACCTGACTACGTCACCCGGGCACCCCTACCTGGGGAAATTCTAAAGGAGGAAAAAAAAAAAAAAACAAAAGATGAGAGTTGTGGCTGACCCTCCAAGTTCCCCTCTCAATATCCACCTACCCGTACTTCCTTAGTAAGAGGACCTCAATTTTTACGAGGTACCAATCTGTCCTGT
The DNA here is from genome assembly GCF_902655055.1 of Lutra lutra. Lineage (NCBI taxonomy): Eukaryota > Metazoa > Chordata > Mammalia > Carnivora > Mustelidae > Lutra > Lutra lutra. The sequence goes on along the minus strand of NC_062295.1, from coordinate 19,796,015 downwards.
GAGAAATTCTCCCCTCCCACATGTTCCTACAGCTAGGGGTAGGGCCACATGCCTAGTTCTGGACAATGACATATACGTTGGAAGTTTACACGATAGGGTTTCCTGAAAAGCCATTGCTCTAACAGAATTAGACAAGTGCCTTTTGTCAGGGTCCCTTTCTTTTCTTCCCTCCTGGAGTATAGTGGCTCAAATGAACTAACAAAACAGTTCCCTGGCACAAACTTATTCTTACTCTGGGAAGCAAGCTATGGGACCTCTCAATCAATTCACAACTAAGTTACATTACAAGTCAAAAGGTTCAGCCATCAAAATGAAAAAAGCAAGTCCAACTGGAAGTGAAGAAGGATTACACATGGCTGTGTTAAAATATATGTAAGAATTTGGTATCTAAGTGATGTTTCAAACCCATGGGGGTTATAGACCATCACTAGATGGTGTAGGGACAAAAACAGCTACCTTATATCATACAAAATAATAAGGATAGATAAAATGGTCTAAGCAATAGAAGCCAAAGCCATAAAAGTGCGAAAAGAAAATGTAATACCCGTTGAAAACGTCTTTTAAGGCATCCTCTAAAAGCCACAAGCCATGAAGTTAAACGTTCAGATTTGGCAAGGTAAACATTCGGAATGAAATGTATCATGACGGTGATCCAAAGGGGCACGTGCATCCGAATGTTTTTACCAGCAATGTCCACAATAGCCAAACTATGGAAAGAACCTAGATGTCCATCAACAGATGAATGCATAAAGAAGATGTGGTACATATATATACAATGGAATACTAAGCAGCCATCCAAAGAAATGAAATCTTGCCATTCGTGACGACGTGGATGGAACTGGAGGGTACTATGCTTAGCGAAATAAGTCAATCGGAGAAAGGCAACTATCATATGATCTCCCTGGAAATGAGGAAGTCGAGAAGCAACATGGGGGGCTTGGGGGGCAGGAAAAGAATAAATGAAACAAGATGGGACCAGGAGGGAGACAACCCGCAAGAGACCCTTAATCTCACAAAACAAACTGAGGGTTGCCAGGGGGAGGGCGGAGGGAGAGGGTGGCTGGGTTATGGACATTGGGGAGGGAATGTGCTATGGTGAGTGCTGTGAAGGGTGTAAACCTGGTGATTCACAGACCTGTACCCCTGGGGCTAACAGTACATTATATGTCAATTAAAAAAACAAAAAAAGAAATGTATCATCAAATGTTTGGTACAAGCGAAACTCAAAAGATAAGAAACAGTATGGGACAAAATATTGCGCCAAGTATAGAGGCAAGGACCACCATCCTATATATACAAAGTTCTTACAAATCAATAAAAGGGGCACCTGGGTGGCTTAGCCTTTGGCTCAGGTCATGATCCCACGGTCCTGGGATGCAGCCTCACTTCGGGCTCCCTGCTCTAGGGGAAGCCTGCTTCTCCTTCTCCCTCTGCCTGTCACTCTGCCTACTTGACCTCTCTCTCTCTCTCTCAGTCACTCCCCTTGCTTGTGTCCATGTGCGCTCTCTCTGTCAAATAAATAAATAAAATCTTCACGGGAAAACACTCCCCGCCAAAAAAACAAGTCAATAATAAAACTATAAGTAACCAAAAAGACAACCCAGTGGGAAAATGCTAAGAGAGGGGGTTCATACAAAAAAACTATCAGTGACAGAGACCAACTAAAAATACTCAGTCTTACTACTGATTATAAAAATATAAACTTAAGGGGCACCTGGGTGGCTCAACAGGGTAAGCATCTGACTCTTGAGTTTGGCTCAGGTCAAGGTCTCAGGGTTGTGGGATCTGGCCCTACACAGGCTCTGTACTCAGCAGGGACAGATTCTCTTTCTCCCTCTCCTTCTGCCCCTTCCCCATTCTCCCTCTCTCTCAAAATACAAAGAAATCTTTTTCTACCTGCCAGCCGACAATTTAAGAGACTAAGGTGAGTCTGTGAGAACATCTCATTTCCCATGGGTGCGAACAGAAACTGACATAACCTTTTGAGGACCATTTTGTAGAAGCTTCCTCCCTGAATTCCATCTCACTGGGAAATTCAAACACACATGCAAAAATGTTCATCAGAGCCCGAAGAGCCACCCAAATGATGAACAGAAATATCATCACAGAAGTACAACCACACTGTGGAATACCACTCAGCCAATTAAAAAAAAAGGGGGGGGAGAGGCAAGAACTTATATGCCCACTTTATTTAAATTAGGTTACTGGGTGGGGAAATGTATTCACTTTTGTCATCAAGAAATTAATCCTGAAGGGGCACCTTGCTGGCTAGCGGGAAAAGCAGGTGGTTCCTGATCTGGGGGTTTGGGGACAGAGATTCTTTAAAAATAAATTCCTTAGAAATAAAATCTTTTAAAAAAACTAACTGTAAGAGGAAAGTAATTAGAATTCTAGATGTGAAACCATTGTTTTCCATGATTTTTTTCCAAAATTTAATTAATTACCTTTTGGAAAAATACGGGGGGGGGGGGGGGGGGGGGGGGGGCGGAGGTGGCAAAAATCCAGAAAAGCCAAAATTCATTCTGTTTTCTGGATGGGCAAGTTTGGCAGCTAATTTACCCTCACCAGAATATCCTCATTCTAGAGTGACATGACTTCCCTGCGGAGGGAAAGCAGCAGCCCCCACTTCAGAATGTCTCGGGTCAAAATCTCAACCCTGCTCTCTGGGCTGAGCTGCGCAGATGTCAACCCTGTGCTGGGAAGGAAGGCCTCGGCCTCCGGAAAATGCCGCCTCTGCCAAGACGTGATCCTGTGACCCACTTGCACGTCCACAGTGACATTTTTTAATGCGGTTGACATCAGATTAACTTCTGGAATTCTCACAACAGAATTTCAGTCTTACAGCCCCTGGCCTGCATTCTAAAACACACAGGGCGCTAAAAACCAGTGAAACAGAACATGACAATTTGGAGACCTCGTGAGGAAACAGAATCTTCAGCATCTACATTCTGTTCCTCTCACTCTGCTGGCTGAGAAGTACTTACTGGGGTCTACAGGGCATGAGGCACTGCGGCACACATGGTCCCTCCGGGCACCATTATTCTCACGGGGTAGATAATCATTAAACAAGATGTCTGCGTTGCAACGGGACTGACTGCCACATGCACAGGGAAGAGATAGTGAGCTGGACCGTGTCTGCAGGTGTCAGGGGCCTCCGGAGGGAGCCGCATCTGACATGAGCTGGAAGAGCCAGAAGGCTGGGCACCTCCTTGACTCATGGGCCTCACCCACATCCAATCTGTCAGCACATCCCATCAGCTCTTCCTTCAACATGTACCCAGACTCGGGTCGATCAGCAGCACTTCCACCCCTACGACCCCAATCCAATCCCACAGCACCTCTTCTCTTGGAATATTCCAGTAGCCTCCTAAGTGATCTTCCTTCTTCCACCCCCACTGTTCTCAACAGAGAAGCTGAAGTGATCCCAATAAAACCCAAGTCAGGTCACCTCATTCTTTGCTTCAAAATCCCCCCTGACAGTTGCTCCCACCCCACGTCCCTAACATCTCCTTCTCCCTCACTCTGGCCTCGTCATTCCTGGAACAAGTCAGCCCAGCTCTCTCCACGGAGGCCTTCCTACTCCCCCTTCCCTCCTGCCAGGGACACTGTGCCCACAGACATGCACCGGGCTCACTCCCTCACCTCTTCCAAGGCTCTCCCCACCTTTGTCCTCAGGGGGCCTTCCCTGGCCATCCCAGCTCAGATGACAGCCCCTTCCAACCCTCCTACAACATGCGGCATCCCCTGACACACCAGATTCCTTGCCTCTCTGTTTTCTGGCTGCTTATCTCCCCGGAAGAAAGGCTCGCTAACCGCTCCACCCTGGTCTGTTTGGGTCCCATCCAGAACTGCAGGGGAACCGTGCCTCCGGCAACTGAGCAGGCATTCAACAGAGAATATGGAGTCAATGCATTCATCTGAGGGGAGATGAGAGCTCATGAGGGTTGGGGAGAACCTAGGAGGAAAGCAAGACTGAAGAGGGAGGACGGAGCAGCCGTGCAGACACAGAAGGAACGTTTGCGTCCACCTCCAGTGGCAACAAGAAGCCATGACCCTAGGCAGGGTATGAATGAATGGGGCTTCCACAAATCTCTGGATTCCGGGGGAGATGTCCTTGGGGGAGGTAGGAACACCGGGAAGCGCACCGATCACACTAGCACCATGGCTCAGACCACAAATGACCATAAATCGGGCTGAGAGGGCAGAAGGAGAGGTGGAGAAAAGGAGGTAGAGCCCAGAAATATTTAGCAGATAAAATCACAGGTCTGCGTGGATGATCGCAGAAGAGGGAAAGGAAGTAAAAGCAGAGTTCCAAGATAACTCTTCCCTTTTGCACGTGGGAGAAGACGGACACAGCGGTCCCATTCACAGAGTTCGAGGGCGTGGTGGTGAAAGGCATCTCCAGTATAGTTTTGGAAAGACTGGATTTGGGATAACTCTGAGACATCCAATGCAGATCACCAGTCCGCAGCAGGAAACCCAGGGTACCGTGGAGGATCACGGAAAGCAAAGAGAGTCCTACCACACAGTGCAGGTTCCACCTTGGAGCTGATGGGGAATCAAAAGCTTTCCAGGGGGCACCTGGGTGGCTCAGTGGATTAAGCCACTGCCTTCAGCTCAGGTCATGATCTCAGGGTTCTGGGATCGAGCCCCACATCGGGCTCTCTGCTCAGCAGGGAGCCTGCTTCCTCCTCTCTCTCTGCCTGCCTCTCTGCCTACTTGTGATCTCTCTCTCTGTCATAAATAAATAAAATCTTTAAAAAAAAAAAAAAAAAAAAAAAAAAAAAAGCTTTCCAGTAACACAGTAACAAGAGAAGATGTGGGATTCCAAAAAGATCACCCTGGCCGGAGCAGGGCATGTGGTTGGGAGAGGGAGCTGGACAAGAAGCAGGTGGGATGAGGAGGACGTTTGCAACAGAGCAGGCAGGAGAAGGGACCTGAGCCAGGGGTGCGGCCACACGGAAGGAAAAGGGAACAGACTTGCCCTTTGTCACCAGTGCGGCTCCCACACGGCTCCTGGGGATGGTCGAAAACAGAGCACATCACCTGCCCGCCTTGGAAACCCCTCGGTCCTCCCGCATTTCACTCTCTGACAGCCTCTCCAGAACGCTCTCTTGCTACCCGCTCCCTGACACAACGTCAAGTGCCGCTGACACAGCCCTGGGCTTCAGTGTCCAGGCTAGTTTCCCTGTCCGGCAAACACCTGTTTGTCTTTTGAAGACTTCCCTCTCCACTGGGCAGAAGAGCAGTGCTGACATCGCGGGAGGTGGCCTGGCACCATGAGCAAGGCTGCACAGCTGGAGGAGCGGGCCCGGCGCATACAGAGAGGCCATGTGGTTCTACTGTTTGACACAAAGGACCTTGCAGAACAGCAGCACGAGGTGACCTGGCTGTGGGGAAGAAGGGAGACAAAATAGGACCACTTCCTCCCTTGTCCAAACACACAAACCAGGTTGTCATGCCCACCACAAAATACCAATTGTCCTCTTTCCCGGCTCATACTAGTGAGCACCTTCCTTCTGAATGACACTGTTCATCACACTACTCACACCTCCTTCTAGAAAAGACTGATAGAGCTAGCTAATCCCAGAACTATCTCGCCTCCTGTCAGCACTCAGTCCAGACCACACCCCTGCTTCCTTGAACACTCCCAAAAACATCCGCCCAAGTCCAAACCCTGTACGTTCTTCAAACACCCCTTTCTCACTGATCAGCCCCACAGTTCCCAATATGGGGTTCTCCCCCACAATAAGTACGAACCCACTGTGTTAAGGCAGGTTTGCTCCCAGTGGCCTCTGGGGAGGACGCTGACCACTGCCACGGGAGGAAAGGATGGCTCCCTTTCTTGGAGGGATGTTCATGGAGTTTCCAATCTGAAGGTTCCCCATCTTCTCTGTGAAGCACTACCCATCCCAATGCCCATGTTACATAGAGAATGAAAGAGGAGGGCCGGCATCCATCACAGGGTTGAGGAGAGTGGGAAAAGTCTGCTGGAAGGATTCCAGAGAGTGGGAAAGGGAGCTGCCCAGAGAACCACAGAATGGGGGAGCTCCATGAGGGCACAGGTGAGGCTGGTTCGCAGGAACTCATAGTCATTCTGAGCTGCCCTGCTGTGTGATTCCCACCATCACGATTGAAGGTGAACATGGATGCTTTGGTTCCCCCAGGGCTTGGGGTTTACTCGGACAAAAGGCAAGGGCGGTAGAAGCATTGCCAGGACAACCGCTGAATCATGGGCTGGGAACTCCAAGCTCAGCTGAGAGATGAGAGCGTCGAGGGAGAATAAAGGACAGAGAAATCCAAGGAGGTCCTCGGGAGGAGCGCGCAGATAGCAGAGCAGAAATGACAGAAGGAACATGCTGGAAAGAAGAGATCGGGGCTGAAAGGAGCCGCGCTGCTCACGTGCGAGGTGGTGCAGCACCAGGGTGGAAATCCAGGGCACCACGCTGGGAGTGGTGGCAGAAGTGATCATGCCAAAGTAGGCGTCTGAGAAAATGAGTGAGAAAATGAGTGTCCTGTGTGGAAGCTGGGTCCTCCATGTGTACATGGAGGCCACCTAGGCCTGTAGCAGGAGACATAGTGGAAGACTGTGGGCCTAGCACCCAAGTCTTCCATGAACTGGTTTAATAACTATGGGGGGTTGGGAGAAAACAGTAATGATGAGGAGGCCAGAATGCTCTCCCTAGGGACCACAGATCTCAAAGAAATGGCATGGGGGCAAAGAAGAAGGAAGACACCAATCTTGAACCCCCCAGACCTGAAAAATGCAGGGTATGAGAACACAGAGAACACCCTATGGGTCATCAAGAATGGATGTCCCCCCCCAGAAGGATCGAAGCAAAGAGTAGGATGAAATGGCTACGGAGAGGTTGAGGAAACAGAGGTGGCTGGTGATTATGGACTTCTAATTTCCCAGGACACGGGAGGGGTTGGGGGTGGGGGGTCACAGGAAAAAAAAGAGGGAATAGCCTTAGGGGAATAGCAGGATGGGGAAGATAAGGAGAGGGGAGATGAGGAAAATGGAATGGAATTATTAGAATATAATAACATATAAGCCAATATGTCCAATGAGAAGTGTTCTAACTGTAGGATGGTAGGAATGACAGCACTAGTTCACCATGAAGGTGACATGGTGCCGACACTAACTACCCATCTTGAGCAGCTGCTCTGTGCCAGGCACTGGGGGGAGCCCCTCACATTTCATCTTCCAGCGGCCATCTCAGTTTCACAGCACTGGTTAGTCCAGGAGGGCTCTGTACTGAAGGAGGTAACACACCAAACCTGCAGCACCCTAGGTCTCCTGGGAGGCTAACTGGCTTTCTTAGCATTATTTTAGGGATTTTTCGCCATAGTCTATTGAGGCAGGAACCAGCGTGATCCACAGCGAGGACAGAGTGGTAAATTCATCCTAATGATACTCAGATGGAGGGAAGTCAAGGGGCGCACAGATGGCCCATTTGCTTGAGCATCTGTTTCATTTTGACTCAGGTCATGATCTGAGGGTCACAAAATCAAGCCCCATGTTCCCTGAGAGTCTTTCCCCCTCCCTCTCCCCCTGACCCTACCCCCGTCACGTGCATGACGTCAATCTCTTAAGAAAGAATACAATCAGAAAAAAAAAGGAAGGAAATCAAAAGTAGTAATAATAATTTGTGGAAGGCTTCACTCTGTGCTAGATCCTGGCTGACTGCCGTGGATCTATTTCTCATTTAATCCTTACATCCCAAAGGCCAGTTACCATTCTTTTCCCCATTCCAAAGAGAGGACTGGGGCAGAAAGGGATCTGTCCATGATTCATGCAAGGTATCCCTATGCTACCAATAACATGACTTTCTGACAAGGTTTAAGAATTTAACACACCACAGTGAAGGTGCAGATCACGAAATCGAGGACTTGAAGGACAGAGCCCTGCAAAATGGTTTTCAAACATTAACTTGTGGATTCTCCCAATCTTCTTGCATGTGGTTGCCCATGAAGGAAAGCCCAGTGCCAAAAAAGCTGTCATGAAAACCCATCCACATGGCAAACATACCTGGGTCTTACAGCCCGGGACCTATCCCAGAAGATTCTGACTCAGTGAGTCTAGAGGAGGATCTCAGAATCCTCCTCTTTTTTCTTTAAAAAAAGCCCCACAGGCTTTGCTGGATGTGCCCTTTGGCCTGGGTACGACTACCTTAGAGTCTCTGCAATTCCAAACCCAACTTCCCGAACTACAATGTGGTCGCTGTCTGCAGACACAGGGGGCCACTGGAAACTGAGGCAGAGAGGAACAGAGAAATTGTAAAAACCTTCCTACAGAGAGTCACGGAAAGGCAAGCTCTACTTACGGCGACTTTCTCTCTCCTTTTGCTGTATCTGAGTTACTCCACAGTTGATGGCACTTTTGTTAAGTAACCAAGTTTGCACAAACGTTACCAACAGATATTAAAGCCATATTAACAACTTAGCAAGAAACATAATTGTAATATGCTACTGAAAAGTATTTTATTTCTCTCTGATCATTTCAATGGCACATCAGATTCCCTTAGTAAATAACAGTCAATAAGAGAAAAATTATTTCTGATTCAACAGTGCTACACATGTGGTCAACAGCACCTACAAATTGGAGGAGAAATGAAGTTGGGTCGAAGCCATTTATATTCACATATACCACCACACACTGTCCCCAAGTCTTCAAAACTTCTGTATTTATCTAATTATTGAATCAACCACTACTAATACCTATTACACGTCATACATGGCTCTAAGTCTTTTATTAATGTTAAATATCATTTTGTCTTTACAGTCAGCTATGAAGTAGCATTATTATCATCCCCATTTCTCCCATCAGGAAACTGAGATCAAGAGTGCTTCAGTAACACAGCTCTTAAGCGGCGAAGCTAAGATCAGTTTGGCACTGGACTCCATGGTTTAAATCACTATGTTAAGTCTCCAAGTACCTACAGAAAGGGCAAGTCTTCACCCCAAACCTTGGTTTTCCCCACCCTACAGTCCTCACGTGCTCCAGCCTCAAGGACAGTCGATTCTTTAACAGTTCACACTCCTGTCCTGTTCTAATGGAACACCCTCCCACATCTACCATTTGTCTAGACTTCTGGTCTCCGCTGAAACATTATTTCCAAATTACAAACTCAAACCACACCCTGTATTTCTCAGCACTTAAGGAAAAACTGTAATTATGATTTTACGGGTAATTATTTGCTTTCTGTCTTGTCCAAACAGGTGGTCAGACTATTGATCATGTGTTCCCAATCACCACCCACTACCACCCAAAAGGAAGGGCCCACCACAAAGGGCTGCACTACAACCCTGAGAATATAGACTCCGGGGGCCTCCACGCAAGAACTCTGGAAATTACTGGCTCTGTGCACCAATATTACCCGGTCCTGGGACCTGCACTCCCTCCGAACCACCCCCAACCCCGCCTTGATTGGCCTGACTCAAGTTCACAGTGGGGATTCTGACAACCCCCAGTGGATGTAATCTACTCAAGAGGGAGAACCCGAACGTTTCCCCCATCAACACGACACTTCCTCCCTTCACGCTGGTCTTCCACCAAGACCTTAGCCCCAAGAAGGCCGACACCCCGTCTGCCTGGTTCGGCCAGCATTCCCAATCCTGCTATCCCCAAGCCCGGGCCACAGCACAGGTGAATAATTAGCCGCTCCATAACGAAGCCCCGCTCCGGGCTCTTCACGGCTGCGACAGGAGGGTGCACGAGGCGACGGCTACCTTTTGGCGAAGGAGCCTGTTCCTGAGACACACGCCCGCCTCCCACCGAGGCCCCCGCTCCCAGAGGACGCCGGACCCTGAGCCCGCGCCCCGCAGGTACCTCTGAGCAAAGAAGCATCTCCACAAGCGCCGCGCACTCCCTCGTCGTCGCTACCGAGGAGAAAAGCAGGAAGCGAAAGACGGCGTCTTCAGGCCACTATCCTTGCACGCGGGGGTTCCGGGATGCTGATGCTGTGCCCCGCCGGAGATGGAAGCGGGCGCCACAAACACCGAGGGGACCGCCAGTCCTCCGAGACGCATGTGAGATGGCTGGCTCCGCAGACTCATGTGACGCCGCATACGTCAGCTTCGCTAATAACCTTCGCGCTCATTGACGCGTCTGCCCAGTCGCTGATTGGACAATTTCCCCTCCCGCCCGAGCGAGCTTCCGCGTGTGTGGGAACGAAAGAATTATCCAGTGACCTGAAAGCAGGGCTGAGGAGGTTAAAAACACACACACACACACACACACACACACCACACACACACACACACACACACACACACACACACACACACACACACACACACACAACACACACACACACACACACACACACACACACACACACACACACACACACACACACAAAAAACAAACAAACCCGGGCCAATAAGCGTCTGGATCGACGGGCCAATGACCAAAAAGGTTTCTGGAATCTGACGTGAGTGACGTCATTAAATCGCGTCAGATGAGAGCGGTGGAACCCAGCCCATCTCTCCCGTCTTCTCGGCGTTTGGCCGGTTCCCTCCGCGTCTGTGGACCTCCGCTTCCATGTCCCCGGTGGACACAGCATCCCGGAACCTCCACCCCCATGGCCACTAGCTTGAGGACGCCCGCTTTCCCCTCATGTTCTTCTGCCTCGACAGACACAGACGACGAGGGAGTGCGCGGCACTTGTGAAGATGCTTCTATGTGCAAGAGGTACCTTTGGGGCGCGGGGTCAGGGGCCGGTGTCCCCCGCGGGGTTGGGGCCTCGGGGGGAGGCGGGCCTGTGTCTCAGGAACACGGTCGTTCGCCCAAAGGTAGCTGTCACCTCGCGCGCCCCTGGTTTCCAACCCGTGAAGAGCCCGGAGCGGGGGCTTCATTTATGGAGCTGTTAATTATCTACCTGTGCTGTGCGCGGGGCCTGGGCATAGCGGGACTGGGATGCGGCCCGAACCAGGCAGAAGGGGTGTCGGCCTTCTTGGGGCTAAGGTTTTGGTGGAAGACCGATGTCAAACGAGTAAGTGTCGTGTTGACGGGGAAGAAGTTCGGGTTCTCCCTCTTGAGTAGATTACATTTCACTGGGGGTTGTCAGGATCCCCATTGTGCACCTGACATCAGGCCAGTCATGGCCGGGGGGTCGGAGGGAGTGCGGGCCCAGGACCGGGTAATATTGGTGCACAGAGCCAGTAGTTTCCAGAGCTCATGGATGAAAGTCCCCGGAGTCTACATTCTCAGGGGTGTAGTGGGGGCAGCGTTGTGAGCACAGATGTGTGTGACACATTGGCAAGCACGAGGCTGGAGTGTAGTTTGTTCAGCAGAAATTGTTGAGAGTGTACTTTGTGGTGGGCCCTTCCTTTTGGGTGGGTGGTGAGTATTCAGTGATTGGGAACACATGGTAATTAGGACTGAGGTGTCTGAGGTACTCACCCCCGTTTGAACAACACAGGAAGCAAATAATTACCGGTGAAATACGTCGTTACCCTTTGCTTTGAGTGCATAGAAGGACTGCCGTGCATTAGAGTTTGTGATTTAGAGAATGATGTTTAACGGGAGAACAGAGGGCTAAGATCAAACATGGGCCGGGGGGGGGGGGCTGGTTTCAGTTAGGGTAGGGAAGGAGTGTGCACTGTTAAGGGAATTGAGGGAATGTTCTTGGAATTGAGGCCAGGTGGGGATTGTACGGTTGGGAAAACCAAGGTTTGGTGTTAAGACTTGCAGGTTTTGTAGGTGCTTGGAGACTAAGGATAGTGATTTAAAACGTGGAGTCCAGAGCCAAGCTGATCCTAGCGCTGCCACTTAGGAGCTGTGTTACTAAAGCAATCTTCTTCTGAGTTTCCTGATCTGTGAAATGGGGATGATAATATTCCCACTTCATAGATGATAGTAAAGATGAAATAGTATTTAACATTAATAAAACACTTGGAGCCATGTCTGTCGTGTAGTAGATGTTAGTGGTGTTTGATTCAATAAATAAATACATACATACATAAGTACTGAAGACTTTAGGTTATCTGTGGTGTATTTTTGAACTGAAATGGCTTCGACCCAATTTCATTACTTCTCCAGTTTGTAGGTACTGTTGACCACATGTGTAGCACTGTTGAATCAGAAATAAGTGCATCCACAGTGTGATTGTACTTCTGTGATGATATTTCTGTTCATCATTTGGGTGGCTATTCAGGCTGTGATGAACATTTTGCATGTGTGTTTGAATTTCCCAGTGAGATGGAATTCAGGGAGGAAGCTTCTACAAAATGGTCCTCAAAAGGTTATGTCAGTTTCTGTTCGCACCCATGGGAAATGAGATGTTCTCACAGACTCACCTTAGTCTCTTAAATTGTCGGCTGGCAGGTAGAAAAAGATTTCTTTGTATTTTGCGAGAGAGGGAGAATGGGGAAGGGGCAGAAGGAGAGGGAGAAAGAGAATCTGTCCCTGCTGAGTACAGAGCCTGTGTAGGGCCAGATCCGATAACCCTGAGACCCTTGACCTGAGCCAAACTCAAGAGTCAGATGCTTACACCTGTTGAGCCACCCATGTGCCCCTTAAGTTTATATTTTTATAATCAGTAGTAGGGCTGAGTATTTTTAGTTCATATGGTTCAATTTTTAGGAAAAATGAAATCTCATGCATTTTAGTTTTTTATCCAGTTTTGTTTGTTTTGTTTTTGTAGCTTGTGGCTATAAATTGGTACTCTCTCCTTGACGGGCAGTTAAAAATAATGACACATTTAAAATACATGTAACTTTTGATCCAGCAATTCTATTTACACCCCGCAAGTAAATTCCTATGTAAATTTTGACTCTCCCTAACTTAACTATCAATAGCCTGCTGCCAACTGGAAGCCTGACTGATCATGTGAACGTAACACATAGTGTGTATTCTCTATATATTATATACTGTATTCTACAATAAGGTAAGCTAAAGAAACTGTTATTAAGAAAATCCTGGCAGGCCGCCGGCAGTGGCCGAGTAGGCGGCGCAGCGGACTGCGGCCAGAGAGTAGCGCCCAGCGCTGCGGCCGCGGGACCGCGCCGCGACCGCCTGGCTGGCCCCGAGAGAGAGCTCCCGCCGCCGCCGCCGCCGCGTTGCCACTGCCGCCGTTGCCGCTGCCAGCCGCGTTCGCGAGCAAGGAAATGTGGGACATGTGGATTTGGGGATATAAATTCATTTGAAAAAACCACTTTGGGGTTATGACGTGATTTCTGATGAAACTGGATTAGAATAATTTTCATGACCTTTGTGTATTTATAGTTATATATATAGTATATATATATATATAGATATATTTTTTAAATTTTGCATTTGGACCTAAGTGCCATGAGAAATTTGCATATGCAAGGTGGTAATAGCCACCTCCTTGATTTGGGGTACTCTTGGATATTTTCCTGCTGCTTTACCTTCAGTGAATGCAACCAATGTGATGAAAGAAGGAGCAAGGACTTCTCCCGCTGGGGATGTTCTAGAGCCAAGACAAAAGCCTCATGAAGTCCTGGAGAATGGGAAACCAGTCTCATTCCTAAAGAGGATCAAGAAAGATGAAAGAGGTTTTAAAATCAATCAGTTCAGTTTAATGGCGATGAGATGATTGCACTCAACAGATCTTTACGAGATGTCAGGTTAGAAGGGTGTAAACAAGGCGTATCCCAGATAATCTCCTACAACCAGTGTGGTGATTGTTTTCCACGACGAGGCTTGGAGCACACTTCTGCGAACTGTCCAGAGTGTCAGTAATCGCTCACCAAGACACATGCTAGAAGAAATTGTTCTAGTAGATGATGCCAGTGAAAGAGACTTTTTAAAAAGACCTCTGGAGAGTTACGTGAAAAAATTAAAATTACCAGTTCATGTAATTCGAATGGAACAACGATCTGGCTTGATCAGAGCTAGATTAAAAGGAGCTGCTGTGTCTAAAGGGCCAAGTGATCACCTTCTTAGATGCTCACTGTGAATGCACAGTGGGAGTGGCTGGAGCCTGTCCTTAGCCATAATCAAACATGACAGGGAAAACAGTGGTCTGTCCTATCGCTGATGGGGATCAGTGATGATACTTTTGAGTACATGGCAGGCTCTGATATAGACCTGTGGTGGCTTCACTGGAAGCTTCATTTCCGCTGGTATCCAGTTCCCTAAGAGAGATGGACCGAAGGAAAGGTGCTCGGACTCTTCCTGTCAGAACACCTACAATGGCAGGAGGCCTTTTTTCAATAGACAGAGAGTACTTTCAGGAAATTGAACATACGATGCCGGAATGGATATTTGGGGAGGAGAAAACCTAGAAATTTCCTTTAGGATCTGGCAATGTGGAGGGACTTTAGAGATCGTCACCTGCTCCCATGTTGGACAACAGTGTTTCGGAAAGCCACACCTTACAACGTTTCCAGGAGGCACAGGACAGATTATCATAAAATAACAGACGACTTGCAGAAGTGTGGATGGATTAGTTCAAGAATTTCTTCTATATAATTTCTCCAGGTGTTCCAAAGGTAGATTATGGAGATCTATCATCAAGACTTGGTTTAAGACACAAACTACAATGCTAACCTTTCTCCTGGTACCTAGAGATATTTATCCTGATTCCCAGATTCCACGTCACTATTTCTCTTTGGGAGAGATACGAAATGTGGAAACAATCTGTGTCCTAGATAACATGGCCAAAAAGAGAATGAAAAAGTTGGAATTTTAACTGTCATGGTATGGGAGGTAACCAGGTTTTCTCTTCTAAACTGCCAACAAAGAAATTAGAACAGATGACCTTTGCTTGGATGTCTCTAAACTTAATGGCCCAGTCACAATGCTCAAATGCCACCACCTAAAAGGCAACCAACTTTGGGAGTATGATCCAGTGAAATTAACCCTGGCCAGCATGTGAACAGTAACCAGTGCCTGGATGAAGCCACAGAAGATGATAGCCAGGTGCCCAGCATAGAGACTACAATGGAAGCCGGTCCCAGCAGTGGCTTTCTTCGAAATGTCACCCTGCCAGAAATATTCTGAGACCAAATTTACAAAAAAGAAGAAAGAAAGAAAGAGAAACGGAAAAAAGAAAGAAAAGAAGAAAAGAAAAAAGAAAAAAAGTAAGGATTGACTGGCTACCTCAGCATACATTCTGCCACATTCTTAAGTAGCAAAAAAGGAAAAGTGCTTTCCTCCTCCGGGGATGTAAGGGTTATCAGCCATTAAAACTTAGACTCTTCTCGCTTTCACTAGCTGTGAACCAGCCTTCTTGTCCAAAGGACGTGAAACTACGTAGTAGCGAGACTGTGCACACTGATGTTTACAAGAGTGGGAAGAGTCCCTAAGAGTCATCAAGATCATGGTAAAGAATATGCAGGACAATGATGCATCAACACAATGTGCTGTTCCGGAGCTGCCCCTCGTACGGTTTTGCTTGCACGTCAGTAACTGCGGTCTGAACGTGCGATCCTAATGAAGAGATTTCCAAGATTTTTTTCTGATTAGACCTGGTAACCAGTATATTAAATATTGATATAAAAATAAGTGAAAAAGAACTGGAACCAGTTTCAGAATCTGGAAAACAACATTTTATACGATTTAAGAAGACACTATATTAAACAGGGTTTAAGGAAATTAAAAACAGAACTATGAGAAGTACAATTTGTTATAGTATAGTATCAAATTCTATATAGATTTTATACCTCAGTGGGGAAAAATAACTGATTGCAGTGACATTCATTTTCATCTGTGGTAGTCATGGATGCTTTTTTTTTTCCCCCTTGGGGTGCTGAAATTGAGCTGAAAAAAAAATGTCTCTTTGAACATAGTTTTAAAATCGCTTTCTTCAAGTTTTTATTTGGGTTTATTGGGCTGTTGGAATTGTAATTTTGAATTGCTTTCAGAGAATGAAGATTTAACATAATGTCTGGTCTCACTGAACACGTTAGATCTCTCAGTTGCTCTTGGGTCAGCTGGCTTGTAGACTTTCACGTACAAATTTCTTCTTAGATCTTGAACTTCTTCACTTGATTCAGCTGATTATGCTTAATACCCAAGATTCATTCTACTGTATTACAGATTTATTTTCACCAGCAATAAATCTTCAGTTCTTTATGATTCCACTCAACAAAAGGCCTGCAGAAGTGATTATTTGGATATTTAGAGAGGATACGATGGATTGTTTTTTGGGAAAACTTTTTTCACTCCATACTCAGATGTGCTTTATTGTCAAGTGCATATTTAGATTAGGTTCTTGAATTGTAATGGTGATCTGCTGCCCTTTTTTTTTTAATAAAATTTGACTGAAAATGTTGACCTTGTTTAATGAGTTAACCGAAGAACTGCAGCTACTGCTCCACATTAGTCCTGCATTTCTTCCATGTAGGTTAAATCCATTTTTTTTTCTGATTTTTAATACCACAAAATAACTTCAGAATCAATTAAAAGTTGAGTTAATTTCATTTAAAAAAAAAGAGCATCATAAGAAAGAGAAATACATTTATAGTGCTGAACTGTAAAAAAATCCACACGTAAGTGGACCCACACAGTTCAAACCTGTGTTATATTCAAGGGTCACCTGTAGATACATAGAGATAAATAATCCCAAGTCCAGTTGTTAGGGGAAAAGGAAGATGTAGGACAATGTTAACAGTATGCTCTTATCTGTATTAGAAATAAGAAAGTATAAAAGGGAGATTATAAACCTCCATGCTGATATATAGGTACAGAGTATTTCTGGAGTCAGACCTAAGAAATCTGTAAAAATGGTTCCTCTGGAGAGGGATCTGGGCATCTGGAATGTGAGAGAGGTGGTTTCTCTTCTGCAAGTTTCTGTCTTAATAACCGCGTACCGTGTCTGTACTTTTTTTTTCGTCAGAAAAGGTGTTAAAGGATATTTAGAAGGATCTGCAATTCTAGCATTCAGAAATACCCACTGTTAACATTTTGATATCTTTTCTCCCAGTCTTTTCCTTTGTGTGAGTATTTATAGGTTTGTGTGTGTGAATATACACATAGCCCTGTACATATGCTGTTAGGAAACAGTCCCCCAAATAATGTCAAAATTGGTATCAAACCGTACCTATAGTCCTCTATATTGATTTCCAACATTTATTACTATGCTGTGATATTTTTAGGTCAGTGCATATTGTTTGAAAAACAAAGAATATTTTAATTTCTATAAAATATAGATGGATGTATAAAATGGGATGCATGCCAAATGTGACGCTCGGGTGACGTCATAGGGAGTTCTTGTGCTAGAATGGCCTCTCAGAGTTTCCCAAATTGGACTGAGATGGACAGGCCTTCTTACACCCGGTATCGATCCGTCCCTGGATATGGGCCATCCAGGAAGAAAGAAGCCTCTCTGCACTGGAGGCAATCTCCAAAGCCGCTCATAGCATTCCCAGGAGTTAGGGTAACAGATCCTTCACTCAAGACAGATATGGGTGGCATATTGTGGTCAGTATCCACTGCAGTCTACCCTTTTTTATGTTCAGATCTATTTCTTCATATATGTTCTGGAAGTAGCAACATTATTGTTAGGGGTGGGCCCCTTTCTCTTTGGGAAACTTTTAAAAAAGAAGGTTGATGAAACTACAATTCCTGGTCTTGCAGCTAGTCTGAGGGTTATAACTGATACTCATTTGCTCCGTCTTGCTCTGTCCATTCTAGATTCCTCTTACCCTCAGCCATCACCCTCCCTGGTCCCAGTGGCTTCCTTGGTGACATGACCTAGACCCTCATCCTTGAAGGGGAGGAACTCCTGGTCATATGCCCGTTTTGGGCTGAAATTGCCACACTTGTGCATATCTGGTCAAAATTGGGGAAGGGTACACCAAGAAGTGTCCAGTTGGGTCTCCTGAATGCCAAGCATATTCCTCCATGCCTCTGTTGTATAACCTTCTCGTGCCAGAATGGTGACTCCTATTTTTGCCTGCTGGTTCCTGGATTGAAAGAACACAAAGAGCTCAGGTGGGCAGCCATAGCTTATAGTTCAGGGGAAGTCTTGCTGTGTTCCCTTTGGAGACCTGTACCTTCCGACGCTGCAGAGCTCAGTGTTGGGAGACGGTTTATCATGGATCGTTTCCTTTACTGCACCTCTTGCAAGCAGACACAGACTGCTTTTGTTCTGAGCCGTCTTCTCAAGGATGCTTGTAGACTGAGCAGCCTTAGAAGATAGAGGTGGAGAGAGTGTCTCCTCTTCAGAACAAAAGACAGATCTGTTTACTTACCAGAGTAATAAAGATTATGTCTCAGTCGGGAAACATTTGGAAACCGTTGTTTGTTAAAGATTGGAGTGCCTCGGCCATAATATAAACCCACAGCATGCACGGTCTAGGTCACTCCACATCTTCCTCGTGGTACTTGCAGAACAAGGAAAACCAATGCAAACGTGAGTCATTTGCGGCTTGCTATGCCGTGAGCGATAAAATCTTCTGACTCTGACCCAGGAGTCTCAGGTCTTCTGCCAACGTTCATAAAAGGGCAGACTGACTTGTTAGATTGTGAATGGGGTAAAATCTCAGACCTTTTCCCAGTTCTTGACAACTATCGTATTACTAAGTGTGGAAGGCAGAAAATGTAAAGGTATCCTATTATCCACTTCATGTAAATGAGAACTATTCCTGATTCTCCTTTCTGAGATAGATGGAAAAGAACATACTTGTCACACTAAAGGTTGCATACCATGTGCCTGTGTCCGTGTCATTCTGTTCTAGCAATGACACCACATCCTGTGCCTTTCTCCAGAACCAAAGGTTTTTGCAGGGACCAGAGCAGTGGAGGTATGATAGGGATTCACCACCTTTGCATCCTTAAGCTCTTTAAGATAGCTCTATTTTCCACCATTCCCCCCCGCCCCAGCAATACTGTTGTGTTTTTTGTTGTTGTTGTTGTTGTTTTTTAATTTGTTTCTTGGCTGGGGCAGCTTTCAGAGGCTTCCATTTGGCCTTCCTCATAGCTGTGACATCATAGGCCAAGGACCCAGTGAGGGGTTTGTATTATCTATGAAGTATATATATTCTGATTATGTATTTGAGGATAGAAGAAATAACTCACACGTGGGTCTATAGCCCAGTGGGCTTACTGTAACCTGGACTTCGGATAGGATTTCATTATTACCTGACACCCCCCCCCCACTCAATATGCACATACTCTAAGAAGGGGACCATGACGATTCTTTGGGTCTCTAAGTATCAATGTCAATTCAGACTCTGTGGTCACAGTCCTTGAAATATTTACATATCCCCATTTCCCAGTGCATAGTTGTCTGAGTAAATGGTCTTAGGTACAAATGGTTTGGAATAATCTTTGGGGAAATACTGAAGAAATCATTACTGTGTACATTTCCCATAGTGTTGCAGGTTCCCTCCTCACGGGGACATGATCTCTTCTTGAGTTAATAAGCTCCAGGTAGAAAAACAGATTCATGTTTTGAAACTCGGCAAGGAATCATGATGTTAAGCGGGGTGATTGACTCAGTCTCCTGGCTATGTATTTTTTTTTTTAATTCCCAGCACCTTGTACGCACTCTTTAGCATAGGAAAACTCCATTGAAACCTCCCTTTCCCTCACCTTCCCCCAACCCCAGGGTACTTAACCTGCCATCCCTCACAACCCAGGGAGCAGCTCTTTGTGCCCACGGGTCCTGTCCCCGTGCTTTAATAAAGCACCATTTTGCACCAGAGATGTCTCAAGAATTCTTTCTTGGTCTTCGGCTCCGGACCTCAGCCCACCGATCCTGACCTAGGTTCTAGAACTTCATCATATGGGGCTGTGAGTCTTTCCATTTGGACTCTGAGCGTCGGTGCAAAATTGGTGAGTACTTTCTCTGTCCCTTTCCTTTAGTCTCATTTCAGGGGGTTTCAAGGAGTATGGTCTTATTGGAATACTTGCATGTCAATTGCTCAGGCTGTAATCCTCTAGCCCGTGGCTACTCTTACGGGGAGGAGAGCGTCTGCCTTTTGGCTGTAAGTTAGTACCCTGGCCGGAATGGCAATAAGACCCAGAAACTTGATGACCTCTCTTTATTGCTGTCCTTATA